>NC_135908.1:23500419-24100419 GCF_964194155.1 Cetorhinus maximus
GGTTGGTGCTGGAGCAGCTGTGCCGGCGGACGGGCGCCTCCTGGCCGCCGCTCCTCTGGAGGCTGTCGGCGGGTGTGGGGGTGGCCGATGGCTCGGTGCTGGCGGCCGGAGCGGCTGCCGGGTGGAGGGAGTCCATGTTGTAGCTGCAGGTCGGTGCTGAGCTCGGAGGGAGTGGGAGGGAGGGAGGGAGGCGGGGAGAGGGTGGGTGGGGAGGCAGGAGTGGGGGCTGCCTCTGTGTGTGTGTCTGTCTGAGCCCCCAGTGTGGACAGGGACAGAGAGTGGGTCACAGGTAGAGGCAGGGACAGGGAAACAGGAGCTGCTGAAACAGACTGAGCAAAGCACATAGACAGCGAGCCCACGTCATCCCCACTCACTGGCTGCGAGGCAGGCTGTGCATCCGACACAGAATCAACTCCAGCAATAATCCCGCAGACTCTCATCAACACAGAGAGAGAGAGAGAGAGAGAGACAGCAGGAAGGGATTACCAGCAACTGGGGGGGTGGGGGAAAAACCCAAAGACAATTGCAACCATGAAATGTACAGATTGCATTTCATTTGATAGCCTTGCAATGGAACTGATAACCATGATTTACTTTTTACATAAGATCACTGACAGATCAATGATGGGTTCTAACTGTCAAAGTCCCAATCCTCACTTTTCCCAAATAACCTGCGCCGGACCCTTGGACGTGCAAATTCCAAGTTCAAGTGCAGTCCCAAACTTCCACCCCTCTAACCCTTGGTTCCCTGTGACCTGGCGCTCGGGAGACATTCACTTCCACAAGAATGGACAATAGGATTCACTTCCATTGGGAGTAATTGACAGGGAATGTCTGCGAGGGGGAATGTTTGCAACGTTATCTGCATGATCCATAACTTTGCTTGCCCTTTCCTTCAGAATGAGCCTGCCTAAGGTATCCGACCGATTGACTCGATTGACCCTGAGAGATGCTGTGCTGATTGTGGCTGTAACCATCCCAGAACCCAAATCAAACAATGGCAATATCATTGAGGTTGCATTTAATAAAATGCACAGGTACAGTCACTTTCCTGAAGTCTCCCTACTCTTTTTTTCTATGCTTATGCATTTGCAGTCAGCAATGCTGGTCCCTGACTTGGTAATGCTGGGAATACCGGCCGTGAAACTAAAAAAATAAAGTTTCGATTGCTTCCCTGTCTCAGATGCCTGACCGTTCGGTAAACTACTTGTTTAAAAAAAAATACACTCAGAGCAAAAGCAGAAGTGTGATACCCGAATGTAGAATTGGACATACTGGGGTGAGGGTGAAACATGTGGATTGTGTTTAATTTCAGAGCAGTGGAAGGGATCTGACTGCCTTACCATGAAAACCTGCCCTAACCCGCTCACCACTCGCCAGCCCTTTTGGGTAAAGCAGATTCCTGCCAAGTTACAGGATTCATGTGGCATCTCCACAGAGTCTTAGGTCCGGCGGTTTGTGTCTGTCACTCAGCATCCAAACTGTTTACAAAGCTAACGGCTCCCTCGGCTTAAATACGAGGGCAACTGCATGTAATCCTTCGCATGAATCGGTTGACCATTTCGCCGTATTTTTGCACTCAGGCTGAATGTATTGACTATAGTAAGTGGTCATCAGGCACATTCGTATTTTCGCCGTAAAGCAGTAAAGTTTGAAATCGATTACAGGCTCACAGCAACAATTTAACAACAGACACAGCTGACAAAAGAGTTGCCTTTTTTGTCGCCCCGACCATTTGCTCCAAGTTTCTCTTTTGATGTTTAATAGATTTGGCGATTTCAAAATTACTTTGAACATGTGTGTTCGGCATGTGATGTGCAGTAAATGTTTGTTTAGCACAGTACATGCTTTATGTTTTGTCTCTTACGCAAGTCCTGACTTTAGTCTCATAACTGAGGCTCTTACTTTTTAAAAAAAATTCTTATTCTTGTTTTCTATCCCCTTCTCCATGAGCTGGTCCCTCGCTGTCTCTGTAACCTCCTCCAGTCCTACAACCCTCCCAGATATCTGCCTCGTCCAACTCTGGCCTCTTAGATATTTCTGATTTTAATCACTCCACCACTGGGACTGTGCCTTCATCTGCCTGGGCCACATAGACTCTGGAGTCCCCTTCCCTACCTCCTGTACAACTCTCCTTAAAAACCTATCTCTTTGACCAAGATTGTGTTTACTTGTCCCAATTCCTCCTCATGTGGCTCAGTATCAAATTTCATTGAAGGCGCTATATAAATGCAAGTAGTTGTTGTTGAACTGCTTACGATGGAAGAGAAGCTAAGGTGGTTTTCCATTGTCTTCCTCATGGGTTTTACCATCAGAACATCTTCACCTAGGTTGGCTGCAACCAAGGCTAAAGAGCCATACCTACCATTTATGATGGGGGTGTGTCCTGGCTGGACATCAACCCAGTACTTACATGGGGTTGGTTAGCTGACTTGGCTAGGTGGCTTGTTTGTGGGTGTTATGACTCCGCAGTTGTTAAAGGCTGAGCTATTTAAAATCCCAGAGAGAAACTTTAAACAACTGTCATAACCTATATTTTCAATTGGTATGTTTTGAGTTGCAGCTCTAAATTCAGGAATAAGACCACCAGTTCTCAAAAGGTTTTTATATCAAACTAAATGAGACATTTATTAATTTACAAAAGTTAAACACATACACGTGGCTACAAATTACTACTATTATAACTTTTTAACAAATTACAAAATTAATTTCCACTAAGGCAATAACAACCCATAGGCTTTAAACAGACACCAGGCAAAGCAATTTCACCTTACAAATTCAGAATAAGGTTCCTTTCACTTTGGTTCCTGTGCAGACAGGTGTAGGCTTACAGCTGCTTTAATGTTACATTGCCTCTGCCCTGCACACACAAACTCCCCTCGGGTTATACCCAGCCTTTCCCTTTGAATTTCATTGTATCACCAGGCCCTTTGAACTCCATCTCTTCTAACAATAAAACCCCTTTCATAGTATCAATTTTATTAGTAATATAAACAGATTGCTTGGTCTTTTCTAGCTGGGTGTCATTTAATCCCTCCTGAGTGTCCACAGTAGCTCAGTTGGTAGCACTCTGGCCTCTGATTCACAAGGTTCTGGGTTTGAGTGTAAAAATCAAGGTTGATGTTTTAGTGCAGTACCGAGGGTGTACTGCACTGCTGGACAAGATGCCTTTTGGATGAGATGCTAAGCCCACGCCCCATCTGCCTTCTCGGGTTGATATAAAAGATCCCAAGGCACTATTTTGAGGAACAGTGGGGTTATTCCTGGTGCCCTGACCAATATTTATCCCTCAATCATCATCACAAAACAAAACTGGTCATTACCGCATTGCTGTTTGTGGGAGCTTGCTGTGCGCAAATTGGCAGCCGTATTTCCTACATTATAACAGCGACTGCACTTTGAAAAGTACTTCATTGGTTGTAAAGTGCTTTGAGATGCCCAGTGGTCCGGTGCTATATAAATGCAAGCCTATCTTTCATTCTCCGGCTTTCCATCTATTTTACAATTTTCCCACTCTCACATTTTCTCTGCTCTGTACCTGTTATATCTCTGCCTTTTCTTCTCCTGGCAAAAGCCTGCTCCTGCTCTCATCCCAAACTGTAATATTTCATCAACCTTGCTACAAGTTTACAAACTTCTCTCACCTTCATATCGTCCATCTCGGTACTCCTTTCCATTCTTCCACTTTTCTATATCCATCTTTGGACAGGCTGTCAACCAATGTCTACTATAAGCCCACTGACTTCCTTAACTAGTTTGATTCAATTTCCTTCCGGCCATTTCCCACAAGGACTAGAATATGGCAGATGGACTATAATGGGAATAGGTGTGAGGTTGTTCACTTTGGCAGAAAAAAGCAGAAAGGCAGAATATTTCTTAAATGGTGAGAGGTTGGGAAGTGCAGGTGTCCAAAGGGATCCAGGTGTCATTGTTCATGAGTCACTAAAAGTTAGCATGCAGGTGCAGCAAACAATTGGGAAGGCAAATGGTATGTTGGCCTTAATCACGAGGGGATTTGAGTACAGGAGTAAAGATGTCTTGCTGCAGCTATATAGAGTCTTGGTGAGACCACACCTGGAGGATTATGGACAGTTTTTGTCTCCTTATTTAAGAAAGGATATACTTGCCATAGAGGGAGTGTAGCGAAGGTTCACCAGATGGCGGGACTGTCTTATGAGGAGAGATTGAGGAGACTAGGTCTGTCAAAGAATGAGGGGTGACCACATTGAAACTTACAAAATTCTTAGAGGACATGCCATGGTGGATGTAGATAAGATGTTTTCCCTTGCTGGTGAGTCTAAAACCAGGGGTCGTAATCTCAGGATGAAGGGTAGGCTGTTTAAGATTGAGATGAGGAGGAATTTCTCCACTTGGAGGACGTTGAGTCATTGAAATTCTGTACCCCAGAGAGCTGTGGAAGCTCAGTCATTGAGCATGTTCAAGACAGAGATCAATAGATTTCTGGAGACTAATGCCATCAAGGGATAGGGAGATAGCACAGGAAAATGGCATTGAGGTAGATGATCAGCCATGATCTAGTTGAATTGCAGAGCAGGCTCAATGGGCCAAATGGCCTACTCATGTTGCTAAGTTCCTATGACTCTTTTCCATTCTCTCAATCCCTCTGTCTCTGCTGCATGTGTTCTGATAGTGACCAATGCTTCTTATATGTCCTCCTGTTCCCTCAGCCTAGTTGACAGGGCCCTCAACCAAGTCCATCACATTTCCCACAACTATGCCCACACACATTCACCTCCATCCCAGAAATACAGTTGTGTTTCCCTTATCGCAATCTTAAATTAATCTCTCTCTAATGTCTAGTTTTTGTTTGCATTTAGCAATTAACTAAAAATTACTGTTTAAGTTAAGAGGTGAGCTAAGTTTCTTCCAGTCTTAAACAGGGATAGACAAGCTCTCTGAATGCAGCTGTAACTAGCTGATTAGGTAGCTAGCTTAAACTGGTTTTCAGGCTTAAGCAGAGCTGACTCAACATTGTTTTTCAGAGAATATAAATTACAGGGATCTCTGAGTGCTGCTTGAGTTCACAAGAGTGTAAAGCCAGGAGTTTGGTGATTGAGGGAGTTCGGTGAAGAGGGGAACCATAAATTAATGAAGAAAAATAAATGTAATTAACGTAATAAAGATGCTGAAAAAGAAACATGTCGAAGCTTTTCATCTTGCACTCGTCACGCTTTGCAAGAATATCAATAAAGGGGGAAAATGACAATTTGTTGTCTCTCCTTACGAAGTGTCCTGATGAGTGCAAGATGAAAAACTTCGACATGTCTGTTCCTTCAGCAATACTCAAGTTCTGTACTACCAAATGACTAACAATAAAGATGTCAGGATGGATAATGTGTCACGGCTGCAGTATGTGGGAGCTCCTGGAAGCCACTGCAATCCATGGCAACCACACCTGCAGTAAGTGTCTGCGGCTTGAGGAGCTTCGGCTCAGAGTTAATAAGCTGGAGGCCGAGCTGCAGACACTGTGTCACATCAGGGAGGGGGAATGTAACCTGGTCACTTTGCTCCAGAAGGCCGTCACACCCCTTAGGTTAACATCGTCTGATTTAGTCAGTGGTCAGGGAAAGGAGGGCGTGACTGCGAGTCAGGTAGATAAGGGGATCGAGAAGGTGGGAGTGGAGGAGCCTCAACCCTTGCAATTGAACGAGTTTGAGGTTCTTGCAGCTTATGTGGGCAACAGCGAAGGCTGCAGTGTGGATGAGCAGGTTGACCATGGCACCATGGTACAGGAAGCCATTCAAGCAGGTGGGGAGGTAAAAGGAATGTAGTGGTAGTAGGGAACAGTATAGTCAGGGGCATTGAAATGTTCTCTGTAGCAAAGAGTGAGAATCCAGAAGGCTGTGCTCCCTGCCTGGTGCCAGGGTTTGGGACATCTGCTCAGGGCTGGAGAGGAACTTTCAGTGGGAGCAGGAGGATCCAATTGTCATGGTCCATGTTGGAGAAATTGGCAGAGGGTAAATAAGATTAGAAAGATGAATGATGTGGCTCAAAGACTAGTGCAAGAGAAGTGGATTCTAGTTTGTGAGGCACTGGCACCAGTACTGGGGAAAGTAGGGGCTGTGCCTTTGAGAGGGAATTCACCTGAACCGCGCTGGGACTAGTGCTCTAACCAGTCGTGTAACTAAGGAAGTAGAGAAGGCTTTAAATTAAATAGTGGGAGAAAGGATCATGTGGGGAAGATTGAGTAACTGGAAGGGAAATGACACAACAATAGATCAAGGTAGCAATAAAGGTAATGAAAGTCAGAATATGGCAGGAAGGGACAGGGATTGCAAACTTAAGAGTGTGCCAGTAGATAGGACCAGAGTTTACAAAAAGCAGAAAGAAAAACTACAATCTGACTGCTTGTAGCATTCGCAATAAAACAGATGAATTGTCAGCTCAAATAGAAATTCACATATATGACCTCACAGTCATTACAGAGACGTGGTTGCAAATAAACCAAAACTGGGGCTTGAATATCCTTCAGGCAGGACAGGAAACTGGAAAAAGGTAGTGGGCTAACTCTGTTAATTTCAGAGGGCATTCGTACTGCAGTGAGAGATTACCTTAATTCTAAAGATCAAGATGTAGAATCAGTTTGGGTGAAACTAAGAAACAGCCAGGGGCAGGAAACATTGGTGGAAGTTGCTTAGAGGCCACCAAACAGCAGTGGTAATGTAAATCACAGTATAAATTAGGAAATTAGAGGTGTGTGTAACAAGGGTAATACAGTAATTATAGGGGATTTCAATCTTCATGTAGACTGGGTAAATCTAATTCATGCTAATGTTGTGATGGACGAATTCTTGGAATGCATGTGAGCTGGTTTTCTAGAGCAGTACGTTGAGGAATCATCTAGGGAACAGGCTATTTTAGAACTAGTATTGTGCAATGAAAAAAGACTAATTAATAATCTTCTTGTAAATGAGCCTTACCAAAGAGTGACCATAATATGTAGAATTTTACGTACTGTTTGAAAGTGATGAAGTTCAATCAGAAACTAGGGTCTTAAATCTAAACAAAGAAAACTATGAAGGTATGAGGGACAAATTGGCTCTGGTGTATTGCTGAGAAAAGAGACATGTCTGAACTCTTCACCTTGCACTCATCAGGACACTCTCAAGAATACCAATATAAGGGGGAAAACAACAATTTATACTGTATGTAAAGCGAGTGCTGATTGGTTGGAAAATGACATTGCCATGGAGAATGCACCACTGATGGGTGACTGACAGTTAACTGCCAAACATTGTTTGAAATTTAAGCCAGGCAGCTTGACCCTGATTGGTCAAGGCATTGCCCTGAGGAATGAGTCGGTGAATGGCTGTCACTTATTTTGTTTAGCTGAAACAGGTCCAATGTGTGTACATGTTCTTTCTGTCTGCAAAGAACAGAGCCCTGTGTATTAGTATCTGTAGCTTCCAGTACTTGCAAATACATCACATTGTGAGCCCAACTGACAATCTTAAATTGGTTGTCAGCATAATTCTTAGCACATTGAGGATTATTTAGCAAATGTTGTCCAATCACAGAATCACATCTAATGTTGGACACTGTTTAGAGTTTTGCAAGCACGGGCTGGTTGGGTACAGTCTGTACCCTGCCCTTTGTAAACAGTGGCTGGGGTGTGCTGTTTGATACAATCCACCAGTCTTTGGGACGTAAGGTCTATATATCTAGCATCACATTGGCTCTGAAATTCATACGCCACATTACTCATTTGTGTGATAGGCAGAATGTCTTTTTGGCTTGACGGCAGCATCCTGTTAGTGGTGAATACTGTTGATAGTGGTGAATAGTGGTGATGCTGCACAGTAACAGCGTGAAACAGCTAGCTTCACCTGTTGCTCAAATTTTTGAGATGCCTTCCAGGGCAATCTGAGGTAAACTGGGCACTTTTCAGGGCCAAAAGTGACGGCTTTAGGTCCGTTCATGAGTTTGTGTGATATACAGTGTGAAATGATCTGATCGGGGTGGCCATTATCCCACAGGATGCCTTTGATGCTCCTGTTTCAGCATCAAGCTTGCATGGTGAGCAAATGGCTCAGGCCCTGTTTACAAGGTTACCAATAAACCAACCTTATAGCGTGTGGAACTGTAAGAATCCCAACGTGTATATTGACCAGTGAAGGTAGGCTTGTGGTAGACCGTGGTAGAGAACCTCCTGGCAAATTTCTCAACTAATACGTGAAGGAAGGGGAGATCATTTGACTGCCCCATTTCATATGTGAATTTAAGTGCAGGATGGAGCATTAAGACATATAACGAAATTATGCAGCTGCAGATTTACATACAGCAAATGTATCATCCACATATCGGAAATATGTGAGGAGTAGGAGGTTAGCTGTCATTCCATCAAAGACACGTTTCTCATGGAACTCAACAAAGATGTTTGAGAGAGCTGGGCCTAGAGGGGGGATCCCATGGAAACACCATCTATTTGGGCTTCACGGGGGAGGATTTTCCCCTCGTCCGGTGGGTGTGGTGGGTGGGCCTGGGGATGGCTGCGCAATGGTCCACTGCCTGCGATCGGGCCCTGACCACCATTTCATGCGGACTGGCCAATTAACGGGCAGCCAGCATGAATCGCGTACTGAAATGCTCAGCGCTGCCCGGGTTGGAGGGGGGGAGGGTGAGTGCGGAAGTCAGCGCGTGCGCATGGGGTACACTCAGTGAAAGCTCCCTGAAGGCACAGAGCTGCCTCAGGGAGCTGAACATTTTTCACATGAAAAATAAAGTTCAAACAAAAACAAAAACATGTCCCCTCACGTGACTCTGTCACATGAGCAAGGGCATGTTAGAAATGAGATTTAAAAATTTCTACCTTATTTTTAATTAACATTGGAAACCTCATCACGCCTGTGGATGAGGTTTCCTCAAAAATTCTAAGGCCGCTTGGTCTTTTCACCCGCCAACTGAATGGCTGGACGGGCAGCGAAAAATTCACTTTAATTATACCATTAATGGGCTTAACATCCCTCTAAACTGTCGCCAGGTGAGCTGCCAACTCCCACGCCCGCCCGCCAACCAAAATATTACACAAGAGCGCGATGACATCGGGACACTCACCCAACGTCCTTGCGCTATTTCACGCTCATGTGTGTTGGGCGTGCGCGTGTATGCCAAGGTGAAAATTCAGCCCATGGTGTCATTAAAACTGAACTCAACCACAAGCCGACCCTCACTGGTCAATATACACGTTGGGATTCTTACAGCTCCGCACGCAATAAGATTAGTCTTATTGGCCTGAGCCATTTGCTCACCATGCAAGCTTGATGCTGAAATAGGGGCATCAAGTCATCCTGTGGGTTAGTAGCTACCCTGACCAGATCATTTCACACTGTATATCGCACAAACTCATGAATGGACCTAAAGCCGTGTCCAACATTAGATGTGATTCCGCGATTGACCAACATTTGCTAAATAATTCTCAGTGTGCTAGAAATTACACTGACAACCAATTTAAGATTGTCACTCAGGATCGCAGTGTGGTGCATTTGCATTTACTGAATCACAGAATCACAGAATTTTAACGGCACAGAAGGAGACCATTTGGCCTATCGGCTCTCCAAATGAGCATTATGACCTAGTGCCATTGCCCTGCCTTTTCCCCATACCCCTGCATATTGTTTCTATTCAAACAATCATCTCATGCCCTCTTGAATGCCTGGATTGAACCTACCTCCACCACACTCCCAGGCAGTGCATCCCAGACCCGAACCACTCGCTGTGTGAAAAAGTTTTTTCTCACGTCACACTTGCTTCTTTTGCAAATCACTTTAAATCTGTGCCCCCTCATTCTTGATCCTTTTATGAGTGGGAACAGCTTCTCTCTATTTACTCTGTCCAGCCCCCTCATGATTTTGAACATCTCTATCAAATCTCCTCTCAGCCTTCTTCTCTCCAAGGAGAACAGTCCCAACCTCTCCAATCTATCCTCATAGCTGAAGTTTCTCATCCCTGGAACCATTCTTGTAAACCTCTTCTGCACTCTCTCCAACGTGTTCACATCCTTCCTATAATGTAGTGCCCAGAACTGTACACAATACTCCAGCTGAGGTCTAACGAGTGTCTTACATAAATTCAGCATAACCTCCCTGCTCTTGTATTGTATGCCCCTATTAATAAAGCCCAGGATACTATATGCTTTATTAACTGCTCTCTCCACCTGTCCTGCCACCTTCAATGATCTATGCACATATACACCCGGGACTTTCTGCTCCTGCACCCCCTTCAAAATTTCACCCCTTATTTTATATTGTATGTCCATGTTCTTCCTACCAAAATGCATCACCTCACATTTTTGCACATTGAACTTCATCTGTCACCTATCTGCCCACTTCACCAACTTGCCTACGTCCTCTTGAAGTTCCACACCGTCCTCCCCACAGTTCACAACACTCCCAAGCTTCATATCATCCACAAACTTAGAAATTGTCCCCTGCACACCAAGATCTAGATGATTACTATGTATCAGGAAGAGCAAGGATCCCAATACTGACCCCTGGGGAACTCCACTACAAACCTTCCTCCAGCCCAAAAAATATCCATCGACCATTACTCTCTACTTCCTATTTTTCAACCAATTTTGTATCCACATTGTTGCTGTCCCTTTTATTCCATGAGCAATAACTTCTCTCACAAGTCTGTTGTGTGACACTGTATCAAATGCCTTTTGAAAGTCCATGTACACCACATCAACAGCATTACCCTCATCGACCTTTTCTGTTATCTCTTCAAAAAAACTCCAGCAAGTTAGTTAAACATCCTTTAGAAATCTATGCTGGCTCTTCCTTATCAATCCATATTTTTCTATGTGACTACTAATTCTATCCCAAATAATTGTTTCTAGAATCTTGCCCACCACTGAAGTTAAACTGACTGGTCTGTAATTGCTGGGCTTATCCTTACAACCTTTTTTGAACAAGGGCGTAATGTTTGCAATTCCCCAGCACATCACCTGAGTCTAGGGAAGTCTGAAAGATTATGGCCAGTGCCCTCGTAATTTCTACTCTCACTTCCTTCAATATCTTTGGATGCACCTCATCCTGTCCTGGTGCCTTGTCAACTTTAAGTACCAACAGTCTATTCAACACTTCCTCCTTATCAATTTTGAACCCTTCTAGTGACAGAGTTTCTTCGTCTGTCACCATGGCCTGGGTAGTATCTACCTCCTTGGTAAAGATGGATGTAAAGTATTCATTTAATACCTCAGCCATGGCTCCTTCGTCCATGTGTAAATTCCCTTTTAGGTCCCTAATCGGTCCTACTCCTCCTTTTACCACCCTTTACTGTTTATGTGCCTGTACGAGACTTTGGGATTCCCCTTTATATTGGCTGCCAGTCTTTCCTCATAATCCGTCTTCGCTTCTCTAATATACGTTTTCACCTCCCCTCTGAACCTTCTGCATTTTTCTTGGTTCTCAATTGTATTTTCCAGATGACTCCTGTCATAAACACAGTTTTTTCCTTATATTAATTTCTATCTCCCTTTTCATCCAGGGAGCTCTGGATTTGATTGCCCTACCTTTCCCTTTCGATGGGATATACCTTGACTGTGCCTGAACTAATTCTTTTTGAAGGCAGCCCATTGTTCAGCTACAGTTTTTCCCACCAATCTTCCATTCCAGTCTATCTGACCCAGCTCCGTTCTTGCCCCATTGAAATTGGCTCTCGTCCAGTTAACTATTTTTACTCTGGATTTCCTATCGTCCTTTTCTATCATCATCCTAAAACATACAATACAATGATCACTGTCTCCTAAATGCTCCCCCACTGACACTTGATCTACTTCCACTTCATTTCCAAGAACCAGGTCCAACAGGGCATCATTTCTTTTTGGATTGGACACATACTGCTGTAGAAAATTTTCCTGAACAATAATCTAGGCACTTTGCCCCTCTCCACCCTTTACACTACCACTATCCCAGTCTACATTCAGGTACTTAAAGTCACCCATTATAACTACTCTATAGTGCCTGCATCTCTCTGTAATTTCCATGCAGATTTGTTCTACATCCTTCTCACTATTTGTGGGTCTATAGACTATAACAAGCAATATGATTGAACCCTTTTTGTTCCTTATCTCAAGCCAAATTGATTCTGTCCTTGAACCCTCTGGGACATCCTCTTTCTCCAGCACTGCAATGCTCTCCTGAGCCAATATATCCACCCCTCCTCCTACATACATTAATACACAGGGCCCTGTTCATTGCAGACAGAAAGAACATGTACATACATTGTGACTGTTTCAGTTAAACAAAATGAGTGACAGCCATTCACTGACTCATTCCTCAGGGCAATGCCTTGACCATTCAGGGTCAAGCTGCCTGGTTTAAATTTCAAACAATGCTTAGCAGTTAACTGTCAGTCACCATCAGTCATGCATTTTCTTGGCAACCCCATTTGCCAACCAATCATCACTTTCTTCACATGCAGTATAAATTGTTGTTTTCCCCTTGTATTGGTATTCTTGCCAATGTCCCGATGAGTGCAAGATGAAAAGCTTAGACATGTCCCTTTTTTCAGCAATACTCAACTTCTGCACTACCAAGTAACTATTTGATAGATTGGGAAACTACATTAAAAGGTACGATGGTAGACAGGCAATGACTAACAATTAAAGAACGAATACACAGGCTGGGATTTTCCGGCCCCATCGCGGGTGGGACCCGCCGAGGGTGAGGCGGTGCCACGGCCAGAAGTCCATTGACTTGCGGCGGGACCGGAAGTTCCTGGCGGCGGACGGGTGCGAAAAATCCCGCCGATCGCTTACAACAAAAACCCATCCCTGGAATGCACAAAAACCCAGCAAAGAAGGCGTTCCAACCATGGCTAGCGAAAGCAATCATGGATTGTATTAGATCAAAGGAAGAGGCGAATAAAGTCGCCAAAAAAATGGTAAGATGAGGATTGGGAACATTTTAGAATTTTGCAAAGACGGTCCAAGGAAAAGACGAAGAAAGAGAAAATAGACCATGAGAGTAAACTAGCCGGAAACAGTAAAACAGATTGTGAAAGCTTCCATGGGTAAAAAGGGAAAGATTAGAAAAATAAATGTGGGTCCATTGCAAGTGGAGTCAGCGGAATCTATAATGGGGAAGAAGGGAAATGACAGAGAAACTAAACATATACTGGTGTCTGTCTTCATGGGGGAAAATACTAAAAACATCCCAGAAATAATGGAGAATCAAAGGACTAGTGTAAACGAGGAACTGCAAGATGTTAATGTTAGTTAAACAAAAGTCCTGGAGACACTAATGGCACTTAAATAAATCCTCTGGGCCTGATCTACATCCCAGAGTGTTGAAAGAGGTGGCTGCAGAGATAGTGAATGCATTGGTGACCATCTTTCAACACTCTGTGGATTCTGGAATGGTTCACGCAGATTAGGAAGTGGCAAATGTTAACTGCACTATTTAAGAAAGGAAGGAGTGAGAAAATGGGGAACGTTGACAGACCTGTTAGCCTGACATCAGTTGTAGGGAAAATGTGAGAATTTGTAATAAAGGATGTGTTCACAGGACACTTGGAAAACGATGGGAGGATGGGGCAGAGTCAACATGAATTTATGAACGGGAAATCATGTTTAACAAACCTGTTGGAGTTTTTTTAAGCAAAAACAGAAAATGCTGGAAAAATACTGCATCTGTGGAGAGAGAAACAGAGTTAATGTTTCGAGTCCATGTGACCCTTCTTCAGAACTGAAGAGAAGTGGAAATGTGATGAAATGTATACTGTTTAATGGGGGTGGAGTAGGTGAAGCTGGATAGAAGGCCAGTGATAGGTGGGGACAAAAAATGTCATGAACTAAAGGACAAAGGGTGTGTTAATGATAGTGGTAAGGGCTAAAAAAGGTGCTGATAGTGGCATAAAGGTGAGAAAGCAAAATGTGATGATAGCAGAACAAGGGTAAGTATTGTGTGAAAGAAGAACATGGAACAAGTGACAGGTGACCTTTTTGGGCAGGGGGTTGGGGAGGAGGCAGTGGTGTGAACAAAAAATATAGAAAATGGGATAAAAGGGGGATAAAAAAGGGATAAAACAATGAATAAAAATAAAAATAAATAAAAACAAAAATAAGTGGATAAAAAATTAAAATGAGTGTAGAGAAAAGGGATTAAAAAATGGGTGGGGGTGGAGGAGAGAATTCATGGTCTGAAGTTGTTGAACTCAGTGTTCAGTCCGGAAGGCTGTAAAGTACCTAGTCAGAAGATGAGGTGCTGTTCCTCCAGTTTGTGTTGAGCTCCACTGGAACATTGCAGCAGGCCAAGGACGGACATGTGGACATGAGAGCAGGGTGGAGTGTTGAAATGGCAAGTGACAGGAAGGTCTGGGTCATGCTTGTGGGCAGACTTGAAGGTGTTCTGCAAAGCGGTCACCCAGTCTGCGTTTGGTCTGGGCAAGTGTGATGTACAGAAGTCGGGACTTAGCGTCAGGCCCTTGCTCACATTACGGACATCCGAGGAGCAGAAGATGCTGGAGCCCGACAGCAACGGGACTGTGGAGGAACGTCCATCGCATGCTGGATGGCTTCCCATGGACAAGGCTCCGCAACAAAGAAGCTTATAGAAGGTGGTCACCGTTGAGGGTCTGCTCACAACGGACGATGGTCAAGGGGGTGGAGAAAAAGGTCCAGCTGTGTTTGGGAGAGGAAGGTATAGGTTTGACTGGGAGAGTGTATTGGGTGGGTGAGGTAGGGAGGGAGGGAAGTTGGGGGTGAGGGAGTATGGGGAGGAGGGGGTAACAGCGGAAAAGACGGCAACTGGGGAGGTAGGCGTAAGGGGGGAGGAAGGTGTAAGATGTCACAAAACTATAATAATTTTCATATTATTGGGGTTTATTGTAAAGTAGCTTTATGGGCGTGAGTGTAGATGGTTCTGTCTGTGTGGTTTATTTAAATTAGAGTCAGATAGGCTGCAAGCTTGAAATTATCAAAAGGGGCTCGGGGTAAAAGGCATTTGAAATGCTAATGAATAAACAGGGATGAGGTCTTAGCATGTAGAGTGTGAAGGAAATTTGCATTTTTGGATAAGTGAAGCAGTTGTTTGGGTTTCAAAGGGATGGTAGCTTGTTTACAACCAGCCAGATACATAGGGCAAGGTTACTATGTTTAGTTTCCACAAAAGGTGCTGTCATATTGGCAATATGAAAGATTTTTATATTATGGGAAAAATACATTTCCAAAGTCATATAGAACCATGGAATTTACAGATTAAAGTAACTAAGGTTGGAGAAAAGCCTTTGGAGTTCAACTATCAAGTGGGTGTCGTGGTAAATGTGCTGGCTTGCTACTTAAATTTAAAATCCATTTTGGACTGTTGCCTTAAAGCGGGTATGTAGTTGGGAGTCAGTTTAATTAAGAGTTTTGCGATTTGTATTAATATTAAATAACTGTAACCTTATGTATGTGCTTGAAAACTTTTCTTTGGTTAATAAATGTTTTAATTTAGTTTGTAAAATTTCTAAAGGTGTTAGTGGACTTGTTACTCCTGAAATTCAGCGCCCGAATCTTCTCATAATAAATACAAATTGCAAAACCATTGTGATAGCTTGGTCAAGTGGGGTGGTAGGGTGCCAGCTGGGTAGGATGGCAGGATGGTGGGTGGCACGGTGGCAGCATGGGTAAGGGGCCAGCTGTGTTGGATGACAGGGTGGTTGGCTGGTCAAGTCGGGTTGGGGGGTAAGTGGAGGGTCGGGGGGTAGTTGAATGGATGGGAACTGAGGCGGAGGGTCATGGAGGGTGTCGGAGTGTTGGTGGGTTGGAGGGTCAGGGGTAGTTGGAGGCTCAGGGGGGGAGTCGGAGGGTCGGGAGTAGTAGGAGGGCCGGGGGGAGACAGGATGATCAGTGGGGTGTTGGTAGGGAGGTTCAGTTGTATAGTTACCGAAGAGTTAGAGATAGTTTTTATGGAGTGTGGTAAGTGGTAGGGATGACAGGATGCTGGGTATGACCGTCCCCAGAGTGGAGGACCTGGGCCAGCAGATTACAGATCATACTATTTGCTGCACTAAAAAAATTCCCCTCATTTCTCCTTGGTTTTTTTCCCTAATTATCTTAATTTGCAGAGTTTGGTTATAACCCCTCTTGATAGTGGAAACAGTTTCTCCCAATCTACTCTATCAAACCCTTCATCATTTAAAAACACTTCCATTAAATCTCCCCTTCACCTCCACTGCTGTTATTAGAGACTATTCCCAGCTTCTCTAATCTCTCCACGGAACTCCCACGTCTCTGCTTCTGGTTAACCATCTCTGCACCTCCTCCAAGTCATATGCCCAGAATTTAACACGACACTTTAGCTGAATCCTAACCTGTGCTAGGTAAAGGTACAGCACTTGTACCTTTGTCACTTGTTTTTGTTCTCCATGGGCAGAGTTTCTCGCTCATCTGGCGGGCGCACGCCCGACCCGAACAGAGTAAAATGATGCGCGATGATGCCAGACGGGCATCCCGACATCATCGTGCACTCGCGCGATATTTCGGTCGGTGGGCATGCTGCCAACTCCCGCGCGTGCCCGCCAACAATTAACAGGCCTACTAAGGCCATTAAAGTACCAATTAAATGAAATATTTCGCTGCCTGCGAAAAGGCCAAGCGGCCTTTACATTTTTTAGGAAATCTCATCCACGTCATCCACATGAGGGGACATGGTTTTTAACATTTTACAATTCTTTATTTTTAAATTTCAAAACTCTTCATCTCCCTGAAGCAGCTCTGTGCCGTGTGCTGGCCATGTCTCCATTTGTAAAGTCAAGGGTCCTGTATGATTTTTTAATATTAGCTAGTTTTATTAACTAGTCTGCCACCTTCAAAGATTTGTGCAGGTCTCACTGTCACTACAGCCCCTTTAAACTTTTTGCCCTTGAGAAAGTGATGGTGAGCTGCCCTCTTGAACTGCTGAAGTCCACGTATTGTAGGAATACCTTTATGCCTTGAGTCTATGAGTTTAGTCGAGTAAACTCGAATTGCACGCCTTCATATACATAATAATTCCCCTTTTCCTTCCTGCACGCCCTTTTCTTGGTAGCACTGATCCTGTATCTCGGTCTTCTCTATAACTTCGCTGTTGGCTAGACTAGACTCAGGCATGAGCCAAACGTGAGGGGGCTCAATAGTTGGGTTTTTCTACAGCTTTTCTGAGAACTCAGGGTCTTCTAGTTTTAAAACTTCAGGGCTTTTACACAGTTGCTACTTCAGCTCTTTTGATTCTTTCCTATTCTCATTAATAGTTTCCTGGAGAACCTCATACTGTTGCACCTTCTCAACTAATTTGTTTCTTAACTCGGCCAGAGGCAGGTTTAACTCTTCATTTTCTTCTTCATTTCTTTTCAGTGGCACAAATTGGGAGCTGATTGAATTTTGTAGGACACAAAAGTCCTTTAACAGGTTTGACTTTTCTTTTCGAAGGATGCTGACTGCAGCTTGAACTCTGTCCCGGTGTAACATGAGCTTCTCCCGATGGGTCTTCACACGTGCATTTCTTTCTGCAGTGACGCTCCTGGTTTCCAATTGGAACTTAGTGGACCCTCAATGTTTATCCCTCCCTGCCTGTTCCTACTGAGCAGACTCAGTCCCCTGCCTGACATTACAAATAGGGGTAATTTTGCCGACTGTTCCTCAGACTGCACCTTGACTTGATATATCCCTTTCGGTCTTATTTCTTCACCCGTGTGTTTTCAGATTAGTGTCCAAAACTTCCAATCTTAAAAGGATGGGTTCCTTTATTCAAATATTTTTCAGGGTATATAATGAGTGGATGTCTGATTCTAGTTCTTCTGGTTCTTCCATGAGACATATTTCACAATTTCTGCCTTTGTCTTTAAAATGCTGTCTCAGCCGATCTCTGCAGTGCCGCCTTATGTGACCATAGCGGTGACAGAAAAAGCATTCGACTTGTTTGAATTGTCAATCGCCCACTGGATACCTGGATGCATTTCTCTCATTCATTTTGTGGGTTTTCACTGTGGTACTGCTGTTTTATACTGACCTGTATATGGGGGCGTTTCCCACCTTTCTGTGGGGTCCGATGTTTTTCCATCTTTTATTGCCGGTCTGCCCCGCCCACCAGATGGACGGCGCCATTTTGTGTATCTCTTATAGATTCCGAATTTCTAACAGCCCTCTCCATGGCTGTGGCTAATTCTAATGTCTTATTGAAGTCTCGATTAGCTTCAGCTAGCAAACGCCTTTGAATAATATCATCGCCAATCCTGCATATCTGTCAGTCTCTCAACATATCACCAATGGACATTCCGAATTCACAATGATCAGTTAATGCCTTTAAAACGGCCACAGAGTCAGCTATTGTCTCCCCTAGAAGCCTGTTCCTTGAATTGAACTTGAAGCGCTGAATGGTAACCGAGGGCTTTGGTCTCAGGTGGTTTTGTACAATTTTTATTAACTCGCCGAAAGTCTTCGATTCGGGGGTGTCAGGTGACGTGAGGTTGTGGATCAGCCCGTGCGTTTCGCTCCCGCATGTGGACAAAAGATTCACCCTCTTCTCCTCCCCCGTGATGTCATTAGCGGTAAAACAGAACGCTAGGCGTTTTGACATACTGAGACCAGTCATCTGAAGTGGGGTCGAATGGATCGACAAGCCCGAACTGTGGCATCGTGAATGACTGCAAGGGGAACTGCGCTTCCGATGGGCTTCTCCGTTAATGTCGAATTCAGGTGTTTGTCTTACCGCAGCTTTCTTCACCATCATCGATCAATTCGTGTTTTGCTTTCAGAGAGAGTTGCCCTCTCTCCGGGGTCTCTTATAATTTTCTGTCCATAGCCAATTTTTTTGCATGTACCTCTTTAAATGTTTTGCTGCTTTAAGAGCAGTCACTTTTTTTTCAACTCCGTCTCCGCAGCTGTCGTTCTTCTCTGTGCTGGGTTTCACACTCTTTTTGGGTTTTGGTGGGATCCCCATGATTGACGATTCTGCTTCTCAAGTTTAAAACTGCTTTCTGCTCTGATTGCCGTCTATTTTATAACAGAAGTACAGATTCTCTTTCTAATGTTTTACTCACCGGTCTTGTGGATTCTCACTCAGGTTGCTATTTTTTTCTATTTTCATCCTCATCACCAGTTTTATGTTTTAGTCTATGAGTTCACTAGTCTAGTAAACTCGAATTGCATGCCTTCATACACACTGTTAGTTGATGCTCACTATCAATAACGGAGAGAGACCGACATAAGAACAGACTGTGATTGTTTATTGCAACAGAGGGCAGGGCACTAAACCCCTCCCGCTCTAGACGACAGTTAACCAGTAGCCCGCACTGTACAGTGATTGGTCGGTACTGTCACATGGTTAGTCCCCTTCCATTCTCTTAAAGGTACTCCACTTTACCACAAGCACCCACAGTGCTGTTAGGGAGGAAGCTCCAGGATTTTGATCCAGCGACAGTGAAGGAACGGCGATATAGTTGCAAGTGAGGAAGGTGTGTGACTTAAAGGGGAACTTCCAGGTGGCGGTGTTCCCATGCATTTGCTGCCCTTGACCTCCTATATGGTAGAGGTCACAGATTTGGAAGGTGCTGTCGAAGAAGCCTGGTGAGTTGCTACAGTGCGTCTTGTAGATGGTACACACTGCTGCCACTGTGTATCAGTGGTGGAGGGAGTGAATGTTGAAGGTGGTGGATGGGGTGCCAATCAAGCGGGCTGCTTTGTCCTGGATGGTGTTAAGCTCCTTGAGTGTTGTTGGAGCTGCACTCACCTGGGCAAGTGGAGAATATTTCAGCCTATGCCTGAAGGTCTTGCTGCATATAGGCACAGACTGCTTCGTCATCTGAGGAGTCACAAGTATACTGAACATTGTGCAATCATCAGCGAACATCCCCACTTCTGACCTTATGATGGAAGGAAGGTCATTGATGAAGCAGCTGAAGATGGTTGGGTCGAGGACACTACCCTGAGTAATTCCTGGAGCTGAGATGATTGACCTCCAACAACCTCAACCATCTTCCTTTGTGCTAAGTATGATTCCAACCAATGGAAAGTTTTCCTGATTCCCATTGAATCCAGTTTTGCTAGGGTTCCTTGATGCCACACTCGGTCAAATGCTGCCTTGATGTCAAGGGCAATTACCCTCACCTCAGCTCTGGATTTCAGCTCTTTTGTCCTTGTTTGAAGCAAGGCTGTAATGAGGTCAGGAGCTGAGTGACCCTGGTGGAACCCAAACTGACTGTCAATGAGCAGATCATTACTAAGCAAGTGCCGCTTGATAGCCCTGTTGATGACCCCCTTCCACCACTTTACTGATGATCGAGAGTAGACTGATGGGGCGGTAATTGGCCGGGTTGAATTTGTCCTGCTTTTTGCAGCCAGGTCACACATGGACAATGTTCCAGATGGTCAGGTGGATGCCAGTGTTGTAGCTGTACTGGAACAGCTTACAAACTTGGCCTATGTCCCTGTCAGTTCCAATTTTTGACCTCAGGATAGATGTGTGTGTTTTTTTTAAACTCACACCCTTTAACCAGCAGCTTTTACCCAATTGATGTAAGTTCCCTCCAAATGTCTGCCAGGCACAGTTTCCAATCCAGCCTGAATTTAAAATCCCTGGATGCCTGCCGTGTGGAGATGTTGGGCTGGCCAGCGTCAGAACAATGTGCAGTGTTCTGTCTGTGTACTCTCTATATTACACAGCACATAGGAAGCAGATTCTCAGCTTTATGCAGCGGGTCAGTGGATTGTGTTTCTATCACTTTACTTTACAACAATACACTTCAGAAAGGACTTCCCTGACTGTAAACTTCTTCAGGGTATCCTAAGATGAAAAACAATGCAAGCCTTTTATTCTTTTCAAATTTGAAATTCATACCCAAGCAGGAGACACTAAGATTCCTGCTACCAGAGGCCATAGACCTTTCCAATATCCCCTGGTAATAATGCACGGTTCACTCAGCGGCAATGGATGCTGCCTCACTGAATCCTGCATTTACACTCACCACCTACTCTCCAAAGTGATTCGCATTATATGACACCTTTTTCATAGTTCTGTGGATTAAATTAGTTTGGGAGTTTACATTGGCAGCCAGACCACAGTGAAAAAAGAAAAGACACTTTCTCTAAACAGGAAAGAAAAGTGTTTCAGGATAGTTGGAATGAAATTTAAAGTCAAAGCAGGAATACAGATGTTCCAGTGATTCATGGAACTCAACAGTAACCATACAGAGGAAGCCACACTACTCTGAACATCTTTTAATTTATTTACTGAGCGTGGGGGTCACTGATAAGGCCAGCAATTATCGGCCTTCGAGAAGGTGGTGGTGAGCCACCTTCTTGGCCGAGGGAGAGGGATCGGAGCCAGCGCAATGTCTCTGTGGTAGAAATGCAGAGAGATTGAGGTGAGCGCCCAGTGTGTGACTTGCTTGGCCATTTCAGAGGGCAGTTAATAGTTAACCACATTGCTGTGGGTCTGAAGTCACATGTAGGTCAGACCAGGTAAGGACGGCAGATTTCCTTCCCTAAAGGGCATTAGCGAACCAGATGGGTTTTTACAACAATCGATGATAGTTTCATAGTCACCATTACTGAGACTAGCTTTCAATTCCAGATTTTCTTAATTGAATTTAAATTTCTCAATAGCTGCATTGGGATTTGAACTCATACCTTTGCATTCGTTAGTTCAGGCCTCTGAATATCTAGTCCAGTAGAATAACTACTGTGCTACCAGGCACCTAATCAATCAGCTTCCCTTTAATGAGTTACCACTGCACAAAGCATCAGGACATTTAGCACAAATAGAAATTCCGCATCAAACAGTAAGTACAACAATTGAAGCAAGCAATCAGCATCATGGCGACTGAACTCACTCAGCTCTTGTGTGATCCATGTAGGAACTGCTGATATAGGTAGAATGGTGTTCTGCTGAGAGAGTTTGAGGAATTAGGGCCCAAGTTAAATCACAGAGACCCACAGGTAATAATATCTGGATTGTCACCCGAGCCACATGCCAATTGACATAGAGTCGAGAAGATTAGAGGATTAAATATATGGCTCAAAGAGAGATGTGGGGAGATGTAGTTTTGATTCATGAGGCACTGGCACCCGTGCAGGGGGAAGAGGGAGCTGGACCTTTGGGAATGGGCTCCACTTAAACCGGACTGGGACCTGTATCCTAGTCAAGTGTATAACTAGGGATGTGAATAGGGCCTTAAACTCAAAGGGTCGGTAGGGGGTGGGTGGGACTGGGGAGGGGCCAGGTGGCTAGAATCTTAAGCAAAAAGCTGAGGCCATGGTAATAACGCAAAATAAGTGTGTAGCAATTTGGATGAAGACCAGCTGAGTGGGACAGGAAGGGACTGAGAGTTTAGTGGTGGTGATAGTGCTTGAGCAAAAAAGGGTCCATGCAAATAATCAGAGTAAAAGTGAGAGTCGCTTTATCAGAATGTGCAAAGCTTCGCAGTGAGATCGATGGTTTAGATCTAATTGATATCACAGAGAAATGGGCCAGGGTTTTCTGGGGCCATTGTGAACAGCTTTGGAGACAGGAGGCAAGGCGGGGGTGTAAAATCGCATAGGGTGGCATCAGCACAGACCTCCAATGTCACCATGCCAGATCTGTATTTTACCAGGGGAACAGCAAGCTTCTGGAAAACTAGCAACTGAGAGCTAGTTATGGTGATTAAAGATCCAATTGGTTGGTAGTTTATGAGTCTGTTTGACAGGGGGGCTGAGAGGTGGGGTGTGTTGAGCCAGCAGCTGGCTGGGTGGTCCTTCAGACTGGCAGTGCCCAAGTGCCATCAGCATCATCCGCTCATGAGGCCAGTGAGGAGGAGGGCCTGAGAGGAAGGGAGGTGCAGGCCCGTGGATCCAGAGAGCAGCAACCTCACGGCCACCTGCAGGGACAAGTTTGCAATGGGGAAGTGGGAGAAGGCTGCAGAGCAGGCGCTAGTGCAGAGAAGTACCCGGTAGCAAGGATGTACAGACAGAGGGTGTGCTGCCTCCAGATGCTGGGGTGGCAGTGTCGCTGGAGACTGTGCCTCTCCTGAGAGGCGATCACAGATCCTTGTGCAATGATCATTGATAAGCTGAGCCTCACTGGCATTGGTGGTCACCTGATTCCAGTGCCCATGAAAGTCACCATGGCTCTTAATTTTTATGTCTCTGGTTCATTCCAGGGGCCTATTGGAATCATGCGTAGCATCATCTAACCAGTCATTGTATCAAGATGGTCACCGATGCCCTCTTCAGGAGGGTCAGAAAATACATACACTATCGAATTGATCAAGATAGTCAGAGTGGGACATCCAGAGGATTCAGAGCCATCGCTGATTCCCCCAGGTGTAAGGTCTGGCCTTGCATGTGGCCATTAAAGGCTCCTGGAGACCAGTCAGTGGCCTTCATCAACAGGAAGGGATTCTGTTCCATCACCATACAACTGGTCTGTGACATTGCCAGCAGGCCCTGCAGCTGTTTGCACTGTCCCTGGGAGCAGTTATAATTCCTACATACTCGGGCACTCCCAGGTACCACAGCTGGTCACCCCCCATCATGCTCTCACGGTTACATTCTTGGCGTAAAGGCTTCCCCATTAAGGAGCTGGCTGCTGACTCCAATGAGCAGCCCTGGGATGGAAGCAGAAGAGGGATGTGGCAGCCAAGTCACCATGGAGCAGATCATAGGCCTCCTGAAGATGAAATTCAACTTCCTGGACCATCCCAGGAGGATGCTTCAATATGTCCCCCTGAGGGTCTCCCAGATCATGGTGGTCTGTGCTCCGCACAACTCAGGGGGCAGTGCTGGTGGATGAGGATATAGTGGAGTACGAGGTATCCTCAGATGAGGAGGGTGATGAGGATGTTGATGACCAGCTTTAGTGTCATAAAAAAGATGAAGATGAGGGTCTACGTAGAGGGCGCGGTGATATAAGTGCAAGGAAAGCTCAGGAAGCGGCCGTACATTCATAATTCAGACAACTCATCCCACATCATCTTACCAGCCAAATAAAGGTTTATCTTCACCCTCCACTGTTACCATTCGTCTCATCTTCATCTAGTGCCAGCTGCTCCTTCTGGACGGTCCAAGAGATGACCACACACGTCCTAGTTCCTCTCAAACAGCCCGTGGGGTGACCCAGGAACTTCCAGAGGCTTCCAGCACTCGATGGAAGGGTGGAAAAAACCAATAACATCTTTATTACAAATATAATCAGGCACAGCAATAACACCGTGGCTGGAATCATCCCAGATTTGCACAAAGTGCAGTAGCGGGCTGGGAAAAGGATGTTTTACCCACTGGCCACAATGGTGGCTTTTCAAACTGTGTTGATTCAGTCCCATCTCATTGATTATGGATTGCCAGGAAACACACTGTTTCAATGGTGGGTGACTCTCATTCGCCCACCACACCATCACATCACGGCTTCCTCACACCGGGCACCATGTGTAAACCGCAGCCACGCTCACACCTCTCAGTGCTTCCAGCCCAGGACTGCTACACAGAAGACATGGCCCCGAAAAGCAAGGAGACTGCAGCCTCCACCCACCCCAGTTTAATGGCACGTCCATCGAGTGCCTTTTGGATGCAGTGGAGGCACGCCATGATGTCCTCTACCCTCCGCTCTGGCTGCAGGAGGAGCAGCAACATTGCAAATCCTGCATGGGCAGCGGTGGTCAGTGCCAATGCCCTACAAAAGAGGACAGCCACCCAGTGCCACTACAGGATGACTGGTCTCATCCGTTCTGCCAGGGTAACTCACTCTTCTCTTCTCAACTCTCACACTCACAAACCCATCGCACACCCACAGGGATCTCACACCTCAAGGGACAACACCACTAACTCTCACACACGCCCTCACATCTCCATCAGCCTCATATCCTCTGGAACTCCCATCCTCATCCTGTCTATGTCTCCGCTCACCACACAAACATTCCACTCAGTGCCATGTGTCCTGTTCACACTCTCTCCAGCCGTTTCCATGCAGGAGAAGCTGGCTCACAACAGGAAGGAGAGGTCCCAGACCCGGGGGTAGAGTGGCCCACATTCGGCCCCTCACTCACTTTGAGGAGTGTGCCATCGCGCTGAGTGCTGAGGATGTGGACCCTACCTGAAACGATGGTGAGGTCGGCGGTGAAAGAAATTCTGATCTCAGTTGGTTGCACGGGTGAACACATTTTGTCACTTTACAAACTGGAAATATATTCACTTTCACTGAATAATGAGTAATGGTGTCTTTCAGCTTCATTGACAGGCTTTGCAAGTCCTCTCACTGCACCACATCATCCCTCCCTCAACGCAACTGAGAGTGTCTCTCTCCTGCTTTTCACTCTGCCACCATGCACTAATTATCTCTACTTTGGTTCACAGGAGCGACCGACACCCTCAGCCAGCCAGTCCCTCAGCTCTATCCATGTCCTCGCCTCCAGCCAAGAGGACACCTCCTCCATTGAAGAGCTGGAAATAAGCAGCCTGGAAGACCCGTCACAGCGCTTACCCACACCCTCCACCAGCGCAGAGACACACACCTCGGTGGGACCTAGATCTAGAGCAGGCTCGGGTTCACAATCTGTGGTCACCACACGGACACGTGTCCGCAGCAGGAGGAGGCAGGTTCAGCCGAGCTCCCCAGCACTCGGAGGGCTGCTGGGGAAGAGGCACCTGTGAGGCCCGAGTCAGATGATGAGCCTCTGGATTCGGCCTTCCAACTCATCCTCAGCAGAAGGTGGGGAACAGCACACAGAGCTGTTGGAAGCCTCAACGAGTTGGAGGAGTGCGTCTGCCTGCTCTCTGATGAAGTGGTGCCCACATGTGTGCGCATGGAGGTTTCCATGGGGAGGATGGCGGATACCGTGGAGACCCTGGTCCAGCAGAACGTGGAGATGTGCACAGACCCGCACTCCATCACAGGAGCCGTGGGTGAGTTCCTGCAGTGGCAACGCAAGAGGGAAATGGGCACCTCGATGCCCCTTCCGGAGCTCCTTCCCATCAAGGAGTCAGGTCGGGGCCCTGTGGCACCTGAAAGGAGTTGGAGCAGCAGCTGGACACCCCTGGGCCATCCAATCAGGAATCTCAGAGGCTGCCCTCTCCCTCCTTTGCCTGTGACCCCGTCAACCTCGTCCCCTGTCACCACAGAGAGAGCAGCCGGCCCACAGGAGGACAGGAACCAAAGCAAGCCGGGCCTCCCAAGGCCTTAGCTCTCCAGAGGACCCTCGACGAAGGCATCAGAGGCAACAGTGCCAACCATTGCACAAGCTGTCCCCACCCCTCCTGCGGATGTCAGGGCAGCACCTAGAAGTCTACAGCCCTCAAAAGTTAAGAAATTCTGATCATAGTTGCCGTTACATGGTAACATGGGTGTTAGGAAATAGAGATGGCTTAAGTAAGTTATACTTTTATTTGTTGGTGTTAGGAATGAGTTTTAGCTTTAAAGTTTAAGTTTGATTTGTATTTCTGTATTTGTGAGTTAAGGAAGGTCAAATGGAGTTTTAGTTTCACGTTAAAAGGCTGCTTGCATTTCTAATGAGACATTTACAACCCCTATAAAGTGAAAGTAAACACACAAGAGTGGGAAGTGCTGTTGCTTAGCAACAAGGAGGGCCAGATAGGCAGGTTCCTCCCACAGACACACACACACAAGAAGAAAGACAGAAGTTTGTTTTGGAAGCTGTTTGAGTTCAGTTGGTTTGAAGCCAGCTGTGAAGCAGAAGCAGCCTAAAAGGGGACAAGTAGCACGTCCCACGCTAAGAAAAATCCCAAAAGCCCAGGGGAGTGGAAGAGGGGAAAGGGAATCCTTGGAAAAGGTCCTGTTAAGTGAAGTTAAGAGTGAGGGGCAGAGAGAAAGGCTCTAAGCTTCAGATTTAAAGTGAGAACAGCTTACAAGAAGCAAGAAAGTTCAAAGAGACAACTGAAGGTCTGTAGCTCTTTGCTATGGGCATGTGAAGCAGTGGGGTACTGTTAAAGCTGAGTTGGTGAGGGAGAGGGCATGGAAGACAGTTTGAGTTCATGTGGTGACCTAGGGAAGAGGAACATCAGAAGGAGAGTTTGAAATCCTGTAGGTGAACCCTTGTGGAAGGCGTCTGAGAGAAAGCGTCAGTTTGGGAGAAGATTCCAAGATGAGGTTTTAGAGAGTGGAGATTGGAAACTCTCGAGTGAAAGATGGAATTCAGTGAGGACCGGTTGGCTCATGGTGTGATAAGCATCTAGCGGAGTTGAGGAGAGATCCATTGCATCTGTTGGGGTGGCCTCTGTCACTTGGTTTCAGAGTGTGGTGTGTCTGACCATAGGTGCCATACGTTTACATGGACTGGGTATTTCCTATGAACATTAGAATATAAGATAGATTTTGTAACTTGTGTCATCCTTACAAACCTCTATATATCTGTAAATGTATAGTTGTGGGCGAAGGAGTATTGTAATATAGTTCATCTCTTCTAGTTAAATAAATGTTTTATTCTTTTGTTAAAAGTTCATTAGCTGACTCTGGTGACTCTGTTCAGTAGCTACTGTTCACGTAGCTAAACAAAAAATAAAAGTTAGGATCTATCAAGCTGGGTTCCACTCTGGGACCAGACTTGTCCAGAGGTGACCTCAGCTGGGATCATAACAATAGGTGAACATATTTTGTCACTTTACAATCTGGAAATATATTTGCTGACACTGAATAATGTGTAATGGTGTCTTTCAGCTTCATTGACAGGCTTCCCGACTCCTCCCAATGCAACCCCCCCACCAGCTGTTCAGCTGCATGTAACCGGCCCACGAGTGATTGTGGAGGGTGAAGTGTGTGTGTGACAGGGTCTCTCGGAGCCTCGTGTAAACTCTCTCCCACACACACGGATCCTTCACGTTTCACACTCATCTCAATGTCCTGAGCAGTTTCAATGCTGCCTGCTGGGGTTCCCTTTCAGTTGTCCATCTGAGCTGAGCTGTATCTCCGTCCACCCACTGACCACACTCCCATGCAGCACCTGATCTCGCCCAACATGACTCTCGTTTCACTTTTAGTTTGGCAAGCATGGCGTGTCGAACATTTTCCTTCAGGTCTCCCATCCTTCCCCCTCCCCAAGTCGCCCATTTCCCTTCCCCCATCACTGTTGACCCTCCTGGTATCACTTTCCACCTCCCCTCCATTTTCTACCAGCTACAGACCTTTTAACCCTTCGGGGATGTCCAGGTGAACATGCCCGTTCCCTTCCTTCCTGGAAATCCCACCCCCATTCACATTAACCTTCCCACCCCCAGGGTCCGAGTCTGCCTCCGACTCCCTACCCACCACCCTCGCTGTAACCTTTACCAATACTGTCGCACTCTCACCCTCCCACCTTACCATCTCTCTCTGCCCTCCATCATTCTCACAATTCCCTCGTTTCACCCTCAGTTCACTCCCCAGGAGGCGGTCATGGACTAATCAGACCCCTCCCTTATACATTCACCTGGACATCCCCACCCCATCCCCCCACCCTCCAGATTCCTTTCCCCACCTTGGAAATTCTCCCCCCTTGGAACTCCTTGCCCCCCTCGGACTACTCCCCCCCCACCCCAGAACTCATTCCCCACCCTGGGCTCCCCCCGGCTTAGTCTTCCATCACCTTTACTCCTTCCCCTCTTCAGGCTCCTTCCTCCACCCTTGTGCAGGAACTCACCCATGTTTGACAAACCTACTGGAGTTTTTTGAGGATGTAACTGGCAGAATAGATAAGGGAGAACCAGTAGATGTGGTGTATTTGGATTTTCAGAAAGCTTTTGATAAAGTCCCACATAAGAAGTTAGTGTGTAAAATTAAAGCACATGGGATTGGGGGTAATATATTGGCATGGATTTAGAATTGGTTAGCAGACAGGAAACAGAATAGGAATAAATGAGCCTTTTTCGGAGAGGCAGGCAGTGACTAGTGGGGTACCACAGGGATCAGTGCTTGGGGCCCAGCTATTCACAATATATATCAATGATTTGGATGAGGGAACCAAATGTAATATTTCCAAGTTTGCTGATAACACAAAACTTGGTGAGAATGTGAGTGGTGAGGAGAGTGTTAAGATCTTAAGGCAATTTAAACAGGTTGAGTGAGTGGGCAAGTACATGGCAGATAAGTGTGAAGTTATTCACCTTGGTAGGAGAAACAGAACGGCAGAGTATTATTTAAATGGTGATAAATTGGGAAATGTTGATGCACAAAGGGACCTGGGTGTCCTTGTACACCAATCACTGAAATGCAAGTGCAGCAAGCAGTTAAGAAGGCAAATGGTATGTTGGCCTTCATTGCGAGAGGACTTGAATACAAGAGCAAGGTTGTCTCATTGCAGCTGTACAGGGCCTTGGTGAGACCACACCTGGAGTAGCGTGTGCAGTTTTGGTCTCTGTGCAGCGAAGGTTCACCAGACTGATTCCTGGGATGGCAGGATGGTCGTATGAGGAGAGATTGGGCTGTCTAGGTCTGTATTCACTGGAGTTTAGAAGAATGAGAGGAGATCTCATTGAAACATATAAACTTCTGACAGGGGTGGACAGACTGGATGCAGGGATGATCTGGCTGGGGGGTCTCGAACAAGGGGTCACAGTCTCAGGATATGGGGTAGGCCATTTAGGACTGAGATGAGGAGAAATTTCTTCATTCAGAGGGTGGTGAACCTGTGGAATTCTCTATAACAGAGGCTGTGAAGGCCAAGCCCTCACTGAATATATTTATAAAGGAAACAGATAGATTTCTAGACTCTAAAGGCATCGAGGGGTATGGGGAGAGAGCGGGAGTACGGCGTTGAGATAGAGGATCAGCCATGATCATATTGAATGGTGGAGCAGGCTCGAAGGGCCGAATGGCCTACTCCTGCTCCTAGTTTCTGTGTTTCTATGTTTCTTACTTCTTCCTCCAGCCTTATTCCATCCTTCTTCCCAACTCCTTCCTCCATCCTTACTCCTTCCCCCCTTACTCCTTCCTCCCCCCAGCCTCCACCTCCTCTCTGGACTCCTTTCCTCCTCTGAACTCCTTCCCATACACCTTCCACCACCCCCCTTACACCCACCTCCCCAGTTGCCGTCTTCTCCTCCATTACCCCCTCCCAACCTCCCCCTAACACCTTCATTCCCCCTCTCCCAACCTCACCACCCCCCCACCGCGACACCTTTGATCCCCTCTCCCAACATCACCCCCCAACACCTTTGTTCCCCCCCTCCCAACCTCACTCCCGCCGACACCTCTTCCTCTCCCAGTCGATCCTAGACCTTCCTCTCCCACCCCCCGGTACATCTTCCTCTCCCCAACACAGCTGGACCTTCCTCTCCACCCCCTCGACCATCATCCGTTGTGAGCAGACCCCCAACCGTGACTTTCCAACTTCCGTGAGCTGCTTCGAGGTGAAGCCATGTCCATGAGAATCCACCCAGCAGGTCATGGACATTCCTCCAGGGTCCCATTGCTATCGGCCTCCAGCTTCTTCTGCTCCTTGGACATCCACAATGTGAGTCAGGGACTGGCAGTGATTCCTGACTTTCTGCATGTCACACCTGTCTAGACGTGTTCTGAGCCGACGTGTTTACCCAGCGACGTGGGCGGACGATCCAGCAGCGGGGGGGATGATTCCGGTGGGCTGGCCTTATCATGGTTTGTAGATATATTACAATGAGGTTTCCGATATCCGACAGTGGGAAACACAGCCCGCCATTGGCGGGCAGAGTGGACGATTGCAAACTGCTTCCACGATGTCATGAAACTGATTTTTGGCCTTCCCGCCATATTGTCGGCTCAGGCTGCCGGATACGCCTGACGCCAGCGGGCACAGAAAATTCCGCCCCTTAACCTTCTATTCCCCAAATGCATCTATTGTATTTTTTTAATTCTCTCTCGGTTACTCCCATGTAGCGCTCCCACCTCCCTGCCCGCTTTGGTGGAGACAGCTTGTTGCCCTGTCACCTGGGATGATGTTGGTGAACATCCCCAGGTAGCCTGTGGTTGTGAGAGCCCCAGCACACTGAGGGCCTCCTGAAATGGTGCAGGATCATCCTCCATCACCATGGCAACCTGAGGCACTGGAGTCACTGGCAGAGGAACCACATCCACACTTGAAGCTCCCGGAGAAGGGAACTCCAGATCCAGAAGGCAGCCACCCGTCCTGCCTTGGAAGACCCTCTTTGCTGACCTAATCTGGATGAGGAGCTGGTGGAGAATCCAGGCTCCTCATCCACCTCTCACTGGATAACACTCGGACAAGGAGATGATGTTCATGTCTGCGTGAACCTCTGGTATCCACTGACCGGTCTGCTGGATCAGGCTGTCCAGGAGAATCGCCAGTCTCTCGATGGAGGAGACAAATGCACACGTGGGAAATGGCCGCATTCATGGCCTGGATGGACTCCACCCCTGTCCGAGCCAGGGTCCAGATATCTGGAATCTCCGTCAGTTCTTTAAGATGCCTCATGCTGGACTTCCCAGCACCCTCCACTTCATGTACAAATCCCCAGGCCTATAATTGGCCTGGGGTTCAGCATGTACCTGGCCTCCTACACTCCCCCAACAGTCACTGGCCTCAGCTGGCGTGGCCTCTGACAGCTGGTCAGGTGCACATGGTGCCCTCACCAGGTTGTGACCCCCAAACCTACTCGTGAACGGGTACCCTCCAATGTAAAAGTGTCTGTGGTAAAGCGTCTAGACGAATGATGTGACACTGCACCCTCTGAAATCCCCTCCCCTTCCTCTGAGATGGATGACTTCCCCCCAGAGACGGCAGCTCTCTGATCTCGGGATGACCTGTGTGAGAGAACCGAAAGATCAAACATGAGCCCCCAGAATCATCTGCTGTTCAGATCAATGTATGTAAAGCGGAGGGCACAGGAACACCATTCTTCATGCTCGTCTAAGGCCCCCTCATGTCTGCTCATGATGCTACTCATCCCCTGCTAGTTGGGGAGGGTGTAAATGTTAGGGGTGAGTCCCATTTAGTCCAATCAGCCCATGCACCCAGATCGCAGTAGTTAACCGGCCTTAATAAAGGACAGTTGTCTATTTACCTTCCACTTCACCATGCCTGGCATTTTCTGTGCCCGCTGGCGTCGGGCGTGTTTGGTGGCGAGAGTGGACAATATGGCGAGAAGACCAAAAATCGGTTTCACGACATCATGAAACCAGTGAGCGATCGTCCGCTCCACCCACCGAAAGCCACATTCCCTGCCATCAGATGTCAGGAACCTCATTGTAATATATCAGCATTAAGCCCAGCCCACAGGACTCACCCCCCACCCACCCCCTTCACCCCCTTGCTGGAAATCACGCCAACGTGTTTCACAACAGCACATAAGCAACGTGCACTTGGCATGTTGAATTTCACTCGGGAGTTCGAGGTTTGTTTGCCCACCTTGCTTCGGGCAGCACTTGTGATCATCAGCGCCAGGATTCACAGGCAGCACCACATTACTTTTTGGGGGTCTCACGGGCAGGTCTCTACCTACCAGACCTGCCATATGTGGGTGGCTTTTCAACAGCTTCAGGGTTAGGGCTTGCTTGGGGAAGGGGGAGAAGTGGCCTCAGGCAAGGGAAGAGGCTGCAGGGTGAGGGCTGTACTGGGGAAGGAGGGTATCCCAGGGTGTGTGTGGGGGAAAATGTTGATCTGTGCAAGTGGCCTCAAGAGGGCTGAGGACGCAGTCTCCAGAGGAGATGAGGCCAGATGGAGATGTGAGGGTGTGTGAGAGAGTGAGTGGCTATGTCTCTTGAGCTGCCAGTGAATGTTTGATGAGCTTGTGAGTGTGTGAGTTTAGAGTGATGAGATGGTTGCCTTACCCTGGCTGCACGGATGAGATCATTCATCCTCTATCTGCATTGGATGGCCAACCTCTTCTGTGCAGCATTGGCACTGACCACCACTGCCATCGCCTACCAAGCCGGAGTGGTAATGTAGCTGCCCCTCCTGCGGCCAGAGCAGGGGTAGAGGACATCACAATGGGCTGACAAGTGGCAAGTAACATTCGCGCCACACAAGTGCCAGGCAATGACCATTTCCAACAAGAGAATCTAACCATTGCCCCTTGACATTCAATGGCGTTACCATGCTGAATAGGCCACTGTGAACATCCTGGGGGTTACCATTGACCATAGACTGAACTGGACTAACCATATAAATACTGAGGCTACAAGAGCAAGTCAGAGGCTAGGAATCCTGCGATGAGTAACCCACCACCTGACTCCCCAAAGCCTGTCCACCATCTACAAGGCACAAGTCAGGAGTGTGATGGAATACTCTCCATTTGCCTGGATGAGTGCAGCCCCCACAACACTCAAGAAGCTCGACACCATCCAGGACTAAGCAGCCCACTTGATTGGCACCACATTCACAAACATTCACTCCCTCCACGACCAACACACAGTAGCAGTGTACCATCTATAAGATGCACTGCAGGAATTCACCAAGGCTCCTTAGACAGCACCTTCCAAACTCACGACCACTACCACCTAAAAGGACAAGTGCAGCAGAGAGATGGGAACACCACCATCTGGAAGTTCCCCTCCAAGCCACTCACCATCCTGACTTGGAAATATATCACCGTTCCTTCACTGTCGCTGGGTCAAAATCCTGGAACTCCCTCCCTAACAGCACTGTTGATGCACCTACACCACATGGACTGCAGCGGTTCAAGAAGGCAGCTCACCACCACCTTCTCAAGGGCAATTAGTGATGGGCAATAAATGCTGGCCCAACCAGCGAAGCCCACATCCTGTGAATGAATATTAAAAAACATGCCCAAATGTCAAAAAGGATTTAATTAGTATTTTTCTTTACTCTCGCTCAAAATGACTTTTAGATCCAATGATTCTCTTATTGTACCTTGAGCATTGATTATCCCTGTTTTATTACTACACATCAGTAAACCATAACAAACACTAAAAGGACATGTGCATATTAAAACCATATTAAATATTTTGAGTTATGCATCTTGTCCAATATCATAAACCATTTCCTACCCTGCATGATTCCTAAGGGTGGATTATCCCTTTTGCAATATCAATATTAAGTTGTTTCATTTGCATACCACCCTTTCCATATTAGGGTTTTTGAACTATAGACGTGATACAAGGAAATGGTTTACTTCTGAATTTCAGTCTCCTACACCTACTGATTCCCCTGTATAAACTACCTAAGACAGCATCACACACCTTTCTGCAGCCAGTTGCCCTTTTTGTCTAAGTTTCATTTGACCAGTTTGACACATCACGATGCAGAGAAAATAATAATGGATTACACAGAAAGCTACATGCCAAAATATACTTGTTAATAGAATATCTGAAAGAACATGACAAACATTCCAAAATGGCCATCACAAAAAGTGCAATAATATTCGGGTTTTCCACATAGATCACTTCACACCCTGAGGTGCTTCAATGCAATGAAGGAACATTACAGACATTTCAAAATGGTCATAACAGACAGTCAGACAGTGCAATGGTATTTAAGTTGTCTACATAGATCATGTTGCACTCTGAGGTGCTTCAATACAATTGTGATACATATAATGTTCATTGTGTACATTCATTGTGATCTGCTCAGCCCGAGGGGTCTACACAATTCCCAGCCCCTCGGTGCACTATGGATGAAAGATCTTAGACCACAACCTTTCCCCTTTGTACCTTTGCAGCGGCTGCCCCAAGCTTTAGTGCGTCCCTCAACACGTAGTCCTGAACCTTGGAATGTGCCAGTCTGCAACACTCGGTCGGGGACAACTCTTTGCACAGGAAGACCAACAGGTTTCAGGCAGACCAAAGAGCACTTTTCCCAAATTGATGATCCTCCAGCTGCAGTTGATCTTCGTCTCAGTGTATGTCCCTGGGAACAGCCCGTAGAGCACAGAGTCCTGTGTCACTCAACTGCTCGGGATGAACCTTGACATTAATTGGCTGCTTGATTGGCCATTTACTGCTGTTCCTTCACTATACAGGAAGAATTTATTGTGGCAGGCACATTCCAAGAAATCACATTTCAATGGAGCCATCAACTTAAATTCATCAGGAATAATATTTATGATCAGTAAGAGAAACTCAAATTGAGATGCATTCACGTTTACCAAAATATGGTTAGTTTTGAGAATAATTAAAGTTAAAATGAGCATTCTCAATAAGCAATATGCAGTGCTGGGCAATCATCCTGTGTTCTTAACCTAATATGCATTTTCATAGATTTAAATCGGGGACATACTGTCATGATACTGAAGGAAAAACACCGAATTGCATCCGGTAATATTGGACTTTAAAAATAAGACCCGGGTTTTTAGAAATGTACACAAGTTACTTGCTGGAATGATGCAGGGTGACTTCCTAAGAGACAAGGTACTTCTAAAGACATCCAGAAACTAATTGCTCCCTCCGGTAGAGACAATGGGTCATAATGAGTATCATCTCAGCGTCCTGTGAGCAATGCCCAGGCAGATTTGTGCACTCACTTCCCACTTGGAATATACAAAGAAGGGGTTAAAGTGGGCAGCAAAGCTGCCCCGGTGTCTGTCTGTTGGTGGGTGTTCTGAGAGAGAGCAAGTGCTGAAAGTTTGACTACGAAGTAACAGCCACACACACAGTACCCCTGCAAACTGCCATTTTGCAGGTAACCCCAATCCCTCTCCCTCTCTACCGACTTCAACACTACTGGAACCTCAAAACTGACTATTCATCTTTATCGGTGTAACTAATGTAACTCATCCTCCTTCAGAACCAGAACAATTGGGTCTGGGAGAAAGGTACCCACAAAAGGGATCCTTTTTAGATTAAATCTTGCTGTGACCAACAGAGGTCGGGGGAGGGTGGGGCTGAATAAAGACAGGGAGCCAGTTCATCCCTCCTCACCCGGGCATAACAGTGTGGGGGTGTCCCAGCCAGACGGTGACAAATTGGGGGGCCTCGCCTGGATCAACAACTTTGGGGAACTTCACCTGGTGATGGGTCGTAACAATATAAACATAGGAATTAGGAGCAGCAGTAGGCAACTAGGTCCCTCGAGCCTGCTCTGCCATGGCTGATCTGAATGTAACCTTAACCCCACATTCCCTCCTACCCCCGATAACCTTTCACCCCCTTGTTAATCAAGAATCTATCTCGCTCTGCCTTAAAAATATTCAGACTCTGCTTCCACCACCTTTTGAGGAAGAGAGTTCCAAAGACTCACTACCCTCCAAGAGAAAAAAATTCTCCTCATCTCTGTCTTAAATGAGCGACCCCTTATTTTTAAACAGTGAGCCCCTAGTTCTGGATTATCCAACAAGAGGAAACATCCTCTCCACACCCACCCTGTCAAGACCCCTCAGGATTTTAAAGGTTTCAATTAAGTTGCCTCTTACTCTTCTAAACTCCAGTGGATACAAGCCTAACCTGTCCAGCCTTTCCTCATAAAACAACCCTCCCATTCCTGGTATTAATCTAGTAAACCTTCTTTGAACTGCTTCTAATGCATTTACATCTTTCCTTAAATAACGTGACCAGTACTGCACACAGTATTCCAGATGTGGTCTCACCAGTTCCCTGTACAACTGAAGCATAACCTCCCTACTTTTCTAATCAATTCCCCTCATAATAAATGATAACATTCTATTCGCTTTCCTAATTCTTGCTGTACCTGCACACTAACCTTTTGTGATTCATGCACTAGGACACCCAGATCCCTCTGAATCTCGGAGCTCTGCAATCTCCCACCATTTAGATAATAAGCTTCTTTTTTATTCTTCCTGCCAAAATGAACAATTTCACATTTTCCCACATTATACTCCATTTGCCAGATCTTTGCCCATTCACTTAACCCATGTCACTTACGTCCTCTTCATAATTTAGTTTCCTACCTATCTTGGTGTCATCAGCAAATTCAGCAACCATTCCTTCATCCAAGCCATTTATATAAATTGTAAAAAGTTGAGGCCCCAGCACTAATCCCTGTGGCACACCACTTGTTACATCCTGCCAACCAGAAAAAGACCCCTTTATGCCAACTGGTGGAAGGGTGTGTTCAGGGTGTTAAAATAACCTGAGAATTTTCTGGGGTTTTTTCCGGCCACTTCTCTCCCGAGAATGCGATTTAGATCACTTGATTGAAAGACAGAAATTACTGAAGTTCTTCAATTAGTTCTCAATTCGAAGAGTGTAAACCAATTACTTTAGCTTTTGCTTCTAAATGTTCAGTGGGATATTGCAGTAAAATCGTAGCAAAGCCATTAAAAGACAGCGACACCTCATCAGTACTTAGACTTCATGGAGAGAATTTTCTCCCCATCGTGGGTGGGGGTTGGGCGTGGGCCTGCGATCAGCTCTGCGCCGCCATTTTACGTGGGCGGGCCAATTAAGGCCCACCCAGTGTGACATGCACCCGGAAGCGCTGAGCGCTCCCTGTGTAGGCGAGGGGAGGAGGCTGAGTTGGGGCCTGCACTCTTTCTCACATGCACGCAAAAGAGCTCAGAAATCTCCCTGAGGCACAGGACTACCTCAGGGAGGTTAGTTTGCTTTGCAAAAATTTTAATAAAGAAGAAAAAAAATGTTAAGACATGTCCCCTCATGTGACAGTGTCACATGAACCGGGACATGTCAATGAACTTTGATAAAAACTTTCATTCAATTTATAAACACTTCATGAAACCTCATCCCGCCTGTGGATGAGGTTTCATGATAAATATGAAGGCCGCCTGGGCTCTTCACCTGCCCCCCGCCAAGTTTAAGGTTGGACGGGCAGCTCAGTTTATCACTTTAATTAGTTTTTAAATGGCCTTAACAGGCCTTTGACAGTTCGGCGGGTGCACAGCCGACTCCGGTGCGTACCCGCCAAACACAACCCGAAAATTCTACCCTAGGCTTTCATTTATGTTTGGCAAGACGGTCAATGTAATTTATACCAAAATTATTTTATTCATTTAAATTAAATGGATTAGTTATAATGGTGGGCAAAGGAATTTCAATTTTATTATGTGTTCAGGAGATGTAGATATTGCTGGCTAAACCAACATTTGTTGACCATCTCCAAGTGCCCTTGAGAAGGTGGTGGTGAGCGACCTTCATTAACCATTGCAATCCATGTGGTGTAGGTACACCCATTGTGCTGTTAGGAAGGGAGTTTAAGCATTTGACTCATTGACAGTGAAGGAACGGTGATATATTTCCAAGTCAGGGTGGTGAGTGGTTTGGAAGGGAGCTACCAGGTGGTGGTGTTCCCATGTGTCTGCTGCCCTTGTCCTTCTAGATGGTAGCGGTCATGGGTTTGGAATGTGCTTTACAAGGAGCCTTGGTTGTTGCTGTGCATCTTGTAGATGGTACACACTGCTGCCACTGTGTGGAGGGAGTGAATGTTTGTGGATGGGGTGCCAATCAAGATGGCTGCTTTGTCCTGGATGGTTTCGAGCTTCTTGAGTGTTGTTGGAGCTGCACTCATCCAGGCAAGTGGAGAGTATTCCATCACACTCCTGACTTGTGCCTTGTAGACAAGCTTTGGGGAGCCAGGAGGTGAGTTACTTGCCAGAGAATTCCCAGCCTCTGGCATGCCTTTGTAGCCATTGCATTTATATGCCTAGTCCAGTTCAGTTTCCGGTTAATGGTAGCCCCCAGGATGTTGATAGTGAGGGATTCAGTGATGGTAATGCCATTGAATGTCAAGAGAAGATGGTTGGATTCTCTCTTGTTGGAGATGGTCATTGCCTGGCACTTGTGTGGCACAAATGTTACTTGCCACTTATCAGCCCAAGGCTGAATGTTGTCCAGGTCCTGCTGCATTTGGACATGGACTGCTTCAGTATCTGAGGAGCTGAGAATGGTACTGAACACTGTTACATCATCAGCACCATTCACACTCCTGACCTTATGATGGAAGGAAGGTCATTGATGAAGCAGCTGAAGTTGGTTGGGCTGAGGACACTACCCTGAGGAACTCCTGCAGTGATATACTGGGACTGGGATGATTGGCCTCCAAAAGCCACAACCTATTCCTTTGTACAAGGTATGAATCCAGCCAGTGGAGAGCTTTTGCCAACTCCCATTGACTTAAATTTCACTCAGGCTCCTTAATGCCACACTCAGTCAAATGCGGCCTTGATGTCAAGGGCAGTTACTCTCGCCTCACATCTGGAGTTCAGCTCTTATGTCCATGTTTAAACCAAGGCTGTAATGAGGTCAGGAGTTGAGTGACCTTATTGATGGTGTTCATCTTTCATTATTGATGTCACACAACATTATTTCAATCCATTGATATCCGGTGTATATTTTAGAAATTTTCTAACCATCTGCCTTACATGAGGCAGTGAATCCCAAAATTGAGACATCATCAGTAACTGTGATGATCTTTATTGTGAGGTATCCTGGTGGCACTGGTTTAGACCATGTGTGAAAGAGTTAAAGCAATGGAATATCTCCCTCTAGATTTACCACAAGACTTTCAGGTACCACTATACTCCCTCAATTCTCCTACAATTTCTGCTTCAGACCATATATAAAGGGAAATCATGCAAAAACTAGCTTCATTGTGAGGGAGCTATGATTTCTTTACACTTACATTTCCTCTGCAGTGTACTCCAGTTTACCCATGGTGAGGAATCCCTTTCTGGAAAAATTGAAGGACACTGAATTTTGGACATTTTTTCTCCTGTGTTATTTTTAAAAGTTTGTAAGATGAATCGAGGGCTGTGAATAAGTTATTCTTTAAGAAACCACAGGCCAACAGGGATGCCCAGTGGGAACACCTGGAGAGGGAAAAAAACTGCTGTCGCCAGCCTAAGGTTTTGCCGATTGGTTAAAAACACTTGGCCTAAGAGAAGTATTCTTTGAAGATATTAGGGGGGAATCATCCCAGATTCGCACGTAGTGCGGTAGTTGACGAGAAAAAGGATGTTTTACCCGTTGGCCGCAGTGGTGGGTTTCCGCGCCATATCATCCCAATCCCACCTCATTAATCATGCATTCCCGGGAAACATGCTGTTTTGCTGGTGGTTTGCCCACCACACCAACACCTCGCCGCTCCCTCATGCCGGGCACCATATTTAAATTGCAGCCATGTGCACACCTCTCAGTGCTTCCAGCTCCCAACTGATACACAGGACACGGCCCCAAAAGGCAAGAAAACTCAGCACCCATCCCTCCCCGATTCAGTGACTCCTTATTCCTGCCCATTTTATTTGGAAACATTATCAGCTTCATTTGGTCAGTAGTGTGTTTTCAGAGCCGCTTATGTATCTAGCTTGTCAGCATGTTGGCGATATGAAAGGTGGTTGAATATTTTCAGCGTTGGGAAATGCAAGATCAAGGGATCATGGACTGAGATTCCAATGACTGTTACTGCAAAGAGATTGGGTTCCTTTTGACTGGGAGCAGACCAAAATGCTGAATCATTGAGCACCCTTTACATCTCTAACCCCACCCCCCCACCTCTCACCGCCCAAGAGGCTTGCTCATCAGGATGATGATTCTTCATACCCATTGGTCCAATTTGCATTGATCTGTTGAAGGACATGGAGATCTAGATTTGTGAATCCATGGATCGCAATTCCATTCGCCTATCTTTGCTTCACAAATCTTACCCAACAAAAACCTATTGATCTCAGTCTCGAAAATTGCAATTTTCACCCAGCATTCAAAGCCATATGGGAGAGTGAGTTCCACTATCCTTTGCATGAAAAAAATTGCTTCCTGATTTCGCTCCAGAAAATGGTCTGGCTCTAATTTTAAGATTATGCCCCCTTTCTGGATTCAGACACCAGAGTGATGACTTTCTCTCTATCTACTATTGACTCCCAAATGTTTTTACAACAACTTAATTAGATCACCCCATAACTTTCTAAACTCAAGACAATACAAGTTTATGTCAATCATTCTCACAATTTAACTCTTGAACTCCTAATTGGGCTGTTTCTTTGAAGAATTGTATGATTTTGATATTTTAGTTAATGCCCATCACCCTGCCCTCCTCTTCTGCTGATGGTAATGACCTGTTATAAAGCTGTTTTGACTTTCATGCACTGAGGCAGAACAGTGCAAGTTAGAGTCACTTTGGTGCCACTTTAAAAACTCTTAAGGCCAGAATTCCATCCTTCCCTCAGCCCGAAGGAACAGGATGGCAAGTGGGGGTGTATAAGTGGCTATCAGGCCAGCGGCACTATTCCCGCTGTCTGCCTGGTGGCCCCTGTGGCTATTTTATCCATGGCAGGGGAGGCCTTGGGTATCCCACCCACCCATGACCCAATTAATGGCCACTTAAAGGCCTCCTCCTACAGCCACAAAGATTTTACCCACAATGGGTGGAGCCCATGGTCACCAGGCTGCCAGGTAAAATCTGGTGAGCTTTGGTGCCAGGCTGGGGTGTGACTCCTTAATGGGTACCCCGTGCCCATTGGAAGGCCCCCAAGGTGTGAACCCCCATGAGTTCACCCCCATGCCCCTTCAAACAATGTTCCCCGATCCCCTTCACCCCCTCGCTAGTGCCTGGCCCTGGCAATACTCCAGACTTGCCTCACACCCCAGATCCATCACTGGCCACCTTCCTCTTGGCCGCACTGGGACATGAGCGTTGCAGGCCCTCCGATTGGCTGGCAGCTCTCTGAGGCAGGACTTCCTCTAGGTGAATGGTAGAATTGCTGCTCCCAGTGTAAAATTCACTCTTAAAGTGGTTCTCTGAACTGTCTCAACCTCCTTGTCCACTGATCTCCGGTTAGGCTTTGATAAGATATTCTGGGCCAAATATTGCCTTTTCCTGATAATTTATGTTTGAATATTAAAGCCCACCCTTTCTAGCAAATCTCTTTGGTGGGAAAGATTGTGAGAAAGAAAATAGCACCAAATGTTATGTTGGTAATGATCCAGTTAGTCCATGTCATATGTGTGACATGTGTGTTACAGTTTATTGAATCAACTCAGCTAATGGCCTTTAATTGCTGTTTTCCACCCACTGGCAGAAAACAATTACAGAAATTTAAATCTATGTTAAAAATCTTGCAGTTCAAGTTTCTTTGCCTTACTTTTCTTGTGCTGAACTGAAAAAAATCAAGTTCCACAGCTAAGCCTATGCTTTTTATGAACAGGTACTTGAATTGATTCTTTAATTATATGGGATTGTTTACCACAGGGTGCACAATAAACCCTTTTCTATTGGTGTAGGGAGTTAAACTTAGGACAACAATACTCACCATGCCTGTCAGAGCACATTCAATAAGTGGGTATACTGACAGGCCATATTATTCAGGCTAAAATCTAGCGAATCAAATTTTAGATGACCATAAAACTATACAGAATCAAGTTTTAAATCAGCACATAATTCTAACAAACATGACACTTAATACTATACCTCTACCTCGCAGAGGCTGAGCGCCAACTCTCAGACACTTCTTCCTACCATGATCCCACCACTCAAAATCAAGCCAATGTTTCCAGGACTGTCACTGACCTCATCTCCTCTAGAGATCTTCCTTCCACAGCTTCCAACCTCATAGTCTCCCAAACTCGGACGACCCGCTTCTACCTCCTACCCAAAATCCACAAACAGGACTGTCCCGGCAGACCGATCGTGTCAGCCTGTTCCTGCCCCACGGAACTCATTTCTTCCTATCTTGACTCAGTTCTCTCTCCCCTTGCCCAGTCTCTGATGTCCTACATCATATCAACAATTTCCAGTTTCCTGGCCCTAACTGCCTCCTCTTCACCACGGACGTCCAATCCCTCTACACCTCCATCCCCCACTAGGATGGTCTAAGGGCTCTCCACTTCTTCCTTGAACAGACGCCCGAACAATCGCCATCCACCACCACTCTCCTCTGTCTGGCTGAACTTGTTCTCTCACTGAACAATTTCTCCTTAAACTTGTCTCACTTTCTCCAAATAAAAGGTGTGGCTATGGGTACCCGCATGGGCCCCAGTTATGCCTGTCTCTTTATGGGATATGTGGAACATTCCTTGTTCCAGTCCTACTCAGGTTCCCTCCCACTACTCTTATTTTGGTACATCGATGACTGTTTCGGTGCTGCTTCATGCTCTCATCTAGATCTGGAAAAATTTTATCAATTTTGCTTCCAATTTCCACCCCTCCATCATTTTCACATGGTCCATCACTGACACTTCCCTTCCCTTCCTTGGCCTCTCTGTCTCAATTTCTAATGATAGATTGTCCACCAATATCCATTACAAGCCTACCGACTCCCACAGCTACCTCGACTACAGCTCCTCATACCCTCTATCCCATTCTCTCAGTTCCTTCGCCTCCGTCACATCTGTTCCAATGATGCCACTTTCCAACACAGTGCTTCGGATGTACAAAGAACAAAGAACAAAGAAAAGTACAGCACAGGAATAGGCCCTTCGGCCCTCCAAGCCTATGCCGATCACATTGCCTGTCAACTAAAACATTTTGCACTTCCGGGGTCCGTATCCCTCTATTCCCATCCTTTTCATGTATTTGTCAAGCTGCCTCTTAAACATCACTATCGTACCTGCTTCCACCACCTCCTCTGGCAGCGAATTCCAGACACTCACTACCCTCTGTGTAAAAAACTTGCCCCGTACATCTCCTCTATAGTTTTCTCCTCTCACCTTAAATCTATGTCCCCTAGTAATTGACTCTTCCACCCTGGGAAAAAGCTTCTGACTATCTACTCTGTTCATGTCACTCGTCATTTTGTAAACTTCTATCAAGTCGCCCTTCAATCTCCGTAACTCTAGTGAGAACAATCCGAGTTTCTCCAACCTCTCCTCATAGCTAATAATCTCCAGACCAGGCAGCATCCTGGTAAACCTCCTCTGCACCCTCTCCAATGCCTCCATATCCTCCATATTGCGACCAGAATTGCACGCAATATTCCAAGTGTGGCCTAACCAAGGTTCTATACAGCTGCAGCATGACTTCCCAGCTTTTATACTCAATACCCCTGCCAATGAAGGCAAGCATGCCATATGCCTTCCTTATCCACCTGCGTTACCACTTTCAGTGACCTGTGGACCTGTACACCCAGATCCCTCTGCCCGTCAATGCACTTAAGTGTTCTGCCATTTACTGTATAATTCCTGCCTGTATTAGACCTTCCAAAATGCATTTGTCCGGATTAAACTCCATCTGCCATTTCTCCGCCCAAGTCTCCAACCGATCTATATCCCGTTGTATCCTTTGACAATCCTCTTCACTATCTGCAACTCCCCCAACCTTAGTGTCATCTGCAAACTTACTAATTAGCCCAGTTACATTTTCCTCCAAATCATTTATGTATACTACAAACAGCAAAGGTCCCAGCACTGATCCCTGCGGAACTCCACTAGTCACAGCTCTCCATTCAGAAAAGCACCCTTCCACTGCTACCCTCTGTCTTCTATGACCAAGCCAATTCTGTATCCATCTTACCAGCTCACCTCTGATCCCGTGCGACTTTACCTTCTGTACCAGTCTGCCATGAGGGACCTTGTCAAAGGCCTTACTGAAATCCATGTATATAACATCCACTGCCCTTCCATCATCAATCATCTTTGTCACTTCCTCGAAAAACTCGATCAAGTTAGTGAGACACGACCTCCCCTTCACAAAACCATGCTGCCTCTCACTAATACGCCCATTTGCTTCCAAATGGTAGTAAATCCTGTCACGAAGAATCTTCTCCAATAATTTCCCTACCACTGAGGTAAGGCTCACTGGCCTGTAATTTCCTGGATTATCCCTGTTACTCTTCTTAAAAAAATGGAACAACATTGGCCATTCTCCAGTCCTCTGGGACCTCACCCATAGCCAGTGAGGATACAAAGATTTCTGTCAAGGCCCCAGCAATCTCCTCCCTTGCCTCCCTCAGTACTCTGGGGTAGATCCCATCTGGCCCTGGGGACTTATCCACCTTAATATTCTTCAAGATGCCTAACACCTCCTCTTTCTTGATCTCAACATGATCCAGGCTATTTACACACTCTTCACTGGACAAATCGACCGCTAAGTCCTTCTCTTTGGTGAATACTGATGAGAAGTACTCATTTAGTACCTCTGCCATTTCTTCTGACTCCACACACAGATTCCCACCTCTGTCCCTGAGTGGGCCTACCCTTTCCCTGGCTATCCTCTTGCTTTTTACATATGTATAAAAGGCCTTGGGATTTTCCTTAATCCTGGTTGGCAGTGACTTTTCATGACCCCTTTTAGCCCTCCTGACTCCTTGCTTAAGTTTCTTCCTACTTTCTTCATATTCTCCACGGGCTTCATCTGTTCCCAGTCTTCTAGCCCTTATGAATGCTTCCCTTTCCTTTTTGACTAATCTCACAATATCCTTCGTTATCCAAGGTTCCTGAAACTTGCCATACTTATCCTTCATCCTAGCAGGAACATGACGGTCCTGAATTCATATCAACTGACGTTTGAAAGCCCCCCACATGTCAGTTGTTGATTTGCCCTCAAACATCCACCTCCAGTCTAGATTCCTCAGTTCCTGCCAAATATTGTTATAATTAGCCTTCCCCCAATTAAGCACCTTAACCCAAGGACTCCTGTTATCCTTATCCACCAGTACCTTGAAACTTACTGAATTATGGTCACTTTTCCCGAAGTGCTCCCCTACTGAAACTTCGACCACCTGGCCGGGTTCATTCCCTAATACCAGGTCCAGTATTGCCCCTTCCCTAGTTGGACTATCTACATATTGTCTCAGGAAGCCCTCCTGGATGCACCTTACAAATTCTGCACCATCCAAACCCCTAGCACTAAGTGATTCCCAGTCAATATAGGGAAAGTTAAAATCACCCACCACAACAACCCTATTGCTTTTACATCTTTCCAAAATCTGCCTACATAACTGTTCCTCAATCTCCCGCTAGCATTTGAGAGGCCTATAGTAAACCCCGAACATTGTGACTGCACCCTTCCTATTCCGGAGCTCTACCCATATTGCCTCGCTGCATGAGCATGAGACAGGTGTCCTCCTGTCGTACAGCTGTGATATTCTCCTTAACCAGCAACCACTAGCAAATCTCGCAGCCAGGATATTGGTGCTCCTCCAGTTTAGATGCAACCCGTCCTTCTTGTACAGGTCCCACCTGCCCTGGAAGAGATTCCAATGACCCAGATATCGGAAACCCTCCCTTCTACACCATCTGTTCAGCCACGTGTTTAGCTGCACTATCTTCCTATTTCTAGCCTCACTGGCACGTGGCACAGGGAGTAATCCTGAGATTACAACCCTAGAGGTCCTGTTTTTTAACTTTCTGCCTAACTCCCTGAACTCCCGCTGCAGGACCTCGTCGCTCTTCCTGCCTATGTCGTTAGTACCAATGTGTACCACGACCTCTGGCTATTCTCCCTCCCCCTTCAGAATGTCCCGTACCCGATCAGAGACATCCTGGACCCTGGCACCAGGGAGGCAACATACCATCCTGGTGTCTCTTTCATGACCACAGAAGCGCCTATCTGAGCCCCTGACTATAGAGTCCCCTTGTCTTCCTTCTTCCTTAACTGAGGTTTTCCACCCACGATGGTTGACAGGGCCCTCAACTATGTCCGACCCATCTCCCACGTCCCTGCCCTGTGCCACTACAGGATGAATCGTCTCATCTGTTCTGCCAGGGTAATTCACTCTTCTCATCACTCACACTCACACACTCCCAAACCCATCGCACATCCACAGGGATCTCAAACCTCAAGGGACAACACCACTAACTCTCTCACACACCCTCACATCTCCATCAGGCTCATATCCTCTGAAGCTCCCATCCTCATCCCGTCCATGTCTCCGCTCACCACACAAACATTCCACTCAGTGCCATGTGTCCTGCTCACACTATCTCTGTCTGTTTCCATGCAGGAGAAGCTGGCTCACATCAGCAGGGAGAGGTCCCAGACCCGGGGTGGAGTGGCCCACATTCGGCCCCTCACCCACTGTGAGGAGCGGCCATCGCGCTGAGTGGTGAGGATGTGGACCCTGCCTGTGGTGACGGTGAGGTCGGTGGTGAACACCCTCATGAGGATCCTACACCACATCATCCCTCACTCAACACAACTGGGAGTGTCTCTCTCTCCTGTTTTTGACTCTGCTGCCCTGCACTAATTGTCTCTACGTTGGTTCACAGGGAGCTCTGCCAAGTGACTGACACCCTCAGTTCGCTCCCCAGGAGACAGACATGGACCTATTCCGTGCATGTTCACCTGCACAATACCCCCTCCACACCCCTTCCCCCTTCCCCACCGGAACCCCTTCCCCCCCTTTGCATCCCTTCCCCCCTTTGCACCCCTTCCTCCCCTGGAAACCCTTCCCCTCTTCAAAACCCTTACCCCTTCACATCCCTTATTCCCCCCCAGAACCCCTCTCCCCCCAGTCCTCCCACCCCCACCGGACTCCCCCCGCCGACCCCGCTTAGTTCCTCCCCCTTCCTCACTCCTTCCTCCACACTTAACTCTTCAGTCACCCTTAGTCCCTTCCCCACCCCGATTCCTTCCTCCAGCATTGCTTCTTCCTCCAGCCTTTCTCCTACCCACTCCTACTCCTTCCTCTGCTCTTACTTCTTCCAACCCTTACTCCCTTCCCTCTCCACACCCCTTACTCCCCCTGGACACCCTCCCCTCTCCACACCCCTTCCTCCCACTGACATCCTCCCCTTTCAGAACCCCTTCCTCCCTCTGGACACCCTCCCCTTCCCAAACTCCTTCCATTGCACCTTCCATATCCTGTACACCTCCCTCCCCAGTTGCTGTCTTCGGCTCCGTTACCCGCTCCTCCCCATGTTCTCCACCCCCAACCTCCCCCCAACACCTTCATTCCCCCTCCCAACCTCTCCCGATCATGACATCTTCATTCCCTCTCTCCCAACTCACCCCCGCCTCTGACACCTCTTCCTCTCCCACTCTTTTTTTATTCATTCACGGGATGTGGGTGTTGCTGTCTGGGCCAACATTTATTGCCCATCCCTGGTTGCCCTTGAGAAGGTGGTGGTGAGCTGCAGTCCCTGTGGTGTAGGTACACCCACAGTGTGGTTAGGAAGGGAGTTCCAGGATTTTGACCCAGTGACAGTGAAGGAACGGCCGATATATTTCCAAGTCAGGATGGTGAGTAGCTTGTAGGGGAACTTCCAGGTGGCGGTGTTCCCATGTGTCTGCTGTCCTTGTCATTCTAGATGGTAGTGGTTATGGGTTTGGAAGGAAGTGTCGGAGGAGCCTTGGTGAATCCCTGCAGTGCATCTTGTAGATGGTGCACACTGCTGCTCCTCTGCATCGGTGGTGGAGGGAGTGAATGTTTGTGGATGGGGTGCCAATCAAGCGGGCTGCTTTGTCCTGGATGGTGTTGAGCTTCTTGAGTGTTGTGGAAGCTGCACTCATCCAGGCAAGTGGGGAGTATTCCATCACACTCCTGACTTGTGTCTTGTAGATGGTGGACAGGCTTTGGGGAGTCAGGAGATGAGTTACTCGCCGCAGGATTCCTAGCCTCTGACCTGCTCTTGTAGCCACAGTATTTATATGGCTAGTCCAGTTCAGTTTCTGGTCAATGGTAACCACCAGGGTGTTGATAGTGGGGGATTCTGTGATGGTAATGCCATTAAACATCAAGGGGCGATGGTTGGATTCTCTCTTGTTGGAGATGGTCATTGCCTGGCACTTGTGTGGCACGAATGTTACTTGCCACTTGTCAGCCCAAGTCTGGATATTGTCCAGGTCTTGCTGCATTTAGAATCTGAGGAATCGCGAATGGTGCTGAACATTGTGCAATGATCAGCAAACATCTCCACTTCTGATCTTATGATCAGAGGAAGGTTATTGATGAAGCAGCTGAAGATGGTTGGGCCGAGGACACTACCCTGAGGAACTCCTGCAGTGATGTTCTGGAGCTGAGATGATTGACCTCCAATAACCACAACCATCTTCCTTTGTGCTAGGTATGACTCCAACCAGCGGAGAGTTTTCCCCCTGATTCCCATTGATTCCAGTTTTGCTAGGGCTCCTTGATGCCACACTCAGTCAAATGCTGCCTTGATGTCAAGGGCAGTCACTCTCACCTCACCTTGGGAGTTCAACTCTTTTGTCCATGTTTGAACCAAGGCTGTAATGAGGTCAGGAGCTGAGTGACCCTGGCAGAACCCAAACTGGGCATCAGTGAGCAGGTTATTGCTAAGCAAGTGCTGTTTGATAGCACTATTGATGACCCCTTCCATCACTTTACAGATGATGGAGAGTAGACTGATGGAGCGGTAATTGGCCAGGTTGGGTTTGTCCTGAGTTTTGTGTATAGGACATACCTGGGCAATTTTCCACATAGCCGGGTAGATGCCAGTGTTGTAGCTGTACTGGAACAGCTTGGCTAGGGGCACGGCAAGTTCTGGAGCACAAGTCTTTAGTACTATTGCCGGAATGTTGTCAGGGCCCATAGCCTTTGCAGTATCCAGTGCCTTTAGCTGTTTCTTGATATCAGGTGGAGTGAATCGAATTGGCTAAAGACTGGCACCTGTGAAGCTGGGGACCTCCGGAGGAGGCCAAGATGGATCATCCACTTGACACTTCTGGCTGAAGATTGTAGCAAATGCTTCAGTCTTATCTTTTGCACTGATGTGCTGGGCTTCTCCATCATTGAGGATGGGGTATTATGGAGCTTCCTCCTCCAGTGAGTTGTTTAATTGTCCACCACCATTCACGACTGGATGTGGCAGGACTGCAGAGCTTAGACCTGATCCATTGGTTGTGGGATCACTTAGCTCTGTCTATCACTTGCTGCTTATGCTGTTTGGCACACGAGTAGTCCTGTGTTACAGCTTCATTTTTAGGTGTGCCTGGTGCTGCTCCTGGCATGCCCTCCTGCACTCTTCATTGAACCAGGGTTGATCCCCTGGCTTGATGGTAATGGTAGAGTGGGGGATATGCCAGGCCATGAGATTACAAATTGTGTTCGAGTACAATTCTGCTGCTGCTGATGGCCCACAGCGCCTCATGGATGCCCAGTCTTGAGTTATTAGACCTGTTCGAAATCTATCCCATTTAGCACGGTGGTAGTACCACACAACACGATGGAGGGTATCCTCAATGTGAAGGCGGGACTTCGTCTCCACAATGACTGTATGGTGGTCACTCCTACTGATACTGTCATGGACAGAGGCATCTGCGGCAGGCAGGTTGGTGAGGATGAGATCAAGTACGTTTCTCCCTCTTGTTGGTTCCCTCACCACCTGCCGCAGTCTAGCAGCTGTGTCATTCAGGACTTGGCCAGCTTGGTCAGTGGTGGTGCTCCACCCAGAGTACATTCTGCACCATTGCCACCCTCAGTGCTACCTCCAAGTGGCATTTAACATGGAGGAGCACTGATTCATCAGCTGAGGCAGGGCAGTATGTGGTAATCAGCAAGAGGTTTCCTTGCCCATGATTGACCTGATGCCATGAGACTTCATGGGGTCCGGAGTCGATGTTGTGGATTCCCAGGGCAACTCCCTCCCAACTGTATAGCACTGGGCCGCCACCTCTGCTGGGTCTGTCCTGCTGTAGGGATGGTGGTGGTGGTGTCTGGGACATTATCTGTCAGATTATGATTCTGTGAGGATGACGATGTCAGGCTATTGCTTAACTAGTCTGTGAGACAGCTCTTCCAATTTTGGCACAAGCCCCCAGATGTTATTAAGGAGGACGTTGCAGGGTTGACAGGAGTGAGATTGCTGTTGTCATTTCCGGTGCCCAGGTCGATACCAGGTGGTCCTCCCAGTTTCATTCCTTCTTTTATGGCTTCGTAGCCATTTGATACAACTGAGTGGCTTGCTAGACCATTTCAGAGGTCATTTAAGAGTCAACCACATTGCTGTGGGTCTGGAGTCACATGTAGGCCAGGTAAGGACTGCAGATTTCCTTCCCTAAAGGACATTAGTGAACCAGATGGGTTTTTACAACAATTGACAATGGTTTCATGGTCATCATTAGACTTTTAAGTCCAGATTTTAATTGAATTCAAATTCCACCATCAGCCATGGTGGGATTCAAACCTGAGTCCCCAGTGTATTACCCTGGGTCTCTGGATTACCAGTCCAGCGACAATACCATTATGCCATTGCCTCCCCCATGACCCACTCCTTTGACCATCATCCATTGTGAGCATCAACAGTGACTTTCCAACTTCTGTGAGCTGCTTCACAGCAAAGCCATGTCCATGAGAATCCACCCAGCATCCATGAATATTCCTCCAGTGTGCCATTGGTGCCAGGCTCCAGCATCTGCTGCTGCCCGGATGTCCGCGATGTGAGCAAAGCCCTGGTGGGTAAGTCCCGACTTCTGCACGTCACACTTGTTAAGACGTGTTCTACACCAACGTGTTTTCCCTGGCGCGGACAGACCATCCAGCGGGGGTGGGTGGGGGGGGTAGGGGGTGCAGGCCTGATAATGATATGCTGATGTATTACAATGAGGTTCCCAATGTCCAATGGCGGACTGCGTTTTCCGCCATCGGCAGGCTGATTGCGAACTGGTTTCATGCAGTTGTGAAACCGATCGCGCCATATTGTCCACTCACACCCCAAACACGCTCAGACCCTGCTGGGCATGGAAAATCCCGGCCAGAGAGAAGATGAGGATAGAATGACAATCAACATAAAAGGTAGCCCAAAATCTTCTTTTGGGCATGTAAATAATAAGCAGGTGGTAAAAGACCTGTAAGAAACAAATAAATGATTTAAAAAATATCTTTCATGAGATGTGGGCATCACTGGCAAGAGCAGCATTTGTTGCCCATTCCTAATTGCCCTTTAAATGAGTGGCTTGTCACACCATTTCAGAGGCAGTTAAGAATCAACCACAGTGCTGTGGGTCTGGAGTCACATGTAGGCCAGACCAGGAAAGGACAGCAGATTTCCTTCCCTAAAGAGCATTAGTGAACTAGGCAGGTTTTTACAATAATAGTTTTATGGTCACTATTACTGAGGCTAGCTTTTCAATTCCTGATGACTAATTGAATTCAAATTCCACCAACTGTTGTGGTGGGATCTGAACCTTTGTCCCCTGCAATATTAGCCTGGGCCTCTGGATCATTAGTCCACTGGTGTTACCACTTTGCCACCACCTCCCACATATATGTGTAGTATATGCTTAGAGGTGTTGGACAAGGCTAGAATACTTAATAAGTACTTTGTACCAGTGCTTGTTAAGGAAGAGGAATCTGACAAAATACTAGTAGAAATGGAGATTGTAGAGGTAATGGATGGGGTGAAAATTGTGAGGCAGGGTATGCTGGGAAGGCTGGCTATGCTTAGAGTGGATGCATCACCTGGTCCGGATGGCTTGCATCCTAGGCTGCAAAAGGAAATGGGGTTGGAGATAGCAGAAGGGCTCCTCATAAGCTTTCAGTCTTCCCTGGATATGGGAGAGGAGCCAAAGGATTGGAAATTGGTAAATGTGGCACCCTTATTCAAGAAAGGGTGTGAGGCCAGTCCTAGCAACTACAGTCTGGTCAGTTTAACGTCAGTGGGTGGGTGAGGTTTTAGAAATAATAATCATGGAAAAAAATCATGGTGTATTTAGAGAGGTTTGAGTTAACTAAGGAGAACCAGCAAGATTTGTAAAAGCCAGATCACGATTGACTAATTGAATTGAATATTTTGATGAAGTAACAGAGAAGGCCGATGAAGGGAATGCAGTGGATGTTGTCTATATGGACTTTAACAAAGTATTTGACATAAAAGGCTGGTTAACAAAATTGAGGCTCATGAAATAGGAGAGTCAGTATCCAATTGGATAAAGACAGAAAACGGTGAGTTGTGTAAATAGTTGCTTTTCAGACTGGCAGATGGTATACAATGGTGTTCCCCAAGGGTCAGTGCTGGAACCACTGTTTTTTTTTCCTGGTAGAGAGAAGAACTCAAAATTTGCTGATGATACCAAACTTGGAGGCATGGCAAACAGTGAGGATGATACCAGTCAACTGCAACAGGACATAGATGAGCTATCAGGATGGACAGAAAAATGGCAGATGGAATTTAATACAGAGAAATGAGGTGATACATTTTGACAGAAGAGGTAGGGAGAGGAAATTTATACTTAACGGCACAGTTCTAAAGAGTGAGCAGGGACAGAGGGACCTAGGAGTACATGCGCATTGATCTTTGAAGGTGTCTGGACATATTGAGAGAATAGTTAACAAAGCATTTGGAATCTTGGGCTTCATAAATAGGAAATATTGGGTGCAAAAGCAGGGAAGTGATGCTGAACCTTCATAAAGTTGTGGGTAGGCCACAGCTAGAGTATTGTGTCCAGTTCTGGTCACCACATTTTAGGAAGGATGTGAGGGTCCTTGAGAGGGTCAGAAGAGATTTACCAGAATGGTCCCAGCAATGAAGGAATTTAGCTACAAGGTTAGGTTGGCGAAACTGGGGTTGTTCTCCTTGGAGCAAAGGAGGTTGAGGGGAGGTTTGATAGAGGGGGACAAGATAATGGCAGGTTTACATGAGGTAGACACAGAAAAGCTGTTCCCATTAGCTGTTGGTACAAGTATGAGGGGGACACAAATTTAAAGTTTTGGGGAAGAGATACAAAGGGGATGTTTTGAAGCATTTTTATGCAGTGAGTGACAATGACCTGAGGATGGTGGAAGGGAGACAATCAATGATTTTAAAAGGAAATTGAGTGGGCACGCGAGGGAGATAAATTTGCCGGACTACGGGGATGAAGTGGTGGATTGCGACTGACTGGATTGCTTTACAGAGAGCCGATATAGCCTCGATGGGCTGAACGACCTCTTCTGTGCTGCATTGACTCTAACTGTGCGATCCCTGTGTAGATATGCAGCCCTGAAAGTTGATGTGGTCAATTAGCTTATTAACCTTCCACTGTTGAATTTCTAGTTGTAGCACTCCACATTTGAAATGGGACATCCTAGTAATCTTACATATACCATGACAGTTACTATCTATTCGACGAAAATGTGATCAGGAAACCTCATGAAGGCCAACAAACCCCAAATTCATATCATAGTGATGTATGGAACTGAAGAACTTTGGGTCCTTCTTATATACTTTTTAATGTCTCAGCTAGCGGACAGATTGTTAAAAAAGATATGATTCTCAATTAATTAAAGCTGACCTACTTTAAAATGCTTCCTGCAGTGGCAAAACCAGAGACAAAGGAAACTGGCCAGTGTAAACAACCTCACCTAGCACTCTGCCTGACCAAACAAGGTTTGACTTAATTAGATTAAGGTCACGGACAATTTGATGGTTTATTTCCTTCACTTATTTTTACAATGCAGGAGTTACTGGCACAGCTGCACAACCTCATATCTCTCATCTGGGAAGAGGAGTGCGTGCTGGGGGTCCTCAGGGAAGCTGGAATGACAGCGGAGTTACCCTGCTCTCTGCTACAGGGAAGATCATTGCAAGGATCCTCCTCAATCGCCTCCTCCCAGACACTAAAAAGCTCCTTCTAGAGTCACATTGCGGTGTCCACCCATTGAGAGGCACCACAAACATGATCCACACTGCACAGCAAATTCAAGAAAAATGCAGTATGCCCAGTATACATATTCGGCCTCACAGAATCCTTTGACTCTTTCAATGGCAAAGATCTATGGAGTATTCTCGTCAAATTTATCTGCCCTCAGAAACTTCTCACCATCCTCCGCCTACTCCACCATGTCTGTGATCCTCACTAGTGGAGACTAACTCAAACTAACACGGACACTAACTCAGTGAAGTCTGGGGTTGAATGAGTCTGTGTCAATGCACCAACCCTCTTCTCCATTTTCCTAACTGCAACACTGCCCCTCACCTCCACAAAATTACCCACAGGCGTGGAGATAATCTACAGAACAGACAAGAAACTGTTCAACCCACACCGCCTTCAACCCAAAACCAAAACCACTCCAACCTCAGCCGTTGAATTTCAGTATGCAGGTGATGCTTATGGGTCCCACTCACTCAGAAACTGAGCTCTAGGCCATTGTTGATTCCTCTGAAGCTTTCTGAAGAAAATGGACCTTTCACTAAACACCTGGAAAACCAAGGTCGTCTTCCAACCTGCTCTCACAGTGCAACACCTTCCCCGCACCGATTAAGTTTCAGTGGCGAGATCCTGGAAAATGTGAACCATTTTCCTTTTTCTTGAGAGCCTACTCTCGATGAAGTTGAAATTCATCATTGCCTCCAATGAGTCAGCTCAGCCTTCAGCCAACTGAGGAAGAGAGTATTGTAGATCAGAATCTCCAAACTGACACTAAGGCCATGGTTTACCAGGCAGCAATGATTCCCACGCTCCTGTATATGTTTTGGAGATTGGGCAACCTACAGCAGACACCTCAAAGCACCGGAGAAGTTACCATCAGCGGTGCCTTCACAAGGTCCAGTGGCCAGAAAGGTAGCCCAATAGCAGCATCCTCTCTCAGGACAGCAAGCCCAGCATCGAGATGCTCATCACTCAAAACAATCTCCTCTGGGCGGAGCATGTTTCTTCATTCATTCATTCATGGGTTGTGGGTGTTGCTGGAAAGGCCAACATTTGCTGCCCATCCCTAACTGCCCTTGAGAAGCTGGTGATGAGCCACCTTCTTGAACCACTGCAGTCCCACAGTGCTGATGGGAAGGGAGTTCCAGGATTTTGACCCCGTGACAGTGAAGGAACAATGGTGTATTTCCAAGTCAGGATGGTGAATGGCTTAGAGGGGAACTTCCAGGTGCTGGTGTTCCCATCTATCTGCTGCCCTTGTCCTTTTAGGAGCCAGTGTTTGGAAGGTATTGTCAATGGAGCCTTGGTGAATTGCCACTGTGCATCAGTGGCAGAGGGATGTTTAAGTTGGTGGATGGGGTGCTGATCAAGCGGGCTGCTTTGCCCTGGATGATGTCAAGTCTCTTGAGTGTTGTTGGAGCTGCATCAATCCAGGCAAGTGGGGCGTATTCCATCACACTCCTGACTTGTGGCTTATAGATGGTGGACAGGCTTTGGGGAGTCAGGAGATGAGTCACTTGCCTAAGAATTCTCAGCCTCTGACCTGCTCTTGTAGCCACAGCTACCATGGCTGGTACAATGCAGTTTCAATGATAACCCCCCAGGATGTTGATAGTGGGGGATTCAGCGATGGTAATCCCATTGAATATCAAGGGGCGATGGTTGGATTCTCTCTTGTTGGAGATGGTCATTGCCTGGCACTTGTGTGATGCAAATGTCACTTGCCATTTATCAGGCCTAGCTTGAATATTGTCCAGGTCTTGCTGCATTTGGACATGGACTGCTTCAGTATCTGAGGAGTCGCGAATGGTGCTGAACATTGTGCAATCATCAGCGAACATCCCCACTTCTGACCTTATGATGGAAGGAAGGTCATTGATGAAGCAGCTGAAGATGGTTGGGCCAAGGACACTACCCTGAGGAACTCCTGCAGTGATGTCCTGGAACTGGGATTTTGGCCTCCAACAACTGCAGTCATCTCCCTTTGTGATAGGTATGATTCCAACCAGCGGAGAGTTTTCACCTGATTCCCATTGAATCCAGTTTTTCTAGGGCTCCTTGATGCCACACTAGGTCAAATGCTGCCTTGATGTCAAGGGCAGTCACTCTCACCTCACCTCGGGAGTTCAGCTCTTTTGTCCATGTGATTTATCAGTTATCTGCAAACCCATCAAACTGGAGTGAAAGTAAGTCATCCTTCATCCTGAGGGACTGCCTAAGGAGGAGAAATGTTTTTTTACAGTAAGTAATGGATATGGTGGTGTAGGGGCTATTGGTCACCCAGAAGCCTGGGCTGTTAGAAGCCTAAGAGCATGAGTTCAAATCCCACCAGGGCAGTTTGAGAATTTTAATTCAATCTTAACAAAAGACTGTAAATAAAGCCCTGGTACCAGTAATAGCGATCATGAAGCTATTAGATAGAAGAAACAACTGATCCACTCACGTCCTATCGGTTAGGAAACCTGTCATACTTACAGATTCCAACCCTTATTTAATTCCAGTCACACACCAACCTGGTTGGTTCTTAACTGGCCACTGAAATAGCAGAACAGCAGTGGCTCAATGGGGTCGCTCACCACCACCTTCTCAGGGCAACTAGAGATGGCCAGTAAATGCCTGACTTGTTATTGACACTTATATCCCCAAAAGTGAATTTTAAAAAAGCAATAACATTGGCTTGATTGCTTTGAGCTTGTCATTAATATGATTTCTTCCAGGCTGAATGTATATTATGCATTTCTATGCAGCTCAGGCTAAGACAAATGGAACTTAGAACAATCACAACAGACTTGGCTTCCACTTAAAGCATTCCATTACCCGATGAATGATCTCATCGTGCAGCCAGGATATGGCAACCATCTCATCACTCTAAACTCTCACACTCAACCCCATCACACATCCACTGGCATCTCACTCACTGCCAGCTCGAGGGACATCACCACTCACTCTCTCACACTCACCCTCACATCTCCATCTGGCCTCATCTCCTCTGGAGACTGCCTCCTCAGCCCTCACCATATTGAGGCCACTTGCACAAGTCAACTTGTGCCCCCAACACACTCTGGGATACCCCTCTTTCTCAGTAATGCCCTAACCCTGTAGCCTCTTCCCTTGCCTGAGGCCACTTTTCCCCCTTCCCCAAGCAAGCCCTAACCGTGCAGTATACATAGTCAACCCTGCCTAATGACTGCTCTGGTAGGTAGAGACCTGCCCATGAGCCTCCCTAACAGTGATGTGGTGCTGCCTGTGAATCCTGGCGCTGATGACTGCGAGTGCCGCCCGAAGCAAGGTGGGCAAACAAGGCTCAAAGTCCCAAGTGAGGTGCAGCTCAGCAGGGGCACGTCGCTTATGTTCAGTTATGAAACACATCGGCGTGTTTTCCTGTCAATGTGGGGGGGATGATTCCTGCGGGGAGAGGATTCCAGTGGGGGGATGATTCCAGTGGGGGGATGATTCCTGCGGGGAGAGGATTCCAGTGGGGAGAGGATTCCAGTGGGGAGAGGATTCCAGTGGGGAGAGGATTCCAGTGGGGAGAGGATTCCAGTGGGGGGATGATTCCAGTGGGGAGAGGATTCCAGTGGGGAGAGGATTCCAGTGGGGGGAGGATTCCTGCGGGGAGAGGATTCCAGTGGGGAGAGGATTCCAGTGGGGAGAGGATTCCAGTGGGGGGATGATTCCTGCGGGGAGAGGATTCCAGTGGGGCGAGGATTCCAGTGGGGAGAGGATTCCAGTGGGGGGATGATTCCAGTGGGGAGAGGATTCCAGTGGAGAGAGGATTCCAGTGGGGAGAGGATTCCACTGGGGAGAGGATTCCAGTGGGGAGAGGATTCCAGTGGGGAGAGGATTCCAGTGGGGGGGATGATTCCAGTGGGGGGATGATTCCAGTGGGGAGAGGATTCCAGTGGGGAGAGGATTCCACTGGGGAGAGGATTCCACTGGGGAGAGGATTCCAGTGGGGAGAGGATTCCAGCGGGGAGAGGATTCCAGTGGGGAGAGGATTCCTGTGGGGAGAGGATTCCACTGGGGAGAGGATTCCAGTGGGGAGAGGATTCCAGTGGGGAGAGGATTCCAGCGGGGAGAGGATTCCTGTGGGGAGAGGATTCCACTGGGGAGAGGATTCCAGTGGGGAGAGGATTCCAGTGGGGAGAGGATTCCAGTGGGGAGAGGATTCCAGTGGGGGGATGATTCCAGTGGGGAGAGGATTCCAGTGGGGAGAGGATTCCAGTGGGAGAGAGGATTCCAGTGGGGGGGATGATTCCAGTGGGGGGATGATTCCAGTGGGGAGAGGATTCCAGCGGGGAGAGGATTCCAGTGGGGAGAGGATTCCTGTGGGGAGAGGATTCCGGTGGGGAGAGGATTCCAGTGGGGAGAGGATTCCGGTGGGGAGAGGATTCCAGTGGGGAGAGGATTCCAGTGGGGAGAGGATTCCACTGGGGAGAGGATTCCAGTGGGGAAAGGATGGGGGGATGAGTCCAGCGGGCTGGCCTTATAATGATATGCTGGTGTATTACAATGAGGTTCCCGATGTCCGATGGCGGGGAACGCGACCCACCATCGATGGGGCAAGTGGACAATCGCAAACTAACATCACGACGCCATGAAGCCGATTTTTGTCCTTCTCACCATACTGCCCGCTCACAACACCGAGCACACCCAATACCGGCAGGTGTGGAAAATCCAGGGCCTTGTGTCTTTCACAACCTCAGGAACTCCCAATTACAACCAATGATGTACTTTCTGAAACATAGGAACCAGTTTGACAACAAAGTTCCCAAAACTACAATGTGACAATGACCAGTTGATCTCTAACAGTGCAGAACTCATCCAACACTGCACTGGAACAGTCAGCCTGGATTTGATGCTGAAGTCTCTGGACTGGGCCTCAACCTCACCACCTTTTGATTTCAAGGCAAGACTGCATCATGGTCTACAACACCCAGCTTACCCCCACGCACAGTACTGGGTTTCCCATGTGTGAATAGGCTGGTGTCCAAACTACAAATAGACAGAAATTCCCCCCTTCTCTTTTCACTCTATGGAGGGTGAGTGGGGGGGAATTAGCAAGTGATAATGAAACCCAGGGCTGAATATTCTGGCTGGCGAAGGCGTGGGTGGGCACGGACCTGATCACTGCCCATGATCGGATCTGCGCCGCCATGTTTCACAGGCGGGCCAATTAAGGCCCACCCAGCGTACTTCACACATAGCGGGAGTGGGCGGGCGGTGGTGGGTACACTCAGCCCACCAGGTCCAAAGGCGACCTGGCAGCCTGTATAAAGGAAGGCCTGGCAGCCTCAGAAAGGCTGCTCACAGTGGCTGGGCGAAGGGCTCTGCAGAGGGACAATAGAGGTGACACAAGTCTGGAGGGTAGGCCATTGAGGCAGGCCAGGCCGGAGGGTAGGCTGGAGGGTAGGCCATCGGGGCAGGCCAGGCTGGAGGGTAGGCCATCAAGGCAGGCTAGGCCGGAGGGTAGGCCATCAAGGCAGGCTAGGCCGGAGGGTAGGCCATCAAGGCAGGCTAGGCCAGAGGGTAGGCCATCAAGGCAGGCTAGGCTGGAGGGTAGGCCATTGAGGCAGGCCAGGCCGGAGGGTAGGCCATTGAGGCAGGCCAGGCCGGAGGGTAGGCCATCGAGGCAGCCCAGGCCGGAGGCTAGGCTGGAGGGTAGGCCATCGGGGCAAGCCAGGCCAGAGGGTAGGCCATCGAGGCAGGCTAGGCTGGAGGGTAGGCCATCGAGGCAGGCTGGGCTGGAGGGTAGGCCATTGAGGCAGGCCAGGCCGGAGGGTAGGCCATCGAGGCAGCCCAGGCCGGAGGCTAGGCTGGAGGGTAGGCCATTGAGGCAGGCCAGGCCGGAGGGTAGGCCTTCGAGGCAGGCTAGGCTGGAGGGTAGGCCATCGAGGCAGGCTGGGCCGGAGGGTAGGCCATTGAGGCAGGCCAGGCCGGAGGGTAGGCCATCGAGGCAGCCCAGGCTGGAGGCTAGGCTGGAGGGTAGGCCATCGGGGCAAGCCAGGCCAGAGGGTAGGCCATCGAGGCAGGCCAGGCTGGAGGGTAGGCCATCGAGGCAGCCCAGGCCGGAGGGTAGGCCATCGAGGCAGGCTAGGCCAGTGTGCCCCTCACTTTTCCGATGACTGCCTTACTGCCCTTGTCGAGGAGGTGGCAGCCCGGTTACAGGTGCTGGTTCCCCAGGACGGGAGGAGGATGCCCCCCCCAGATGATGAAATCTGCCTGGGATGAGGTGGCGGAGGTGGTGAGCTCCCGCGACGTGGTGCGGCGCATCTGGGTCCAGTGTCGCAAGCGCTTCAATGACTTGTTGCGCTCTGGAAGGGTGAGGACCATGTTGGCATTGGTCACTTAACCCAGCAGATCGGCTTTCCCCCCCTTGCTGCCTCCTCCCTCCCCAAGTCTGAGTGTAGTGACTGCATTGAATCATTGACGGCTTGTGTCCTTTGCTGGGTGGGCCAGCAGATATTGCCCATACTGAGGTCAGCCTGAGAGGTGGTGAAGAGATGGGTTCTGCGCCCACAGCATGTGGTACACTAAGACCCACATGACTGTTTTGGTGGCAACCTGGAGGAGCTGCACCTCGGCGCGTGCTGGAACTCCAGGACATGTCCAAGTCAGGGTGATGAGATGCTGGGAGGGGAGCTTCAAGGTGGCATGGCAACAAACCATCTGCTGCCCTCTGCGCTCCATGTGCTTGTGCCTCCTTGCTATGGAAGGATATACCGTGTGGTGCCTAATGTGATGTAGGCAGCATGTGGGGGGGGTTGGGGAACAGGCCTAGCACCTTTGTGTGAGTGTTCAGCAGCAGCGGGGTGAGGAGGCACTAGAGTCCTGATATGTCCCACTCTGGTTGGGGTGGGCCGTGCGCGAAGAGAATCCATAGGCAATTTGCACAAATCAGTGCTCGTCTCTCATTTTCAGAAGAAGAACGCACATAATCCTGCAGCGCTTGTGAGGACTGGTGGCGGCCATTCTCAGCCGGTTTGAGCAGGAGGCCCTGGATTTGGAGAGGCGCCGTGTGCCCAGATCCACTGGTGTCAGTGAGGCTGGGGTGCCACAGCCAGGTATGTTCACCCAGCAGTGAGGTCAGCATTGTTCTCCCAACAGCCATAGCAGTGCTGAACGTTAAGATTTAATTTTGCAACATGGCTTGACTATTGCTTGTGGAAGGATGAGCGCATAATGATCCGGGGGACAGGGATGCACATTGACATTGTCTCCACGGTAACTGATCCAATGTCCTTGTTCTTCCTTTCAGCATCAGAGGAGCAGGGCCAGGAGGAGGAGCAGCAGAGGCCCCCTCTCACACCTGAGAGCCCTGAAGTCTCACCAGCGTCATACCATCTCTGCCAGGCAGGCACCAGCGCAGATACTAGCACCTCGGTGGGAATTAGAACATCGGCTAGTGTCCCATGGCACAGCGATGAGGGCACTTCACAGTCGCTGGAGGAGCTGGCAGAGACAGAGAATGCCCATGGCGCCAGCAGTCAGAGGACTGCAGGAGACCAGGCACATGCTCAGTCTGTGGCTGATGATGTGTCTCTGGAGACGTCCGCGACACATCAGGGACAGGAAATGCGGCCGGGTGTGTGGGAGCAACTGGGGGAGATACATGAGGCTATGCTTGGCTTGGTCTCCGTGGTGGAGGAGTCTACACGGATGATTGCCGAAGCAATGAGCCACATGTTCAAGCGCCATGGGTCCTGTATGGAAAGAGTGGCGACTGTCGTGGAGAGGCTCCTCCAGGAGACCCATCAGGGCTTCCTGGGGGTGTATTCCGACCAGCAAGTACCTCACATCAGCATTGACCTCAGCTGGTCAGTGCCAGTGTGGGAGATGGTCTGGGCACCAAGTTTCCCAGCTCGGTGCCCATCCATCCACATTGAGCAGGGAGATCTAAAGCAACCTCACAGGCGCAGCAGCTGCCTGTCGTCTCTGCGGGCACCTCTCAGGGCGCTCTGGATGAGGGCGGCAGCTCCTCCGGCTCTCTCCCAGTGACCGTAGCATCTGGTGACGCTGCAACGACAGGGGAGATGCCAGCTGTGGAACTGACAGATCCCTCCCAGGCGGGGCCAGCACAGGCTCCACAGGGCAGAGGACGACCGTCAAGGTCGTCCAGGACAGCAGAGTCAGCAGCTGGCTCAGATGCCACTCCCAGCGATGGGGCAGCACCAAGACATAGCACCCAGAATCGTAAACATAAGGCACCTTAGGCACACCACGGGTTTATCACTGGTGCTTTTGTGTTGGCCCGAGATGAGGTCTTTATGATTTGCTTTGAATTGGAACACCATTGTCATTTTTTTGGCTTAGTTTTCTTTGCTTGTGATATTAAATTCAGACATGTGACCATGGCTGAGGGTGCCTCTTTTCTTTTGCATGCGTATGATTTCCAAAAATGTTAGCAGTGCTTTGTGGGACATTCAGCTTTATTAACAAGGCCCTTAGTTACTGTTCCTAACCTGGCAGATTTGGCACTTAGGCTTGTCCTGGAGGTCCATCTGTGGTGTGTTAGCTGAAGGTTTGTTGGATTGAAGCCTCCCGGGTGTCCCTGCCTCCCTGCAGTATGCCTGGGTCAGCGTCTACCCACCTCAGCATTTCCCTGTGCGTGCTCATCCTCGGACTCACTGCTGGACTCCTCGTGTGCATCCGCAGCCACTGTGTCAACGTCTTCATTGTCCACTGCGTCCTCCCTTTCCAGCGCAAGATTGTGGAGAGCGCAGTATGCAACCACTATCACCGTCACTCAATCTGGGGGGTAATTGTCTTCTCAAACTGAGTGCTGAGTCTGTTTTTGGATGGCGGAGAGGCATTATGAGCCACCTTCTGAGGGGATAGCCCTTGTCACCCAGCAGCCACCCATCAAACCGGTCTGGAGCACTGAAGAGCCCCGGCACCTGGGAGTGTCTGAGGATGTAGTGTGCCTGCGCCTATACTCCCAAAGGTGGCTCCCCTGGAGGCTGAATGTGCACTCCTGGCCTCCTCCCCCTTCTAGCCCTCCCTTCCTCCTCAGAGGAGCTGCTTCCAGTGGACAGTTCAGCTTACATTCCCAGGCTAAGGGAAGGCTTCCTGAAACCTGCAGAACCAAAAAAGATTCCTCACTGCAAGGTGCAGACCTGAAGGTTGTGAGTCCAGACCAAGCAGCTGGTGTGCGTTTTGAAGTATTGCAGATCACACAGGCAAGAATCAGTAACTTTGAGAAATCAATACCTGAGAGAGCACACTCACGACCCCACTGAGCACTCTTATCCCACCCGTGGATGAGGTTTATACAAATGTGACCTTCCCGCCTGCCCGTTGTGCCCGTGCACCGACCCGAAGATTGCACGAGTGCTGAAAAATCAGCGTCGATTGGTGAGTCAAGGGCCTTAAGTGGCCCGTTAATTAATGGCGCAGTGGGTATCATCGCGCGCCCACCCAGCGAAATATCGCGATGACACGCGGTGACGTTGGGACGCTCGCCTGACATCACCGCGTGTCATTTTACATGTGGACGTGTGGGGCCCCGCCCCCACTCGCCAACGACAAAATTCTGCCCCCAGCTTCTGAAAGGCTTTCCTGGTCTGGGGTAGAGTTTTTTGCTTTGGGTACAAATTGTGCTAAAAATTGCACTAGTGGTGAGAAGTGTTTCCTTTCTCAAGTTTTAGCTCAAACTCATTTGCATAGCAAAAAATGCAAACGTTGCCATGAGCCAGTGCAACTAGGCAGCATTTTAAAACATTATTTTTTAAAAAATGTTGCTTTGGAAAGTAATCTTTGTGAAGAGTGATAATTTGGTGCAGTTTGATTAATATGGGCTGAAAATGGGTTTATCATAAAAACTAAGCATTTGAAATCAGAGTGTCTCACATGTACCTCTGAGTAACCCAGTTTTAAATCACTAAAAGTGATTTCTAAAATATAAGCAGAACTATTTACTCGTTTTATTGGGGTGCAGTCATTTTCCTAGTAAACTGACATAAAATTACCATTGAAAAGCTTTGAAAACATGGATATTCGTGTTCATTTTTCTTTATTCTGTCATGGGGATGTGGGCGTCGTTGGCAAAACCAGGATTTGTTGCCCATCCCTCATTGCCCTTGAACTGAGTGGCTGGTTAGGCCATTTCAGAGGGGCAGTTAAGAATCAAACCCATTGCTGTGGGTCTGGAGCCTGAAACCTTTAAGATCCTGAGGGGTCTTGACAGGGTGGATGTGGAGAGGATGTTTCCTCTTGTGGGAGAATCTAGAACTAGGGGGTCACTGTTTAACAATAAGGGGTCGCCCATTTAAGACAGAGATGAGGAGAAATGTTTTTCTCTCAGAGGGTGGTGAGTCTTTGGAACTCTCTTCCTCAAAAGGCGGTGGAAGCAGAGTCTTTGAATATTTTTAAGACAGAGCTGGATAGATTCTTGACTAACAAGGGGGTGAGAGGTTATCGGGGGTTGGCGGGAATGTGGGGTTGAGGTTACAATCAGATCAACCATGATCTTAATGAATGGCAGAGCAGGCTCGAGGGGCTGAGTGGCCTCCTCCTGTTCCTAATTTGTATGTTTGTATGTATGTTCAAGGCCAGACCAGGTAAGGAGGCAGATTTCCTTCCCTGGAGGACATTGGTGAAGCAGTTAGGTTTTCACGACAAAATAACTAGCCTAATCTTTGGAACGTCCTCAAAAGCCCACAAATGAACCCAATTCGTGGAAACTCCCAGTGATAATTCATTCTGACTGTAGGCGTGGCCAGTTTTGAGGGTGGAGGCGATTCAAGGGTTTCGGTTTTTAAACCTGACTCTTGCGTTTAAAATTCCACATTCCTTCCAGCTGGTCACACTGGCCGGAATGTCCCGGCCCCTACCCCTGGCGGGATCTTCCGGTCCTGCCAAAGTGGATGGGTGTTTGAGTGGCTCACCGCACTTCCCAGCCTCACCCCTGCCGTGCCGGGGCTGGAACATTCTGCCCACCGATTTCAGGAGAATTTCACCGCGCCCAAGCAGAGCTTTATGCCAAAAGCAAACAACATTGATTGTGAATAGCAGTAATTCAGCCAGCTCTACAAGTTCACCTTCTCCGGCCTCTCCACAGAAATGCAGCCGCTAACTGAGTGGCACTTTAGCTTGTATTTCAATTTTGGGGACGTAGCGGTATTGTCAGCGGACTATTGATCCAGAGACCCAGGCTAATGTTCTGGGGACAAGGGTTCGAATCCCATCACGGCTGTTGGTGGAATTTAAATTCAATAAAAATCTGGAATTAAAAGTCTAATGACATGAAACCATTGTCAACTGTTGTAAAATCCATCTGGTTCACTAATGCCCTTTACAGGAGGAAATCTGTTCTCCTTACCTTGTCTGGCCTACATGTGGCTCCAGGTCCACAGCAATGTGGTTGACTCTTAAATGCCCTCTGAACAAGGGCAATTAGGGATGGGAAATAAATGCTGGCCTAGCCAGCGATGCCCACATCCCATGAATCGGTAATAAAAATAATTAAACAGGCCTGTGCCGGTCCAAAATACGTGGAGGTCTTGTGCAGTGGGTAGCATCCCTGCTTCTGAGCCGGGAGCCTTATGTTTGTGTCCCACCCTTGGACTCAGTGCCCAAGGAAGGTTCACAATTTGGCCAAACAGGCTGGGTATCAACCTGCAAATCCTTTCAACACACGCCAATGGCAGGCGGTAAGAGCGGGAGAGATTCCTGTTCAGCCAGGTGATGGAAAGCACATTGGAGCCTCGGCCATCACTACCCTGAGTTCCAACGTACAACATGCATGTAAAAAGTGCAAGTCCTCACAGCAACTCACACTCCCTGAGTGAACTGTGACTCACCACACAGAAATATGTTTGTAGTATAAGGGTCGGGCACATATGGGGTTAACGTGAGACTGAGTACAGTGCCACCCACACGCCTACGGGTCAACCTAGTGCTGGACAGAGCCGTGTGCACACAGTAAGCAGAGAGACGGCTCCCATCTTGAGCCCTTTACTGTATCTAGGTACACAGTTCTTGTAGTTAACAGCTATATACAGTTAACCTACTTAAGGCTATGAAGACTTCACTAAGACCTACCGAACAGTATCCAACACCCCACAACAATGTTTGTTGTCATTATTCTGATTTTATTGCTGATTCCCAAGATTAAAAGCTTACAAAGAAGCGAATGGCCATTAATGGGACTTTCCAAGCTGAAAGTTTTCACTCGAGCCAAGTTTGTGATTTATTATGTATTGTAAAAAAGTAGGTGGAATAAAAAAGTAGGTTTGTGAAATAACAGCTCCCTGCAGTAAAGCACAAAAGCAAAGCTCCATTTAAAACGAAAGTTATCATGTAACAACTGTAATATATTATGCTACTATGCATAGCCTGCAAGTACAAGAAAGATTTGGTGTAAAGCGGTTGTGCTTCCTTCTTGACTGTATTTAAAAATGATTGATTATCCTGACAACAGCCACGGAATGTGCCGGTAAACCATTTTTCTTCCTTACTACAGAAGACAATATTTCAACTCGATAAAATACGCAGGAAGCTGCTTAGATACGAGGACATGTCTGAGGTGAGGCTGGAAAATACAGCCAAAGTAAAATCAATCATCAAGTCTGTCAGAGAAAGTTTCCACATGATAAAAAGTCAAAAAGTTACCCAGTTTTGGCAAGTTAACCAGAGCATAAAACCGCCAAGGGGAGTTCACTTTGAACACATCTCTGATATGCTTACTGTTTGATCTAAGCTGTTGTTTCCAACACCTGCTGCAGCTCTCAATCATTTTACCTTGTTCCAAATAATACAGCCTTCAGAGTCAGAATAATACAAAGAAACATTCCCTCACATGACAATTATGAAAACTGCACAAATAGAATGTCAATGCGACCGAAAAACATTAACTAGAAAATGTCATCCGTTTTTTAATTGGTCAATGTAACTGGATTCTCAAAGTCAAACTATGGCAACATAAACAAAGAACATTGAATTGAAGAAACAGCAGAATTATTCAGGATAGTGTTCGCAAACTAAATCATAGAATCCTAGAATCCTACCGTGGCGAAGGAGGCCATTCGGCCCATTGTGTTTCTGCCAGCTTCTTGAAAGACCTGTCTAATTTGTCCCACTCCTCAGCTCTTTTCCATTGCCCTGTAATTATATCCTCTTCAAGTATTAATCCAATACTCTATCAAATGTTGCTAATGGAATCTATTTCCACCAATCTTCCACGCAACAGATTCCAAATTACAACAACTTGTTGGGTGAAAAAGTTTCTCCTCACTGCACTTCCGGTTCTTTGACCTGATTCCTGTGATCTCTGGTTCTTGACTTTCTGGAAACAGTTTCTCCCTATCTACTCTATCAAAACCAATTCTGACTTTGAAGACGCTATTGCATTTAGCCAGAACCTTCTCTACTCCACAGAGAACAATCCCAACTCCTCTTCACAAAATTAAAGTCCCCCATCCCTGTTCTACAAATCATACGAACATATGAACATACAGCAGGAGTAGGCCATTCGGCCCCTCAAACCTGCTCCACCATTTAATAAGATCACGGGCTGATCTGATAGTCACCTGAAATCTGCACCCTGCCTACCCCTGATAAGCTCTCACCCCCTTGCTTACCAAGAATCTATCCATCTCTGCCTTAAAATATTCTCTCTGCATCCACCGCTTTTTCAGGAAGAGAGTTCCAAAGACTCACGGCCCTCTGGGAGAAAATAATTTCGCCTCATCTCGGTTTTAAATGAGTGACCCCTAGTTCTAGATTCTCCCAGAAGAGGAAACATCCTCTCCACATTCACCCTGTCAAGACCCCTCAGGGTCTTATATGTTTCAATCAAGTCGCCTCTTACTCTTCTAAACTCCAGCAAATACAAGCCTAACCTGTCCAACCTTTCCTCATAAGACAACCTACCCATTCCAGGTATTAGTCTAGTAAACCTTCTCTGAACTGCTTCCTTAAATAAGGAGACCAGTCCTGTACACTACTCCAAATGTGGTCTCATAGCCTCCCTACTTTTGTATTCAATTCCCCTCACAATAAATGATAACATTCTATTAGCTTTCCTAATTACCTGCTGTACCTGCATACGAGTCTTTTGTGATTCATGCACTAAGACACCCAGATCCATCTCCATCTCAGAGCTCTGCAATCTCTCACCATTTAGATAATATGCTTCTCTTTTATTCTTCCTGCCAAAATGGACAATTTCACATTTTCCCACATTATACTCCATTTGCCAGATCTTTTGCCACTAACTTAACCTATCTATAACTGTTTGTAGCCTCCTTATGTACTCTTCACAACTTACATTCCTACCTATCTTTGTGCCATCAGCAAATTTGGCAACAATCCCATCCATCCCTTCATCCAGGTCACTTATATAAATTGTAAACAATTGAGGTCCCAGCACTGATCCCTGGGGTACACTACTTGTTACATCCTGAAAAAGACCCATTTATGCCTACTCTCTGCTTCCTGTTGACCAGCCAACCTTCTATCCACGCCAATATGTTACCCCCTACACCATGAGCTTTTATTTTCTGCAATAACCTTGGATGTGGCACTTTATCAAATGCCTTCCGGAAATCCAAGTACAGTACATCCACTGGTTCCCCTTTATCCACAGTGCATGTTACTTCCTCAAAGAACTTCAGTAAGTTGGTTAAACATGAGTTTGACAGTGTGGTGCCCACAATTGAGCATATTATGCCAGCTGGGGCTGAATTAGTTATTTGTAAACGTTAAGTTTGCTTTTGTTGTGTGTACCTCGACGTTAACTGATATATGTAGGGAGCAGGGCCTTTCCAAATAATACCAGAAACCATCTGAGAACAGAAAGGCCAGTTTCTCTTATGAAATGGAACAGAATATAAACCTTAATAAGACCCCAGCTAGCAGACCATGCGTAGTACTTGACTCCAGTCCGTAGGAAGAATGCAAAGGGTGTAAGGAAAGATCCACTAGGATGCTGCTGAGTGTGAGGAAGTACAAATACAGTGGCCCAGATCTTCCGATCTCTGGATGGTCAGAGACCAGATGCACCCTGGAAGATGTGCTCCTTCCCAACACAAGAACTTGGTGGGAATTTCCCAGGGAGTTTGAATTTCCGATGGGCAATTTCCCCGCACCCCGGGACCCTTGAGTTGGAGTCAGAGACTTTGGGCGATTCTATATCACTTACCTGGATAGTTACCCAGGAAACATTAGACAGAAAAGGTCCTGAGCCGTGGTGGGACCCGCCACAGGGGCTGCTGCAGGCCAGCCAAAAACCCTTTGGCTTTCAGTGGGATCGGACGATCCCAACGGCAGGCGGGGCTAGAAAATCCCGGCTCTAGTCTAATTCCTGGGTGCTATACAACTGACCTCTCCCCCAGAATCACTCACTGTGACCCACCCATTCCCCTCGACCCCCCCACCCAACTGCCCCCTGACCCCCTCCAACTACCCTCCCGACCCACCGATTTCCTCCTAACCTGCCATCCCCCCTGACCTCCGAACTCTGCCTGACCAAACCAGACTAGTCCCCAGCCTGACCTGACTAGTTCCCAATGTCTGACTCCTCTCCTGACCCTCCAAATTCCTCCTGAACCCACCACACCCCCACCTGACTCAAACTGACTAGTCCCCAACACCCGACTCCACCCTGAGCCCCTTAACAGCCGCCTGACCCGGCCTGACAATTCCTCCCGACCCCACTATCCCAGACCTACCTCACCCACCTAATCATCTCACTCACCTGCCACCCTGCCACCTCACCCATCTGTCACCCTACCCACCTACCACCCAGCTCACCTCACCCACCATCCAAGTCACTCACCTGCCACTCTATACCCCTGCCACCCTACCCACCTATCAACCTACCACCTTACCTCACCCATCGTATATCCTTACCCACCCTACTCCCTTACCCATTTAGCTAATCCACTCGACCCCCTTACCCATGCTACCCCTTGCCCACTGACCTTACCGACCCTACCCCCTTACCCACTTACCCTCTCTCCGTAGCTTTTCAAAGAAGCTTTGGGGCATTTAAACTCTTTACTTACTAGAATACAGCAGCTAGTGCCCTAAAAAGGGATCATGGTCTCTGCACAGATTCTCTCCGTTATTCCCCATGAGGTTTCCTGCACTGAGTGAGTTTCTTCAGGATCCTCCGTCGGAAGATTGGCCAGAAAAAGAGGAAAGTAGGTGTGTATTATTTTGTCTGATCAGGGTCAGATACAGGGGCTCCGAGCCTGAGTGGAAGATCTGGGCCAATGAATGATTTGAAACATTGCTAATAGAAATATAAAATGCAGGAAACACTCAACAAACCTGAAATGTTAACCTTACCTCCTGCCCTCTGCAGATGCTGTCTGTCCTATTGAGTGTTTCCAGCATTTGCTGTTTTTATTACATATTTTCAGCATCCTGCTGTATTTTGCTTTTTTGAAAAGCTGAGTTCTTTCTCATTAGAACAATGTAGATTACAGAGTGACCTGATAGAAATTTTTAAACTAATGGAAGGGATGGAGTAGCTAGAACAGACTGAGGGGTCTAGAACAAAGGGACTATTGGTACCAGATTAAATATAAAAGATGGTGAACATTGTCCAGAGAGTTGTGAGACGCCACTCATTTCCAGGTTTCGAGGTTCAGACAGGAATTATATCAACAGTGCAGATTAGATTGGATAAGCAGATGAAGGAGTATGGGAACAGGTGTCTCGATGTGAGAAGGACTATTTGCTTGTGTGGATGGATAACAGCAATAAGGACAGTTAGGGCAGAATGGTCTGCTCTTGCATTGGAAAGTCTATGTATTCCCAACGAAACAGAGCACTGCCCTTCTGAGGGACTAATGATGGGGATGAGATCTCATGTGTTTTGATAAGCTTGCATAAAAAGGGTCAGTTTTTTGAGGTGATCTTAAATATTGCAATTGCTTCTTAGTACCCCTGCAAAAAGACCAGCTGAGGCCATTAGGAGATGCCAGGTTTTATTAATTTCAACTGTTCTGGAGTTTGCAAAGAGCCCCACTAATGCCAATTACTTCAAAAACAAACTTCTGTTCATTCGTGAAGGTTTTCTGAATACAAATTGATCCCTCTCTCAGCTAATTCATCTAGTTGACCCTGAAATAAATTCACCCTAAAACCAAGCTAATCAAATTTTACATGTTTTTGTTTGAGGAGGTGACTGATTAGCTGGACAAAAAGAATGCAGTAGATGGAGGGTATGTGGGTTTTCAGAAGAGTTTCAAAAATAGCGGCTTTTAATAAATATTCTGGTGAGTAGTGCAAAAGGAAATGTCACAGCATGATTAGAAAGCTGGTTAACAGACAGGAAGCAAAGAGTTAGTGAAAATGCACCATTTCAGGCAGGTAGTGGGGACACAATTGGAAATGATGTGACCTGGGATTAAGAACTGGGTCAGCTTTTTGGTTCTCAGTATAGATAGACTGAAACACAACTTCAAAATGTGATGATGACTCAAAAGTAGGAAATTTAACAAACAGGGAGGGGGGGTCTGTAAAAGACTTTAGGAAGATATAGATGATTTGGGGGAATTGACAGATAAATTGCAGGTAATATTTTACATGGAAAAGTGCAAGGTAGTAGCTCAAAATTGCCTTGCCTGTTTTGACAAATTTCTGGAGTAAAATTGGTGGGCCAGTGATTTGGAAGGTTGATCCTTGGGGTTGGGTCCTGTTTCTACCCCATTTCTACCTTACAACAGTTGCATGGTACTGTCTAATGTGACCCGAAATCTACCATGTGTGTTCTGTAAAGATGCTGGAATTTCGTTACTACATATAAAGATGAAAATGAACAATGTTATAACGTAAGGAAAATTTTAACCTAATTACCAATCTGGAAACTTACATGACTAATACATAAACAATACTAGTTTTACACCCTGCCTGATTTTACTCTCCATTGAAGCCAATCAGGCAAGTGTAAGATGAACATTGTACCAAATCCTATCAGCTTTCTGATGGACAGGTTGGGTTAAAATTGTCCCGATGTTATCATCACAAAATTTAATGGAGATTAGCCAATTGCACCAAAGGTAACATAGAATGAAATAAGAGCATTGTACCAGTTTCCAGTCTGTCTGTGGACAGACTTTATTTTGAAGCCTGCAGAAGCCTGAAGAAACTTTCAAGAGTGATTGCTAGTGTTACAGAAAGGTCTTATTATGATATTTTTGCCTGTGCCCTGAATATAGCTAGACTTACCTTTGAGATGGCATCAGAGAATCTTTATGTCCGTTTATATCCATCTTCATTTCCAATAGCCAAGTGCAGATATTGGAAACAAAGACCCGACAGCCTTGTCCTGGCAACAATCGAAGGAGAAACTGAGGGTAAAAACAGAAGAAGAAGTAGAAAAATTGGGCGGGTGGATTACATTGAGACATAGACTGAGGGAGGTTTGAAGAAAACCAGAGAAGAAGCAAATGGCGCCATTGGTCCCACTAAGGCCATGGTGACAATGAACAAACAGTGAGAGGCTCCGAGTGCCAGCTATAAGGAGACTAAACACTTTGGGATGTCCTGAGGTTGTGAAAGGCGTGCAAGACTTTCTTTATAAAGAATTACATATATGTTAGTTATAATTTTTCAAGCTCTCTAGATTCAGAAATTCTACATCGGATAGTAAATGTCACTCTGTTATTACCCTCTCTACCTGCTGCAGCCTCTTTTTAAAGATTGCACACCAAATTTTCAAGGCCTTGGTAGGTTTTTCCCATCGTGCACATTACCATGCATGTTCTGGTCCTAAAACATCAATAAATAGTTAACTGACTCCACAATCTACTGCAGAGCATCAATGGATGGATATCTCAACTTAAGGTAGGACACCAGGGTAAGTAACCCAAGAAAAATTTGATGGCTGTAAGTACATTCCTCAGCTCAGGATCTGACCCTAACTTTCAACCTGACCTTCAACCCTCAGCCCAAGATCTAACTCTCAACACAAGTCCTGACTCTCTGCCAAAAATCTAACTCTCAGCCCAATATCTAAATCTCAACGCAAGATCTAGCCCTCAGCCCAAGCTCTAACTCTGAGCCAAAAATCTAACTCTCAACACAATATCTAACCATCAGCCCAAGCTCTAACTCTGAGCCAAAAATCTAACTCTCAACACAGGATCTAACCCTCACCCTGAGCTCCAATTCTCAGCACAAGATCTAACTCTTAACTGAAGCTCTGTCAGCCACAAATCTAACTCTTAGCACAAGATCTAATTCTCAGCCAAAAATGTAACTCTCAACACAAGATCTAGCTCTCATCCCAAGCCATAAACCTCAGTCTGAGATCTAACTCTTAGGCTGAGCTTTAGCTCTTAACCTAGCCATAAGTATCAATCCAAACCTTAGCCCTCAACCTAAATGCTAGTCCCTCAATTTAACAAAGGCCAATTTCATCCAACACTAACCTAGAGAGATTATATTCAGAAATAGATTACAAATTCACTGGGACTGATGAAGAGTAGGAGCAGTGACGTCAAGGACATGAGTGGAAAATTGAATCAGATAAAGTTCAAAGGATTGGTGGCTCTCCAGTCAACTGATGGGGTTATGTGGATGACTTACTATATCTTCTTGGTATGAATGGTGATTAATTTATATCAAAATCACTGAAGTGATAATCCTGCCAAACTGCCAAACACAGTGAAAACATCAATAATGAAAGGTTGCTTTACTTTTGTTTGAAGACATCGAGGCTACAGAATAGTTATGTCCCAACTGGGATTACAGAACACATTATGTTTAGTTAAAAGGGAAAAAAACTGCAGATGCTGGAAATCCAAAACAAAAGCAAAAATACCTGAGTTTTTCCAGGTATTTTTGTTTACATTATGTTTAGTGTCAGGGGACTAAGACCTCACATTTTATAGCTTTATAAAATATATGTAGATATCCTCACGGCTAATTTCTAAATTTTAAAAAACTAGACAAAGACCTTTTTAAATGGCTAAAACTATGTCTGTGGCCCTTGAACAAAAGGTGCTATCTGGCAGTTTCAAATAGGCTTATACCTCATCATCTCTGGAGAGACATTAATGACCCCCTGTGGGCTGCAGAGAACAAATCCAAAGAGAATTATACAAAGGCCATCTGCATTTCATAAGCCAGGCTGGTCAACTGAAGCCTATCCCTCTGCTAGGACAAAGGATCCCACAACATCTCTTTAAAGCCTTAATAGTTGGAACATTTAACCACCTCTGGATCCCAGACAGGAAATACACACCCTTTGTCAAAGACACTGTGAAGAAGGGATATGCACTGCTCACTGATGGAATCAGTAATATTGCCTTGTGTAACTGCTCCGTCTGCCATTTTACCATCTGCGAGCAGCAACACAGAAAGGGGGCTCTGCCCAGATTGAAAACCTGGCACAATTAACACTGTTTCTGCTGGAACTTCTGTCCAATCGCCCACAAGACTGATTCATCTCCACATGTCCATCTCATCGTGGAAGCCAACTCTACTGGAAAAGTGAATTATACAGCATCAGTTTTCAACCTGCTGACCTCTGTGAAGGCATACCCCATTGGACTTTGATTCTGGACTTTGGGCCCATGTGGTCATTGCCCTGTAAACCTTTCCTTTCTCTATCCCTTTTGTGCTGTATGAGTGTACAGGGGGCTACATGGTGACCCCCTCCTGCATTTTGAGTGTGTGTAAATAAACTAACCCTCTAAGTTCACCCTATCACGAGATTGCTGTGGGATTATTAATAGAAACTGGATCACACCAAAACTGAGGGGTTGGGAAAAATGCCATTTATAAAGGGGGAAGCCAATCAAAACACCCTTTGTTTATATTTATGGATGGATGGTGAGAGGAGAAATCAGGGCTGTTTAAATTAACCCCCTCCTGTCTGTAATATTAACCACAAAATTAGAAAGCAGCTGTTTACACTGTCTACTGCAGCTTAAACTCAAATGCTTTTATGGTGCTCAACTCCCCTAGTAGGAGCTTGTTTTAGAACAGTTTTTATTTAGCATTTACAAGACCAACTTATCTGGTGGAGGACAACTTACTTTATCCCCACCTTCATTTAGATTGTCTGAAATTATTGATGGCACTAATTTTAGTTCAATGTATAAGGGTCAACTGCACTGACTGTAATTTGAACAATTCATCATATTCTTTGAACATGAACTAAATCAGGCCAATGGGCCAGAATTTTATATTCGGCGTATGGGTGCGCGCCCAACATGTCGCAACGTAAAATGCTACACGATGAGGTCGGGCGTGTGTCCCGCTGTCACCGAGGACCGTCATGATACTTCGCGAGGCAGCCGCGCGATGAACCCGGAAGTGTGCCCGCCATTAATTAACGGGCCAGTTAAGGCCCTTGAGGGTCTGTGATTTTACATAGCCCGTGCGATTTTCAGGGTGTTGCATGGGCACAATGGGCAGGCGAAGTAGGCCACATTTTCAAAAACCTCATCCACGGGCAGGATAAGAGGGGTGAGTGGGCTCGCTAATTCGAAGACGCCACTATCCTGCTGCCAGGGTTTACAGACGGCGATGCAGCTACCTCAATATGTCCGAGGTGCAATGCCGAAGGAGGCTCCGCCTCTCAAGGGAGACTGTGAGGTGGGGGGGGAGGGTCTCCTCCTCCCGTCCCTGGGGACAAGGATCTCTCTCTGTGCTGCCACCTCCTCCAGGAGGGCAGCGAGACACTTGTCGGAAAAACGCGGGGCGGACTGCCCCGCCCACCTGCCCTGTTCAGCACTGAGGCGCTCCATACCGAGGGTCCCTCCGAGTCAATGGCAGCCTTCACAGGGCTGCCTCGGCCTCCAGGTCGCCGTTGGACCCAGTAGACATTGAGCTCCTCCTCTCGCCCGCCCCTTCTCGCTGATGCCACTGTGACATATTACGCTGGGCAGGCTTTAATTGGCCCGCCCGCCAGGGTAAAATGGCGGTGCAGAGCCACTTACGGCTATTGACTCCAGAGGGACAATAAAATTCCTCCCATAGTTTAACTGGCACCTGTGACGGTGACCCTCTGGTGATGATCCTCCAGTGATGAAATATTGTCTTATTTCTTGGATTATTTATCCAGAATGTTAGAATTTTTAAAAATTCTATTGTTCTGATGGGAGTTTCTAAAAAGGGAAAGTAAGATTTTTTAAACTTTTGGTTTGGTCTTTTGTAATTCACGTGTGTAATTGACAACATTGGCACAATGGAGCAGAATCACTTGGGGTGTGTAATAGCTTTATTTATCCTTTCTCACAAAACGTTGTATGTTCCCTGGTGGTGACCCTCTGGTAATGACATCTCTTGATGATGGCCCTCTCATGATATCAGTCTTATGATGACCCTCTGGTAGTGGCCTTCCGGTAATGGCAGCCTGGTGTTGGCCCTTTAGTGATGACCCTCTTGGTGATGACCCTCTTTTTGCTGACCCTCTTGGCGATGACCCTCTTAGTGATGACCCTCTTGGCGATGACCCTCTTGGTGATGACCCTTTTGTTAATAGCCCTCTGGTGATAAATATCTGTGATTACCCTCTGAGAATCACCTCTGATGATGACCCTCTGGTTCTGCCCCTGTGGTGGCGATCCTCTGGTAACAATCCTTTGTGCTTTCCACCTATTTTCTATTCAATGTGGCATGTCAGTGTAGTGAAGAGATGAATAGCATTCTATAATGGAGAATGTTGAGTGCTTTGACAAATCATGTAGACTTCAAAAAGAGTTGTCAATCAAAGATACATCTGAACAATTCAACAGACTGTTTGTATTTTGATTGAAAGCCTCCCTTGGACCTGTTTCCAGTCTAGCTTGAAAGGAAAAAGGTAGCATTGATTCAATGGTTCCCAAAGCTCTCCACCACTAGGGGTTTCCTCATCTCCTGTCTGGATCTGTTGTAGAATAATTAATACAGATAGGTTCCCCTGTACTACATTGGAGAGTCAACATACAATACTTGTCAAGTTATTGAATAGGGTTGGCAACCCTCTACCTTGTGGGCTGAAATTTTCACTGAGTGGGCGGACATGTTCCCGACCTGCTCGAGCATAAAATGATGCCCATTGACGCTGGGTAAACGTCCCGATGCCATCGCGCACTCGCGCAATATTTCGGTCAGCGGGCACGCGCGGGACTGGGCAGCATATCCGCCAACAATTAACAGGCCTATTAAGGCCATTAAAGTTATAATTGAATGAAATTTTTTGGTGCCTGTCTAACCTTATGGTTGACGGGCAGAAGAATAGGCCAAGTGGCCTTTGGGTCTTTTATGAAACCTCATCCACGGACAGGATGAGGTTTTCAACAGCAAATAAAAATCAAATAAAAATTTTGAAATTTCATTTATAACATGTCCCTGCTCAGAGTCACATGAGGGGACATGTTTTTAACATTGGTAAGTTTTTTATTTTTGAGTTTATAAATCCTCAACTCCCTGAGGCAGCTCTGTGGCTCAGGGAGATTTCATTGTGCGAATTTCTGCACTCGCTCTCCTCCCACCCCCACCCCGACAGTGCTGAGGCTCTCAGCGCAGGTTGCACACTGACTGGCCGGTAATTGGCCAGACAACATGAAATCAATGTCAGGGCCTGATTGCGAGCTGTGGTCAGCTTCACGACCACCCCCAGGCCCGCCCAGCGCGCCCACCTGACAAGGTCAACATCCTAATCTTTGACTCAGAAAATAAACTACCAAGATGACACTTGGACAGATACCAATGGTCCAGAAGATGAATGGTCCTCGAGAGTAGATTGACAGATAGGCAGAGCCCATCATGGGTTTATTAGTCCCAGGGCTATGGTTGAGAATGTGTTGGCAGTAAGGGGTGGATAGCGACTGGTGTTGGCAGTGAGAGGTGGATACCGATTGGTGTTGGCAGTAAGGGGTGGATACCGACTGGTGTTGGCAGTGAGGGGTGGATACCGATTGGTGTTGGCAGTGAGGTGTGGATACTGATTGGTTCTGGCAGTGAGGTGTGGATACTGATTGGTTCTGGCAGTGAGGTGTGGATACTGATTGGTTCTGGCAGTGAGGACTGGGTACCAGTAGTATCAGCTGAGTGTTGGAAATTTCCTGCTGGACCCTCAGTGAGGAATTTCTTGTGCTGAAGGGTTCGATGTGTTGAGGTGGGCTGGGAAATGATTCTTTAGAGCATCCAGGTTGAACAGCAGGCATTGCAGGAGTTAATTTCAGCTGGGGATCTACTAGTGTTTGACATTGGGGTATTTTACCAACTGTGTTTGGAGGTGAGGGCTTCATGTTGAGTGATGGCAGCACTGGCTGTGCTAAAGGGATTCCTCCATTTTATCATTGGCCGTTTTCAATGTAAATTTGAACCTGCTGGCCTCTGAGGTTCTTGGCTCTTTTTGAATATTGGAATGAAAATCAATCGTCTCAGCTGGTATGAAAGAGGAAGATACATCTTTGTTTAGCACCTTTCACAACCACAGGACATCTCAGAGCACTTTCAACCAATAGATACTTTTAAAGTACAGTCACTGTCAGAATGTAGGAAACTTGCACTCACTGTGAGCCCAGAATGGGGGCCGTTTAGCTCCGTTGACAAGACAGCCAATGTGTAGATCAGATTAACACCAGCAGCAATGGGGTTTGATCCCCATTCTAGCTGAGGTAGGCTCAGAGACTGCCTCTTCACCCTCCTTACAGTAAAAGAAAGCATGGCACTAAGCCACAGTTCAGCAAATAATTGCCAAGGACCTGCCTCTGGACAGAGAACTGAAGAAGTAGGTCCCACAACCAGGAATGTTGGCCAGACCACCATGGTCTTCTTCAAATAGTGCCATGGGATCTTTATACCCACCTGGGAGGGCAGACGTTGCCTCGATTAATATCTCGTCAGAGAGTTGAGACCTCTGACAGTGCAGCACTCCCTCAATACTACACTGGGGTGTCAGCCTTGATGATTCCCTGAAGTCTCTGGATCGGGCCCTGAAGCTACAACCTTCTGACTCAGAGACAAAATTGCTAACCACGCGCAAAGTACTTCAAATTAATCTGAGATCAGAACCTTAAGGGGCATGTGAGAGAGTAAGGTGCCAGTTGAGGGGACCTCTGATGTCCCAGTCTCATAGCACCGCAACCCTCTTAAAGTGGAGGTTGCTCCCTATGTGATTTCCCGGTTTACGATGGGAACGTAATCTAGCCCAGTCTCACTCCAGTAAGGTGAGGAAGCTGTAAGCTGAAGCAGAACTGTAACAGTAGTAGCTTAACTCTAATCAAGTGAAGACATTTCAGACAGATACGCTACTCCTGAATCCCAGTGGGTTAGAAGATTTCTCTGTGACAGGAACTAACAGACAATACTTGGAAACTCACTGCTAGTGTCAGCAACATCTGGATCACGTGCTTTAGGCAGCACAAGAGAAGTTATCAGCAATTTTGGATATATATCTTAACATCCAAGTAATTGATACATACAGTGAATAGTTGAGTCCCAAACACAGGTTTTTGCGGGACTGCCTGACTGAGGTGGAGGTAGGTTCAGTTGAGGCATTCAAAAATGATCTGAAATGTTATCTGGAAAGGAAGAATGTGCAGGGTTACAGGGAGAAGGCCCTAAGTGCTCATTCAGAGAGCCAGTGCAGACACAATGGGCCAAATGGCCTCCTTCTTCACTATAACATTATGAAGAGAGGTTGGATGGACTTGGGTTGTTTTCGTTGGAGCAGAGAAGACTGAGGGGCAACCTGATCGAGGTTTACAAGATTATGAGGGGCATGGACAGGGTGGATAGGGAGCAGCTGTTCCCCTTAGTTGAAGGGTCAGTCACGAGGGGACATAAGTTCAAGGTGAGGGGCAGGAGGTTTAGGGGGGGATGTGAGGAAAAACTTTTTTACCCAGAGGGTGGTGACGGTCTGGAATGCGCTGCCTGGGAGGGTGGTGGAGGCAGGTTGCCTCACATCCTTTAAAAAGTACCTGGATGAGCACTTGGCACGTCATAACATTCAAGGCTATGGGCCAAATGCTGGTAAATGGGATTAGGTAGGTAGGTCAGGTGTTTCTCACGTGTTAGTGCAGACTCGATGGGCCGAAGGGCGTCTTCTGCACTGTGTGATTCTGTGATACTGTGGTTCTGTGACATCACTATCACATCCTGCCAATTAGAGTACCTACCCATTATCCCTACGCACTGTCTTCGGTTGCTCAGCCAATTTCATAAGCAGGTTAATAATTTGACTGGAAGCGGTACAGGAAGGAAAATTTTATTTCCTTTGAAATATCTAGAGAATCTGTAATTGTTTTTAGAATGTTTGTAAAGGACTTTTAAGAGTTTGCATCATTTGTAAAGCAATCACTGGTAATTTTCTTCAATAATAAGAAATACTGGTCCATGTGACTTGGCGAACCTTGACCTGGAAGCAGTACCAGCAGGAAGGAAGTTAATATATGAAAGCCGTGTGACTGGAAGACACAAAGGAAAGCTAGAGGCAGAAGCCGATGAGTGCACAGGTGCAGACACAGAGATGTGCTGCAGAAGGACGCAGTTATCGAACAATGCAGTCTCCTCTACATTGGCAAGCCAAACACAGACCGGATGACTGCTTTACAGAACACCTCCATTCAGTCCGCAAGCATGACCCCAACCTTTCAGTTGCTCGCCATTTCAATTCACCACCTTGTTCGCATTTCTGTCCTCGACCTTCTGCAATGTTCCAGTGAAGCCCAACACAAGGAACAGCACCTCATCTTCCGATTAGGTACTCTACAGCTCTCTGGGCCCAACATTGAGCTCAACAGTTTCAGACCTTGAGCTCTGTCCTCCATTTTGTATTTTTTACCCTAGTGGCAGTCTGTATATAGTTCTCATGTTTTAAGTTTCAGAAGATGCCGACCATTATCCTATTATTAACACATTCTGCTATTTTGCAATCAGGTGGCACTGACCTTTATTCTGCTATTAACACCTACTCTGGACCAATGCTTTGCTCCTTTACTACTACCATTCCCACTCTCTTTGCCTTTTGTCCTATGAAATCTTTGTAATTTAATCTTCCTACGTGCTAACCTATCCCTGACCTTCCCTTTTTCCTCCACCTGACCCTCCCCGCTTTCTCAACAACATAAAACCCATCATATTTCTGCCTCTCTTTAGTACCGAAGAAGAGTCATAGGGATTCGAAATCTTAGCTCTGTTTCTCTCTCCACAGGTGCTGCAAGACCTGCTGAGTTTGCCCAGCACTTTTTGTGTTTTTTTTCCCCAGACCTCCAGCATCTGAATTATTTTGCTTTTATTATTAAATTGCTGTTATCAAACGCCTGGTGTGGTCAGGAGAAAGCCAAACTCTCCAAGAAGTTTTATGTTTGGCAGCAAGAAGAAAAATCGAATTCCAGAAGCTCTTGAGGACTTGATGTCCAACTGAGCTAAAAGGTGCTGAATCCTAAAAGCAGTGTGCATAGCTCAGGCATGAGAAAGAGCTGACAGCTTGCATCAGAGGACCAGATATTGTTGGTTGGTCAGTTGAAAGGAACTCTGGAGAGCTACGCCATCAGGACTGATGTGACCTGAGTGGGAGAAGGTGTTGGTGTTAATTGTATAAGGGGGAGGGGGGTGCTCGGATGGAAAATCACTCTACTGGTGAACGTGACTCCAAGACCAGATCGACTGAGTGGGAAAGTGAGAGATCCGATGTACCAGAGGCCAAGTTGGAAAGACTGAGAGATTGCACATCATGCCATGTTTCAGGGGGAGTGATGTGAACGCCTTTGGTTGCATAAGACGCATTTTTGTTGTTTCAACTAATTAAAGTGAAATTTACCTTTTTATTTGAATTCAATTTGCCGGTAAATTCAAGTGTAATTTGCATTGGATCTGATTCGTGTTAAAGTAAAAGCTTCAAAAAGTGAATCTTGTTGGTAATTTCTTCATTTGGGGGTCATTCATTTAGTTATTTTGATTTATCCCCCACAGGGATCACAACACCCAATAACGTCAACATCAGTTAACAGCTCCTTATGACCTTAGAAGAGCTGGCTTCTGGTCAGAGAGACATTGTGTGATTTCCTAAAGGGAATGGATGTATGGTCTGAATAATATTGTATTAAGCAGTGCCCTGGAAATCAGGGGAAAACTCTCCACTGGTTGGAGTCATACCTAGCACAAAGGAATATAGTTGTTGGAGGTCAATCATCCCAGTTCCAGGACATCACTGCAGGAGTTCCTCAGGGGAGTGTCCTCGGCCCAACCACCTTCAGATGCTTCATCAATTATCTTCCCTCCATCATAAGGTCAGAAGTGGGGATGTTCGCTGATGATTGCACAATGTTCAGCACCATTCGCAACTCCTCAGATACTGAAGCAGTCCATGTCCAAATGCAGCAAGACCTGGACAATATCCAGGCTTTGGCTGACAAGTGGCAAATAACATTTGTGCCAGGCAATGACCATCTCCAACAAAAGATAATCCAACCATCTCCCCTTGACATTCAACGGCATTAACATCACTCAATCCCCCACTATCAATATCCTGGAGGTTACCATTGGCCAGAAACTGAACTGGACTAGCCATATGAATACTGTGGCTACAAGAGCAGGTCAGAAGCTGGGAATCCTGTGGTGAGTAATTCACCTCCTGACTCCTCAAAGCCTGTCCACCATCTACAAGGTACAAAACAGGAGTGTGATGGAATACTCTCCACTTGCCTGGATTAGTGCAGCTCCAACAGCACTCAAGAAGTTTGACACCATCCAGGACAAAGCAACCCCGCTTGATTGGCACCCCATCCACCAACTTCAATATTCACTCCTTGCACCGCTGACACACAGTAGCAGCAGTGTGTACAATCTATAAAATGCACTGCAGCAACTCACCAAGACTCCTTCAACGACATCTTTAAAACCCACAACATCTACCATCTAGAAGGACAAGCATAGCAGGTGCATGGGAACACCACCACTGGAAATTTCCCCTCCAAGTCACAAACCAACTTGACTTGGAACTATATCGGCCGTTCCTTCACTGTCGCTGGGTCAAAATCCTGGAACTCCCTCCCTAACAGCACTGTGGGTGTACCTACACCACATGGACTGCAGCGGTTCAAGAAGTCAGCTCACCACCACCTTCTCAAGGGCAATTAGGGATGGGCAATAAAAATGCTGGCCCAGCCAGTGAAACCCACATCTAATTAAAAGAATTATAAAATACATAGATGGACATGCAGGAAAGTTGCCATGTTTTATCAAAAAGATTTCACAGGATTTCTCCTCTATTTAGTTGAATGACCTATTTCATAATGAAAGCTACATTATACCGTGTAGCCTATGGATAAGGTCTGGAGCACTGATTTCTGATAGTGCAGAGAGAGAAGATAGGGCTGGGGGAATTCTGGTGACAGACTGCAAGGTTCAGGGTTGTAGGGCTTGATACAGTCTAGCAAAGATATCTTAATACAGAACAATACTAATATCACCCTTGTGCTTACTAACATCCAGTGGCTCCTCATCCAGCAACGCCTCAATTTTAAACATCTCAACCCTGTTTTCAAACCTTTCTGTGGCTTGGCCCCTCTATCACTCTGTAAATCTCCTCCAGCCCCACAGCTCTCTAAAAGGCGCCCCCACCAAATCTGGCCTCTTGTACATCCCTCGATGTCCATCGCTGCGCCCTGGGCGGCCGGGCCTTCAGCTGCCTGGGTCCCAAGGCTCAGGAATTCTCTCCCTAAAGTTTTTCTTCCCTCTGCATCATTTTCCTCTATAAAGATGCTCCTTAAAACCTAACAGTTTGACCAAGCTTTTGACCATCTACCCTAACATCTCCTTACCTGATTCAGGGTCAATTTTTCCTTTATAATGCTCCTGTGAAAAGCCTTTGAACCAAGGCTCCCGCTCAGCTGTGCAGCTGCCTGGCTACTTGGCAACACAAAAGTCCCCACACAGGCTATGCACGCGTCAGCCCCTTTAAATCAGCACGCTAGGGCAGTCCCACAGGAACTTAAAGGGACCGTGTACTTAAACAAAACGCCCGCGGACTCAAAAGAAAACCAGGCGGATGCTGTTTGGGACATTTTATTACATTAAAGATGCTATATAAATACAAGTTGTCGTTGTGGCCAAGAAACAGATTATAAACTTAGTTAGGAAGCATAATGGGGGCTCTGTGGCAGAGCACGACAAGAGTTTTGAAATATTCCGAGCGGGTGTGAATCAGGAGTGATGGGAGCTAAACAAGGGGCAGCACAGAGGCTGTGACTTTATATTTTACATGGAGCAGTGAATAAAGGTGCCAAATCTGCTTGGGTACATCTCCAGAGGTTCTGGCACATGACCTCCCACTTCTAACTGCCTCACCAAGCCAAATAGCCTTTTCTCCCCATCTCCCCAAGATTATTTGATGCTCAAAAAAAAAGTGCAATTAAAAATTTGCACCCAAATTTTTTTTAACACTATGATTTTTCTCTTCCCGATGCTCACATCAGTACCCAGGGGATTAATCTTTATTTCCCAGAAAATCCTGGACAGCTGGCAATCTTCTCAACAACACCATAAAGGAGAACGGACAATCAGAGGGTCACTACAGGGTCTCAATTTTTTTGAATTCTCTGTTCCATTCTTATCATAATATAATGTATATGGGGCGAGCTGTCTCCTTCTACGGTGACATACATGTCTTATGCAGCCCGGGTTTTTGCTGCGCAGGTCTTATAGTTTGTGCTGTTAAGATGGTTCTCTTACAAACCCTGCTCGAACAGTAAACAATGCCACCCAGTGTTCTCAAAACCAGGTAACACGTTCACTGCAGGACTTGTTTGCAATCATTTTTGCACCAGATATTTCCATCTGCAGCAGTCAGTGGTCAAGCCAGGCAATAATTAGTGCGGTTTGCTACTGAATCTAACAAACACCAAGGTCAGGACCTGTAGCCAGGTCTCTGCGGCAAGGGAGGGAGAGGTTCTGCTGCTGTGTAACTCCTATAAACAGGGAAGGCAGATAGAAGGAATCTGTTGTAACTCACTTACATCGAATTTGCAGTAAAGAAACAGACCAACCAGCCAAACCATACATCCATTCCCTTCAGTAAATCACACAATGTCTTTCTGACTAGAAGCCAGCTCTTCTAAGGTCATAAGGGACTGTTAACTGATGTTGATGTTCATGGGTGTTGCGATCCCTGTGGGGGATAAACCAAAATAACTAAATGAATGACCCCCAAATGAAGAAATTACTGGCTTTTATGCTCCATTCTTTTCAGCGCACTATATCAATACATCCTTCTATTCATTTTCCACTAATTTGCTTATTTAGTTTCCCATTGAATGTGTCTATGCTATTCAACTACTCCATATAATAGCAAGTTCCACATTTTTATCATGCTCTTGGTTAAGAAGTTCCTCAGTTCCATCAGACTTGAAAAATGATGTATGTAGAGTTGGACTAAAGAGGCAGTTGTTTGTTTATGTGGAAGAGTATTTAGACTGCAATTTGTAGGCAGTAAAACCCATTGATGCTCTCTTCCCTTTGAATCCAATTCCCTGTTGACAATGACTATTGGATCTGCTCTCTCCACCTTTTTAGACAGTCCACTCCAGATCAGAACAAGATCCAGATCCGACAGTGTAGCCCTCCCTTGGCCTAGACTTTGTGCTTAAGTCTCCATAATCTTTAGAATGGTCGACCTAAATGGAGTTGGTGTATTTGGTGACCACTTTCGTGCCCTCGGAGATGGCGTGTTTGGCCAGATTCCCCCGGCAGCATGGGGTGGACACGTTCTGGATCTCCCTGGCTGAGGTGGTGTGGGCGCTTATTGTAGTGAATGAGGTGAGAGGCCTCGGAGGTGATGCGCTCAAAAATGTCGACAACGAAGGAGTTCATAACACTCATGGCCTTGGACGAGACCCTGGTGGGAGGGTGGACCTGGGTCAGCACCCTGTACACGTAAGTGGAATAGCTCTGCTTGTGAGATTACCTTCACTTCTTGGGCGGCTTCTTGGTGACTTTAGTCAGCAGCTGATTTGACACTCTGCCCTTAGCTGTGGCCCCCACCTCAGGCATTCCATTCAACTTGGACCAACTAAGTCCCTATAGTGGGACTTGAACCCATGACCTTCGGACACAGAGTATACTGCCTATTGACAACCATTGACATCTATGCTGACCTTTATGCCCCATCCAAAGGACAGGAAGGAATATACATACATCTACATCAACCTGGCTACTTTATAAAATTATTATTTCATTTTAAAATGGACAAAGGCTTTACCTTGTCATGCCTGACTAGCCATGACTCATACCAGAGGAATTTCTAATCTTCAGAAGCCAGCAGGGACCTTGTTACCTTTAGAGAGCCGCTAATGCCCCTTAGGACTGCAGGATATCAAATTCCAGAGCAATGCACCAACCCCACCCTTTACATTTCTAAGGCAGAGCTCCGGCCAACGGAGGTAGTGTGTCTGCAAAGGACAAAAGGGGCCCTGGCTCCTCTATTCAACCTCCCAAGATTCCAGACCTGGGAAAATACATCCTCTGTCCAACACCCAGGGGGAGTGGGAGATATGTCACATGACCTCCCCTCCCCTCACCACCCCCCACCAGCTGCTAGAACCTGTAATATTGCCATATGGAACTGAACCCAGGCAGTCTGCTATTTTACCATCTAACAGGTAGCAACAGAAAGAGCTCTGTCCAGGTAAATTGCCTGACCCTCATCTGCACTGCGTGCCACTGGAAGATCAGAACACCTGTGTCTGTGCCTATGAGACTCATTCGTCTCTACATGCCTTCTTCCTTCAGGGAAGTCCTCACTTCTGGAAAGACAGATCACCCAGCAACATGTTCAGCCTGCTATCCTCTGAAAGAATACGCTACTGGACTTTTCATCCTGGACTCTAGCCTCACACGAAACAATAACTCTTGTTTTTATTGTGATCTTGCCCTGTACCCCTTTCTTTCCCTTATCCCTCTTTTGTTGTACGAGTGCAAAAAGGGGCAGACATTGCAAAACGCCTTCCTGCATTTTGTGTGTGTGTAAAATAAACCAACCCTTTTATTTTACCTTATCTCGAGTTTCCTGTGGGATTATTAATTGAGGATTGGATCACTACAAAACTGATGGGTTGGGGAAAATATGCCACCACTTATAAAGGGGGAAATCAGAAATCACAAACACCTTTCTGTTTACTGACAGGTAGTCAGAGGAGAAATCAGGGCTTTATAAATTTATCCCGTTTCTGTCCATAACATTTAACTTGGACGATGCTCTCTCCAATGTTTAGCTAAATATTTCTCTGTGGTGAGTATTGATCAAATGATACATTAGAGAAATAACAAAAAACCCCGGTCAAATAAACTCTCATTAATCATGCATATCAATGGTATCTTGCGCAGTATCTTTATCGGAACACACACACAAACACAGACACACACACACAAACACACACAGACACACGCACACACAAACACACACAAACACAGACACAGACACACACACACACAAACACAGACACACACACACAGACACACAAACACACACAAAGACACACACTCACAGACACAAACACTCACAGACACAAACACACAAACACAGACACACACACACAAACGCAGACACACACAATAAGATACAATGATAAATTTATCACAGGAATGCTGATTGATGGCACAAGACACTGTTGTGGTTTCTTCATGTGATCCCAATTCTAACAGCATTGGAAGAATTGATGCTTAATTGAGTCCACAACACTGGAAATCAATCCTAGCTCATGATTCTCATTCCAAATCTGTATTCTTACCAAATCAAGTACAGAGGATACTACCAGCTTTTTATGTTATGCAGCATTTTGGACACTCCAAAGCTTGGCTTTAATTTCCATGACCCCTTCACCATTTCTGATGTACGTTCTAAAGGTGACATCTTCAGTTATCAAGACTGATAAAATCGATGGGGCCACTACAATGTAGTGTTGAGGGAGTGCTGCACTGTTGGAGGTGTTGGCTTTCAGACGAGGCATTAAACTGAGCCTAACCTGCCCTCGCAGGTGGATGTAAAATATCCAATGGCACTATTTAGAAGCAGTAAATGGGGAGTTCTGTGCAATATTTATCCCTCGACCAGTATCACTAAAACAAGTTATCTGGCCATCAACACGTGGCTGTTTGATGGGAACTTGCTGGGTACAAATTGGTTGCTATGTTTCCCACATTACAAGAGTGACTACACGCCAACAGTAAATTCATTGGTTGGATAGTGTGTTGGGACAGGGTCTGGTATCCTGTACTCTAGCTGGGGGCGAGTTTGGAGGCAGGAAGGGCATTTACTCAGGCAGGATGGTGGGGTATCGGATCCCCGCCAGAATTAAGTTCTGGGAGGGAAGGCGAGAAGGACGGTAGCCAATTAATGACCAGTTAAGAGCCTCGTCCTCCCACCGCCGCTGGTATTAATCCGGAAGTGAGCGGAGGTGGGGGGGTGCTCGCCACGTGGGGAGCATGACAAGCAAACAGGAGACTTGCTCGTTCAAAAATCAGCGCCTGATGGAGGAACTGGACATCAGGAAAGCGAGAGGGGCAGAGGGAGGGCACTGAGGGCCACCCCCTGGCCTTGCTGCCAAAGTCCCTGCCCCCCCTCTCTGTCCAACCTTCACCCACAACCTTCCCTGCAACCCACCACCCCCCACTCCCACCCAACGTTACTTACCTGTGGCCTGGGTCACTTGCGATCCTGGGGCTCCGGTGCCTGTCCTCCCGGCAGCAGCCACTGCCTCTTCAGTGGCGCTGCTGAGCACGGGAGCTGATTGGCCAGCAGGTCTCGGTAGAGGCGAGATCCCTAACCCCGGGGGCGTTGGTTCCAGGGCAAGGCCCACCGTTGGTCACATCACTGCCTGATGGGCATGTGGTTAGCTGCCCTGCCGGAAAAGAGGCAGTGCAGGTTCTCACCGGCTGGCCAGCAGGTGAGACCCTTGAGGCCTCAACAAGATCCCGCCCATCATTTTGTTTTTCAAAAGGGAAAAATAGAACCACAAACACAGACACATTCCTACAGACTTTAAAAAACATGTCTAACACTGGAGAGGCTGCATATTAGGCACAATATTACATTTCACACACATTTGGTAGCTATGCAGTGTGCACTGCGTCCCACCTTTGACATGTCCCTCTGGCAAACCTTGGGCCAACAGGTAGTGGAAGTATTGGGAATAGTTCCTGGGATAACTTCAGGGATAAGGTGAGGCTCAATATTGGAGATTCTCTATTTATGAAATAATGTTTAGCTAAAGCCTGAGTAATATTTCCTGTCAGTGTCACAGTGATATGATTAGACTGACCGTGTCAGATTTCTCCTCACCTCCTAGTCCTATAACTGCCTCATCTATTACTGACTCTGGCCTTTTCCTGTGTGTATTTCTCTCAGGAATCAGAGAAACCAGAATGGTAACATGCAGCAAACTACAATTATTCTGCATCTCCAGGTTGCCTCATGTTACAGCCCTACTCAAATCTCAAATTGTCAAAGCATCAAACTGACTGGTTAAGGAATTAAATAGTTTGCTTGGTGATGGGTGGAATTCCCCTCGTATCTTTGTTGTGTCTTTGTCCTGATGTCCGTACGTTGAACAACGAACTTGAAAGCTACTATTCCTTAACTGTTAGAAAGGGAAAACCGAAACATGGAAGAAAACCACAGTTCTGTGTTTAGTGAAGAGTTCACTCTTTTAATATCAGTTCTGAGCTTGAAAGAAAGAGTTCTACTTGTTTAGCACATTTCATGACCATTGAATATCCCATTGCTTTACTGATAACGCAATGCAGTGATCTTGAAGTGTAATCACTGTTGTAATACAAGAACCACAGCAGACAATTTGTGCACAGCAAGATCCAATGATAGTGATGCGATAATGACCGATAGCCTGTTGTAATATTGAATGAGTGATAAATATTGGTCAGCTAGACTTATAGGTGACACTTTTTTTGGCCTCTTAGGGTGTAGTGACTGTATGTGATGCTATGCTTGCCTTGGCAGCTTTGTGAGGGAGTCGAAATGGTATCTTGTTGCCAAATTCCTGAAATTTGAAGCAGATGTTGAATCCGAATCTTTGTCCCTAAGAAGTGGCCTTTTTTCTGGCAGTTCAGTTATCAAGGAAATGTCCACCTCCCAGCCTTGGATGAACCTCATTATAAACCGCTGAATATTCCCAAAAAAGAACCATGGTGCTCGGTAGATTGAAAATCCCGCTCGATAGTCTTTGTGAGGAATCACGCTACTGACATGTGACAATGTAATGTGTAAAGGTGAGGGGGCATCACATCGTAGCAACAATGGGCACTGCCCTCAAGTCATGGCCTTTGTGTCAAGTCCCCACACAGCAGAGTTTCTGATCTCAGCTGTAACACTCAGAGAAGGTGCAAGACAGAGTCCAGATTTCCCTCAGAGTGAATGTATTCTGAAGCTATCAGCATGTCCTTCTGGTGAAATCACTAGACCCTGGCTGTCAGAAACGGGTTTCCCTTTTGACTGCAAGGAGAGAAAGAAAAATTACCGGGTAAGCCAGAATTTCCTGTCAAAATAACGTTGAGGGTAATGACACTTCAGCATTATTTTTGAGTAAATGCCTTAGCAGCTTCAGACGAGGGGCAGATTCATAAGAAAATGTGAATATCCAAGAGTTGCTATGCAGGTTGTGCCTCACATGAAATAGGCTTCATGGAAACATTGGGCGGAACCTTCTGGAGGCGGCGGGGATCTCAGCCGCTGGCTGGAGAGCCAGTGAGACCCCCGCGTCCCCTCTTTTCGAGAAGTCCCGCTGCATTTTGTGTCAGTCAGGCACTTGACAAGCCTATCGAAGGGCCTATTCCCCGGATCGAGGACCCCCACCCCCCCCCCACCCCCCTCAGGGGTGGATGGCCCAATCAGAGGCTGGCAGCTCTCCCGGACTCAGCAGCGCCACTGGGGAGGCTGTGGCTGCTGCCGGCACTGCACCCCACCCGAGGCCTCCGATGGTGGATGGACCCAGCGCAAGTGAGTGATGGCGGCAAGGGGGTCGCGAGAATGGGGGTTGCCAGCAGCAAAGGCAGGGAGTGGCTCTCAGTCAGCACCACCACCCCCACCCCACAACCAACTCTTTCCAGGGCTGAGTCCCTTGATCAGCCATTGAAAGCCGTTGAACGAAGGAGTTCCACCCCCACCCCCCCCAAGCCCCACCCCCCACGATGGGAGCCCGCAAGTAAACACCTCAGGGTTTGCTAGTCATGTTGCCCACAAGGAAACTCCCCAAACCCCACTCACCAAATCTGCCACTGGGGTAATATCAGCAAGGGGAGGATGGGGCATCAATGCCACTAAGGGCCTCAACTAGCAGCAGGGCAGGAATGCCTTCCATGTGCCTTCCCCCAATGGATTTAATCAGGGTGAAGGTGGGGAGGTCCCCACCCACACCCTATTAAATGTACCCTGCCATCAAACTCGCCATGGGGGAAGGACCCATTATTCTGCTGGTCAAGTCAGCCTGAATCTCCCTGCTTGCTTTAGGAACTTGGTGTATTTGCAAATTGGTTCCCATTTAACTCACTACAGAGAGTTAAGTCTTGTCATTGCAAGTGTAAGTACCCTACTAGCCATGTGATCATTGTTCATTTTTGGCAGCCAACCTCCCTGGTGCTGAAAATGAGCTATTTTATATATATGGAATCGTATTTCTCCGGGTTTCGAATTCAGGCCCAGATTTTTGTGGGGTTAGGCTGGGTCAGGAGGCCTTTAAAAATGGCCAGAGAGAACTAATTTGTGGATTCCCGCCCCATTCCCATTTCTGGTCATTGTTACCAGCGTGGGATTAGGGTGTGGATAATGAACATGTATGCCGCACTCCCACCCTTGCCGGTTTCATTGAGGGATTGGGCATTTTAATTCCACCACCCCCACCCCCACAATTTTGATGGAACCAGGCCAAATTTGTTAATAGGCATGGTTCATGTCACTTCACTGGAGTCACAAACCATGAGGGAACCTTAGTCTTGAGTCGGTAACTAAAAATAAATGCCATTCAGCTTCCCCTTTGAAATACATTGCCCCTCTTACCCTCTCATGAAGCTGTCAGTCACTCACAGCCATTCACATTATCAATGGCAAATAGCTATTACCCACTTCACATCTCTTAATTTGTAAATAAACACATAGGTATTGAAAAATCTCTTCAAGGATAGATCAGGTTATTACAAGGTAATAGATATATCAATAAAACAAAGCTAACACTCCCCTCTTCAGCTGTATAAACATTGCTTGCTGAGAGTTAAATGGATTACGCATTCTTGGAATCCAGCCAAGCATTCATAATGTGGCCATCTGGCAACTGTATCCACGGAAGGAGTTAGAACAGAGTCAAAACCTGACAGTACTGTTTACAACTGGGTCAATGACCCAGTAAACAGAGGTGGGCCTTCTGGCCTGCTGGCCTTGCCATCCCCCCACCTCTGCTGCCTTGGGATTGCCTCTGGAAGCGACAGGCCTGACTCCACCCTGTCCCCGACCCTGGAACCAAAATATGGCAGGTGGGGTCTTCTTAATGGTGACAGGTTTGTAGAGTCAGGAACTCTCCAGATTCACTGGCTGGAATTTTCCAGCCCTCCATGCCAGCAGGATCTCCCGGTCCTGCCGATGTGAATGGAGATTTCAATGGCTCATTGACCCCACTACAGGGGAATCTGCTGTGGGGGTGGGAGGGTTGGGAGACCGGAAGATTCTGGCCACTCTTCCCATCTTCTTCACAGAAATCTGACCCTCAGAGAGATTTTAAAATGTAATTTAAAAACTAATGTATTTTCTCTTACTGTCTCTTTCTTTCCCTTTCTTTATCACCCTCTCTGAAACTGATTCGACATTGAATTCACCTATTCCGATTTACCCTCCTTCTCAGAGGCCTTATTCTGTTAATTTCTCAATCCCTAACTCTTATTGGTTATGCACTGTTTAACCTGTAGTTTGTCAAGATTTCAGACGCTCTGTTGTCCTCACTGTACCGTTAGCAGCTCCCACATGCAGCTATTCAGTAAACAAAAAAAAATTAAAGCCCAAACATGCACAAATATGCCTAGCTAGCAGGGCCTGGCAGGAGATGTCCCACTGCGCAAAAACATGGGCCTATCCATTTTCTCCTTTCTTATAACAAGACCAGTAGTAGTTTCCTGTGTTAACGTTATGGAGCCAATAGGTATTATAGAAACCTCAATATCTGTCCCAAAACCATCTGTGTTCATGACGACCAACTAGAATGCTGATAAGACATTGCCTCATTGCACTGCCACCAAACATTAATGCAAGGCTTGCATTTATATAGCAACTTTTATGACCTCAGAACATTCCTTCATTCTTTCATGGGATGTGGGCATCACTGGTAAGATCAGTGTTTGTTGCCCATCCCTAATTGCCCCTTGAACTGAAAGCAGTTAAGAGTCAACTACATTGTGGTGGATTTGGAGTCACTTGTAGGCCAGACCAGGTAAGGACGGCAGATTTCCTCCCCTAAAGGACATTAGTGAACCAGATGGGTTTTTACAGGAAGCTTTGATAGTTACCATGACCACCATTACTGAGACTAGCTTTCATTTCCATACTTATTAAATTCAAATTCCACCAGCTACCATGAAGGGATTTGAGCCCATATCCCAAGTTTATATGCCCAAGTGTCTGGAGTACAAGTCCAGTGAAATTGCCACCACCCCACCATCACCCCCAAAGTGCTTTATGCCCAAATAAATTCTTTTGAAATTTAGTCATTGTTGCAATGTAGAAAACAATACATAAAGCGGATAAGTCAACAGGAACAGATGGTTTGGATCTATTGATGCTGAGGAAAGTAGGGGTAGAAACTGAAGACACACTGCCCATAATCTTCACATTCCCCTTAAATACAGGGGTGGCATCAAAGGACTGAATTGCAAACCTTACACCCTTGTTCAAAAAAGGACGTAAGGATGAGCCCAGCATCTATAGGCCAGTCAGCTTAATCTCGGTGGTGGAAAAGCTTTTAGAAATGATAATCGGGGACAGAATGGAAGAGTATGGATTAATTAGGGAAGCCAGCATGGACTGTTAAGGGCAAAACATGTTTAACTGACTCGCTTGGGTTTTTTGATGAGGTAACAAGGGGGATTAATGAGGCTGATGTGAATACATGGGCTTCCCCGTGTTTGAGAAAGTGCCACATAACAGGCTTGTCAGCAAAGTTTGAGTCCATGGAGTAGAATGAAAAATGGTAACATGGATGTGAAGTTAATTGAGTGACAGGAAACAGAGCGGTGGTGAATGGCTGTTTTTCAGGCTGGTGGAAGTGGGATTCCCAGGGGTCAGTACAAAGGTCACTGCGTATCTAGACTTGGGTACGCAGGGCACCAGTTCACAGTTTGCAGATGACACAAATCTTGGAAGTGTTGTGAGCTGTGAGGAGTATAGTGACAGACTGCAAGGGGATGTAGACAGGCTGGTGGAATGGGCAGACATGTAACAAATGAAATTCATTGTAGAGCAGCTGTGAAGTGATTCATTTTGGTTGGAAGAATGAGGAGAGACATTATAGTTAAAGGGTATGATTCCAACAGGGGGCCAGAACAGAGATCTGGGGCTGGGTATATGTGTATAGATCATTGCAGGTGACAGGGTAGATTGAGAAAGTAGCTAAAAAAGGATACAAAATCCTGGGCTTTATAAATGGCAGCATAGAGTACCAAAGCGAGGGAGTTATGATGAACCTTTATAAAACACTGGTTCAGCCTCAACTGGAGTATTGTATCCAATGCAATTTAGGAAAGATGTGAAGGCTGTAGAGAGAACGGAGAAAAGATTTATGAGAATGACTCCAGATATGAGGAACTTCAGTATGTGGACAAATTGAAGAAGCTGGGATGGATCTACTTATAGAGGAGAAGGTTGAGAGGAGATTTTATATAAGGTTCAAACTCATAAGTGGTCTATGCAGAGCAGGCAGAGAAAAACTGCTCTCCTGGTGGAAAGGTCATCGATTTTAAGTGATTAGCAACTGTGCCATGAGGAAAATGTTTACAGTTATGACCTGAAGTATACGCCTGAAAATGTGAAGGAAGCAAATACAACCGTGTCTTTGGAAAGGAAATTGAATAAGCACTTGAATAGAAAAAAAGTGTAAAGGGTGGGGGTGTGAGACTAACTGAGTTTCTCTGTCAAAGAACCATCACTGACCCAATGGGCTGAATGACCTTCCTCCATGCTGTAACCATTCTATTATCCTAATTTGAGCAAAAACCCACAAACAACAATGTGATAATATTCAGATCGTTTGTTTCAGTGATATTGTTTGAAGGAGAAACTCCAGGCACCGTTTATATATAGGACAGATTACTTTTAAATAGTAACTAGGAACAAACATTTTCTCTCCTCCGGCATCTCCCTACAATTTTCTCAGATTTTCCTTATATATGAACTAACACCCCCCCTCCCCTGTCTCAGGATAGAAGATTCTACAGCACCGCCTCCCTATGTTGCACTAATATCGCACCTTTAACATTGTCAAGGATTCCACAGCACCACATAAAGGATAAAAAAATGAGCATGATCAGACAACATTTGACAACGAGCTGCATAAAGAGATATGAGGACTTCAGAACAGAGCCTTGGTGATAGAGACAGTTTTGAAGAAGAGAGAGGCATGGAGTTTTCGGGGGGGATTTCCAGGGTTTGGGGTCTAGGCAACTGAAGGCACAAGTATAAAGGGTTGGTGTTAAATATATGAATCTAAAGTCAGTGACGTAACATCACATGGCAACAGAGCATGGAGAGAGATGATTCTATGTAGAGCCTCTTGTTGACTCTGTATTGTACGTAGTTAGTACTATATTCAATGAAAGTTAGTATCTGTAAATGCAGACCATGGACAACCCCCTCTAATAACCACAATGATTATAACAGGCAGGGTCAGCAGAAAATACGACAAAAGGAGCAACAAGCGAAGAGCCCAGCGACTGAAAGCAGCAACAAGAGAAACAGCTGCAGGACAAGGACAGCAATGGAGCTCCAGAAAAGCTGACAGTAAAAGGGAGCCATGGAGGAAATTCTACCTTTCCAGAGCGCTTCCACCCTGGGAAAGGCTCAGATCAGGCTGAGAAGTGGAAGGACCTGGCGTTGCAGGTTTACCAGGTACAGAAACAGCTCAGTACCTTACTCACCATAGACAGTAGTGTAGATAGCGTAATGTCAGACAGGACATAAACAAAGGCACAACGACATATGAAGAAGTTATCAAAGCCTTTGATACTTACATTAGTCTTCAAAGGAGCACCATCACGGAGAGTTCAAATTCAATAGGCACACCCAAAGAATCAGGAGGGTGCGTAGATTCCTTCATTTATATCGATTAGCCGAGAATTGCGAATATGGAGCCCTCAAAGATGAATTAATTCAGGATTACAGGAGTCTTAGAAGGAACTTTCTCAGGTTTTCTGCAGTTGAAGTAGACTTGGCTCTATTGAAGGCTGTGCAAATAGCAAAGCAGGCAGCAGTGAGAAAACAGAATCAAATTTTTATTGGAGTTGGAAAAGAAATCTCATGGAGAAAAATGGCTGACACAGTGCAGTGGGTAGGACACGGAAATAGCAGCTCACCTAATCCAAAACAGGCAAAGGGTGAAGAGCGTGTGATAGCCACCATTATTCAGTGTTCTCGCTGTGATGGGAAAAGGCTGCATCGGCGCAAAGGATGTCCCACTACAAATATAGAGTGCTATTCCTGTAAGAAGACAGGCCATTTTAAATCAGTATGCTGCAGAAAAAAAACCTCTCAACACAAAAAATTAAAGGAGAAACAACTAAGATCAACCATGCCATTGAGGAAAAAAAAAGATATTGAAGTGCTATTCTTGGGAGAAATTACAGGATCCAATGGGAATTATTGGAGCACAGACATTATGATCAATGGACATAAAACAAGCTTCAAATTAGACACTGGAGCAGGGGTTTCAATTCTTTCAGGCACAGGACCGTGGCTGAATCCAGTCTTCCTCCAGACATTGACCATAACAATCCAAGGTCCGAGGCATTCAGCTGAAGGTGAAAGGACAGTTGTCTACTAGACTCCAATACAAAGAAACTTTGTATGTGATCCACAGGCAAGAATATTCACGGTTATGTTAAAAATCGTGCACAGATCTACAACCAATCTACAAACTTGATGAATTGGGAAGCCCAGGGAAGTCAACAGAATTCAGGACAGAAGTCCAAAAACTATTCAGAGGTCTGGGGAAGCAGAAACCAGCCTACTGCATCACATTGAGAGCAGACACAGAACCAATGTGCTTGTTCCCCCCAAAAAAAAATTCCTACCGTCTTTTACAGAAAGTGAAACAAGAAGAGTCTGGCAAGGTTAGCGAAAAGAACCATTTTTACAAAGTTGGATACAAAGAGCTACCACTTTCCACCCTCCCTCCCTCCTCCCCCCACTAATGTCACAGAGCTTCATGGGGATGGAATCAAGGAGGGAAGTTCTTACCCAATCAGGTACTGGGTCAAAATCCTGGAACCCCCTCTCTAACAGCACTGTGGGTGTACCTACACCACATGGACTGCAGCGGCTCAAGAAGGCAGCTCACCACCACCTTCTCAAGGGCAACTAGGGATGGCCTGGCCAGCGACGCTCAAATCCCATAAATGAATAAAAAAAACAAATACAAGAATTGCTCAGGCAAGGCCAAGCATGCTGCTGGGGAGAACATCAACAAATCACATCCCAAAAAATAAAGAAGATGCTCATTTTGCCAGACATATTGGCACATTATAACCTGGAACTAGTTGCTGCAGATGCATCACTGACTGGACTAGGAACAGTACTCTTTCAAATCCAGAAAGATGGAACACACAGACCAATATATCATGCTTCTCGGTTATTGATTGAAATGGAACATAGATACGCTGTAATCTAAAAGAGACATCGACAGTCACATGGGCCTCTGACAAGTTCTCCAACTACATTTTAGGCCTGCAGTTCACCATTGAGAAGGATCATCTGTCATTGGTCACCTTATTAAATACCAAAGATCTAGAAAAGATGCCACCTAGAGTCCAGAGATTTCAGCTGAGACTCATGAGGTTCGATGTGTTAGGAAATAGAGATAGTTTAAGTAAGTTATATTGGAAGTTGTGGGTTTTAGGAATGAGTTTTAGCTTTAAAGTTTAAGTTTGATTTGTATTTCTGCATTTGCGTGTTAAGAGGTCAAGTTGAGTTTTAGTTTCACTTTGAAAGGTGCCTGCATTTCTAATGAGAGTGTATGGCTGTAAGAGAAGTTAAGCAAACAGAAGAGTAGAAAAACTGGGCTGTTGCCCCCCAGCTACAGGGGTCCAGAGAGGCAGGTCCCTCCCACAGACACATAGAAGACACTAGAAACAGCAGTTTTGAGTTCAGTTTTGAAGACAGCTGTCAGGCAGAAGCAGCCTGGGAGGCTCAAATAGCCAGTTCCAAGCTAAAGAAGAAAGTTCCCAAAGAATACAGGGGAGTGGAACAGGAGAAAGTCCCAAGCAGACCTTCTAATCAAAGCAAGGACAGGAACCTGGAAAAGGTCTTGTTAAACAAAGTTAATAGTGAGGGGCAGAGTAAGGTTTCAAGCTTCAAGCTTAAACATCCAAGCTGCAGAAAGCAGAGTCAAAGTGATATAAAGGACTGTGAGATGCCAGAAGGTTCAAAGAGGCAACTGAAGGTCTGTAACTCTTTGCTATGGGCATGTGAAGCAGTGGTGTAGTGCTGACATTTCAGACTGGTGAGACAGAGTACATGGGAGACAGTTTGAGTGCATGTGGTGACCCAGGGGAGAGGAACATCGGAAGGAGAGTTCGAAACCCTGGAGGTGAACCCTTGCAGAAAGCATCTGAGAGAAAGCATCGGTTTGGGAGAAGATTCCAAGGCGAGTTCTTGGAAAGTGGAGATTGGAAACCCTTATGTGAAAGAGGGAATTCAGTGAGACTGGTTGGCTCACAAGCATCTGGGGGGAGTTGAGGAGAGATTCATAGCATCTGCCTGGGGTGGCATCTGTCACTTGGTTTCAGAGTGTGGTGAGTCTGACCACAGGGTGTCTGTTGGTACATGGATTTCACATTTTACTGTGAAAATTAAGGTATAAGATCACTTTTGTAACTTGTTTTATCCTTACAAATCTGTATATATCTGTAAAGGTATAGTTGTGGGTGAAGGAGTATTGTAATATAGTTCATTTTTCTTGTTTAATAAATGTTTTATTCTTTTGTTAAAAGTTCATTAGCTGGCTCTGGTGACTGTTCAGTAGCCACTCTCCACATATTTAAACAAATAAATAAAAGTTAGGATCTATCAAACCGTGTTGCACTCTGGGATCAGACTTGTCCAGGGGTGACCTCAGCTGGGATTATAACAGATGCCATGACTGAATATGCATTCCTGTTGTGAAGCCTGAACAGGAGGACATACATTTTATCAAGAATAAAGAGTCAAGAATATATATCATTGACTACAAAATTCCTACCAGCAACAACACAGAGGCTGAATGAAATCCAACAAGCACCAAAAAGCAGATGAAGAATGTGCTAAAATTAGGGAATACTGAAAAAATAGATGGCCAGGATATTTTCCAAACAATCTCACCCTGAAACAATACTTGAACAATGAAGACATCTCAGAGTTGTAGATGACCTACTAACTAATAATGAAAGGTTGATCATACCAAGAGCTCTCAGACTTGAGATTCTTCAGAGAATACAACAGAGAATTATAAATTGTTGTGCTAAAGCATGAAATTCAGCTTAGTGGCCAGGAATCTCAAAATCACTAGAGAACATGATTTCGAGCTGCATCACCCATGCAATCCATCAACAAAACCAAAGAAAAAACCCACGGATGGTATCCTCGTTCCCATCCAGACCATGGGAATGTCTCGGAATAAACCTTTTTCCATCTCAAGGTGAAGACATTTCTCATAGTTGTTGACTATTGCTCCAGATGGATTGAGGAGGTACAACCTCAGGACCAGTCATTAATTAATTAAAATAAACTTTTGCCACACATGGTAACCTAGGTTTAGTCATTTCAGACAATGGTCCAGTTTGTGAAGGAATAGTTCAAGAAACTTACAGAAGACTATGGATTTGCCACTAGTTTGTAACTAGTTTGCCCAGGTATCCACAAGCAAATGGAGAGGCTGAGAGAGGAGTGAGAATGGTAAAAGCTTTGTTGAAAGTGAATGATGCTATCAACTTAGCAATGTTGAGCTATCATTCCACACCACTTCAGAATGGCTTGGCTCCGTCAGAACATCTGATGGGAAGAAGGCTGCGGACTCAACTTTCTTTATTCCACCTATGCTCATGTCATGTCTAAAGGCAACTGACCTTGAGAGAGTAAAGGAGGAGGAGGAGGAGGTATATCATGAAAATCAGATCAGAAACTACTATCAATGCCAGAGAGTGCATGATTTACCAGAAGTCCAGCCAGGTGAATCAGTCTGGTTTAGAGACAAGACTATAGAAGGTCAAGTACTGGAAAAGACACAATACCTGGGTTCTAACCTTGTCGAGACTACAAATGGATTAGTGAGAAGAAACAGAAGTGCACTTATATCTACAAGAAGAAGAATGGTCTAACTACCAATATGATCAGGAAGACAACCTGAACAGAGAACCAATAGTCTCTGAGAGTTCAAGGGAACTTGGAGAACTTGAATCCAATGCACTTTCCACCAGAGCTGAGAACAAGTTGGGGAGATTGGTGAAACCACCACAACAGTGATCTCTGTGAATCAGAGATGAAGACAGAGACTTTGCGGGGAGATGTAGGATAATGTAAACATTATTTATGGGAGTCAGAGAGTTAGAGGGAGATGTGGTATAAAGGGTTGATGTTAAATATGTGAATCTATAGCCTACATCATCAGTAACATAACATCAAGTGTAGAGAGATAGTTCTATGTAGAGTCTCATGCTAAGTCTGTATTGCACGAGTTAGTATTATGTTCAATAAAAGGTAGAGTTTACCAATAGCCTTGCCTCCAGCACAACCTGTAAATGCAAACCAAGAACAACCCCATCTAAGGCCAAAAACAATGATACCAGAGGCACAACCACCAATAGTAGAGCAATTAATATCAGGGATGCTCAAGGGCTCAGAACTGGAGGAGCGTAAAGATCTTGGAAGGTTGTGGCATTGGAGGAGATACAGTGATAGCAATTTGAACGCAAGGATGAGAATTTTAAAATTGAGGCCCCATTAACCAATGCCTCAGCATCGTTACATAACTCACCACCATATGATATTTAAAGCTGTTCTGTCCTTTTGAAATATTAAGGCAATAAAATATTCAAGACTGTTTACATTTATATTACAATAACCTCTTTGCAGTGGGACCCACGTCTAAATTAGGATGTTAGTGCATAGATATCACAGTTTAATTTCGATTATGCAAAACCAATGTGGAATTGACCTGTGCATTAGGGATGATGAAAATCCCTAGGCCTGGTATTATTTTCACATTCAGTTTGATGATAATGATTCAGGATGATTTCTGCAGGGAATATTATCTTTAATACTCTTTTGCTGAGCTAGTCAGTCTACACACCAGAATACATTTATTGGTTAATAGACAGTTAAATGTAGATCATTAAAAAAAAAGTCTACACAGAGGAAAACTAGATGATTGATTCAGTTCTAATTTGGATCTGCCTGCAGCTATCTCAATTATCTGAGTGTCGTGAAGCAGCCGATTAGTCACATTATTAATAAACTGGGAAGAGATTCCAAGGGCTGAGTTTTCAGGATGGAGGGGGCTTTGCCCCTGTCATCCAAAGAGTTGGTGGTGGACACAGTCTCATCGTCCCCAGCAGCCCCAAAGCCACATTACGCTCCAATGAGCATTGATTGGCGTAAGATGGGGCTTCAGCCCCTCACTCGGGAGGATGTCCCACCCTGGAGAGCTGCCGGCAAATCTGATTGGCCAGCAGCTCTCCAGTCCCTCCAGGAACAGCGCTGCAGTGGCCGGAAGAGGCAATGCAGGGAGCTACCTGGCACCAAGCCCCGGGGACCAGAGGACAGGTAGATAGCAGGGTTCCCGGGGCAGGGAGGGTAGTGGAGGCCTGGGGTACACCAGGGGGGTAATCAGGGTCTTGGGGGATAGGCTGGCAGTGGGTGGGGTTGCTGGGGGGTGCGGGGGAGGTGGCGAGGAAGGTCCGGAGCTCACTGGGCCTTAACGGGGAGTGCCTTCAGTCAGAAGGGGGCTTCTGATGGAGGTGGCCACCCAAACCTGCTTCCTGCCTGAGATTGAACTTATTTTATTTTTGCATTCCCCCCCCACCTACCACGAGCTGTCATCCACCCACAAGCCTAAAAATTGAGGCTGGTTGGGAAATAGCCCTGAAGTGACCATTTAAGGGCCTTAGCTGGGGAAGGGTGGGATTCCTGTCCGAGGCCCCGCCCACCAAGCATAAAATCGCTACCAGGTCGGAGCGGGCGGGAACCCAGAGGGAATCCTGTCCATGCAATTTGACTCTCCCTACCCCCACCTCAGAACCCGCCAGGGGTGGGGGAGCGGGGTGGGTGTAAAATTCTGGCCCAAGTCTTTGATACTCAGACTAGATATGGCAATACGACTGAGCTCATGTTAAATTTACACATCAAGCTTTGGTTAGTGATGCAGGTATTTTTGGTTTGAAATGTGCTAGTTAACAAACTAAGCACCATCATGTCTGACACTTCAGTCAAAGAGAGAACTCAGTGCTTATAACATTATCCTTGCACTTTATTTCTTAGCAGCTTGGCAGTGAATGAATCCATACAGAGCAAATTATCCTTCCTAAAATAGGGAAATTTAAGGTTAGGATTGTTGGCTGCAGTTTGATCTTCAATCACAACACAATTAGACATGCAAATTCTCAAAATGAGTATGAAGGCAGTCGACAGAAGTATTTTAAATTCACATTGTATCAGTCAACCATTGACTGAACAAAATGACGTGGAAATGATGTTAAAATATTAATTGTTTGGCCTTTTTATATTTGAATATACAAACATACGATTTAGGAGCAGAAGGAGAACATTCGGCCCCTCGAGCCTGCTCCGCCATTCAATAAGATCATGGCTGATCTGATTGTGGCCTCAGTGCCACTATCCTACCTACCCCTGATCCCCTTTGACTTCCTTTGTAGTCAAGGATCTATCTCTCCATGCCTTGAAAATATTCAGTGACTCTGTCTCTACCACTCGCTGGGGAAGAGCGTTCCAAAGTCTCACAGCCTCTGAGAGAAAAGCATCCCTGTCTTAAATGGGAGACTCCTCATTATTAAACTGTGTCCTCGAGTCCCAGTCTCTCCCGCGAGGTGATTTTGTGTTACAGCATAAAGCCAGTGAGTCAGCCGTGAGTTTTACATCTCTCCCCATTTTAGTTCCTTACCCGATTATACACAATTGCACGTTTGTTGTTCACGAATCAGGAAATAAAGATTCTCTTTGATGGAGGGGCAATATGGTTCAAAGGTTGCAGGATTTGCCAGGTGATAATTCGATCCCTGATCCCTGTCGTTGTCAGGTAGTCTGATAAAGATGCAGATAGTTAAAGCTGAAGTAAATAACTTGCTGGAAACTATTATTATATAATTTGACTACCCTATTATTGATCGAGGTGTTTAACTCTTAGCTTTGCATCAAAGAATTTCAGTGTGATAATGGCCCAGAACCTCCGATCTCCAGATGTTCCTACCCCCAACCCCAACCCCTCCCCCCAAGATATCCTGGGGGACCCTGCAGAAGCCCTGACTCACTGGCTACGTGGGAATTACTTGGGAAGCTTGGACTTCCAATCGACAATTCCCCTGCATTTGGAACCCGCTGAAACTCTGAGTTAGAGTCAGGAGTTTCAGACGGTTCCAACTCACTTACCCAGGACAGTAACCCAGGAAAGGTTTGAAACATTAAAACCAGTTCTAACTCCACGGTAACTACACAACGGACCCCCCAACTCCTGATAGGACCCCCCTGACTACCCACTCCGACCACCCCCAACCACCCATTACCCCCCCAACTACTTTCCCAACACCAGACAACCCCCCGAACCCTCCAACTACCCCCCGATGACGCAACTACCCCCCAGCCACCCCACCTGAACCCCACAGATATACCCTCGACCACCTGACTACCCCCTGAACTCACCAACTGCACTCGCCAATTATTGACAAACCCCGAAACCCCCTGACTGCCTCCCGAACCCTGACCCCCCCGACTAGCCCTGAGCTCCCAAACCCCCGACGCACCTTACCACCTCACCCCCTAACATAACACCCGGAACCCTCACTCATTGCCCTGCCAACCTACCCCCTCAATCCCCTGCCACCCTACCCTCTCACCCCATGACACTACCTATTCACCCCCTGCCATCCTATGCCCTCAACCTGTCACCCTACCCCACCTACCAGCCTGCCTACCCATTCACTCACTTGCCTGTCACCCGAGCCCCTCATCCAATTGCCTACAACCCTATCTCCTCACTCATTAACCAGCCACCCTACCCGCCTCACCCACTGACCTTACACATTTAACTTCTCGCTGTAGCTTCTCAGAACTGGCTTTGGGACTTTTAAACTTACCAGGATACGACAGCTGGTGCCATGAAAAGGGGGTATATGACTTGGCTTCCCCCACCCCCCGATGCTCCTGCACTACGCGGAAGGATTCCCGAGAACAGGTATGCTCTGTATTTCTGAGGATGCCTGGTCGGGAAGTCCGGGTGAGAAACGCAGAGCTCTGTCTCTGTCACAAGGTGAGTAAATGAGAGCGGAATAGCAATCTGATGGTGCGCGCCACTCCTCAGAAGATTCAGCCCAATGTCACTGGAAAACTCATCTTTTCTCTGTTTTAGTGTCTGCCATCAAATTACACTGACATTTGAGATTCATGTATTCCACATGCACCATCTCGATCCAAAGGGTACAGCACATCACTGCATGCCTTTTACCAAGGAGCAAGGCTCACTTGTTTCACCCAAAGTCTGATCCATTCCAAGAGACTGTGAGTCAAATAGAAAGCAGCATCTGCTGTACCGAAGAGACAATAAACATTGAAAGATTAACAGTTTCTTGTACACAGTTTCCAGTCCTCTTCTCCAAGCATTACATTGGTTAACACAAAAGCAAAATACTGCAGTTGCTAGAAATCTGAAATAAAAACAGCAAATGCTGGAAATACTCAGCAGGTCAGGCAGCGAGAGAGAAACAGAGTTAATGCTTCATCAGTTCGTGATAACCTTTTATCATTACATCAGTTAACTCGATAACTCGATCACATATGACTCTAGGCCTACACCTATCTGAACTGCCCTCTGAAGTGGCCCTATACACCTGGTATAAAGAGCAGAGCGATATCAGTGTAAGCATTGGCAAATGCGGCAGTTAAATTATGCAGAGCAGGTCCCACAAACACCAATGCAACCATTAACCAGCTGATCTAGTTGTGGGATAAATGTTGGCCAGGACAACTCCCTTATTCCTCTTTGAGTAGAGTCGTGGGATCATTTACACCGATCAGAAAAGATAGACAGGGCCTCAGTTTAATGGCCTATCCAAAAGTGAGAGCACAGAGCTGAAATGGCAACTTAGATGTTGTGTTCACCTTTCTGGAGTGGGAAGAGGTGTCAGCTGTGGCTCAGTTCATAGCACCCTCGCCTTTGAATCAGAGGGTTGTGGGTTCATGTCCCACTCCCGGAAACCAAGAACTGTGATTGTACTCAAAAGAGTTGCAATCTGTGACTGTTGATAACTCGAAAGAGTTTCTGTAGGGGGGCTTGAACCTACAACATTCTGCGACAGGAGTGGACAGACAATTGCTGAATTCCACAAGCCTGTGACATTTATTGGGCAATTTTAATTGGCCTGTTTACCTCCTTCAGAACTCTCGAAAGGCAGCTGGAGGTACATGGGCGTTGGTTGCTACTCTTTAATTGCCACAGTTCAAGAGTGCAGTAATTTCATTAACGGAGGCATTTAAAGTTTATTAGTCACTGTTGCAATGTAGGGAACATGACAGCAGGTTCTCACTGTTATGATCCCAGCTGATGTTAATACTGGACAAGTCAGGCCCCAGATAGAAACCCGGCTTGGTAGATCCTAACCGGTTTTTTTTAGAAAACTGTGGGAGGTCAGTTACTGAACACGTTCACAAGAGCCTGCCCATACACTGTCATGGTCAGAAGACATGAAGGAAAAAAATATATATCTACGTCACATTGGCTACTTTATAAAATTATTATTTTTTTCTTTGAAATTGGACAAATGACTGGACTGATAAAATGGCCATCGCTGACAACATGATGGTAGTTCTGGAAGTTTCTAATCAGTTTAAACATGGACAAAGGATAACGCATCAAACCCCTGGAATGTAGCACTCCTTACATTGTATAAGCATTCCAGCCCAGCCAACACAAAGGATAGTAGACGAGATGTCTGCACCAGGCAGCTAAGGACAAAAGCAAAGCTGTTTGTGACTCCTCATCCCCAACGTTGCGTTAATGGTTCTACAGTTACCTGCTCAAAACGCAACGGGTTTTAACAAGGGGAGCCTTGTTAACTGAACAGCTCAACCCAAAACTACTCTGTCACGTGATCGAGACTTGAGCTGTTTGAATTGCTTTAATTATACAGCTTTTGGATTCCATCTTCAGCCCGGTGTTTAACACCTGACGGGTGTGCCACACAGAAGCAAGCTCTGGCCAGGTTGGACAACTGGCCCCCATCGAACCTGACTCTGCTGGGAAGGTTTTGTACTATTGCTCACAGAACTGATTCAATCTCTGCGTGTCTCCTTCACCCTGCGACATCAACACCACCAGAAAAGCGAATCTTACACCACCAGCCGAACCCTGAAAAAAAATCCCTCTTTGGACTTTGATTCTGGACTCTAGACTGACGTGAAACCATAATTCTTATATTTATCATGGTCTCTGCCCTGAGATTCTTTATTTCCCTTATCCCTCTTTTATTGTTATGAATGAGAAAAGGGGCAGACATTACGAAACCCCTTTCCTGCATTTTGTGCATGTGTAAAATAAACCAACCCTCCTCTTTTACCTTATTTTGAGTTTGCTGTGGGGTTATTCACAGAGGATTGGATCACTCCAAACTGAACACTTATAAAAGGGGGAAACCAAAAATCAAAAAAACACATTTCTATTTACAGACGGGTAGTGAGTGGAGAAATCAGGGCTGTTCTAAATTAAACACCTTCCTGTCCGTAACATTACTGTCAACACAAGGAATAAAACCTTTATTACAGAAGAAAAATGAACTATATTACACTAGGCAGAAGGTTGGAAAGATTTCAATACAGATATCAGAAAATGATTCAAACTCACTCTATTTCTTTTCTCCCAGCAACCCTTACAGACACAAATCCCCAGTTTTCTTCTGAGCTTTCACTAGATGCTTTTCTTCAATATTACTTCAACCTCAGAGCAAACACACGAGTTCCCTAAACTCAGTTCCCCAGCAGACTTGCAGGATTTCTTATTAGAGACTTTAGACCTTCTGCCTGCACCCTCCGATAGACACACACTAACTTACCTTCCGTCAGGGTTCCCCTGTCTCTCTGTGTCTGTGAGCCTATGTCACTAGGCAACAGCATCGTGTTTTCCACTTTATGTTTTTATTTTAACCTCACGAAACTGCTAACCCCTTGGCACCTCATCTCTTCACTTCAAGAGTTACAAAAGTTTATTAAAAACGCTTGCATACAAATAGGCCCCAGGCTTTTGGGCACCCAGCTCACTAAAAACCTCGAAATGAAACTTTCATCTTTCTTAACACCCAAATACAAAACGTAAATTAAGCTAAAATCTATACATTGTTTCTAACACTACAGACGGATATTGACAGATTATCTGTTACAGTGATGTTGCTTGAGGGATCTCTATTGGTCAGGACACCAAGGAGATTCCCCTATTTTTCTAACAGTGCCATAGGATTCCTCAAGTCTGCCTGAGACAGTGTATAGGGCCTCAGTTTAAACTCTCATCTGAAAGAACAGCACCCCCGACAATGCTGCACTCTCGGTGCTGCACTGGAGTCTCACCTTAGGTTACATGCACAAGTCTGTGTTGTGGGACACACACCCACAGCTCTCGAATTCACTCTGGTGAGAATGCTGTACCAGAGCCACGGTTAATATCCCTGATTAAATGATGCAGACTAAGCATTGTTTGTCCCTGTCCTCTCTGAGTGGTTAAGCCAAGGCCAAGTCCACTCCTCATGTGATGATACCCCCATTGTAAATTGGTGATCAACCTAATTTCACATTATGTTCACCGTTGGCAAATCATGTTTTCCATCATACTACTAGTTCTGCTTGTCACTGCACCAAGGCTCTGAGAGCATAGGCTGATGTCCAGGTATCTGCACTCCTTAGGATCTATGTCCTGTATTTTTCCTGTTAGACTTGTCTTTGGCACTCAGTACCAGTATCTCCAGATTCTCCCCCTAAGGCAAGGCACGAGGTGCTGTGCAGATACAACAAGCTCACCATCTGTGCTGGGCACTCAACCACTGCAGATGATACAAGGCAAGGTGACCTGTCAACATTGAACAGGGGCTGAGGCTGCCTCCGTCCTTGAAAAGAAGACTTGCATTTATATAGCACCTTTTACGACCTGAAGATGTCCCAAAGCCCTTTATAGCCAATGAAATACTTTTGAAGTATAGTCGCTGTTCTAATGTAGAAAGCAGGTCACTATCTGCCATCTCAGGCTGGTGTAAAAGATCCAATGGCATGGGTTTGGAGAAAAGCCAAAGAACAGAAGTCAATTTACAAACAACAAGCTCCCACAACCAGCAATATGACAATGACCAGTTAGTCATTCTTTTTAGTGATGTTGTTTGAGAGAAAAATATTGACCATTGGATCTTTTACATCAACCTGAGATGGCAGATGGTGCCTTGCTTTATTGTCATATCTCAAAGATAGTACCCCTGATGGTGCAGCGCTCCCTCAGTACTGCACTGGAGTGCAGCGCCTCCCGCCCCCAGTACTGCAGTGGAGTGCAGCCCTCCCTCAGTATTGCAGTGGAGTGCAGCCCTCCCTCAGTATTGCAGTGGAGTGCAGCCCTCCCACCGTGCTGCACTGGAGTGCAGCCCTCCCTCCGTGCTGCACTGGCGTGCAGCCCTCCCGCCGTGCTGCACTAGCGTGCAGCCCTCCCGCCGTGCTGCACTGGCGTGCAGCGCCCCCTCAGTGCTGCACTGGAGTGCAGCCCCCCCTCAGTGCTGCACTGGAGTGCAGCCCCCCCTCAGTGCTGCACTGGAGTGCAGCCCCCCCTCAGTGCTGCACTGGAGTGCAGCGCCCCCTCAGTGCTGCACTGGAGTGCAGCGCCCCCTCAGTGCTGCACTGGAGTGCAGCGCCCCCTCAGTGCTGCACTGGAGTGCAGCGCTCCCTCAGTATTGCACTGGAGTGCAGCCCTCCCTCAGTATTGCACTGGAGTGCAGCGCTCCCTCAGTATTGCACTGGAGTGCAGCCCTCCCTCAGTATTGCACTGGAGTGCAGCGCTCCCTCAGTATTGCACTGGAGTGCAGCCCTCCCTCACGACTACAGCAGGGAAAGTGCCCAAGAAAGGCAAAAAGACTGCAGCCACCCAGGTTTAATGATGCGTCACTGGAACATCTTTTAGATGTAGCAGAGGCTCGCTGCTGTGTCCTCTACGCTCATTCTGGCCGCAGGATGGGCAGCAGCATCACCAGCCCAGCATGGGAGACGCTGACAGCGGTGGTCAGTGCCAATGCCCTGCAAAAGAGGACAGCCACCCTGTGCCACTACAGGATGACTGGTCTCATCCATTCCGCCAGGGTAACTCACTCTCCTCATCACCCTCAACTCACACACTCCTAAACCCATCGCACACCCACAGGGATCTCACACCTCAAGGGACAACACCACTAACTCTCACACACACCCTCACATCCCCATCAGCCTCATACCCTCTGGAACTCCCATCCTCATCCTGTCCATGTCTCCGCTCACCACACAAACATTCCACTCAGTGCCATGTGTCCTGCTCACAGTCTCTCTGTCTGTTTCCATGTGGGAGAAGCTGGTTCACAACAGCAGGGAGAGATCCCAGACCCGGGGGTGGAGTTGCCCACATTCGGCCCCTCACTCACTGTGAGGAGCGGCCATTGCGCTGAGTGGTGAGGATGTGGACCCTGCCTGTGGTGACGGTGAGGTTAGCGGTGAACACCCTCATGAGGATCCTACACCACATCATCCCTCCCTCAACACAACTGGGAGTGTCTCTCTCTCCTGGTTTTGACTCTGCTGCCCTGCACTAATTATCTCTACTTTGGTTCACAGGGAGCTCTGCCAAGCGACCAACACCCTCAGCCAGGCAGTCCCTCAGCTCCATCCACCTCCTCGCCTCCAGCCAAGAGGACATCTCCTCCATTGAAGAGCTGGAAATAAGTAGCCTGACAGACCCGTCACAGCGCTTACCCACACCCTCCACCAGCGCAGAGACACACACCTCGGTGGGACCTCGATCTAGAGCAGGCTCAGGTTCACAATCTGGTGGTCACCACACGGACACGTGTCCGCAGCAGGGGGAGGCAGGTTCAGCCGAGCTCCCCGGCACTCGGAGGGCTGCTGGGGAAGAGGCGTCTGTGAGGTCCGAGTGAGCCGATGAGCCTCTGGATTCGGCCTCCCAACTCATCCTGGAGAGTCAGCAGAAGGCGGGGAACATCACACAGAGCTGTTGGAAGCCCTCAACAGAATGGCACGCGAAGTGGTGTCCACATGTGCGTGTGCTGAGTTCTCCATGGGAAGGATGGTGGATGTGATGGAGACCCTGGTCCAGCAGAACGCGGAGATGTGCGCAGACCTGCACTCCATCTCGGAATCCATGGGTGACTTCCTGCAGTGGCAAGAGGCTGATGGAGATGTGAGGGTGTGTGAGAGAGTTAGTGGTGTTGTCCCTTGAGGTGTGAGATCTCTGTGGATGTGTGATGGGTTTGTGTGTGTGAGAGTTGAGAGTGATGAGGTGGTTGACTCACCCTTGTAGAATGGATGGGACCATTTGCCCTCTTTCGGCTCTGGATGGCTGATGTCTTTTGCAGGGCGTTGGCGCTGACCACCGCTGTCACCACCATCCATGCTGGATTGGTGACGTTTCTTGCTGGACTTCGATCAGAGCAGGGGTAGAGGACGTCAACATGGGCCTCCACTGTGTCCAGTAGGCGCTCAAGGGGGGCGTCGCTAAATCTGGGGTCAACATGGGGCAGCCATCAGTTCGCAGCAGCTTCCTATCCCTTGAAGAGCGCCAGCTCTGTGCAGGGTGGGGGGGCGGCCTTTAAATATGGCGCCCGGTTTACTGAAGGCCTGAGGTGATGGTGAGGCGGGCGAATGAGAGGACCCCCACCCCAGTGACCTGGCGCGTTTCCCAGGAATGCATAATTAATGCGGCAGGATGGGTACAATATGCCGTGAAAAACTGCCATTGCAGTAAAACATCCTTTTTCCCGCCCGGTGCCATACTTAAGGCAGAATCGTCCCCGACTTGCACAATGAGCGGTTAGAAGAGTTTAGAGCCGGCATTGTCTATGATTGAGATACCTTCATCCTCATTCTCTTGAGTGAAGACAGATGTGAAGTATTCATTCAACACTCTACCGATGTCAACATAAATAAAAACAAAAAGCTAAAAGCTACTGCGGATGCTGGAAAACCAAAACAAAAACAGAATTACCTGGAAAAACTCAGCAGGTCTGGCAGCATCGGTGGAGAAGAAAAGAGTTGATGTTTCGAGTCCACATGACCCTTCAACAGAACTGAAGTATAGTTAAGAGAGAGGTGAAATATAAGCTGGTCTAAGGTGGGGGGCGGGGGAGAGAGAAGTTGAGGGTGGGGTGGTTGTGGGGACAAGCAAGCAGTGATAGGAGCAGATAATCAAAAGATGTCACAGACAAAAGGAACAAAGAGGTGTTGAAGGTGGTGATATTATCTAAGAAAAGTGCTAATTAAGAATGGAAGACAGGACACTCAAGGTACAGCTCAAGTGGGGTGGGGTGGAAAGACTAACAAAGTATTAGTTGTAGATTTAAAAATAATGGAAATAGGTGGGAAAAGAAGAATCTATATAAATTTTTTTTAAAAGGGGGGGATGGGGGGAGGGGGAGTTTAAGATCTAAAGTTGTTGAATTCAATATTCAGCCCGGAAGGCTGTAAAGTGCCTAGTCGGAAGATGAGGTGCTGTTCCTCCAGTTTGCGTTGGGCTTCACTGGAACAATGCAGCAAGCCAAGGACAGACATGTGGGCAAGAGAACAGGGTGGAGTGTTAAAATGGCAAGCGACAGGGAGGTTTGGGTCTTTCTTGCGGGCAGACCGCAGGTGTTCTGCAAAGCGGTTGCCCAGTTTGCGTTTGGTCTCTCCAATGTAGAGGAGACCGCATTGGGAGCAACGAATGCAGTAGACTAAGTTAGGGGAAATGCAAGTGAAATGCTGCTTCACTTGAAAGGAGTGTTTGGGCCCTTGGACGGTGAGGAGAGAGGAAGTGAAGGGGCAGGTGTTGCATCTTCTGCGTGGGCATGGGGAAGTGCCATAGGTGGGGGTTGAGGAGTAGGGGGTGATGGAGGAGTGGACCAGGGTGTCCCGGAGGGAACGGTCCCTACGGAATGCCGCCAGGGGGGGTGAAGGGAAGATGTGTTTGGTGGTGGCATCATGCTGGAGTTGGTGGAATTGGCGGAGGATGATCCTTTGAATGCGGAGGCTGGTGGGGTGATAAGTGAGGACAAGGGGGACCCTATCATGTTTCTGGGAGGGAGGAGATGGCGTGAGGGCGGATGCGCGGGATATGGGCCGGACACGGTTGAGGGCCCTGTCAACGACCGTGGGTGGAAAACCTCGGTTAAGGAAGAAGGAGGACATGTCAGAGGAGCTATTTTTGAAGGTAGCGTCATCAGAACAGATGCGACGGAGGCGAAGGAACTGAGAGAATGGGATGGAGTCCTTACAGGAAGCGGGGTGTGAGGAGCTGTAGTCGAGGTAGCTGTGGGAGTCGGTAGGCTTGTAATGGATATTGGTGGACAGTCTATCACCAGAAATTGAGACTGAGAGGTCAAGGAAGGGAAGAGAAGTGTCAGAGATGGACCATGTGAAAATGATGGAGGGGTGGAGATTGGAAGCAAAATTAATAAATTTTTCCAGGTCCCGACGAGAGCATGAAGCAGCAACGAAGTAATCATCGATGTACCGGAGAAAGAGTTGTGGGAGGGGACCGGAGTAGGACTGGAACAAGAATGTTCCACATACCCCATAAAGAGACAGGCATAGCTGGGGCCCATGCGGCTACCCATAGCCACACCTTTTATTTGGAGAAAGTGAGAGGAGTTAAAGGAGAAATTGTTCAGTGTGAGAACAAGTTCAGCCAGACGGAGGAGAGTAGTGGTGGATGGGGATTGTTTGGGCCTCTGTTCAAGGAAGAAGCTAAGGGCCCTCAGACCATCCTGGTGGGGGATGGAGGTGTAGAGGGATTGGACATCCATGGTGAAGAGGAAGCGGTTGGGGCCAGGGAACTGGAAATTGTTGATGTGACGTAAGGTGTCAGAGGAATCACGGATGTAGGTGGGAAGGGACTGGACAAGGGGAGAGAGAAGGGAGTCAAGATAATGAGAAATGAGTTCCGTGGGGCAGGAACAGGCTGACAAGATTGGTCTGCCAGGACAGTCCTGTTTGTGGATTTTGGGTAGGAGGTAGAAGCGGGCCGTCCGAGGTTGGGTGACTATCAGGTTGGAAGCTGTGGGAGGAAGATCTCCAGAGGAGATGAGGTCAGTGACAGTCCTGGAAACAATGGCTTGATGTTCAGTGGTGGGGTCATGGTCCAGGGAGAGGTAGGAGGAAGTGTCTGCGAGTTGACGCTCAGTATCCGCGAGGTAGAGGTCAGTGCACCAGACAACAACAGCACCACCCTTGTCAGCGGGTTTGATGACAATGTTGGGGTTGGACCTGAGAGAACGGAGTGCAGTAAGTTCAGAGAGAGACAGATTAGAATGGGTGAGAGGAGCAGAGAAATTGAGACGACTAATGTCACACCGACAGTTCTCAATGAAAAGATCAAGAGAAGGTAAGAATCCAGAGGGAGGGGTCCAGGTGGAGGGAGAATATTGGAGGTGGGTAAAAGGATCCGTTGAACGGGGAGAGGACTCCTGCCCAAAGAAGTGAGCACGGAGACGAAGACGGCGGAAGAAGAGTTCAGCATCGTGCCGAGCCCGAAATTGAGATGAGGGCGTAAGGGAATGAAACTAAGTCCTTTGCTGAGCACTGAACGTTCAGCATCGGAGAGGGGAAGGTCAGGGGGTATAGTGAATATGCGGCTTGGGCTGGGATTGGAAGATGGGGTGGGGACGGAGGGACAAGCAGGGGTGGAGGGTCCCAGATGGGTGTTGGTGTCGATGAGTTTTTGGAGCTTGCGTTCCTTAGCACTTGAGAGAAAGAGAAAAAGTTTCTTGTTGAGGCGTCGGATGAGGCGAAGAATGAAATGAAACTGGGGGCACGCGCAGCTTTGAAAAAGGGTGCGGCGGTGCTGCTGGAGGGAGAGGTCGAGTGTGTTCATATGGCGGCGCATGGCACTGAGTGTGGATCTCAGAATGCAACGGGAACAGCAGATGTCCTCTGGCTCTACCCCTAGATTGCCCCCTTGGTCTCTAATAGGACCTACTCTTTCCCTAGTTATCCTCTTCCCATTGATATACTTATAGAATATCTTGGGATTTTCCCTACTTTTACCAGCCAGAGCTTTCTCATATCCCCTCTTTGCCCTCCTAATTGATTTCTTAAGCTCCACCCTGCACTTTCTGTACTCCACTAATGCCTCTGCTGATTTGCTTCCCTTGTACCTGCTAAAAACCTCTCTTTTCCTTCTCATCGTAACCTGAATATCTCTGGTCATCCATGGTTCTCTGGGCTTGTTACTCCTTCCTATCACCCTAGAGGGAACATGTTGAGCCTATACCCTCCCCATTTCCTTTTTGAACACCCCCCACTGTTCCTCTGTAGATTTCTCCACAAGTAACTGTTCCCAGTCTACCTTGGCCAGATCCTGCCTTCTTTTACTAAAATCCACTCTCCCCTATCCACATCTTGTCTATTTCTTTGTCCATAACAATCTTAAACTGTACCATGTTGTGGTCACTATCACTAAAATGCTCTCCCACCACCACCTCAGCCACCTGTCCAGCTTCATTCCCCAGAATTAGGTCCAGCACTGCGCCGTCGCTTGTTGGACCCTCTACATATTGACCTAAAAAGTTTCTCCTGTACACATTTCAAGAAATCCACTCCATCCAAGCCCTTAACACTATGTCTATCCCAATTAATGTTGGGAAAGTTGAAATCACCTAATATAATTACCCTATTGTTATTGTTTTTACACACCTCCACAAATTGTGCACATATTTGCTCCTCAATTTCCCACTGACTATCTGGGGGTCTATAATAAACACCTAACAATGTGGCTGCCCCTTTTTTATTCCTAAGCTCTACCCACAAAGCTTCATTCGATGCCCCCTCCAAGATATCATCTCTCCTTACTGCAGTAACTGACTCCTTAACTAATAATGCAACGCCTCCTCCTCTTTTACCCCCTCCCCTGTATCACCTGAAGATTTTATATCCCGGAATGTTGAGCCGCCAATCCTGCTCCTCCCTCAACCATGTCGCTGTGATGGCTACTGTATCACAATTCCACATATCAATCTTCACCCTTAACTCATCCGTTTTACCTGTAATACTCCTGGCATTAAAGTAGAGGCCATCCAGCCTTGCCTTGCTCCGTTGAAACTTAATGCAGCTGTACTCCCTCTGACTTGATTGTTTTACTGTATTATGATGCGTCCCTATTCTGCTAACATTCTGTGTCCCCTCCCCCTGCCGAATTAGTTTAAACTCCTCCCAACAGCACTAGCAAACCCGCCCACAAGGATGTTCGTCCCTCTGGTTCAGATGTAGACCGTCCCGCTTGTACAGGTCCCACCTTCCCCAGAAACGGTCCTAGTGATCCAGGAGTCTAAAACCCTCCCTCCTGCACCAACTCTTAAGCCACGTATTCATCTGCTTTATTCTCCTCTTGCTGAGCTCGCTAGCATGTGGCACTGGGAGTAATCCAGAGATTACAACCCGAGAGGTCTTGATTTTCAGTCTACTGCCTAACTCCCTGAATTCTTGATGCAAGACCTCATCCCTCTTTCTACCTATGTCATTGGTACCAACATGTACCATGACCTCTGCCCTATCACCCTCCCCCTTCAGGATGCCCTGCAGCCGTTCAGTGTCATCCCAGACCCTGGAACCAGGGAGGCAATATACCATCCTGGAGTCACATTAACGGCCACAGTAGCGCCTATCTGTTCCCCTGACTAGAGAATCCCCTATTGCGCTTCCTCCCCTCCTATACAGAGGCTGCTTATAGTGCCAGAAGCTTGGCTCTGTCCGCACTCCCTGGAGGAACCAGAGCCCTCATCAGCCTCCAAAATGGAATACCAATTTGCGAGCGGGACCCCAGGGGATTCCTGAACTACCTGCCTGTTTCTCTTGGACTGCCTGGTGGTCACCCATTCCCTTCCTTCCTCAAGTCCCTTCATCTGCGGTGTGACCACCTCTCTAAACGTGCTATCCACGATGCTCTCAGACTCGCGGATGCTCCACAGTGTCCCCAGCCGCCGTTCCAGCTCTGAAACCTGAGCTTCCAGGAGCTGCAGCTGGACACACTTCCTGTACACATGCTGGTCCCGGGCACTGGAAATGTTCCCAGATTCCCACATGGAGCACGAGGAGCACACCACGGCTTTGAGCTCTCCTGCCATGACTTTTCCCTTTAAATTAAACCTTTTAAATCAATTACTCTAGGGTCCTTCTTTCCTGATCCTCGTTACTACAGAATATACAAACTATAAACCACAAAAAGACCTTAAACTATGAGCAATAAAAGTAGTAAATACTTACCCGACCTTACCCACTACTTACCAGTCATTCCTCTCCTTGTAGCCTCTACTGCTGCAGCAGGGCAAGACCACTCTCTGTAGATTTAAGAAGTTGGATAGCAAAGAAAAAATGCAAAGAGCACCTCTTCCCCTCTGCACTGTATTCCCACTGTGCACCAAATTGCCAATACCCACAGTCACTCTGGCTGTGTCTTACTCAGGATGAGCTCTCTCCCCTGGTCATGTGCAAGCTTCATCAATGACCTTCCTTCTATCAGGACATCATAAGCAGGGATGTTCGCTGATGGCTGCACAATGTTCAGCACCATTCGCGACTCCTCAGATACTGAAGCAGCCCATGTCCAAATGCAACAAGATCTGGACAATATCCAGATTTCACTGACAAGTGGCAAGTAACATTCACACCGCACAGGTGTCAGGTAATGATCATCTCCAACAAGGGAGAATCCAACCATTGCCCCTTGATGTTCAATAGCATTACCATCGCTAAATCCCCCACTATCAACATCATGGAGGTTGCCATTGTCCAGAAACTGAAGTGGCCATATAAGTACTGTGGCTACAAAAGTAGGTCAGAGGCTAGGAATCCTGCAGCAAGCCTGTTCACCATCTACGAGGCACAAGTCAGGAGTGTGATGGAATGCTCCCCCTTGCCTGGATGAGTGCAGCTCCAACAACACTCTAGAAGCTTGAAACCATCCAGGATAAAACAGTCTGCTTGATTGGCACCCAACCACATTCGCTCCCTCCACCACCAACACACAGTAAGGGTCAGTATGTGCCATCTACAAGATGCGCTGCAGGGATTCACCAAGCCTCCTTTGACAGCACCTTCCAAACCCATGACAGCTACCACCTAGAAGGATGAGGGCATCAGACACATGGGAACACCACCATATGGAAGTTTCCCTCCAAGCCACTCACCATCCTGACTTGGAATTATATCGGCCGTTCCTTCACTGTCGCTGGGTCAAAATCCTGGAACTCCCAACCTAACGGCACTGTGGATGTTTAGACACCACATGGACTGCAGCGGTTCAAGAAAGCAACTCACCAGCACCTTCTCAAGGGCAATTGGGGATGGGCAATAAATGCTGGCCCAGCCAGCGATGCCCGCATCTCGTAAATGAATAAAAAATGCTCTTAATTGCCACATAATTGGGCAGTTGAGGGCCTCAATAGGCCCAAGGGTGTGTGAGTTGGCTGTCTTACCTGCCCGCTGTAGGGGGATAGCTGGGGGGTGGGCAAGAAGGCAGTGGGCTTAGCCAGCCATTCTATCTAATTCCTCCCCACCCACCCCCGGCCTCAAAGATGCCCAGCACGGAGGCTGTAAAAATTCCCCAGCGAATTGTGATGATCTGGAGAGGGAGTTTCAGAAGCAGTTTCAATGGTAACTTTTAAATACTTGAAGAGGAAAAATCTGCAGGGTGATGTGGGAAGGGTCGGGGAGTGGGACTATCCGATAGCCCTTTCAAAGGAGTGCGCAAGGTAAAAGCAGTGATGGATTGGGTCCGAAATTCAGGGGGCAAAGTGTCTTTGGGAGCTATACTGAAAAAGGTGTTGTGATGGAAAGTAGGGGAAGGATCAGTAGTGAAACTAAATGACCAATAAAAATAAAAGAAACAACCACAAATAGTTTTTAAAAGGCAGGGATTAAAACATAAATTTATAATTTAATCTAAAAATATTAATTTTAAAATAAATTCAGATCGTTTTTTTGCTAAGTGATCTTGTAGCTTGTCACTTGAGGTGTCCTTTCTCGAGGCAAGTGGTTCTGAAGCACACAGCTTTCCATTTGGGACACTAACTTGTCTATAGAACAGCCCAAGCTGTTTCCATGGTGATCATTTTTTCCTCTCGGTGATCTTCAATACCACACCTCACAGTGCCTGGGTCCTTAGTACATGTAGAGGTACCGTGTTGCCATGGCTGCTTTGAGTCGGACACTTTTCACTGGATCAGATAGCAGATTATTGATCTCTTCACAAATGGGATCTGAGGAAAACAACGTGGAATAATCTGGTGCTGTGTTGTACATGAGAAAACCCATCAACGTGACAGCATTTCCTCTTATCCTAGGTTGTACATTCCTGAAGAAGGCACCACAGCTCGTTATATAGAAAGTGACCCTGTCAGGCAAGTCTCTGCTAATGTGTTTGGAGATGTTGCTCAAATATTTCTCATAATCCAGTGTTGTGTCCTCCAGTGAGAGCTCTTGAAGCTTTTTACAAAGGCTTTCTGACCCCATGATTGGACTCATCAAACTCAGCACTGACTTGCAGACATCTCTCACACCAGTGCAGTTGTCATTGAGATGCAGCAACAAGCTGATCAAGCTCGAATAACTGTATTCCATTAACACGGAGTTCAGCTGAGTTTGGCCAAACCTGATTATTTTCCCAAGGACTTTAAATGCTGAAATTCTCAGTTGGTCCTGTGTCTGCTCAAAAAGAGGCTCGATTGTGAGTGCTACATCGATCAGAACGGACTCAGCAAAATCTTCGGGCAGCTGATTTAGGATCTTTGATGTAGTTGACATTGCCTCGACCGCTATAAGATTATTAGAATTCGAGTGCTTGTGTATCACCGCAATCATTGCAAGCAACAATTTGGTTGAGTATTTTTCTATCTTTTGAGAAGCTCCAACTGCAACATTTCCCAAGCCTCGGACAGCGAGCACCCGGACAGTGGGAGAAGTGTCCATCAAACATCGAAGCAGGCTTCCAACAAGAGTGTCTGTCAGGGACAACTCCAACACCACTGCGTTATTTAAAAGCTCAGCAAAGAAAGCAGCCACAGTGATTCTCTGTCCCTCGTGGACATTCGCAAGGAGGGGAATGAGTTGCTCTACAATGCTGATAAGGTGGGGTACGGCACATGTGGCCATTGCATTGGCCAGCAGCATGACCCCCTCATGATTCTTCTCTGGACTCTTGATCAGGTCCCAACCTCCCTTTTTTATCATGTTTGAACCCTCCCTCTTTCCATTTGTCAGGAGAGCTTGCAGTATCTCGACAGTGTAATTACAAACATCGGTGTTACCAGGTTCTTCAGGCTGGTTGACCTGGACAATGGAGCTGAAATAAATCAGAATTGTACTGAACACTTGGGCGTATAGAACGTTTACCACTCTGTCTGATTCAGGACTGCATATCATTGCATGAAGAGCACAGATAACAGCTAAGGACTGTTGTGTTGTTGATGTTGTCATCTTGTGGACAAGGCTTTGCTTCCTGTCATCATACAGTAGTTTTAAATTATCCAGTAGATATTTAACAGAGGTTGTGGCTAGTATATTATCACTCAGTAGGGATTTCCAGATCTCGCCCATGTATGTCTGGAATGGGGTTTGATATTTGAGGAGATAGGGCAAAGTCATCAGCACATTCTGTGAAGCCAGCATTGAGATAGAATGTATCACAGCATGTGTTACCTGCGGCTCTGTAACTGACTGTAACTGGTGGTACAGAACTTTGATTATTCCAGGAATGTCAGTAAAGATACTTCCACATTTCCTTATGAGAACGTTTATGACAATAGAAGCCACACAGGAACCATTTAATTGCTTGTCAGTAAGTCCCTTAGAAATGGTGATGAGCAGGGTGTCTACCTGGTCATGAGCCATGCATTTGGACAGGACTTTACCAATATCAGTGCACACACGATAGAGGGCTTCACTGTTGGTGTCTTTTAGCCCATCTTTGATGCCTTTCAGATGTTCCACTTCCGTATCGCAATGATCTCTAGGAAACCCTTCAAATCGTAACCGTAAATAAAGCAGAAGGTACAAGCATTCAATGGCTGTCTCCCTTACAAAGGGTGATGGGTCTGAACACCGAAGCACTATACGCCCAGTAATAGCTGCCAAGTTATGGGGTGAAGCCTTACCACTAATGTCAGTGGCTTCCAGATAAAATGTCAGTAGATGTAAAGTGGTTTCCAACGATTTTTCTCGTTCATAGTTCTTCCTGGATTCTATCCAACTCGTCATGTTCTCAAATAGAAACTGAAGACCATCAGGTGACAAATCAAACAGTAGAAATTGCTTCAGAAAATTCTCTAGAGATGCCAGTGTCTCGCGGTAAAGCTTCTTCTGTCCATTGAGCGTATTCATGTCTCTGCTTTCATTGACGCTGCTGCTCTCCAACGATGGCAAGCTGAAAACACTGCTCAGACACACTTTCACCAGTTCTGTGTGGTCGTTTAATAAAGGCTCCACTACAATAAGGGATGCAGAAGCATGCAGGGCAGCCTTTCGAATGGAAGTTTTTATCATGTCCCTTGGCTCAGCCTTAATGAAATCTTGCATGTAGGTTACCAGCTCTGCCTTTCTTGCCAATTTGTAACTATGCTGGTCTTCCATGGATAGGATCGCTCTTGCCATAAGGGTTATAGTCTTTATCAGACTTAACTTCATGGTTGAATCCTTGACCTGAACCCTCATTCCCAAAATCTTTATGTTGAAATGGTTAAGAATGTTCTGTAGAATGTCAGTCTCCAATCTGGGTAGAATCAACTCCTTTGGTGAATACCAGATTAAATATCCATAACATAAAATGAGTGTGCTTCTTACTTTCATTATTTCAATGCTACCCTGGTCCTTCATTATCTGGTAGAAGCTTGCAGTCTTCTTAAAAATATTCAGCTTTGAACAATCTTTCAGTATAGTTAAGGTGATATCCAAGTGGGTGTGAGCACAGTGGCCGATTCCAATAGCTATGCCCTCTCTTTCTAAATCTTTATCATGCTGGACAGTGTGCAGCATCTCATGAAGTGTCTTCTTTACCACGTCCTGGTTCTGGGCCAGCTGTAACACTATTCCTAAACACTTAAAGAGAAATCCTTTCTGCTGTGGAGAAAGGTGAGCTCTATAAATATATTTGCTCATCACCTCACTCAGCTGGACAATCCACACTTCATCTTCTATTTCCTCCAGAGTTTTGGCCAAAACGTATAAAAGCTTCTCTTCCCACTGACTCTGAGGCAGATAATTCCCTGGAAGTTCCTGAAGATGGTTAATTAAAATTGGGAGCTGTTTGTCCCACACTTTCACTGCGGCGGGGTGAATGTTAATACCCAGGACTCGCAGTAAAGAGAGAGCAGGAGCACCCCGACCATTCCCTTCACTGGGAGATGAAGACACAGCCAACAGTCGTGTCAGCAATGCCTGACGATTTGGAAGGTTCACATGTTCCTCATAATTCAGAACAAATTCTGTGGCTCCAGCTTTCTGCTTCTTTGTTCCTAGGTACACCAGGGAACTGCAGACTGTAGCTAAGGCGTTAGTGTATCTCACTGGGACAACAAACTCCAGTAGCAATGGCCAGAGAAGGTTGTCAATGTTCAATGTTGTGGTCAGTTTTTTCACCAACCCTTCATACTGCTCCTTTACATCTCTGTCCATAATCATATTGCTGAACTCTTTCCTTTCACTGACGTCCATAACTTTCTTGTGCTCCTCAATGGGCAGTGCACATTGTTCAATTATAAATTCAATCATATCTACTCCTCTCTCCAGCTCTAGATAACCGTGACTGGCCATGGTATACAGCACCTGGGCAAGTATGTCCTTCACTCTGTTACTGTTTGTTGAAATTGGCAATGCCAGGCTATTCAGGATTTGATTCTTCTGACTTTCTAGGCATGTAGGGGCACTGCAGATCAGGTGGTTCATTACAGCCAGCGATCCCAATTGGATTTGCTCATCACTGATTTCCAGCTCCAGTAGAAGGAATTTTATTATCTGGTCAATAAAGGCTGGAGTCAGAAGTTTGAAGCAGCAAAGGATTTTACTTTGTAGCATTTCAGATAATTGGCTGACAGGCTGATCCATTGCAATACAGATCTGTTGATGTAAAGTGGTGACTAGAAGTTCCAGATGGATCACCAGCATTTTACTGTCCCTTTCCATGCTATTATGCAGTATACCACACAGACCCTTAGTGATGGAAAGATCGCTCGATGTTTTTTGATACATGGATAGAACGGTTGGAATTAGTATGGGGAGTTCATTCTCCAGTTTGTCATTGGGGAGCAGGTAGGAGATCTGGCCAATCGCTTCTATTACTGCCATGTTCACCTTGGACTCCTTCATGTTCAACCAGAAGTGGAAAAATATGTCATATGCAGTAGAAAACTCATTGAAGAACAAGTTTTTCCTCACTGGAGGGCGTGGGTCCATCTCTGTGTTGGAGGTGTAAATCAGAATGCTCTTACTAAAAAGGCTGAAGGCATAACAGAACACCCATTTCATTCTCTCGCATGTCTCCACCCGCAGCGTAAAGAGCATCGTTTCCAAAACTGGTTTCAGCAAAGGAACGATATAACACACTTTTTCATAACACAAGCTTGCAAGCGTTAGTATCACATAGAAATTTGCTGGAATTTGTCGTTGGACCATTGACTGCAGCTCAGTGAAGACATCAGTGGGCAAACTACAGCCCAGGGTTAACAGGAGGTTACTTGCAGTTTCCCTGTGTCCATCAGTTATACTTGTTAATTTGGTCATTTCTGTCAAAGCCAAAGAGATGATTTTCTTTGACAGTGGTCGGCCTAAGTATGCAGTGTTGTCCTTCACTATCATCAAGATGCTCTTCAATAAAGTAATACGTTGCAACAATGGCAAACTCTGGTGCTCGGTAAGAAACTTGCGAAGGAACAAGAGCACTCTTTTTCTTTTGGTGTGTCCCAGTTCCTGCAAGGACCCAATCATTCTCAGCCTGACCAGTTCATTGCTATCGGAGCACAAGCACAGAATGGCACGGATCCAAGCTTCTACTTTCATAATCACTACTTTCTATCATTCAGACACTCTCAGAGCAAAGTGGGCACCTTCCTCAGTGTGTGTTTTCTATGTCTATTTTCTCTAACTGCTTGGATTATTTGCAAATCAATAGCATCTTTTAATTGTGTCACCAACCATGGCAGTGGATTTTTGCAAGAATCAATTTTTGTTGCAATCCTAATCTCCTTGATCTTTTTTTTTAAGCAAAACTTCCCAATTCTCTGGAGTAAAGTTCTCCTGTCTTAAAATCTGTTTCCCAAAAGCAGTGATTATCTTTGTGATTATGAGGGGCTCTGGGAAATGAATCAATTCTTTTTGGTCTCCACAATTCCAAAGTATTCAATAAGCTACGTCCCTATTGTAAACCACAAAATCATTTGACTGGTTGATTTTTTTATAAAATCCCTGTTGTCGAATTCTGTGTATCTTCCTCAATTCAATATTTAAACTACTGACGATTTCTTCGTTCTTAAACTACAGAGTAAATTTACCAGTAGATCTTGATTTCCCTATTGATTGACTTCAATGGAAGTAGAATCAGCTGTGAGTGTTTATAGATGGAATCTCTTAATGACAAACATGCTCTTATAGCCCATAGCCAAATATTCAAAGAATTGCCCCAGTTCTGTTGTTCGTCCAAACACAGGCTGACCTCTCCTATGAAGGGAAGCTCTCTTGCTTCAGAAGTTGTTGGTCCCTCATAGCTTCATCCTCACAGGTTCCAATCCTGATGGGTTTGAGTTGCCTAGACGTTTTGAAGAATGTTGTGGATTATTTCGAAAGATTCTGACTGAAGAATGGCTCCCTCACTCTCCTCACGATGACACTCAAAGTTGAACTGCTAGATATCCAGGCTGCCAACCCCTTTATCTGAGAAAGGCCATTGTGCCAATAGTTGGAGCTTTCGTGCAGTCACGAACCTCATTGTGATGTCTTGTGACTCAAAGCTGTCACATGATCTGTCAGGCGATGACCTCACTGCATGCTGAGGATAACCTTTACTTGCCTGGGTCATGCAAGTTGTGGGTTAATTGTTAAATTGTCTTTTAAAGTATTTTTCAACTAACTCAGTGACAGTGAAGGAACGGTGATACACTTCCAAGTCAGGATGGTTGAGGGGCTTGGAAGGGAACCTACAGGTGGTGGTGTTCCCATGTATCTTCTGCCCTGTCCTTCTAGATGGTAGAGGTCATGGGTTTGGAAAGTGCTGTCGAAGGAGACTGTAGTGATACAAGGGGTGATTATATGGTTCTGTTGACCTGGTCAACAACCCAGTTGGATGCAATAACTTTCATCGCCAATAACTGGACTAAAATGTATAGATCCACAATATTCTCATAACCGCGTTGTCCATCTCATTGTATCCACAGAAAATGATTTTGCCTTAAATTGTCTATTTGAATAAAACAATTCTCGATAGACATGGTGTGGGGGGGTGGGGAAAGGAAATGTTTTGTACCTGGCAGAGGCCAATCATCCACACACCACTTAACAAACAAAAAATACAATGGCCTCAAACTCCCTGGAACATTGTGCTAATTATTTTACAAATCGTTGCTTTGGCCTCACTCGGAATACTGCCTCCGATTGTGGGCACCACACTTTAGGATTGACTGCTAAGTCTTGGATAGGTTGCAGAGATTTCCTAGGATGGTAACAAGGATGAGGGATCTAAAGAAACCAGGATTTCTCTCTTTACAGAGCTGAAGGGTAAGGGGAAATTTGGCAGAGATGTTCAAAATTATGAAGGACTTGGATCCAGTAAATACAGAGAAACCATTCCGCCCCCACTCCCAAAAAGCTCAGTAACTGGAGGTCACAAAATTAAGCTGATTCACAAAAAGCGTAAATAATGCCGTGAGACTGCACAGAAAGAATGAAGAACAGAAGTGTAGTTTGAGCTGAAATAATACAGCCCAGGTGGTTGGAAAAAGGGGAGATGGGGAGAATGATTTTATACAGCAGGTTGTTGGGAGTTGAACACGCTGCCTGAAAGAGCGATGGAAGCAGATTCAACAGTAACTTTCACAAAAGGAACTGAATAAATGCCTGAAGAAGAGGAGGTTCCTGGGCTATGGGGAAAGAGCCAGGGAATGGGTCAAATTGGATAATACTTACAAACAGTCAGCAGGTGTGCCATGGGAGTAATGACCTCCTGCTATGCCATAACATTCGATGATTCTAAGGGCAGAGTTTTCTGTTCTGGGGGTTAAGTGCGGTGGTGGGTAGGAGTGGCCGATTGCCACAATGGATCGTCCACTGTTTAGCTCACTATATGCATAAACATGCAGTGCACCGTATCTCGTGGCCAGACGGCCTGGAATTCGTCCACCCCGCTGTTACCTCATTGGCCCTTGTTTCCAGGCACCATATTTAAATGGCCCCTGCACCCTTCACTCTCTGCAGCCCATGGTGACTGATGGTCCTTAGAGGAGACAGCCGCTGTGCACCCATATTCAGCACTGAGGCATTCCTCCAGGACCAGCAGAAGGTCCTTTACCTCCCTGATCAGAGCCAGAGGTCCACCAACTTCAACCATCAGGTCTTGGGAAGAGGTCACCAGTGCCAATGCTCTCCAGAAGAGGACTGCTATCCTGCACAGGAAGAGGATGAAGGGTCACCAGGGTTCATCAAGCTTCACCTCAATCTTACCTCAGTCCCTCATAAGACCATCAGGCTTTTGCAAGGCTACAGTCCGCTGGGATCTCACACACACAGACACACACACACTTCATTACATCCTGCATAAGTCACAACCTCAGCCCCTACACAGGTCCACTCAGCAGACACAGAAGCTTATCACCTGTTTGGATATCCGTCCTGCTCACAGTCTGTCCACTTTGTCTTTATGCTGGACAAAATCGCCCACAACAACAGGGAGAGATCCCAGACCAGAGGGGGCGGATGCCAGAGTTCGGCTCCCTCGCCCCCTATAAAGAGCTGGCTGGTGAGGACTGGGACTCTACCTGCACCACAGGGGAGCTTGGCATCCCCAACAAGCCAGTGAGGTCCCATCCACCAGTCTTCATCCACCTGCTGACACTGAGGGTTGTAGGTGACCATCCAGCCAACCACTAATTATCCCTTCTCTCTGTTACAGCCGCCAGCAAGAAAAGGAGGAGACACATCACCAACCAGCTCATCAGCTCAGCTCCCACAGCACCTCGGACAAGGACCATGGGGACCAATAGGTGTAGAATCGTCACAGCGTCCGCCCAGGGCAGAGACTCACACCCCGGGGGGCCTAGTTTTACTGTAGCCTCAGGGTCACCACCTGGTGAGCACAGCACAGATTCGGGTCCACACCAGGTGGCGGCAGTGACAGCAAATGTCACTGACACACGGAGGACTACCTGAGGCCAGACTCCTGTTGAGTCTGAGTCTGACAATGAGCCTCTGGAATCGGCCCTCAGAGAGATGTTGGAGCTCCAAGGCGGGCAGGGGTACAGCAGACAGGGGTACAGCAGGCAGGGGGACGGCGGGCAGGGGGACGGCGGGCAGGGGTACGGCGGGCGGGGGTACGGCGGGCGGGGGTGTCAGGTTGTCAGCAGATTAGAGCAGAGGATGGGGGAGTCTGTCGCGTTCCATCTGCTCCATTGGCTCCGACATGTCAGCGCATCGAGGCCACCATTGGAAGGGTGGAGTCCACCATGGAGACCTTGGCCCAATAGTTTCTGCCAAATCTGTGCGAGGGCCTGCACACCATCGCTTCAGTTGTGAGAATGTTCTTGCAGTGGCTGGGTCAGAGGGGGAACGGGGCATCTCAATCTCCCTCCAGGAGCTCCTTCTCCTCAAGGAGGGAGTGAGGGAGGGGCCCTTGGACACCCACAGGGATGAGGAGTGTCAGCAGAACACCCAGGGCAATCCACCCAGGGCCCTCCTGAGCTGTCCATCTGCTCCAAGTCCCCTCTGCCCGTTACCCCGTAAACCCCATCTCTTCAGGCCAAGGAGGGTGCATGCCGGAGCCCCCCAGGCCGTAGCCCCCCAGGCCGGAGCCCCCCAGGCCGGAGCCCCCCAGAGAACGCCCACCAAGGTGATCACAGACAACAGGGCCTAGCGGTCAGCAGGCTGCCTGCACCTCTGCTGCGGATGTCAGGGATGCACCAAGACGGAGGGTAAGAAAAATTAAGAAATTTTGACAGGTGTTCCCAATCTCTCTACTATTCACATCTGTAAAAATATTTTGTTTGTGTGAACTTCTCATCCAGGGAATGGCTCTTCTCTCTGATGTGATGTTCTGAGGTTATACAAGTGTAGGAGAGGCTGCCCCTATTCACATATCTCCCACCGTGAGATCCACGTGTCTCGCACTATCTCATTACAGAGCGCCGCCATTCTGTGTACAGCAAGGACATGAGCAAGGCCTCTGGCTCCAGCAAAATGGTGGCTACCCAACGCATACCTGAGACCTGCCTCAGGATCATATCATGCGGCCTCACAGGTACAGGTGCTGCAGTTTGGTTAATTCACCTGATGCTTCTGCACGGAGGAATGGTCAATGTGGTCAGAATAGGTTTCAATGCCGAACTGCATTGGAGTCCATCTCACTTGATGCATCTTTCAATGGCCTCCAGGTGATGGCTGACAGGTTTAAGTGTGGGTAATGTATCCAGAATTATTCAGAGGCCTTATGCGTTCCTGCAGTGTTATGTCATGTCCGCGTATACAGCTAGACATTAGCCCTAGATTAGTCCCCATGTGACCACCTGTATGATGCAAACCTATGGGCCTAGTGAACACAGTGACTCCTGAAATTCCTGCTAGAGAGCAAAGACTATGCCAGGTCAGAGGTGTGAGGCATGACGCCAGGTGTCGGAATATTGCATTGGAGGGTGTCACTCTGGGCCTGAAGTGCGATAGCACGGTTGCCAAATCTCAGAGACAGCTCTCCGATCGGCAAACAGCAATATTATCCACCCAGGAGAAAGCCATCAGTGTGGCAGATTTCAATGTGGACATCTGAGTCTTCTGGAATGGAGGAGAGGGGAATCACTGACAGTGCGCTCTGTGAGGGAGCGGGGAATCACCGACAGTGCGCTCTGTGAGGGAGCGGGGAATCACCGACAGTGCGCTCTGTGAGGGAGCGGGGAATCACCGACGGTGCGCTCTGTGAGGGAGCGGGGAATCACCGACGGTGCGCTCTGTGAGGGAGCGGGGAATCACCGACGGTGCGCTCTGTGAGGGAGCGGGGAATCACCGACGGTGCGCTCTGTGAGGGAGCGGGGAATCACCGACGGTGCGCTCTGTGAGGGAGCGGGGAATCACCGACGGTGCGCTCTGTGAGGGAGCGGGGAATCACCGACGGTGCGCTCTGTGAGGGAGCGGGGAATCACCGACGGTGCGCTCTGTGAGGGAGCGGGGAATCACCGACGGTGCGCTCTGTGAGGGAGCGGGGAATCACCGACGGTGCGCTCTGTGAGGGAGCGGGGAATCACCGACGGTGCGCTCTGTGAGGGAGCGGGGAATCACCGACGGTGCGCTCTGTGAGGGAGCGGGGAATCACCGACGGTGCGCTCTGTGAGGGAGCGGGGAATCACCGACGGTGCGCTCTGTGAGGGAGCGGGGAATCACCGACGGTGCGCTCTGTGAGGGAGCGGGGAATCACTGACTGTGCGTTCTGTGAGGGAGCGGGGAATCACTGACAGTGCGCTCTGTGAGGGAGTGGGGCGTTGCTGTTAGGGGGCCCTGCAAACGATTGGGGAATGACTGACAGCAACTTAGGGATGACTGTCTCTCAGTTCCCATCAACTTCACCATGAGTAATGATGGTGATAGCTGACATTTTCACTCTCATTTCAACTACAACATAAGGGCCAAGTTATTGAACCCGAGAATGTCTGGCACAAAACCTCAAAGATTTCACATAGGCTCTATCTTTCAAGTTTGAGGATACTTTAGACCTAGAATATTATAATTTGACAGCGCTCATCACAACCAGATCAACTCATCTAATCTTTCACCTAGTTTTCTCCTTGTCTATAGCAAATCTCTGCTATCAGAAAGACTTTTACTTCATCCTTTATTGGATGCTCTTTGAGAAATGGTTGATGGTGTTTCCTGCAGTCACATGGAGGGTTTGTACTGAGGAATGAGCTCCTTGGTTTGATTGAACTGGTGCAGCTGGGTTGTGTGAGGTAACCTCACGATCACCAAGTCTTCCCTCTCCCAGTGCAGGCCGGGTAACACTGGGTCATTGGAACAATTCCAGTCCTTGCCTTGAGTGCATAATGCAGGGTGACACGCCCAGTGCTGTACCGAGGGAGTGCCACACTGTTGGACATGCGCTTCTTTCAAATCAGGCATTATGCTGAGGCTACAGCTGCCCTTGTCTGATGTTCTTAGCACATCTTGTTCCAAACATACAATGTTCTGCAACTGAGAAAAGCGAATAATTAACATTTCTGTATTTATGAGCATCCAAATCCTGCAGATATACATAAATAGAACCTTTGAGCAGGGATAGTAACTCATCATGGTGGGTGATTGGTCCTTGTTATGATAGGGTAGGTTATGTGTGCCAGGCTGACCAAACCCACAAGGGAAACTTGGCCTCACCCTCACAACGGCTTTGCAACTTGGACTTATTACGAGAATTCAGGAGGAATGAGTCTACCAACACCTTTAGTGATTTTAAAAGTTAAATTAAAACACTTACTAACAAAAGGAATAAAACAATAAACACGCACGGGATTACAGTTACACGGTTATTTAGTCTTAACAGTTCCCAAAATTCTTAATTGGGCAGACTTCCGACTACACACCTGCTTTAAGGCAACAGTCCAAAATATATTTTAAATTTAAATAGGCAATCCAGTAGGGTTACCACAGCACCCACTCAACAGAGGAATTCCAAAGGCTATTAACAGAACTTTGGTTACTTCTTCAGTGTGGTTAGGGCTTCCTCCAAATCTGTCACACACGGCACCTTTCAAGATTTTACATGCCCACCAACCCCTCCCCCCACCCACCAACACCCACATAGCTTTCCACCCTTCTTTATATATGTTTCTCTCCTTTTAAGGTGCAAAATCCCATTGTTCTACATGACTTCAGAAATTTACTTTTCCCACGATATAAAAATCGTTCATGTCAATATGACCTCTTACCTTTTGGGAAAAATACATATAATAACCTTGTCCTATTTATCTTCTTAGTTGTAAATATCCTACCATCCCTTTGAAAAAATCAAACAACCCCTTCACTTATCTAAAAATGAAAATGTCATTCACACCCTGTGGAACCCTCATCCTCGCTTTGTCCAACTCTGTTTCAAGAATCTGCTTTACAACTAATTCTTCTGATAATTTCACCCTTGCAGTCCAACCGACTCTAATTCAATTAAATCAGTCACACAGACAGAACCATCCACGCTCCCACCTGTAAGCCTACGATGATATAATGAAAAATACGATGGTTTTTGTCACAGTGGGAGGGGAAACTTTCTTCACCGGTGTCCCCTGGCGGCCATTCTTTGTGCTCCCAGGGGAGCCTCCTCCCTAGACAGTACCTTACTCTCCTTATCACAAAATCTTTAGCTGTCAGCTGTTTGGTCAAAGGGCTTCCTCTTCTGTTCAGGTGGAGCTGACTGCAGCCATTATCTCAGCGCATTATTGAGGCTGCCCGACTGATGTTCAGCCGTGTCTTGACGATGTCCCTTTGAGACGAAGCCTTTGTGTCTAATTATCATGGTCATTCTGCCTCTGCCGTCTCACTGATTATGATCATGTGAGGGCAGACCAGAAGGACCTGTTAAGTCTTTCCACTGAACACATACCTACTCTTCCTGCTGCTGGTTTAAATTTTAAATCCCAATTCCTTCACCCTCTCTGGTGGGTGTAAGGGGTGCCACCATGCTGTTCGATGAAGGGCAGGGGAGTTATCCCAGCATCCTGCTTAACATTCATCCCTGCTTTTCTGTTTGGGGGGTCCTTGCCAAAGTTCTCGCGAAACTGTGTGGCCAGGTGGTCACTTAGTAACCTGAAAGTTCCCTCGCAGGCCCCTGTGTATTAATAGTTTTTGTGCAGCCTGCCCTAGGGAGAGAGCTGTAAAATTCTACACTAAAAGTTCCTCTGCTCTGATTCAAGTTTCACTGTTTAGCTTATACTTCCTCTCACATCGCTCCACATTAAAAATATCAAAGCCCGCTCCCCCCCAGCATTGAAAGGAATCATCAGCTCACCCCAAAAAGAATTAGCGGGTACACTGGTCCATGCTGTGTGCAATCAGCTGCTCTGTCTCTTCATGTTACAACAGTGACAAAACTTTAAAAAGACAATGGTCTTAGGGTAGGAAAGCTGGTTTATCAATACAAGTTCTGGCTGTATCTGTAACTTCTGTCAACTGGTGGGTGATTTACAACTGCGTTCTTTAGACAGAAGATAGCAGTAGAGTAATGAGGGATTGGAGTGCAGAGGTTTTGGTGATAGGAGTTTAACCAGTTCATGTTCACCTACAACAAGCGACAGTCCATTAACCAGGTATCACGCATTTACCATACACAGTTGGTACAAAGCACCTAGAGTAAAAGGGTTTAATACTCCAGTGGCTGTTATTAACCAGATAAATATTTAGATCTGAACACACAAAATCTGCATCACTAGTGCCATACCCCATCCACATTCGTGCTACACCAGGAAGCATTTTTAGGAGCCATTTGTTAAAAGACTGCATTGGAGATTTGTTGATAAAACAAAAGTGCGCAGAGCTAAATTCCATGTGGCAACATGGGCAGGAATTGGACCAAAGCACAGAAACAATCAGCAGTGGTTCATTCAGATTGGAGGGATGCAAACAATGTCCCCCAGGGGTCAGTGTTGGGACCAGTTCTCACTCAATATACGGAAGTGATCTAGGTGAGACTTACGCACAGGAGCACGATATCAAAATCTGCAGAAAAGTAGTGAGTGGGCTTATGGAGAGGGCCAGCACTGAATCCCAGGAGGAGGTAATAGTTTGGACAGTTGTCATAGGAAGTCGAACCTGTCAGCTGTGGCCCACCTCTCTCCTGTGAGTCAGAAAGGATTCAAGAGCCTACACATATAATCTAACAGTTCAGTGCAATACTGAAAGAATGTGGAATGGACTGATGTTCTGAAAGGTGCCATATGAATACAATTTCCTGCTTAATGTGGAGCGATGAGAGAGGAAATATATACTAAACAGTGAAACTTGAATCAGAACAGAGGAACCTTTAGTGTAGAGTTTTACAGCCCTCTCCCTAGAGCAGACTGGCAGGCAGCAAGGTCATAAATTTGGTGTAATGGCGGTGCCACTGTGCCCATTGCCTACCCACCTTTGCTGGCATTTTAAGAGTGGTGGAGGAGGCTTTGGGTGGCCCACTTACCATTAGGACAATTGAGGCCCTTAAGTGGCCAATTAATAGTGGCAGCCTTTTTGCAAGCCGAGTGGGAGGATCCCTCCTGTTCGGGCCTCCTGTGTTCAATGGAGGCATTTCCCGCCCCCCCACCCCCCCGCCAAGGGTACTCCCACCACTGCATGTTGCCCCACCTACTCCACCACCGTTCTGAACCCTGACCCTCCAGCCACCTCAATGGGGCCTACCAGACTGGCCTTGGCGGAAGACCCCATCTTGCCTTCTTACCCTGCTCCATTGACCATCGTCATTGTTGACTACCTGCAGTGCCAATGGTCTCCACCACTTCCGGTGGTGCTAGAGAGCTACTGGTGCTCTAATCATGGCGGAAGTCTCACCTGAGCCAACCAGCAGCCTGACTGCTGTAAAACCGGCTTGGGACGAGCTGGCCAATTGGGGGCAGGATTGCCCCTAACTTTCAGCCAAGGGACAAGGCCACTGTCTCCACATAAAGTCAGCCTATTATTTCAGACACACGCATCTTTAAAAGTTGAAGGACAGGTCAATAAAGTTGAAAATAAACAATGGAAACATCAAAACAAAAAGATTTACAATACAGAAGGAGGCTAATTGGCCCATTGTATCATCGTCTGCTGATAAAGAGGTGCCCAGTCTAATCGCACCCTCAGGCTCTTGGTCTGTCCTGCACATTACAGCATCTAAAATACACACCCAAGTGCTTTTTAAACGCGATGAGAGTTTCCGCATCTACCACCCTTTCAGGCAGTGAGTTACAGACCCCCGCCATCCCCTGGGTGAAGATATTACTCAGCTTTCCACGAATCCTCCCACCCATGCTTCCTGGTTATTGACCTCTCTGCTAATGGAAATAGGATGTTCCAATCTACTCTCTCGGCCCCCCATAATTTTAAGGGCCTCGATTAAATCGCCCCTCAGCCTCCTCTATTCCAAAGAAAAATTCCCTTGCCCTGTTTGTCCTCCCCAAAGACATTACCTCAAACTTCTCCAGATTGAAATTCATTGGCCATTCACTGCCCAGCTGACCAGTCCTTTGATACCTTCCTGCAGTCTCCAGTTTTCTTCCTCACTATTAACGCTGTTAATAACCTTCCTCATTATTAACCCTGTTAATAACCTTCCTCACTATTAACCCTGTTAATAACCTTCCTCACTATTAACCCTGTTAATAACCTTCCTCCCTATTAACCCTGTTAATAACCTTCCTCACTATTAACCTTGTTAATAACCTCCCTCACTATTAACCCTGTTAATAACCTTCCTCACTATTAACCCTGTTAATAACCTTCCTCCCTATTAACCCTGTTAATAACCTTCCTCACTATTAACCTTGTTAATAACCTTCCTCACTATTAACCTTGTTAATAACCTCCCTCACTATTAACCCTGTTAATAACCTCCCTCACTATTAACCTTGTTAATAACCTCCCTCACTATTAACCCTGTTAATAACCTTCCTCACTATTAACCCTGTTAATAACCTTCCTCACTATTAACCCTGTTAATAACCTTCCTCACTATTAACCCTGTTAATAACCTTCCTCACTATTAACCCTGTTAATAACCTTCCTCACTATTAACCTTGTTAATAACCTTCCTCATTATTAACCCTGTTAATAACCTTCCTCACTATTAACCCTGTTAATAACCTTCCTCACTATTAACCCTGTTAATAACCTTCCTCCCTATTAACCCTGTTAATAACCTTCCTCACTATTAACCTTGTTAATAACCTCCCTCACTATTAACCCTGTTAATAACCTTCCTCACTATTAACCCTGTTAATAACCTTCCTCCCTATTAACCCTGTTAATAACCTTCCTCACTATTAACCTTGTTAATAACCTTCCTCACTATTAACCTTGTTAATAACCTCCCTCACTATTAACCCTGTTAATAACCTCCCTCACTATTAACCTTGTTAATAACCTCCCTCACTATTAACCCTGTTAATAACCTTCCTCACTATTAACCTTGTTAATAAAGTTCCTCACTATTAACCCTGTTAATAACCTTCCTCACTATTAACCCTGTTAATAACCTTCCTCACTATTAACCCTGTTAATAACCTTCCTCACTATTAACCTTGTTAATAACCTTCCTCACTATTAACCCTGTTAATAACCTTCCTCACTATTAACCCTGTTAATAACCTTCCTCACTATTAACCCTGTTAATAACCTTCCTCACTATTAACCTTGTTAATAACCTTCCTCACTATTAACCTCGTGGCCAGTTTTCATATAGAAACATAGAAACTAGGAGCAGGAGTAGGCCATTCGGCCCTTCGAGCCTGCTCCGCATGTCAATATGGTCATGTCTGATTATTTGCAAACTTCTTAATCACGTCCCCTACATTTAAATCAGAATGATTGATATAAACCATTAACAGCAGAGGACCTATTACTGAGCCCTGTGGAACCTCACCAGAAACAGCCATCCAGTCACAAAATCACCTGCTGACCATAAGACTTTGCTTCCTGGCACTGAACCAATTTTAGATCCACTCAGCTTCATGGATCTCTTGGATCCCATGAATTTTTTAATAATCTGACCAGCCTGCTTTGTGAAATGCTGTTAAAAGCTTTGGTTATAATCCATGATGTAGCGAAAATCTGGTTTATTATTCGCATGTTTTAGAATATAACTTTTAATTTTAGGAATATAACTTGTGGTTTGCGAATTGGAATTTTTCAATCTAAGTTAAAACGTTAAACAAATCTAAGGCAATTAGCAATCAGAAGGTTGGAGTCATGTAGATGCAAGAAGTCAGTGCTAAAAAAGGTAAGATTATAAACAGCAGGGAGCTCACTCTTAGCTTCATAAAGGTGCCAGTAAGTCTAGGAAGCATACGAACATGCAAATGAGGAACAGGAGTAGGCCATTCGGCCCCTCGAGCCTGCTCTGCCATTTGATAAGATCATGTAGATCTGATTGTGGCCTCAGCTCTACTGTCCTGTCTAACCCCTATACCCTTTTTATTTCCTTGGTCAATCAAGGATCTAACTCAGCCTTAAAAATATTCAGTGACCCAGCCTCCGCTGCTCCCTGGGCAAAGGGATTCCATAGACAAATGACCCTCAGAGAAAAAAATCTCTCCTCATCTCCGTCTTCAAGGGAGACCCCTTATTTTTAAACAGTGTCCCTGTTGTAGGGGGAGCCAGGTTGTGCTATTATTGATAGAGTTGATCTGCAGATACTTCTTGGGTGGAAACATTAAGTTTATTTATAATAGACTCAGCAGCGACTACACGAGCACTTTCAACTCCAACTCTATCTCTACACTGACTCTGAAGTAGCCCATGCTACGCCCCTATTGGTTACTACTGATCATGTGATCTTCCCTAACAAGTATTATTCTTAAAGGTACATTACACACTAAATTAAACGATAATTACTACACTCCTCCCCCTTTAACTCAGCTATACATATTTACAAGGACATATTTTTCAAGACAACATAATATTTACACTGGGTAAGGAATTTACGAGGTCAGTCTTTCCACGTGGTTTCCTGGTACGTGTGGAACTTCAGATTCTTTGTCAGGAACCTCCTTTTCCGGAGTTGTGTGAACATCAGGTGCTTTGGTGGGCACTTGCAGTTCTGTATCCTCAACTCTTACAGGAACATCAGACATGTCTGTGCTGGGTTGAGCATCCTCAACAGGAAATGCAGACCCGGTCATGACCACTGGTAGAACCAAATCTTGGTGATTTGTCTCTCTCTTCCATAAATAGTCCACATGTTTATGGATGATACGGCCTTCCACCTCCACGTGGTAAGATAGAGGTCCAGTCACCGCACTTATTTCATCCGGTAACCACTTTGGTCCTTCCCTGAAGTTTTTCATGTATACCAGCTCTCCCATGGTAAATTTCCTCTCGCAACTATGCCAATCTTGTCTAGTTTTCTGGCTTCCCTGACTCTTTTCCACCTTCCCCACTAAATTCAGCATTATTAAGCTCAATCTCGTCCTGAGACAGCGTTTCAACAATAACTCCACGGGTATGACGCCTGTTGTTGTGAGGGGTAGTCCTGTAATGAGAAAGAAAGTGTGCCAGCTTGGTTGCCAAGGAGTCGCCAGTTAGCTTTTGCATGCCTGCCTTGAATGTTTGAACTGCCCTTTTGCCCAGTGCGTTTGAGGAAGGGTGGGTACAGTGCAGTTCTCACATGAGTGATACCATTGGGGCTGATAAACCGCTGAAACTCAGCACTCGTAAATACCGTGCCGTTATCAGAAACAATTACTTCTGGTAGTCCGTGAATGGCAAAACTCTGACGTAATTTCTCAATTGTAGCAGCCGACATTGTGCTAGGTATATGAGGTGAAGTCTCCAAAGGAAGATGGTTGTGGTCGTTGGAGGTCAATCATCTCAGCTCCAGGAGTTCCTCAGGGTAGTGTCCTCGGCCCAACCATCTTCAGCTGCTTCATCAATGACCTTCCTTCAATCATAAGGTCAGAAGTGGGGATGCTCGCTGATGACTGCACAATGTTCAACACCATTTGCAACTCCTCAGATACTGAAGCAGCCCATGTACAAATGCAGCAAGACCTGGACAATATCCAGGCTTGGGCTGGCAAGTGGCAAGTAATATTCGTGCCACACAAGTGCCAGGCAATGACCTTCTCCAACAAGAGAGAATTCAACCATTGCCCCTTGATGTTCAATGGCATTACCATCACTGAATCCCACACTGTCAACATCCTGGAGGTTACCATTCACCAGAAACTGAACTGGACTAGCCAGATAAATACTGTGGTTACAAGGACAGGTCAGAGGCTAGGAATCCTGCGGCGAGTAACTCACCTCCTGACTCCCCAAAGCCTGTCCACCATCTACAAGGCACAAGTCAGGAATGTGATGGAATTCTCCCCACTTGCCTGGATGAGTGCAGCTCCTACAACACTGAAGAAGCTGGACACTATCCAGGGCAAAGCAATCCGCTTGATTTTCACCCCATCCACAAACATTCACTCCCTCCACCACCGATGCACAGTAGCAGCAGTGTGTACCATCTACAAGATGCACTGCAGGAATTCACGAAGGCTCCTTAGACAGCACCTTCCAAACCTATGACCTCTACCATTTAGAAGGACAAGGGCAGCAGATAGATGGGAACACCACCACCTGGAAGTTCCCCTCCGAGTCACTCATTATCCTGACTTGGAAATATATCACCGTTCCTTCACTATCGCTGGGTCAAAATCCTGGAACTCCCTCCCTAACAGCACTGTGGGTGTACCTACACCACATGGACTGCAGCGGTTCAAGAAGGCAGCTCACCACCACCTTCTCAAGGGTAACTAGGGATGGGTAATAAATGCTGGCCTAGCCAGCGACACCCACATCCCGTGAATGAATTAAAAAAAATATATATCCAACCATTTTGAATGGGCATCGACAATGAGCAGAAACATTGACAACGTTGGACCTTTCCTGGGAACATTGTGTAACCGCAACCTGGCCACTCCCATGGGTGTAACGAAGCTGTCACTGGCAACTTTTGTAGTTGCTGACATTGCCCACAATGCTTGACTAAACTCTCTATTTCACCATCCATCCCTGGCCATCATAGGTAGCTGTGAGCTATGGTCTTCATTCGGGAAATTCCTGGATGGACACTGCGTAGCTGAATTATAAGTGGTTCCCTTCCCTTTGGAGGAACTATCACTCGTGCTCCCCACAATAAGATGCCATCCTGGCTGGTTATTTCATGTCTTCTGTTGAAGTACAGTTTCATTTCATCAAATATGGGCTCCTGTGACCATTGTTCTGCACTTGTTCTCGTACCTGAGATAGGACTGGGTCCTGACTTGTCCAGTCTCTGATCTGTCGAGCACATACTGGCGAGGAATCTAAGAAATTTAACAGTAAAACAATTTCCTGTGGAACTGGGACATGCTCATCATTTTCTTGTAAACGCAAATGACTAAGGGTGTTGGCATTTGTGATTAGATTGCCAGGCCTGTGTACGAAAGTGTATTCGTATGCTGCCAGGATTAAAGCCCATCGTTGTAATCTTGCTGAGGCTATGGGTGGTATAGCCTTGTCTTCACTAAGCAATCCTAGCAATGGTTTGTAGTCTGAAAGGATTGTTAAACTGCAGTGGTGTACGTACTGGTAAAATTCTTTTTCTATCTGTGAGTATCCCTTTTCCGCTGTGGTGAGTGTTCTTGATACATAACCTATTGGCCGCTCCGTGCCAGCATCGATCCAATGGGAGAGCACAACTCCCACTCCGTAGGGAAAATGCATCAAATGTCATGATCAATTCTTTCGCCTGGTCATAATGCACTAATAGATTGGACGAGTGCAACAATTGCTTCACCTTTATGAAAGCTTCTTTCTGGTGGGGCCTTCCAAGACCAACGTTGGTCCTTTTTGAGTAGAGAATGCAGGGGGGCAGCACTGTAGACAAATTGGGTAAGAAGTATCCATAATAATTGATCATTCCTACGAATGATTTGAACTCTGAGACGTTCTTCTGCACAGGTGCCTCTCTCATGGCTCTCACATTCTCCTCAACTGGGTGGAGCCCCTGTGAATCTACCCAGTGACTCAGATAGATCACCTCCCTCGCTTAGAACGTGCAGGTTTCTTTTTCTGGAAGCACTCCAGCTTGCAAGAAACATTTTAAGACTTCTTCTAACTTTACCAAATGCTCTTTAAATTGGTGAATCCTGTCACCAATACACCTTCTACATAGACTACAACCTGGGGCTGTCCCTGCAGTAAGCTTTCCATTGATCTCTGAAAGATGGTACAAGCGGAGGAGACACCGAAAGGCAATCGTGTTTATTGGTACAACCCTTTGTGGGTATTAATTGTGACAAATTATCCAACTCTAGTTGTTGATAAGCATGAATCAGGTCAAGCTTTGTGTACATTGTCCCTCCAGCCAGCTTGGCATACAGGTCTGCGATTTTTGGAATGGGGAGCCTGTCTAGCTTGGCTACTTCATTAACCATCAGTCTGTAGTCTCCACAAATTCAGACGCTTTGGTCAGGTTTAAGGACGGGGACTATGGATGCTGCTCATTCTAAGAATTGAACAGCTTGTATAACGCCCAGTTTCCATTGTCTGTTCAGTTCAATGTTGACTTTTTCTCACAGGGCACATGGTACTGGTCTCGTCTTCATGAAGTGAGGGGTTGTTTCTGGATCCACATGAATCTTTGCCTGTAGGCCCTGGATTTTCCCCAGTTTGTCCTTAAAGACGGTGGTGTACTTTCTAAGTAGCTCTGGTAGCCCACTTGCTCTCAACTGGAAAATTTCAGCCCATTATAACTTAATCTCCTTTAACTAATTTCACCCCAGGAGGCTTGGCCCTTCACCTGCTATCACCATCAAGGATAGCTTTGCCAATTGGCTTCCATAATGGACATTTACTCTGCTTATGCCTTTTACTTGAATGTCTTCACCTGTATATGTTTTAAGCTTGGCAGCTGTTTGTCCTAAATTTGATGTTCACCATTATTTAAATATCTGCAGGTATGTTCCCCAGTTACTGTAGTGGAAGCTCCGGTGTCCACTTCCATTCTAACAGGTTTTCCATTTACTTTCACTGTGACGAATATTGGTTCTGTCTTTCCAACTTTCAGATTAAACGATGAGTAAATGTCTGAATTTGTTGTTTCAGGCTCCTCTACAGTGTAGATTTCATTGGGCTTCTTCTTTTGTTCACAAGCCTGTTTGAATCTTCCCTCGCGCTGCCTCATTATATGTCCATTTCTGTGACAATAGTAACATTCGATTTTTTTAAGCTGCCAATCGCTAAAAGGCTGATTGTTTCCACCTCTATTAAAATTATTTTTTGATTTCACTGATAAGTTATTTTTCTTTATTCTTCAGCTAGTGGGGGCTGTTTCCCGCTTCTCAGCAAAGTCTCGCTTTTTCACACCTCTTTCAACTGGGGTTTCACAGAATCACACAGTGCAGAAGAAGTCCTTCGGCCCATCGAGTCTGCACCGACATGTGAGAAACACTTGACCTACCTACCTAATCCCATTTACCAGCACTTGGCCCATAGCCTTGAATGTTATGACGTGCCAAGTGCTCATCCAGGTACTTTTTAAAGGATGTGAGGCAACCCACCTCCACCACCCTCCCAGGCAGCGCATTCCAGACTGTCACCACCCTCTGGGTAAAAAAGTTTTTCCTCACATCCCCACTAAACCTCCTGCCCCTCACCTTGAACTTCTGTCCCCTTGTGACTGACCCTTCAACTAAGGGGAACAGCTGCTCCCTATCCACCCTGTCCATGCCCCTCATAATCTTGTACACTCGATCAGGTTGCCCCTCAGTCTTCTTTGCTCCAATGAAAACAACCCAAGTCTATCCAACCTCTCTTCATAACTTAAATGTTTCATCCCAGGCAACATCCTGGTGAATCTCCTCTGCACCCCCTCCAGTGCAATCACATCCTTCCTATAATGTGGCGACAAGAACTGCACACAGTACTCCAGCTGTGGCCTCACCAAGGTTCCATACAACTCCAACATGATCTCCATACTTTTGTAATCAATGCCTCAATTGATAAAGGCAAGTGTCCCATATGCCTTTTTCACCACCCCACTAACATGCCCCTCCGCCTTCAGAGATCTATGGACACACACGCCAAGGTCCCTTTGTTCCTCAGAACTTCCTAGTGCCATGCCGTTCATTGAATACTTCCTTGTCAAATTACTCCTTCCAAAGTGTATCACCTCACACTTTTCAAGGTTAAATTCCATCTGCCACTTATCTGCCCATTTGACCATCCCGTCTATATCTTCCTGCAGCCCAAGACACTCAACCTCACTGTTAACCACCCGGCCAATCTTTGTGTCATCAGCAAACTTACTAATCCTACCCCCCACATAGTCATCTATGCCGTTTATATAAAAGGCAAATAACAGGGGACCCAGCACAGATCCCTGTGGTACGCCACTGGACACTGGCTTCCAGTCACTAAAGCATCCTTCTGTCATCACCCTCTGTCTCCTGCAACTAAGCCAATTTTGATTCCACCTTATCAAATTACCCTGTATCCCATGTGCATTTGCCTTCTTTATAAGTCTCCCATGTGGGACCTTGTCAAAGGCTTTGCTGAAATCCATATAGACTACATCAACTGCACTACCCTCATCTACACACCTGGTTACCTCCACCTGGTTCCTTGCCCCATGTGGAGGACAGTGCCATTTTGCACATCCTGTATTGTTTGTGAATCTCTTACTGTACTTTCCATGGCCAGCGCTATCTCTAGCGCCTTCTTGAAATTCAAATTCACTTCAGACAATCTTTTCTGAATGAAGTCCTCTTCCACACCAGACACTAAACCACCTCTGAGCGTGTTGTTCAGAGTCATACCAAACTCAATGTTCCGTTAACTGCTTCAAATTTGCCTGCGCTACTCTCCTATTGGTTACTACAGATCACGTGATCTTCCTTAACAAGTATTATTCTTAAAGGTAGATTATACACCAAATAAAACCATAATTACTACAGTCCCCTAGTTCTAGTCATCCTCTCAGCATCCACCCTGTCAAGTTCCCTCAGGATTTTATGTGTTGCAATAAGGTCACCTCTCATTCTTCTAAACTCCAATGGATACAGGCCCAGCCTGTCCAACCTTTCCTCATAAGATATCTCCTTCATCCAGGAATCAGTTGTGTGAACCTTCTCTGAACTACTTCTAATGTAATTATATCCTTTCTTAGGTAAGAACATCAATTCTGTAGATGTGGTCTGGTCAAAGTGCTGTATAATGGTAGCAAAACTTCCCTGCTTTCATATTCAAGCCCCCTTTGCAATAAATGACAACATTCCATTTGTATTCCTAATCACTTGCTGTACCTGCATTCTAACCTTTTGTGATCCATGTACCAGGACACCCAGGTCCCCCTGTACCGCAGGGTTCTGCAATCTCTCTCCATTTAAATAATATTCGGCCTTTCCATTCTTCCTGCTTGTGGGTAAGTTCACATTTTCCCACATTATACTCCATCTGCCCAATTTTTGACCGCTCTCTTAATCTGTCTCCATCCCTTTGCAGACTCTTTATATCCTCTTCACAATTTACTCTCCTACACATCTTTGTGTCATCAGAGAATTTAGCAACCATACTCTACTAGCCATAAAAATGATCCATTTTTCCCTACTCTCGCTTTGTTAGCTAACCAGCCCTCTGTCCATGCTAATATGTTACTCCTTACAACACGAGCTCTTATTTTGCATAGTAGCTTTTTACGTGGCACCTTATGAAATGCTATTTGGAAATCCAAGGTTCCTCTTTGTCCATGTTGCTTGTTATTTCCTCAAAGAACTTAGGAACAAGGAGTGGGAGTAGGCCATTCAGCCCCTCGAGCCTGCTCCTCCATTCAATAAGATCGTGGCTGATCTGATAGTAACCTCAAATCTGCATTCCACCTACCCCCGATAGCCTATCATCCCCTTGCTTCCCAAGAATCTATCCACCTCTGCCTTAAATATATTTAAAGACTCTGCTTCCATCACCTTCTCAGTAAGAGAGTTCCAAAGACTCATGACCCTCAGTGAAAAAATTCTGCCTCATCCTTGTTTTAAATGGGAAACCCTTTATTTTCAAACTGTGACTCCTAGTTCTAGATTCTAAAACTCAAACAAATTAGTCGAACAATTTTCCTGTCACAAAACCATGTTGACTCTGCCCGATTGCATTTTGGTTTTCTAAGTATCCTGCTATAACCTCCTTAATAATAGATTCTAGCATTTACCTATGACAGATGGAAGGCTAATTGGCCTGGTCCTGTCTTTGTCAGAAATATAAGTTCTTCATATGGTTTCCCAACATCAAGGAAGCTTTGGAATGAGAAAGGTAGCTAATCTGCATTTCTACCTAGGAACAGGATGTGTAGGTCATGTTACCACAGTGATTCAGGATGAAGCCTTGTGTTGTGGGGTATCTAAAGACAATTGACACAGAGTCATTTGTATGTAAAACAAGCAACAGTTTATTCAATAAAAGTATGCATACAGGGGAATGCTCTCTCAGGATGCTTTAAGAGGAAATTCAAAGGTACACTGTTTCCACAGTTGATTATACCATCTGTGTGATACCTCATCATTAACTCACAATGTTCTTATCTTGCACATCTAGTTCGGTATGTCTGTAATTACAGATGAGTTTACAAAATAGTCCGAGAATGACCTGTTGAATGAATGTTGACACAAATGATGCCCACAGTTTGGTGAATCACGAATTTTACCTGGTTGGCGGGCAGGCAAGAAGGCCAAGCAGCCTTTGCACTTTTTAGGAAACCTCGTCCACAGGTGGGATGAGGTTTCCAAACAGCCAATAAAAATTTTAAAACTTAATTAATAATATGTCCCTGCTCGTGTGACAGAGTCACATGCAGCCTCCCTGTGCCTCAGGGAGATTATGAAGTGCGCACTTGCACACATATGTGGAATTCACGCTGGCTCTCTGCCCCCACCCCCTGCACAGGCAGCACTGAGCGCTGCGCGCTGCTGCTCGCATTTCACACTGGGCAGGCCCTAATTGACCCACCAGCATGAAATCACTTTCCGGCCCCAATCACGGGGTCGGAATCCTTCCCAACCACCCTCGCCAAGCCCTCCCGACATGGGTGAAATTCTGCCCCAAGTCTCAGTTAGAGCTACTGGATCAATCCCCTTTATCTCTATTTGAATGATTAATTCATCCACCTTGTTACAAGTGCCTTTTGCATTTAGATGTTGCCTCTTTAATTTTACCCTTTTATTATTATTTCCCGAGATGGCAATCATCACCCTAACACTGTTGTTAAACTCGGTCTGTTGCTGACACAACCTCCTTTGTTTTTACCTAAGTCTCTAATAAACCCATTAAGCCTTAATTGTTTAACTCACCAGGAAGTTAAAGAAATTGGGGCATGTGTGCCTTTGGCATACCATTCCTGAGAATATTATTTATCCCTGCTCAGCTGCTGCTGAAACGCAACCCTCACTCATGTCTTTGTTACCTTCTAAACTAGACTATTCCAATACTCTCCTGGCTGCTTTCCCACATTCTACCCTCTGTAAACTTGAAATTCATCCTAAATTCTGCTGCTCACGTCTTAACTCGTATCAAGTCTCGTTCCCCTATCTGTGCTCACTGACCTACTCTGGCTGCCAATCAAATAATGTCTTGACTTTAAAAATCCTCTACCTTATTTTCAAACCTCTACATGGGCCTCGCCCCTCCCTGTGTCTGTAACCTCCTCCAATCTCATAACCCTCAGATATCTGTGCTCCTCTGAACCTGCCCTCTTGTGCATTCCCAATTTTAATCATTCCCCCGTTGGTGGCCGTGCCTTCAGTTGTCTAGGTCCTGAGCTCTGGAATTCCCTCCCTACACATCTTTGTCTCTCTACCTCACTTTTCCCCTTTAAGACACTTCTTAAAACCTACCTCTTTGACCGGGCTTTTAGTTATCTGACCCAAGGAGTCTCTGCAGGAGGTCCCAATATGCTGACCTATTTGGGAATTGCCCAGGAAGTTTAAGCTTCTGATGGGCAATTCCCCTGCTCCCTGGGGCCCTCCGCAAAAGTCTCCAACTTTGTGATAGAGTCGGAGACATCGGAGAGTTCTGATTTACTTACCTCAATAGTTACCCAGAAAATGTTAGACAGAAAAATTCTAGTCTAACTCCTGGGTGACTACAGAACTGACCCTCCCCCCACAACACACACTAGCCTCCTGACACCATACCCACCTGTCACCATACCCACCTACCACTCTACCCACTTACCTCACCCACTGAACCCACCCTACCCAATCCCTCATTCATCTACTCATCCATTTATTCATTCACCCATTCACTAACATTCACACTGGACGTTTAAACTTACCTCACGGCAGCTGGTGTTGCAAAAAGTGGGCATGGCCTCTCTGCCCAGCCCGTCACTCCCCGCTCCACCTCCCCCCTCCACCCAATCACTCCCCCACCACCCCCCTCCCCAGCACTGTGATGGAGCTCTCTGAGGGACTGCACACTCTGCAGTCCAGGCCAACATCTCCATCACAGTGTCACATGCTGGTTTTACGATGCTCCTAGGAAGTGCCTCAAGATGTTTCATTGCATCAAAAGTGCTACATAAATGTAAGTTGTTGTTGCACGATTTGGTTATGTGGACATTGGGCATGGAAAACAAATGGGAATTATCCCGTTTAACATTGAGAGGGGGAATTCCCCTTCACTAGAGATAAAGGGCAGGACTTTCGGGTTGTCGGGCGGGGTCCCGGGGTCCCGGGAGTAGGCGGGGAGTGGCCCCCGCCCACGATCAGCCCCCTGAACGCGATTTCACGCTGGCCAATTAACGGCCGGGGTGGGGGCGGGAGGAGGGCGAGTGCAAAAATCTGTATGGGCGCGGAGGAGCGGGGGAGGGGGGAGTGGGGGAAGGGGGGAGCGGGTGAGGGGGGCGCGGGGGAGCAGGGGAGGGGGGGCGGGGCAAGGGGGAAGGGGGGAGAGGGGGAGCAGGGGAGTGGGGGATGGGGGAAGTGGGAAGCGGGGAAGGGGGGAGAGGGGGAGCAGGGGAGCGGGGAAGCAGGGGAGGGGAGGGGGAGACCGGGGGAGCAGGGGAACGGGAGGGGGGAGCGGGGGAGGGGGGAGAGCGGGGGACGGGGGGAGAGCGGGGGATGGGGGGAGAGCGGGGGACGGGGGGAGCGCGGGGGAGGGGGGGAAAGCGGGGGAGGGGGGGAGAGCGGGGGAGGGGGGAGAGCGGGGGAGGGGGGAGAGCGGAGGAGGGGGGGAGAGCGGGGGAGGGGGGGAGAGCGGGGGAGGGGGGGGAGAGCGGGGGAGGGGGGAGAGTAGGGGAGGGGGGGAGAGCGGGGGAGGGGGGAAGCAGAGCGGGGGAGCGGGGAGGGGGGATGGGGGGGGAGGGGGGAGGCGCACTGAGAGCTCCCTGAAGGCAGGGAGCGGCCTCACGGAACTGACGAATTTTAAAATCATAAAATAAAAGTTTTTTGAAAATCGGGAAAAATAAAGTCCCATTTGGGGCTCACTCACAACAACATGAACAGAATAAAAATCTGCCCAAAAGTTTATATATTTTTAAAATTTAATTGTGGAAACCTCATCCCGCCCGTGGGTGAGGTTTGCTAATAAAAATCAAAAGGCCGCTTGGCCGATTCGCCCTCTCGCCAACCGTAAGGTTGGATGGGCAGCGAGAAATCTGTTTAAGTTGATTGACTAAGGGCCTTAACAGGCCTATGAACTGTCATCGGGCGCGCTACCGGCTCTAGTGTGCACCCAGCGACTGAAATATCATGCGAACGCACAATGGCCTTGAGACGCTCACCTGACCTCATCGCGCTCGATCTTATGCCCGATCGGGTCAGACATGCGCCCGCCCGCAGAGCGTAAAATCCTGCCCAGGGAATATTCGCAGTATTTGAGGGCGATGCAGGAAGCAACTGTGATAGCTTTACCCTTTGACCTGCTCCTATGTTTGATTTTTTTTTAAACCAGCAAGGCAATATTATTTAGCAGCTGATTTTTGAAGCAAGTTGAAAAGAAATACCTGACTACAAGAGGAGCAAATCTTTACCATCCCCGTGCTGCGAAACTCTGAATGTCACCCAACAAACAGTGCATCTAAATCATGCTGCATTGGGCTATTTGGCAGTGCACACTCAGAATGGACACCCACAGGGCATGTTTTGAACTGACTGCTTCATTATTTTTTCCTATGAATAAATATTTCAAAATAATACTTCCTTCAAACAAAACATTTGCCAATAACAAATGATCGCACTCTGAGATTCATTTAGTTACAGGCCAAGGCAGACAGCTCCATGACAGACTGTGCGGAGTCCGAGTGACAAAGGATAGATTTGTCCTAGAATTCAGCCAAGCCCGAGTCCTCATTTTTGCTTCTGCATTCCATTGCAGGGAGAACAGAGATGAGGGGGAGGCCTGGGGAAGGGTGATTAATCCCCAAGGGGCTCAGCTACTCTTTATGCAACTGGTCACCTCTTCAATCTCTTGGCTGCAAAGACATGACAGAGATGCCTAATGCAAATCGGGTGATCATTTTGTTACACGTTATTCACTCCACATGTATGATCATCAGCAACTGAGCAAATGTTATTTTAATTGTCTGCCCCACGCCCACTCTGACCTCGCTGTCTTTGGCCTCCTACCACTGTTGCAATCAAACTCAACAGAAACTTTACCTCTTTAATGAAGCACTTTACACCCTTCACAACTCACACAATTGTTACAGTGTAGAAGGAGGCCATTCGGCCCATTGTGTCTGCACTGGCTCTCTGAGCATTTTAACTTTGTGCCAACCTCCTGCCTTTTCCCCGTAACCCTGCTCATTGTTTCTGTTTAAATAACCATCCAATACCCTCTTGAATGCCTCAGTTGAACCTGCCTCCACCACACTTCCAGACAGTGCATTCCAGACCCTAACTACTCGCTGTGTGAAAAAGTTCTCACCTCGCATTTGCTTCTTTAGCAAAACACTTTAAAACTGTGCCCTCTGGTTCTCAGTCTGTTTACGAGCGGGAACAGTTTCTCCCTATCTACTCTGTCCAGACCCCTCATGATTTTGAAAACTTCTATCAAGTCTCCTCTTAGCCTTCTCCTCTCCAAGGAAAACAGTCCCAATATCTCCAATCTTTCCTCATAACTGAAGTGTCTCATCCCTGGAACCATTCTCGTAAACCTCTTCTGCAATCTCTCCAGTGGGTTCACATCCTTCCTATAGTGTGGCACCCAGAACTGTGGATAGTAAAGATTTGTTCCTTTGTAGGCAGGTATTTCTTTTGAACTTCCTTCAAAAATCAGCTGCTAAATAATATTGCTGGTTAAAAAAATAATCAAGCATTAGGAGCAGGTCAAAGGTGAAGCTATCACAATTGCTTTCTACATCGCCCTCAAATACTGTACACCATATTCCAGCTGAGGTCTAACCAGTGTCCTTTATAAGTTCATCATAACCTCCCTGCTCTTGTACTCTATGCCCTAATAATGAAGCCGAGAATACTTTATGCTTTAGAAACAGCTCTTTCTACCTGTCCTGCCACCTTTAATGACTTATGTACATATACACCCAGGTCTCTCTGCTCCTGAACACCCTTTAGAATAGTATCCTTTATTTTATTCTGTCTCTCCATGTTCTTTGTACCAAAGTGTATCACCTCACACTTCCCCGCATTGAACTTCATCTGCCACCTATCTGCCCACTCCACCAATGTGTCAATGTCCTTTTGAAGTTCTACACTGCCCTCCTCAGTTTACAATTCTCCCAAGTTTTGTGTTGTCCACAAACTTTGAAATTGTCCCCTGCACACCAACGTCTAGATCATTTATACATATCAGGAAAAGCAAGGGCCCCAATACTGACCCCTGGGGAACTCCACTACAAACCTTCTTCCAGTCCTAAAAATACCCATTAACCATTACTCTCTGTTTCCTATCCCTCAGCCAATTTTGTATCCACGTTGCTACTGTCCCTTTTATTCCATGACCTATAACTTTACTCACAAGTCTGTTATGTGGCACCTTTTGGAATAAACATATACACCATATCAACGGCCTTGCCCTCATCACCCATCTCTGTTACATCTTCAAAAAACTCCAGCAAGTTAGTTAGACAGGATTTTCCTTTAACAAATCCATGCTGACTCTTCCAAATCAATCCACAGTTTTATATGTGATTATTAATTCTATCCCAAATAATTGTTTCTAGAAGATTCCCCACCACTGAAGTTAAACTGACTGGTCTGTAATTGCAGGGCAGATGTTTACAGCCTTTTTTGAACAAAGGTGTAATGTTTGCAATTCTCCAGTCCTCTGGCACCTCCCCCGAATCCAGGGGGCATTAAAAGATTACAGCCAGTGACCCTGCAATTTCCATCCACAATTCCTTCAATATTCTTGGATGCATCTCACCCAGTCCCGGTCCCTTATCAACTTTAAGCACCGACAGCTTATCCAACACCTCCTCCTCATCAATTTTAAACCCTTCCAGTGACTGAGTTCCCTCCTCTGTCACCATGGTCGGTAAAGACAGATGCAAAGTATTCATTTCAACAACTTTAGGTTATATTTGCTCTCAGTTTCTCAGACAGCAGTTGCTGATAATGATTCTGCTCTTGCCAGATTCAATTCCAGCATCTGTTTCTTTACTTGTTCCATCAACACTCCCTTTTCTCTTGCACAATCATCTCTTCTGTCATTTAATCACCGCTGCCTTCCACCCTTCCCTTTCCCCCACTACATTCCCTGGCTCCGTAGTAAAAACAGTTACATCTCTAACATCTTGCAATTATGTTCATTGACCCGAAATATTGACCCCAATATCTGTAGAGGTGCGCGTTGGGAACAAGGGGAGGAGTTCTAGGCAGGATCAATTTTTTTCTCCTGGTTCCCTGTTGAACAGCCAACCTGATTGGCAGGCTGATTGATATGCAGATTGATCAGCCGATTGGCTGGGAAGTCTGTGACAATGCCATAGCCACAGAATGGTTAGGTCAACTGGTAATGGAATAGAGAGTTCCAGGGTGGTGAGAATGGAGAGGGATTGGAGAGATCGAGATGACAGATCTGGGGTGGGGGGGGTGTGGTCGGTGGGGGTGGGGAGTGTGAGGTGGGTGTGGAAGATTGGGGAGAGACCAATGGAGAATCAGAAATCAGGGATCAGTGGGATCAGGGGAGTGGAGATATTGGGGGGAAACGTTAAGGTTGGTGAAGATGGAGAGATTGGGAAAATGGAAAGATTGGAGAATAGAAATATGAGGGGGATGAAGAGATCGGGGGAGATGGGGGTGATCAGGGTGGAAAGAAGGGAACAAGCTTGGAGAAAGGGAAAGATTGAGGCAACAGAGAGATCACATGGGCCAGAGTGATCGAATGGTGAGATTGGGGTGGAGGAGTGAAATTTGGGGGCAGAGATCATGGGTATGGAGAAATCTGAGGGAAGGAGAGATCAGGGTTCAGAATTCATGGCGGTTGGGGCATTTAGCCATATAGAGGAGGGAGTTTATAGGTTAACTTATTGGGCCTAGAGGAAATGTTCTTACTCCTCTTGACCCACAAGCAGTGCTGCAAAGCTATATACTCGATGGATAAGGCCCTTATTGCCTCATTTTACCTGCTGTTGTTTTCTGAGTTGTGACCAACATGGTTTAAAAATAGCAACTTTGGGGGTAATTTAAATCCCAATAGCAGGTGGGCCAGGTCAAATGTTAAAATTTTAAAATCTCAAACCCTGACTCCAACCCAGCTCCAAACTATTCACTTCTGGATTTAACAGAATTTGGACAGAGATAAGCAGCTGACCTGCTCCCAGGAGGTGGGTTGTCTAGATAAACCCCCTAATGAGGTTGGGAGCCCCGCGTTTATCTGATTTTTTTGAGGGTTTAACCCCGAGTGACCGAGTTTTCCAGGGCTTAAGAAACTCAACAGCTAAAGGGAGCTGAGAATAGCCTTGGGGAGGGAGCAAGTTCCATTTACAGCACGGCTTCTGGGTCAGGAGGAGCAGGAGGGCTTCTCACCAACACCCCATCCCCTCCCCCCACCAGCCCCAAGCTTACCTCATTCCATGAGATTAGGCACACCACCCATTCCTGGACTCAGACCTCTCCTTCCCTGACCCCAGGGCAAGGATTGGAACCTCACCCAAGCTCCCCATAGCAGTTGCAGCTCTGGAGTGCCCCCTGCCCAACTTCCAGCCAAGCCAACCAATAATCCTGGCCAAAGAAACCCCGCATGATATGGTATTAGAACTCGACAGCACGCAGGGAAACCAGACTTCCCAAGTTTTCAGACTGAAACTCTGCCCCCATACCAAACAAACCCCACTCCTGTCATTATCCGCCCCCTTGTTAAAATGGATGCACAGCCTCCTTAAAAAGTTTCACTAAGCGCCCAGCGTCCTGGGAGCGGATTGGTTGCTTGCTTCCGTCAAAACAGGGAGTGGGCAGCTTGTTTTGATTTGGAACGTTTTAACCCTTCCCACCTGTCTGAAACCCACACATTTTTGGGGTTAAAATTGCACCTATGAACCAACTTTGTTTCCTCTCTCCACCGATGCCTCCTGGCCTGCTGAGAGCTTCCGCTATTTTCTGTTTTTATTGCTAAAGAGTTTAAAATAAAAGAGCAAATGCAGCCAGAAGTGAAAGTGGGGCAACACATCCAGGGTTGGTTTAAAAATCACACAACACATGAATCGCTTTGCAATGCATCATTTGGTCACTTGCGTAGTGATAATAAAACACGACTTTCATCTCTTCCCCAAGGTTTGCTTTCTTCTGCCTCCCAGAACAAAATGCCTTCAAAAATGCAAACTGAAAAGACATCTTTCTACTCTGTGCACCATTCTTTATCTCTTTAATAACACTTAACCTATCTTGATGGACCTTCTGATCACAATGCTTCTGATCAAAGTTACACCCAATGTGTAGAAGATTTCTGAAGCTATATTGCGTTGCTATCCTACTGTCCTGGGTGTCACTTGTCAGGAGGGGTGGGAAATGATGCATTACTGGAGCTCTTAATGTTCCAGCTGCACTTAAAGGGGCTACCACACCTGAAATGGATTGGTCGCAGTGCAGAGCACTACTATAGCTTTGGACATATTCTTGAAGAAGTAGAGTAAAGGGGAGTTTGACTATTCTCTGCTCTCCCCCACAAGGGAGGCAGGCAGCCCACTTTGTAGGAGGAAGTGGTCACAGTGAATGCTGCAGCCAATAATGCAACATCTGGTCTGCACTGCCAGTGCCAATGATATTTAAACACTCCAAATGTCTGCGCACGAGAAATATTCCATGTGAGAACACAAAGTCAATTCCCATGTAGTGTTTCTTCCCAACTGGCTCATTTTCTGCTCCTGGTGACTAACTTTCCCACTCTGGGGGCATTTACCTCGAAATCTTCTTGCATCTCTCTTCCACTATAACCACCAACACCTCCCATCCATGCATCATTATTCATGACCCTGCTATTGGCCTCCAGAATGTTTGCTTACCTCATGTACAAGGTCTGCCATCTAGTCCACTCAAACCACCATGGTACAAAACCACCTGAGCTTCTCCCATTCACTCTGGGACCTCCTCCTCTGCCTAGCAATACCTTTCCAACCCACCTACTTCTCAAACAAAATCCTTGGCATGAACTTCCCTCCCAAGCCCCACACTGGAAGCCTAACTAAGATATTATCCTCGCCCAGTAGCTACTTGTCATTTGTTATTTATGAGCCTTCTACATTTCTATTACCACCGACTTTTCCCTATTCTTCTCAACTCGACAATCCTTACCAACTGCCCCTGAGAAAGATCGCTCCAACTGTTTCACAAATTCATTCCCAAACTCTCAGGTCCCTCACCTCTGATTCTCCGCCCATTAACTCCCTGTCCCTATGAATCTTTTCAACTGCTTTCTCATCTCTGTCATCAACGCTCCCATTCCCACCAGAAAGCTCATCATCTCCCACCCAATTCCCTTGCCTGGCACAGCTTTTATTTTCTCAGTTGCACATCCAAGGTGCTGTAAACTGGAGCTAGCCCCGTGCACAACCTGCCCAGTTCCTTCAAGAGCAGCCATTTTTTTTCCCCGCAGAGACTGGTCAGGATGTGGACTGTGGTATCTCATGGAATGGAGGAGGTCAATAGATAGATGCATTTAAGGGGAAACTAGATAACTACATAAGGGACAAAGAAATAGAGGGCAGAATTTTCTGCCTGTCGGGCGGGCGGGCCCGACCCAATCTCCGATGGGCGGGGGAGCCGATCCTCGCCGGAGAAGTAGGCCTCGCCGCCATTTTACGTGGGTGGGCCAATTAAGGCCCACCCAGCGTGACGTCCGGCGGGAAGCGCTATGAGCTCCCTGTGCGGGCAGGGGGGTGGATTCCCCAAATGCGAGGGTGCGCTCTTTCCCACATGTGCACGATACAGCGCACATCTCCCCGAGGCTCAGTGCTGCCTCAGGGAGATCGCTGACAGTTATAAAAATACTAAAAATAGAAAAAAAAAAATTCCCTAACATGTCCCCCTCAGGTGACAATGTCACACGAGATGGGACATGTTCATAATTTACATAATAACTTTATTAAACTTTTTTAAACCCTGCATGAAACCTCGTCCCGCCGCTGGATGAGGTTTCATGTTTTCTCTATTTCCCGCCGGAGCTCCCGGCCGACCCGACAACCTTAAGGTTGGACGGGCGGGTCCTTTAATTGTTTTAATGACCCTGTCACTGGCCTCAATTGGCCATTGACAGGTGGGCGGGTCCACAGCTCATTTCGCTGAGCCCCCGCCTTCCTGAAAATTTAAATGGGGCGGGTGACATCGGGGGTTCCGCCCCCTGCTCGCCGATGGCAAAATTCTGCCCAGAGAGTTTTGTTCATGGGAATACATGCAGAGGGGTGTGAGGAGGCTCATGTGGAGCATAAACACTGGCACCTGGCAGATGAAGTAATGGACATAGAATTTACAGCACAGAAACAGGCCATTCAACCCAACTGAATTAAATCACATATATTTGCTCAAATAGTTCAGCCCTTTATTTATTTAAAATTCAGAATGGCAAAGTGAAAAAGTCTCTCTCTGCAATGATGCTTTCATCTGTTTTTAACAAATGTGCACCTTTGGTATTATCTGGTTATTATATAACTATTTGTGGGAGTTTGCGACGTGAAAATTGGCTGCCACGTTTCCTACATTATAACAATGATTGCGCTTCCAAAGTTCTCCTCTGCTTGCAAAGCACTTCGAGATGTCCGGCGGTAGTGAAAGGCACTATAGAAATGCAATTCCTTCTGTCTTCAATTTTAAAAAATCGCAGAACTGGAGGGAACGATCGTCCGAGTGGAACAAATTGGACAGCTCTTTCACAGAGCCGACACAGGCTAGAGGGGCTGAATGGCCACCTGTGCTGCAAGAGTCTCTGATTCTGTGACAACTGAGCAAGGATTATCTGATGCTATGACATGGCAAGTTGTCTCTCTCATTCTAATTTATTCATTTCTTTCCTAAGGCCAGTTTGTATTTCCAGCACTCAGAAATACCCGTTTGCCTGTCCTTGTCCTGCCAGCAGCAGGAATGCAAATCAAAGTTAGGGCCGCGAATCGAGGCACTAATACTATTTAACAACAGCGCAGAGGGATTCAAGTTCTGCCCCTAAGAGATGTGCACCAGATGCAATTTCCCAGTGGTTCTCTCGGACCTTGACTGTTGGAAAGTCTGCGCCGAATCCAGAAGCAAAGGAATTCTGGAGCCATTATGGTACCTAGCTATACAGTTTCAACAATGCAAAAGAGTTATAAGTTAATAAGAGATTCTATCTAGGTCTAGGAGCACAGCAGGTAAGATCTTCGTTTCACATTAGAGATTGATTGCCTCATCCTGAAGCAACTCCCTCTCTCATTAAACTCAGCTCACAGCAAGATTGTTTCTAGGGCTGCTGGTAGTGGCCTCTAGCCTATTTGCCCCTTGTCCCTGGAGAAGGAATATGTGAAGATTAGGGGTCTTAAAGAGGCCATTCGCTGTCAAGAGCGTTTAGATTCTCAGCCACAGATCTCTGATGAACAAATTTGTCATTTGCCAGCCAATTGCCAGTTTATCAGCTTCAGATGAAGACCATATGGCTTAAGCTCTTTAAACCAATAACTTGCATTTATATAGCACCTTTAATATAGTAAAAGATCCAAAGGTGCTTCACAGAAATGCTATCAAACAACTTTGACATTGAGCCATACAAGGGGATACTGGGATAGGTGCTCGAAACCTTGGTTAGGGAGTTAGTTTTAAAGGATGGTCCTAAAGGAGGTTGGAGAGGTAGATACGTGGAGCGGTTTAGGGAGGGAACATGCTAAGTAGCTGACATCCCAGCCACCAATGGTGGGGCGATGACAACTGGGGATGTGCAAGAGGCCAGAATGGGAGAATTGCTGAGATCTCGGAGAGTTGTTGAGCTGGAGGAGGTTATGGAGATGGGGGCAGGCGAGGCCATGGAAGGGTCTGAAAACAAGTATGAGATTTTTAAAATCAAGATGCCGCTGGACTGGGAGCCAGTGTAGGTCAGCGAGCACAATGGGTGTTGGGTGAATGGGGCTTGGTATGATTTCGGATATAGGCAGCAGAGCTTTGGATGAGTTCAAGTTTATGGAAGGGCTGGACGATGGGAGACCAGCCAGGAGAGCATTGGAATGGTCAATCCTAGAGGTAACAGGGACATGGATGAGGGATTCGGCAGCAGATCAGCTGAGGTGAGTTGAAATTGGGTGATATTATGGAGATGGAAGCAGACAACCGTTTTGATGATGGTGTGGATATGTCCCGTCTCAAGGTCAGAAATGACACCAAGATTGCAAACGGCCAAGTTAACGCAGTGTACTACCGCATTAGATAGTGATGCTACAATCAAGAACAATCTTCACCCATAATTTCTCAACCCTCCGCTCTCCCCCAGAGAGCACCAGCACTTCAGGGCTGAGACACGGAACCATGTAAATAGACACTCAGCGGAAACGACAGGTTGTTATTAACCTGGGGACCTACATGCTTAGACACTGGATAAGTTTTGAATGCGATCGGCCCAAGTTTTCACACTTCAATTCCTCATAGATTCGAAGACTGAGCAATAACCTTGCTGAGTGTCAGTGGTGGATCTAAGACAACACACACACACTCGTTCAGCATCTGAACGATCATATTGATGAGCAGCCATATCAAGAGCTGATTAAGCCCCTGATACAGGAAAAGTGTTGGCTTTGGGTTAAAGATAAAGCTATGTGGTGTAACTCATGTTCCTGCTGTGATCCTGAAACACTTATTCAGAGGTTAAAACAAAACTCCGCTCCTGCTCGGTAATGATATTCACTTTAAAAAAACCGTTACTCCCATGGAGAGAAAACTCTGCAAAGCTTCTCCCACAACTTCAGATACATTGCCAAGTTTTAGAAGGATGATTTCACTCAAAGACATCATCTTATTTTAATCTTTCTAGCCTGCATAGGGAAAATCTTCCGGTGACAGGTGCTTGGATAGAATTGATCTATCTGCCTCTAATTACAGACCCAAAGCAGAGAGCTGGGCTTTAAGTCTCCAGTACAGCAGACACTCTCTTAAAATCCTCATCTTTGTGCACCTTTCACGTGGTTTATTTTTACCCAGTCCTCTCCTACTCATTCTTTAGCGGCTTTAGAAAATAGCGTTAGCTTGGCTTCAGTCATGACACAAGATAAATGAGCTCTGGGTCCTCAGTGCCTCAGTATGGCTGCCAGGGGTTTCCAAAATAGCAAACTATTTTTCATAGAGTGATGCGATATGAAATTAGATACAGCAGGCCAGCCAACATTTACTATCACGGGTAGAGCAGTGGGAATACATTTAGTTTTCTTCTCCGTGTCAAAGTTACTTCCTAGAATTTACATACAGGCTGTGTTAAGTGTTACGTTCCTGTCTTGAAAATTATTGAATAAAGTTTCTACAGAAATCTGTGGTACTTTTGCAGCCCATTAACCCACTCCACGTCAGTGATTTTATGTTAAACTTCTGCAGCCAATATAACCCTTCATCCCTTCCCTTCCTAATTTGTCCAACCTGTGTCTACATTATGAGGTTTTTTCTCCAGTTCTGCATTTGCTCGTGGCACTGACACCCAGCACATCCCTTTAGTAAATGCAGTCCTACATGAGGAGGCAGACAGTACCTACTTTCTCCTTGAGACTTGCTTCCCCCAGTGGAGCCTGAATTGTATGGAGTGGAAAAGCAGATGGAAGGAACTAACTAGAGCACAACTGTTTGCCTCCCTGCGGAATCTGATCAAAGTAACACGGGTGACACATACAACCATCCCACCCCAGCCCTCCCTTTCACCTCACATCACCCCCATGCTTCACTCGGTAATATTTCTGCCCTGATTTGCTAGGCAGTAAAAGCTAAGAGTGTGGAACTGGCACAGTTTGGAGCGGCGATCTCACACCTACCAGCGATCGAATGAAGGCTTCAGCACGGAGACAGAGAGTAAATACCTTCAAATAAACAACATGGATTCCAACTGCCTATTCACAGGAAATGGATAGACCCTAGCACAATAAGGAAACCCCCAACTTTAATCACTTCTGATCTATTAATCAGAAAAAAGTTTTTCTGAAACTACCTGCTCTTTGTTAAACCAAAGATTAATTCCTTGTGTACATAGAAATTTCCAGCATAACAGTGAGACAAATGCTCCCTGGGATCCATTAACTTCCATCCATTGACTAGGAATTCTAGGCTGGAACCCTCCAAGAATTCATCCTCTATCCATCCAGAAGTGATCACTTTATTGAATAATCTGTTATGCCCCAGGGGAAGGGGACCAGTCCTGGGGACTCTCCCTTGCCTGTTCCATACAGAAAGCAACGCAAGCAGAGAGCCATCGTGACTAGATAATCCTGAACCTACACCCCCCTGCACCTCACCGTGGCTAAGTGATCTCCTGGGAAAAGCAGAAGAACTGAACCATAAGGAAAACCAGCCAAAAGGAAAAAGTACTCTGGAAAATTCTTCCATTCCCCACGTGCAATTAAAGTGAGTTCTGGACATCACACTGACCAGGTTTAATTTATAAAGATGATCATTTTCAGTCAATAGTCGGTCCAACTCCCTCTCACAAGCACCAGGAATATGTTAGCAGGACTAGTGCTCAACTCCATGCGTAGGGATGTGAGTATTGCTGGAAAAATAGACATTTTTCATCGAAGTTTTTCATCTTGCACTCATCAGGACAATTGGCAAGAACACCAAATGTAAAGCAAGCACCAATTTCTACTGTACGAGAAGAGAGTGCTGATTGCTTGGTAAATGGACTGTGATTGGTGGAGGCGTTGCCATGGAGAATTCTCCAGTTGATGGTGACTGACTTTCTTCTCACAGAGTATAAATTGTTGTTCCCTTTATATTTGGTATTTTCTTGTGAATTGTCCTGATGAGTGCAGGATGAAAAGCTTCCACAAAAAGCCTCTTCTTTCAGTAGTGGGAATATGATTGAGCGTTCAGTAGCAATTGGTAATATTCAGAGTAACCAGGGCCACTCAAGGTCTATAGGTTTACCCACAACTCTGCTGTCCTCAACCTGTGGCCTAAAATATGGAGCTTGGCTCTCACTCAGAAGACTAGGCAATGATAAGGAAGGAGCACCAGCTGTGACCTGAGATGGAAATGAGAGGGCAATTCTGCAGCAAAGAAAAATGCAGTATGATTAAGTATTGTAGGCTGAGAAAAAACAGATCTACTGGTCAAATAAGGGGAATTCTACACCATGCACATTGCAAGGGAGAGGTGTAGTGGTAAGGTCACTGGACGAGTAAACCAGAGGTCTAGGCTAATGCTCTAAGGTCATGGGTTCAAATCTCTGGTGGAATTTAAACTCAATTAATAAATCTGGAATATAAAGCTAGTCTCAGTAGCAGTGACCATGAAAATATCTTTGATTGTTGTAAAAACTCATCTGGTTCATTAATATCCCTTAGGGAGGGAAATCTGCCATCCTTACCTGGTCTGGCCTACAGGTGACTCCAGACCCACAGCAATGTGGTTCACTCTTAATTGCACTCTGAAGTGGACAAGCCACTCAGTTCAAGGGCAATTAGGGATGGGCAATAAACACTGGCCTTGTCTGTGATGCCCACATCCCGATGCCTCCAAAAGTGCTTGTTGTGCCCTGTGGGAGAGGGAGGCTTCACAAAGATGGCACTGGTTAGCCACCACAGTGTGGGGTTTGGATGCTTGACATGCATTGCCCAAGGGGATACAAAGCACCAGAATCCCAGCTGGCTGTCAATAAGTTCCCACCATCACCATGCATCCTTATTCTGTTCACAGAATTGGTTAAAGAGCAGTGGGTTAGGTCTTTGGTTTTGTGAAGGGGAGGTCGTGCCTCACTAACTTGATCGAGTTTTTCGAGGAAGTGACAAAGATGATCGACGATGGAAGGGCAGTGGATGTTATCTACATGGATTTCAGTAAGGCCTTTGACAAGGTCCCTCATGGCAGACTGGTACAGAAGGTAAAGTCGCACGGGATCAGAGGTGAGCTGGCAAGATGGATACAGAATTGGCTTGGTCATAGAAGACAGAGGGTAGCGGTGGAAGGATGCTTTTCTGAATGGAGAGCTGTGACTAGTGGTGTTCTGCAGGGATCAGTGCTGGGACCTTTGCTGTTTGTAATATACGTAAATGATTTGGAGGAAAATGTAACTGGGCTAATTAGTAAGTTTGCAGACGACACTAAGGTTGGAGGAGTTGCAGATAGTGAAGAGGATTGTCAAAGGATACAACGGGATATAGATCGGTTGGAGACTTAGGCAGAGAAATAGCAGATGGAGTTTAATCCGGACAAATGCGAGGTAATGCATTTTGGAAGGTCTAATACAGGTAGGAATTATACAGTAAATGGCAGAACCCTTAAGTGCATCGACGGGCAGAGGGATCTGGGTGTACAGGTCCACAGGTCACTGAAAGTAGCAACTCAGGTGGATAAGGTAGTCAGGAAGGCATATGGCATGCTTGCCTTCATTGGCAGGGTATTGAGTATAAAAGCTGGGAAGTCATGCTGCAGCTGTATAGAACCTTGGTTAGGCCACACTTGGAATATTGCGTGCAATTCTGGTCACCACATTACCAGAAGGATATGGAGGCGTTGGAGAGGGTGCAGAGGAGGTTTACCAGGATACTGTCTGGTCTGGAGGTTAATAGCTATGAGGAGAGGTTGGATTGTTCTCACTAGAGTGATGGAGCTTGAGGGGCGACTTGATAGAAGTTTACAAAATTATGAGTGGCATGGACAGAGTAGATAGTCAGAAGATTTTTCCCAGGGTGGAAGAGTCAATTACTAGGGGACATAGATTTAAGAGGAGAGGAGAAAACTTTAGAGGAGATGTGCGGGGCAAGTTTTTTACGCAGAGGGTAATGAGTGTCTGAAATTCGATGCCAGAGGAGGTGGTGGAAGCAGGTACGATAGTGGCAGCTTGACAAATACATGAATAGGTTGGGAATAGAGGGATACGGAGCCCAGAAGTGCAAAATGTTTTAGTTGATGAGCAATATGATCAGCGCAGGCTTGGAGGGTCGAAGGGCCTGTTCCTGTGCTGTACTTTTCTTTGTTCTTTGTTCTTCTTTGTCTCACCGCACAGAAACAAAGTCAGGAGATTGCACCATCCCACCTTTACCATCACAATACGTTTCAGCCATGATTCAGTGACTAGTGCTCTTCCTCTGAGTCGGAGGGTGGTGGGCTCAAGTTTCATTTCAGGCTGAACCACAGAATCCAGGAGTGCTCTTTCAGGTGAGATGTTAAACCTCTCAGATGATTGTGAAATCTCCCATGACGCTATTTTGAAGAAAAGCAGGGGGGTTCTCCGGTGTTCTGGCTAATGTTTATACCTCAATCAACACAGAACAGAGATTATCTGAACATTTACCTAATCACTATTTGTTTGAGTTTGCTGTGTGAAAATTAGATGGTGAGTTTTCCACATTACAACAGCAGCAACATTTCAAAAAGTATTTGATTAGCTGTAAAGGGCTTTGGGACTGAGGTTGTGAAAGGTGCTATACAAATGCAGTGCAACTGGTTAATTGATATTCTGCAGAAATTGAATGAATTCACATTTGAAATACAGATCCAGCTCGCAGTTATGTTGCTGAAGTGTGATAATCTGAAACAAAATTAACAGTCACTTGGAGAAGTGCAAATTAATTAACAGAAGCTAGCACAGATTTGTTCAAGACAAATCATTTTTAACTAACTTGATTGAGTTATTTTGATGAGGCATAGAGAGGATTAATGGGGGTAATGCAGTTGATGTGGTGTGCATGGACTTCTAAAAGGCTTTTGATAAAGTGTCACATAATAGGCTTGCCAGAAAAGTTAAAGTCTATAGAATGAAAAGAATAAAGGCAGCAGGGTTATGAAGTTGACTGAGTGACAGGAAACAGAGTAGTGGTGATTGGTTGTTTTTCACATTGGAGGATGGTGTACAGTGGAAATCTCCAGGGTGCAAGTACAAGGGCCACTTTGTAAACAGAGGCACAGAGCACAAAAGCATGAAAGTTATGATGAACCCTCATAAAACACTGGTTCAGCCTCAACTGGAGTATGGTGTCCAATTCTGGGCACAACACTTCAGCAAGGATGTGACGGCATTAGAGAGGTTACGGAAAAGATTCACGAGAATGGTTCCAGGGAGGAGGGACTTCAGTTAGTGGATTGATTGGAGAAGCTGAGGTTGAGGAGAGATAGAGGTGTTCAAAATCATCAGAGGCCCGGACAGGGTAGATAGGAAGAAACTATTCCCATTGGAAGAAGGGATGGACACCAGAGGACATTGATTTGAGGTGACTGGCAAAAGAAGCAGCAGTGACATGACGAAGAGTATTTTTCTGCAGCAAGTGGTTAGGATCTGGACTGTACCGCCTGGAAAGTGTGGTGGGGACAGACACAATCGTGGCTTTTAAAAGGTAATTGGATAATGCCTGAAGAGAAAGCATTTGAAGGGCTAGGAGGCAAAGGCAAGAGGCTGGGACTAGCTGAGTTGCTCTTGGAGAGCGGCATGGACATGACGGAACAAATGGCATTGTGATTCGATGGCCCAAAATTATCACTCAGGAGAAGCCATAAGAACGTGGGAATTGAAAACCTCACAGAAGCAGCAGGGCATCCTGGTTCTGTGGCTGGAGCAGGAGGAAAATTTATATTTAGCTGGAAAAATAACAATGTATCAATAAATCAAGGTCTAAATGCACCAATTGAACATCAAATTCGGGGGATTAAGAGATACACCGTGAGTTGTGAATCTCTAGAACTTGCTGTTCGATTTATGCCACTCTTTGGAAAAACAACATCATGACTTTAGACTCCTTGTTATTGTCAGGAGCTCACTGGATTCCCACATTAATTATCTATTAAACTCACTGCAGGAAGTTAAGTTGCTAATTAAATTCCCATTTAATGATGTAAGAATTGTTCTTGCAATGCTAACCAACCTCTCTGGTTCAGAAAGTGAACAATTTAAACTGTGGAGTCTCATGGCTTTAGGCTATGAATTGTTGTTAGGTTTTAAAAAACATCATTTTTTAAAAAAATAATTTAATTTTCCTTTGTCATTTCTTTTCATCCCTTTAATCCAATCTCTCCTTCTCCTCATATCTCTTTCTGTAACTGAATGGACTCATAGATAATTCCAGGCCTTGATAACACTGAGAGGAAATGTTTCTCCCTATCTGTCCTCTAGATTTTGCCTATATTTGGCAATTATTTTTTGCCAATAATTCTTAATCTATGGCCTGGTTTGTTGATCCACTCATCATAGGGAATAATTTTCCTCTTGTTACTCTATCCAAACCTTTCAACATCTTGAAAACCTCCAATTGGTCACCTCTTAAATCAAAGAGAACAGTCCCAACTCTTCCAACTTCTCCTCATCAATGAAGTCTCTCATCCCAGCTAACATCCATATCTTCATCAGATATTATAGGAGTTCTCCTGCTTCTCCAATGAAACTACAAAGAAGCAGTTGTGTTCCTGCTGGAGTTATGGGGCAGGGGAGGGGTGAGGGTGGCTAGGCTTGGGGTAGAAGCATGGGTGATGTACTGTGGAATTTAAGAACCTATTAAACTAGTAAACTAACTGGTCCTTTAATTTCCTTGTATTTCCTTCTCGATTTGCGAAAAGCAGAGCATCTGTGGCCAACTTCCAGTCCTTTGGTTAATGGTTGGAATATAATATAGGGAAGTGTGAAGTTATTCACTTTGGTTGTAAGAATAAGAAAAGCAGGATATTTTTTGAAAAGGCAAGGAACTTTTAAATGTTGATGTTCAAAGAGACAAGGATGTTCTTGTACAAGGAAAGCAGAAAGCAGGCACAGCAAGCAATTAGGAAGGCAAATGGCATGTTGGCCTTTATTGCATGGAAATTTGAATCCAGGAATACAGGAGTCTTGCTAGAGTTGTGCAGGGTTTTGGTGAGACCACATCAGGAATACTGTGTGCAGTTTTGGTCTCCACATTTAAGAAAGGATAAAGTTACATTGGAGGCGGTACAGTGAAGGTTCACTAGATTGGTCCCTGGGATGAAGGGGTTGCCCTGTGATGAGAAGTTGAGTGAATTGGGTTTATATTCTCTGGAGTTTAGAAGGATGAGAGGTGATCTCATTGAAACCTACTAAACTCTGAAGGGGTTTGATAGGGTGGACACAGAGAGATTGTTTCCACTGGTCGGGGAATCTAAAACACGGGGGCACAGTCTCAGGATAAGGGGCCGATCATTTAGGACTGAGATGAGCAGAAATTTCTTCACTCAAAGGGTTGTGAATCTTTGGATTTCTCAACCCCAGAGGGTTGTGGATGTTCCATCGTTGAATATGTTTAAGGCTGGGATGGACAGATTTTTGGTGCTTTAGGAAATTAAGGGATATGGTGGGGGAGGAGGGGGGAGGGCAGTTGAAGCTCAAGATCAGCATCTTGTGATCTTTAGCTGGTTGTAATGTTTCATTTCCCAGAGTTTTTCCCCTCCCTCAGAATCTTTGGATGTAAACCATCATGTCCTGGTAATCAGCAAATCTTTAGTTTGAAGAGGTTATGTTGTCCCATTTCTCTTTAAACGGTAACTAATGGAGTTGCTCCCATTCTGTCACTAATTTAGGATTTCTGCTTTAATTACAGAAGCATAGTGGGATTAACCCTGAGGACATTCCTGCATTAACTTTCGTTAACTGCTCTACACTCGGCTTTGATATAATCTGCGATGTTCTTTTTCATCATTCTTCGGGTGTAAACGTCACTCGCAAGGGCAGCGTTCATTGCTGGCCCTAATTTCCCTTGAGAAATGTGGTGGCTGAATTCTGAATGTATATATAATCTACCAACTCCTGCCCGTGAGGAACAGGGTGAAGAATGACTCTGGTTATTTCCCAAAAGATCCTTCCAACTTTCCAAGAAAGATGGTAAGTCTGAGCTGATTGAACTGATGCTTGCCAGGTGAAAGGACCATATATCTTTTGTATTGCACCAAGTTCCCTCTTCCCCAAAATCTAAGCGTTCTGGCCTGGTGTTTCTGCTTGCTTGCACTGTTTTCTCAACACGGTAACTCTTGATGCTGATCAAGCAGGCTATTGGAGGAAGCAGTTCTCTATGTGCACTCAGCTCGCACTGCATCCACTGGTGCATGTGCAGTTTCTCCCACCGCTGGCCAGTGTATGACTGTGACCAAGATTAGGCACCATTTTGTGCCTGGGGTGAAGCTCAATCAAATGAATATGCCTCTGACTTTCAGCAGAGCATAATTTAAGCTTTAATATTTTCTTTTAAAGCATGTTGTATAGGTTAGAATGAGTAATTTTCCTACATTTGGAAGTTCTTGACTGCTTGAAGGTAGAAGTGACCATTAAGGCACATCTTATTGGTGCATTAAAGGCCAGCAATTTTCAGTGTGTTTTAGTACATGGTTAATTCTTGTTTCTCGTGGACAAGAAAGTTTATGAACTGCACCGTGTTCAGTTGTACTTTGCCTCTGGGGAAAGCGATGGTGTATTGGTATTGCTGGACTACTAATCTAAAGACCCAGGGGAAAGCTCCAGGTACCCAGGTTCAAATCCCAGGGCAGATGGTGAAATTTGAATTCAGTAAAAATCTGGAATTAAAAGCCTAACGATGACCATAGAACCCATTGTAAACCTATCTGGTTCAAATGCCCTTTAAGGAAGAAAATGTGCTGTCCTTACCTGGTCTGACCTACATGTGACTCCAGACCAATGTGGTTGACTCTTAAATGCCCTCTGAATAAGGGCAGTTAAGGATGGGCAATAAATGCTGGCATAGCCACCAATGCCCACATCTTATAAATTAATTTAAAAAAAAGCTACCTAACAAATATTTAAGCGACATTTATGTGGTGCAGGGCACTTGCACCTGGTCTAATGATCTGTGCTGAGATTGATTCACCCAGGGTGACAGCAGGGCCACTGCAGTTGGGCAGTGCACTACGGGAAGAAAAATGCTAGACTGAGACACGTTCCCTCCTCCCTCATGTCTTTGCTAGATCGGTGCCAGTTTTGATACAGGAACTGCGCCCTCTGCAGTTGTAGCATTACCAAACTCAACCCTTTTTTCAATGCATTTTGCCTAGAAGTTGGCCAAATTCACACAAAATATCGTAGCACATCAAGCACAGGTTACATTCAGTGCAAATCGAGTTTCTGCAAAAAAAAAACCCTCACTGGAAACTGGCCTTGCCCCCAAAGCTGACCTTGCCTATCCTTCTCTTTTCAGTTGAATTTGGGGACTTTGAAGGGCTCAGTGCCAATGTTGATTGATGACCAGGGCTATATTGGCATGGGGCGGAATTTTACGGTCCTGTCGCAGCGGGGGGCGGAGCTGTAAAATGTGGCGAGCCAATCAAAAAGTCCATTGACTTGAGTGGGGCCAGAAAATCCCGTTGGTGGAAGGGGCCATAAAATTTTGCCCATGGAGTTCTGGATGAATTGGAGACGGAGGGTGCAGCTTCAGAGGCTGGTGAGGGATGCTTTCAAAATATCAAGTCGAGAAGGGACAACGCATTAGTGAGAGGCAGTGGGACTGAGAAATGGACCTGAACATGGGGGCTGCTGGTAGGCTGTGTAGTTTGAGCCTCAGCTTGAACAGGACATTGAGGTTACACATCCTTTATGTTAAACTTGAGAGGGCATTCAGAGAGGGAGACATTGCATCAAGGCAAAGGTGGAGTTTCTGAATAAACTCTGTCAATGTTGAGCTGTAGCAAGTTCCCACTCATCCATAACTTGATATTGTACAGGCAGACGGGCGTCTGTAAGTGATGGAATGGTAAGAGAGGTTAGATCTGGGTGTTGCTGTTGTAAATATGAAAACTGACTTTGTGCTTACAGACGATGTTCCATAGTGGTAAGACATAGATGAGGAATGGAGGAGAGATTAAAGGATGAAACACTGGTACATGTCAGAGCTGACCATTAGGAAATGAGAAGAGACACCATTGTACAGGGCACTGGAGCAATGAGACCACCCATGGGCACTGCCACATAGACTGATCACGTGGTATGGAGACGATGGAGGAGGATGAAGCTGCTGTGAAGAGTTTGAGGGGAACCAGGGAGGATAATGCACTCTCCATAATCTCACACATCTTTGCTGACTTTGGCCAATGTAGCTCCAGTCCTGAGGGAGAGATGGAAGAAAGCCTAAAGTGGCTTTGAACACAGACTGATAGAGTTGGGTGATAATGACATATTCTAGAACATTGGAGAGGAAGGGGCGATTGGAGCTGAAGAAGATGGAGAGGTCAAAGATGAGCACATTTAACAACAGGAATATTACAGTACTTTCAAAATGGAACAAGAGTACTTGAGTAGAGATGGCAGGCTACAATATTAAGCATTGGACCATGGAGAGCAGATGGAATGGTGAAAATCTGAGTAAGAAGGAAGTTGAGGGATCATGAAGAGTGAATCAAGGAGAGATGATCCTGGTGGGAAGTGGGATAGAGAGGTTACTGAATGTTGTGCAATTGGAACAATGTGAGCTTGAGCAGAGGCCTGAGGCAACTGGCTGTCCTTAAATATCTCATACTGGGGGGGAGCCAATAACAAGGAGATCACAGACTTACATAGAATAGGAGTCGGCCATTTAGCACCTCAAGCCAGCTGTGCTATTTGATGAGGTCAGATCTTGTGATTAGCGGTAATGCTGTGCCCACTCCTGCTGATGATGGGGGTCATTGGGCGCTTGCCTTTTTGCAACCTTCCAGCTGGGAGTTCCGAACTCAGCTGGAAAACCAAAGCCTTCACACAGCAAACCAGCAGAAAACTGGGGGAGAGGAGCAGCACGGAAGATAGGCCTCTTTTTATGGCATTTGCTTCCGCATTCAGGTAAGTTTTTAAAATGTCTCAAGGTTTTCAGTGGGATGAGCTGGTGAATGAGTGAGTGTATTGGTGATCCAATGAGTGAATTGGTGAGTGTGTGAGTGAATGAGTGAATTATTGAGTGAGTTAGTGAATGAATTAGTAAATGAATGAAAGAGTCTGAATGAGTGATGAGATGGGAGTGGCTAGTCAGGTGGGAGGCAGGTAGTCAGGTTGGGGGCATGGGGGTTGGATTGGGGATATGTGTGGGGGATAGGGGATTGGGTTGCACTGTTAATCACTGAGTCACACTAGAGATTAAACAATGTAACAGTTCTGGGGTAAGTATCTGGGTAAGGTGTGCATATCAACACTGAGATCAGTGTAAGAGACATTCACAGAGGGGTTCCAGCAGCACAAATCAACCCATTGGAGATTTCATCTTCCCAAGCAATTACAATGCGCCTGTTAGGATTTCCTCAGTGTCCCGACATTCACCAGCAGCGTAGGTTCAGTACTTCACTGCTCCCAATGTGGGACATCTAGCCCCATGGGCTGACCTGTGACCTATAGTCCTAACTCTAACCCTAACTCCATCTACCCTCCTTTGCTTCATATCCCTTGATGTCTTTGGTTAAGAAAAAACTTGCAATCTCAGGTTTTAAAAAAAAGAGTAATTGACCTAGCATCAGTTTCCACTTTTGTGCAGAATTTCACTCCTGAAAGGTCTGTCTCTAGTTTTTAGACTATGTCCCCTTGTCCCAGACTCCCCAACAAGGAGAAATAGCTTCTATCCATTCACTAATTGCCCCCTTCTCATAATTTAATCTTTCCAATAATTAGATACACTGCACTTTCTGCAAGACCAATATATCCTTTCTAAGGTGCAGTGCCCAGGCTGCCCAGGAACTCCAGATGTGGTCTAACCAGGGCTTTGTGAAGCTGAAGCTTCTACCCTCTTGTATTCGAGTCCTCTTGATATGGAATCACAGAATCACAGTGCAGAAGAGGCCTTTCGGCCCATCGAGTCTGCACCAACACCAGGCTCCGCATTCAAAGGATAATCCTCCGCCATTTCCGCCAACTCCAGCATGATGCCACCACCAAACACATCTTCCCTTCACCCCCCCTGGCGGCATTCCGTAGGGATCGTTCCTTCCGGGACACCCTGGTCCACTCCTCCATCACCCCCTACTCCTCAACCCCCACCTACGGCACCTCCCCATGCAAACGCAAAAAATGCAACACCTGCCCCTTCACTTCCTCTCTCCTCACCGTCCAAGGGCCCAAACACTCCTTTCAAGTGAAGCAGCATTTCACTTGCATTTCCTCTAACTTAGTCTACTGCATTCGTTGCTCCCAATGCGGTCTCCTCTACATTGGAGAGACCAAACGCAAACTGGGCGGCTGCTTTGCAGAACACCTGCGGTCTGTCCGCAAGAAAGACCCAAGCCTCCCTGTCGCTTGCCATTTTAACACTCCACCCTTCTCTCTTGCCCACATGTCTGTCCTTGGCTTGCTGCATTGTTCCAGTGAAGCCCAACGCAAACTGGAGGAACAGCACCTCATCTTCTGACTAGGCACTTTACAGCCTTCCCACCCCCTTTCCGTTTCTTCCCCCTCCCTTTTGTTTTTTCCAATAATTTATATAGATTTTTCTTTTCCCACCTATTTCCATTATTTTTAAATTTATACCTTTTATGCCCTTTTAGTCTTATTTCACCCCACTCACACTAGAGCTATCTGCACCTTGCTTGTCCTGCTATCCATTCTTAATTAGCACATTCTTTCAGATAATATCACCACCTTCAACACCTCTTTGTTCTTTTGTCTGTGACATCTTTTGGTTATCTCCTCTTATCACTGCTTGCTTGTCCTTACAACCCCCCCGCCCCCTCACACCACCCCACCCGCCCCCAACCTTTAACCAGCTTATATTTCACCCCTCTCCTATTTTTACTTAATTCTGTTGAAGGGTCATGAGGACTCGAAATGTCAACTGTACTCTTCTCCGCCGATGCTGCCAGACCTGCTGAGTTTTTCCTGGTATTTCTGTTTTTGTTTCTTGAGAAACACCTGACCTGCCTACCTAACCCCATTTACCAGCACTTGGCCCATAGCCTTGAATGTTATGACGTGCCAAGTGCTCATCCAGGTACTTTTTAAAGGATGTGAGGCAACCCGCCTCCACCACCCTCCCAGGCAGTGCATTCCAGACCGTCAGCACCCTCTGGGTAAAAACGTTTTTCCTCACATCCCCCCCTAAACCTCCTGCCCCTCACCTTGAGCTTGTGTCCCCTTGTGACTGACCCTTCAACTAAGGGGAACAGCTGCTCCTTATCCACCCTGTCCATGCCCCTCAATCTTGTACACCTTGATGAGGTCGCCTCTCAATCTTCTCTCCTCCAATGAAAACAACCCAAGTCTATCCAACCTCTCTTCATAACTTAAATGTTTCATCCCAGGCAACATCCTGGTGAATCTCCTCTGCACCCCCTCCAGTGCAATCACATCCTTCCTATAATGTGGCGACAAGAACTGCACACAGTACTCCAGCTGTGGCCTCACCAAGGTTCTATACAACTCCAACATGACCTCCCTACTTTTGTAATCTATGCCTCGATAAGTGTCCCATATGCCTTTTTCACTACCCCACTAACATGCCCCTCCGCCTTCAGAGATCTATGGACACGCACGCCAAGGTCCCTTTGTTTCTCAGAACTTCCTAGTGCCATGCCGTTCATTGAATACTTCTTTGTCAAATTACTCCTTCCAAAGTGTATCACCTCTCACTTTTCAAGGTTAAATTCCAACTGCCACTTATCTGCCCATTTGACCATCCCGTCTATATCTTCCTGTAGCCCAAGACACTCAACCTCACTGTTAACCACCCGTCCAATCTTTGTGTCATCCACAAACTTACTAATCCTACCTCCTACATAGTCATCTATGTTGTTTATATAAATGACAAACAATAGGGGACCCAGCACAGATCCCTGTGGTACGCCACTGGACACTGGCTTCCAGTCACTAAAGCAGCCTTCTGTCATCACCCTCTGCCTCCTACAACTAAGCCAATTTTGAATCCACCTTATCAAATTACCCTGTATCCCATGTGCATTTGCCTTCTTTATAAGTCTCCCATGTGGGACCTTGTCAAAGGCTTGGCTGAAATCCATATAAATTACATCAACTGCACTACCCTCATCTACACACCTGGTCACCTTCTCAAAAAATTCAATCAAATTTGTTAGGCATGACCTGCCTCTGACAAAGCCATGCTGATTATCCCTGATCAAACCTTGCCTCTCCAAGTGGAGATAGATTCTGTCCTTCAGAATTTTCTCCAATAGTTTTCCTACTACTGACATGAGAATCACTTGCCTGTAGTTCTCTGGATAATCTCTACAATCTTTCTTAAATAGCGGAACTACGTTAGCTGTTCTCCAGTCCTCTGGCACCTCCCCCGTGGCCAGAGAGGAATTAAAAATTTGGGTCAGAGCCCCTGCGATCTCCTCCCTCAGCAGTCTGGGACACAAATCACCCAGACCTGAGGATTTGTCCACTTTTAAGCCTGCTAACACCTCCAATACCTTGTCACTCCCTATACCAATTTGCTCAAGAACCTTGCAGTCTCTCTCCCTGAGTTCAATACTTTCATCCTCATTCTCTTGGGTCCACCCATAGATTGCCCCCTTGGTCCCTTATGGGCCCTACTCTTTCCCTGGTTATCCTCTTCCCATTGATATACTTAAAGAATATCTTGGGATTTTCCCTACTTTTACCAGCCAGAGTTTTCTCATATCCCCTATTTGCTCGCCTAATTGCTTTCTTAATCTCCACCCTGCACTTTCTGTACTCCACTAATGCATCCACTGATTTGCTTCCCTTGTACCTGCTAAAAGCCACTCTTTTCCTTCTCATCGTAACCTGAATATCTCTGGTCATCCATGGTTCTCTGGGCTTGTTACTCCTTCCTATCACCCTAGAGCGAACATATTGAGCCTATACCTTCCCCATTTCCTTTTTGAATGCCCCCCACTGTTCCTCTGTAGATTTCCCCACAAGTAGCTGTTCCCAGTCTCACCTTGGCCAGATCCTGCCTTATTTTACTAAAATCCACTCTCCCCCAATCCAAAACATTTTTTTGCAACTTGTCTATTTCTTTGTCCATAACAAGCTTAAATTGTACCATGTTGTGATCGCTATCACTAAAATGCTCCCCCACCACCACCTCAGCCACCTGTCCAGCTTCATTCCCCAGAATTAGGTCCAGAATTGCGCCGTCCCTTGTTGGACCCTCTACGTATTGACCTAAAAAGTTCTCCTGTACACATTACGAAATCCACTCCATCCAAGCCCTTAACACTATGTCTATCCCAATTAATGTTGGGAAAGTTGAAATCAACTAATATAATTACCCTATTGTTATTGTTTTTACGCACCTCCACAAATTGTGCACATATTTGTTCCTCAATTTCTCGCTGACTATCTGGGGGTCTATAATAAACACCTAACAATGTGGCTGCCCCTTTTTTATTCCTAAGCTCTACCCACAAAGCTTCAATCGATGCCCCCTCCAAGATATCATCTCTCCTTACTGCTGTAACTGACTCCTTAACTAATAATGCAACGCCTCCTCCTCTTTTACCCCCTCCCCTGTATCACCTGAAGATTCTATATCCTGGAATGTTGAGCTGCCAATCCTGCTCCTCCCTCAACCACATCTGTGATGGCTACTGTATCACAATTCCACATGTCAATCCTCACCCTTAACTCATCTGTTTTACCTGTAATACTCCTGGCATTAAAGTAGAGGCCATCCAGCCTTGCCTTACTCCCTTGAAACTTAATGCAGCTGTACTCCCTCTGACTTGATTGTTTTACTGTATTATGATGTGTCCCTATTCTGCTAACATTCTGTGTCCCCTCCCCCTGCCGAATTAGTTTAAACTCCTCCCAACAGCACTAGCAAACCCGCCCGCAAGGATGTTAGTCCCTTTGGTTCAGATGTAGACCGTCCCGCTTGTACAGGTCCCACCTTCCCCAGAAACGGTTCCAGTGATCCAGGAATCTAAAACCCTCCCTCTCGCACCAACTCTTAAGCCATGTATTCATCTGCACTGTTTTCCTTTTTCTATTCTTGCTAGCACGTGGCACTGGGAGTAATCTAGAGATTACAACCCGAGAGGTCCTTCTTTTTCATCTACTGCCTAACTCCCTGAATTCCGGATTCTTTGATATAAAACAAAGCATTCCTTCCAATCACCTTTTTGATAATGTTCCGACCCTGTTCATGACATTTCAATGATCTATGTACCTGAACGCTCAAGTTTCTCTATACACCCATTGTTACTGGCCATTCACCATTTAGTCCAAACTGGATGACCTCGTATTTGCTGCCATTAAAATTCATTTGCCAAGTTTTACACACTCATTTAATCTATCAATATCTTTTTTCAATTTTATGCTTCCATCTACACTGCTTATAATCTTTGTGCAGACTTGTCCAATAGTGCTTTGTAAATATTCAAATTGATTAAAAATAAGATCACACGTCTTTAATTAATGCTGTATAAAGCAATAGCAATTTTTTTAAAACTCTAATCCAATTAAATCAGAATCTTTTGAAGAGTTCAAATTGATTTGCTATCAAAGCACCATAACTTCAAGGCTCAAGCTTATCTTTTCTAAAGCAAACAGTTTCGTGATTTTCAACATGCACAGGCAAATGTTAGTCAAAATAAACTACAGAACATTAATTTAGAAATGTAATTTAACGCTTTCCCCAATTCTGGGTGTACAATTTTAAACTGAAATGAAAATAATCAATTACATGCACTCTATTGTGTAATTTAGAAACCTTGACGAAAGGTCATTGTTCTGAAACATTAACTCTGTTTCTCTCTCTCTCCTCTGATGCTGTCAGACCTGCTGAGTATTTCCAGCATTTTCTGTTTTTTTTATTTCAGGTTTCCAACATCTACAGTATATTGCTTTTGTATTGGAATTATTATTCCCTATAATGGGAAGGAATATTTATGCGTTACTTCCCAAATATGAGACCAAAGACTCTGGAAACACCTTTTATAAATATGAACAAAATGTTAAAATACTTTCTTTCACATAGCAATTCTATTCCTTTAATTTGGCTATGGGCTTTTTTCACTTACTTTTAATTTTCCAAACCTTTTGTTAGATATCAAGTGACCAACCTTTGACCATTCTCTTAGTCGCTATCTACACGGTTAGTTCTGTTAGTCGCTATCTACACAGTTAGTTCTGTTAGTCGCTATCTACACGGTTAGTTCTGTTAGTCGCTATCTACACGGTTAGTTCTGTTAGTCGCTATCTACACGGTTAGTTCTGTTAGTCGCTATCTACACGGTTTGTTCTGTTAGTCGCTATCTACACGGTTAGTTCTGTTAGTCGCTATCTACACGGTTAGTCCTGTTAGTCACTATCTACACAGTTAGTTCTGTTAGTCGCTATCTACACAGTTAGTTCTGTTAGTGACTATGTAGACCAATATAAAAGCAAAATACTGCGGATGCTGGAAATCGGAAACAAAAACAAAAAGCGCTGGGAAAACTCAGCAAGTCTGACAGCATCTGTGGAGAGAAAGACAGAGTTAACGTTTCGAGTCCGTGCAACTCTTCAGAGCTAAAGAGAAGTAAAAATGGCGAAATACACACTGGTTAAGTGGGGGTGGAACAGGTGGAGCTGGATAGAGGGCCAGTGATAGGTGGAGGCAAAGGAGAGATTGCAAAAGATGTCATGAACAACAGGTCAAAGGGGTGTTGATGATGGTGATACCGGCTAAAGGAGGTGTTAATGGTGACATTAAGAACAGCATTTTCTGGTCAGCAAGCAGGGGGATGGGGCCCTCTTGAACGGGGTGATGTTGGGCATGCGTCTCAACGTCATTTAGATTTTCGGTTCAGCGGGTGCGCAGCCAAATCGGCTGCACCCGCCGAACTGTCAACGGCCTATTAAGGCCATTTAAATAGTCACTAACTCAATTAAATAAGCTGCCCGCCCAGCCTTAAGGTTGGCGGGGGGCAGGCGAAGAGCCCAGGCGGCCTTCACATTTTTCACGAAACCTCATCCATGGGCGGGGTGAGGTTTCTTGAAGGTTTTTAAAATGTAATAAAAATGTTTTAAAATAATTCTTTGACATGTCCCAGCTCATGTGAGTGTCACATGAGGAGACATGTTTCAAAAGAGTTTCCTTCCCTTATTTAAACTTACACATGTCAAACTGATCTCCCTGAGGCACCTCCCTGCCTCGGAGATCTCTGCGTTCTTTCACACGCATGCGCAAAAGAACACAGGGAACCGCTCAGAATCCCCCTCTGACCACACAGGGAGCGCACAGCCCTTCCGGACGCGCATCACGCCAATTAAGGCCCGTCCACATAAAGTGGCGATGCATCCCAGATCAGGTTTGTACCCACCTCCGCACAACCTGCCCCCCGCCGATGGGGGGAAAACTTTTTCTGAAGAGTAGGAAACAGAATGAGCACGTGACAGATGGCCTTAGTGGGGGTGGGGTGGAGGGGACAATGTGGGGAAAAAAGCTTTAACAAGAAACTTTGTTTCTTTCTTTCAGTTGCTAAGGAACGCAAGCTCCAACAATTCATCGACACCAACGCCCATCCAGGACCCTCCACCCCTGCCCATTCCTCTGTCCCCATCCCGACTTCTAATCCCAGCCCCGGCCGTGTATTCACCGTATCCCCTGACCTTCCCCTCTCTGATGCTGAACGTTCAGTGCTCAGCAAAGGACTCAGTTTCATACCCTTACGCCCTCACCTGAATTAAGTCCAGGCTTGGCACAATACTGAACTCTTCTTCCGCTGCCTTCGTCTCCGTGCTCACTTCTTTGGGCAGGAGTCCTCTCCCCGTTCAACGGATCCTTTCACCCGCCTCCAATATTCTCCCTCCACCTGGACCCCTCCCTCTGGATTCTTACCTTCTCTTGATCTTTTCATTGAGAACTGTCGGCGTGACATTAGTCGTCTCAATTTCTCTGCTCCTCTCACCCACTCTAACCTGTCTCTCTCTGAACTTACTGCACTCTGTTCTCTCAGGTCCAACCCTGACATTGTCATCAAACCTGCCAACAAGGGTGGTGCTGTTGTTGTCTGGCGCACTGACCTTTACCTCGCAGAGGCTGAGCTCTAACTCTCAGACACTTCCTCCTACCTCCCCCTGGACCATGACCCCACCTCCGAACATCAAGCCATTGTTTGCAGGGCTGTCACTGACCTTATCTCCTCTGGAGATCTTCCTTCCACAGCTTCCAACCTTGTAGTCTCCCAGCCTCAGACAGCCCACTTCTACCTCTCCCCAAAATCCACAGACAGGACTGTCCCAGTAGACTGATCATCTCAGCCTGTTCCTGCCCCACAGAACTCATTTCTTCCTATCTTGACTCCATTCTCTCTCCCCTTGTCCAGTCTCTTCCCACCTACATTCGTGATTCCCCTGACCCTAACCACCTCCTCTTCACCATGGATGTCCAATCCCTCTACACCTCCATCTCCCACCAGGATGGTCTGAGGGCTCTCCACCTCTTCCTTGAACAGAGGTCCAAACAATCCCCATCCACCACCACACTGAACTTGCTCCTCTCACCCACTCCAACCTGTCTCCTTCTGAGCTCGCCACACTCCATTCTCTCAGGTCAAGCACTGACACTGCCACTTCCCTTGCAGGAATGCCAACCTTGAATAAGTACAGTTCTGTTGGCCACTATCTACACCATTCATCCTGTTGGCCACTATCTCCTAAAATAATTTTTGAGCTACTATCCACACTGTTAGTTGATTAGCCACAATCTACATGGTTATTTCTGTTAGCCACTATCTACACCATCAGTTTTCTGAGCCACTATCTACACAGTTAATTCTGTTAGCAACTATCTTTTAGTCACAATAAGAGGTTGTGGTGGAAGAATTAATCCAGGCGGGTCTTTTGGTTAAAGCTGGTTTATTGCCAAGGCAACTCCCCAGTGCCACTAACTTCCTAATAGCTTCCACACAAAGTGTTCCAGCTGTACCTTTTTATTCTATTCAGTTGGGATAATTAATGCCCATCACCTGTTTAACTAGCAATTGGTTTTAACAAGATGATTGCCATATTAACAGATTCCCCTCTTTTCTAAACTAAAAAACCTTTAACCTTTTTTTTAAACAAACAGAAGGAAATAATGTCATGTATTTCCACATCTATAATTCCTGAATTTCTTTTACCACATATGTATACACACAATTGTAAAACAAAAACAATTTTTTTCATTGCATCATTATAAGACACCTCTCTTCCAACGCGTTTAATAATTTTTTAGAGCAGGTGCTTCTTTTTGTAAAATAGTCTGATAGTTGGTGACTTGCATCAACCCATTTTATCTTCGAGATCCCTTTTCTTTCTAACATCCCCTTTATGCCGGCTAGGTCTATTCTTAGCCTTTTATCCGTGACATGTTTCATGGAATGAATGTTGTCCCAAAAAGACCGGTTACCAATGTAATATTCTATGGGCAAACTTTTCCCACATTGCCCCTTATATAATATTTCTGTCAGTATATTGGATAAGTAAACCCCCATATCTAATGCTTCTACCAAGGCCAGTGTTTCAGCAACTGAGGTGCTTTTCACTACCCTTATTTTCTTGGCCTCCCAAGCCAGCGGGCAACATTTATCATTCTTTCCCACCAAGAATATGATGAACCCTGCAGTGCTAGAGTACCCAACTGGAAGATTGGCATGTGAAGCATCGTTAAAAATGACCAACCTCATATCTTCTGGATCACCCAAGGCTGGAAACTTGAGCACACATCTCTCAGAATTTAATTTTTTAAGTGTTTTATTTGCTCTCAGAACTTGCTCAACTGTAGCATGTTTCATCATGGTACTCAGCCGCAACACATCATAACCAGTGTCAGGCCTAGCCTGAGTGTACAACCAGTTCAATTGCCCGATCAAACTTCTCGACTGTTCCGTTTCTTCCTTAGTAACAGGATCCTCTTTTTGTGAGGATCTACCATGACTTATTGGATATGATTAACATTTTCTAGATAAGATTGTTGATTCAATGTCACTCCTAACTTGCTCTGCTTCATGTCTAAACCTATGTATTTAAAGGCCCCTGAAGCCTGACTTCCGACCTTGAATTCCTTCTTTATCTTCTCGATTACCCATTGTTCAAATTCTACAGAGCCTCCCCACAAGAAATCATCAACATGCATAATAAAGATTCCAGCTAGTTTCTCCTTATGGTACAAGTAGAACATCTCCCTTTAACTGAATGCAACCCGTTTTCAACAGGACAGACTCACGCATCATTCAATCCATAAACACATTTGTTCAATTTTCATAGCTTTCCTCCTACATCCCCGGCTTCTTTGGGTAGTTTCAAAAAAACTTCCCTTTGAAACTTCTCCCCCTGTAAAAACTCAGCCTTTATACCAATCGATTTGCACTCCCAGGAATAGGATGCCAAAATAGCTAAAAAATAATCTTCAAACTCGCAGTAGGCGAGTCCACTCTGACATCTTGACCCCCTAATCTCTCTTCAAAGCCTCAGGCTACTAATCGTGCTTTGGCCTTATATGTGCCGTCTGGGAGTACCTTTTCTGTACATATCCATCTGTGATTTAAAGTTGGCTGTCCTCTGTCAGGTATTTCAGAATATACCCCAAATTCCTTCCAACTTTCTAACTCTTTCAGTTTGGCTTCCTTTATCAGCTTATTTTCCAATTTGTTAGCAGCTACTAGAATCTCTCGGTCATAAGGTCTTCTACTCTTATTGAGGTTCCTAGCTTGTTCTCTACTCCTCATTCTTGTTATGCTACAGTCCACTCACATTCCTCTCTCTTTCTGGACTACTACTATATGATCTTTCTCCCATGCTAGCAGAACCCTGTTCGCAAGTCCGTGAATTTTTCTAGGGCCACAACCACTTTCTGGTCCACTGTCAGAACTCATACTGCGCTTTCTGGGTTTCCAAATCTTTACCTCGGTTTGCCAATTGATAGGTCTTGTCTCCTGTCCTTCATCCTGCACATTTAGCCACATATTGTATTTACCAGTGGCCTTTCCTGCTCTCCCTATGATGGTGGCATCCCTCCACACACTGGTCCCTTCTGACATATATGTTACCTTTGTTCCTACTTTGGGTAGTTGCCCTTTTGGATGAATAGTGTTATCTTGTACCTCAATGTTACTTTGTTCATAGTCAGTCAACCCTGTATCTGTCGCCGTCTGCTCCTCATAACTACCCAGTGTGTGTATGTGAAGTGCATGGTGCCTCCTCGTGTTCTATGCCATGTTCAGAACCTGTAAAGGTATAGTCAGTACCAATTAACCGTAAAGAATGTACCCTAACAGTTTGATTGCCGTGTTGTACAATCACTACTTTCCCATCACTCCCTATTACCTTGTCAGGTCCTTTCCACTCTTTCTGGCCTTCCCTTTTATAATATAACATGTCTCCTTTCTAAACCGCATTCCCAATAGTCTTATGCGGTGCCCTAGGGCCCGACGAATTTTCTCCAAAACCTCAGCTTTAATGAAAGCTTTTCTGCCCACATGCAAAGCGTTCAGATGAGCAGAAAATGTGAAGCTAATACTAGTCCCTTCTAGAGCAGGGGAAGCATCTGACAACACCTAAGGTAACTTCGGACTTCTTCCGTACACCAACTGGTAGGGACTGTACTCCCCCCCGCCCCCCCCCCCCGCCTCCAACCATTTGCAGAGAGTTCTTTGCGTGCACCACCCATGCTAGTGCTGTTTGCAATTTACAATCTGGTTGATCAGCTAATATTTTATGTAACGTGGCATCTATTACTGCATGGTTTCTTTCACAAAGACCATTACTAAACGGGATCTCAGCTGCAGTCTGCATAACTATGATGTTTAAAATATTGCACGTATCCTGAAATTCTTCATTGGTAAATTCCCCACCATTAGCTGTGAGGAACTTCGTTGGTATCCCTAATCCTGTTCCTACCCATTTCTCCATGACCTTATCGACAATGGTTCTTTTGTCTTTACTATGTATCACAGTGGATAGGCTAAATCTGATTGCCATATCTATGAAGTGTAGTAAAAAACAACCCTATCCTTGTCCCAAACTTTTAAGTCCATTGCCACTGCGTCATTAAACTCCCTGGCTAGTGGCAAGCTCACAACAGGACGTGTTGTGCAATATTTAAGGTAAATTTCACACTGGGCAGTGATTTGTTCAATAAGGTCATCATATACTTTATCAACCACTCCTGCATCTCGAAGCAAAGTCTTCAGTTCCTGTGGCTCAGATGTGCAAACTGCCTATGTAATTTCCAAGTGGTCTTCTTTTTATCCACCAAATTCTTTTTCTCAGCAGTTAACAAAATTTCATGACCTTTTTTGATGAGAAATCCCTGGTTTCCATAAGTGGCAAGCAGTAATGGACTGACCGAGTAAAATGTAGATCCACATTTTTTCCAACTACGACTGCTCTATCATTCTTCATATCTATGTCATCTGAGCCTTCTTCATCACAGAGCAACTCAACAATAGCGGTATCTCACTAGAAACCACATCAGTACTGATAAACAGATTGATCCCTGCTATCTTACAAGGGAGGACCACTGTTTTGCGGATGCTAATGTATTGTCATCTCCAACCTGAAGCAGGTAGAGCTCTCACACTCCTTGACCTCCTGCCGGCCTGCCTCATTGAGCGACTCCAGATAGTAGTCAAGCCAGTCGATGCCACACACCATAGAAGTGCAACCACTGTCCAGAACTGCACAGTTAAAGGAATCTACCATCAAGATACTCATCACCGGATTCAAACTCTGTGATCAATACAATTCCATCATGGCAGTCACCATCATCATTTTCAGTTTCAGATCAATCTGTCTCGTGGGTCACTTCAAAAACATGATTGCTGCGCTGTGGGCAGTTCATTGCATAATGGCACTGGGAATCACACCGAAAACACCGATTAACCATTCCCAGTGCATGTTTTGGGTTTAAACGCCTACGATCACCATCCCAGACACGCTTTTTGTCCCGACTCTCAAATTGGCTCAAGTTAGGACCATTTTCAGACCTCTTGTCATTAACCTCATCTTTGTATTGGAATCTTCATCTAATATTTGGTTGACCACGAAATTCGGTCACGATTGAATCCTCTATCCTTTGTTTTACAGCTTAGTTGTTCGTATTTGCTAAGAAAGTGGCAGGGAATGACCGACTGTTTCCCCAGAAATGTTTCAGGGCAGCAGGCATTTGATCTGAGAGAGATTCTTTCCCCAGGAACTGAACCCCTCTTTGTACTAAAAGACGATCAACATGGGAAATGCGAGTACAGTCCAGTAATTTAAATACCAATTCTGGAATTTCAAGTTCAAATCTCTGTGGTCTCCAACCGTTGATTTATCAACATCCATGATATCTTCTTCCATGGACTGATCATCTGATTTCCTAAACCTATCAAAGATTGTCGAAGCTTCATACGCTTCAAATAACTCATCCTTTTTGTAGAACTTACCCAAAAGTTGTATCAGAAAGTTTAATCCCTCTTCATGATCCAAAGCATCCACTTTCCACTCTGAAAATACTTTACTCCTTATCTTACCTTTGGCTGGTAATGATAATGCCAAAACCACACCTTGCTTCTTTCGGGGTGCAGCAGTAACCCGGGTCCACATTTCAGCTTCAGCCTTCCATTGCTGGTAAGGTTCGGAGTCAGAAAAAAATTGATGGATAGTCAAAGTTTGCGATTTTACACCATCCTGCCACCATTCCATAACTTAAATTATTAACAACAGTACACTTCCTTTCCCTCAGAGGACTGAGACAGAAAGCTTCATATACAGCAATCAATCAGCAAAGCTTAAAGTCCATCCTCTGCTACCATGTTACTCACAATTAGAGGTTGTGGTGGAAGAATTAATCCAGGCAGATCTCTTGGTTAAAGCTGGTTTATTTTTAAAATGCGCCTTTGAATCAGAAGGTTGTGGGTTCATGTCCCACTCTCGGAAACCAAGAACTGTGATTGTACTCGAAAAGAGTTGCAATCTGTGACTGTTGATAACTCGAAAGAGTATCAGTTTTTGGAACCGCTACCTATGCGGTTAATTCTGTTGACCGCTATCTACACCGTTCGTTTTGTTAACCGGTATCCCCATAGTTTCTTCTGTTAACCGCTATATACACAGTTCGTTCTGTTAACCTCTATCTGAACAGTTAGTTCTGTTTGCCTCTTTCTACACCGTTAGTTCTGTTGGTCACTATCTACACCGTTAGTTCTGTTAGTTGCTGTCTATACCATTACTTCTGTTGGTCACAATTTACACCAAGAGTTTTGTTGGCTGCTATCTACATATTTAATTCTGTTAGCCACTGTCTACTGCTTTTGTTCTGTTAGCTGTTATCAAAACCATTTGATCTATTAGCCATTGTCTACATGATTAGTCCTGTTAGTCTCTATCTCCTCAAATAGTTCTTGAGCTACTATCCACACTGTTGGTTCTGTTAGTCACTATCTACAAAGTTAGTTCTGTTAGCCATTATCTACATGGTTAGTTCTGTTACTCACTATCTACACCATTAGCTCTGTTAGCTGTTATCTACATGGTTAGTTCTGTAAACTGGTATCAAAACAGTTAGTTCCATTAACCGCTATCAACATGGTTTGTTCTGTTAACTGCTTTCTACCCGTTAGCTCTGTTAACCTCGATCTGCACGGTTAGTTCTGTTCCCTTCTATCTATACTGTTAGTTCAGATAGCAACTTTCTACACCGTTAGTTCTGGTAGCTGCTATTTACACCATTAGTTCTGTTAGCCACTATCTACAACAATAGTTCTGGTAGCTGCTATTTACACCATTAGTTCTGTTAGCCACTATCTACAACATTAGTTCTGTTAGCCGCTATCTACACCGTTAGTTCTGTTAGCCACTATCTACAACAATAGTTCTGTTAGCCGCTATCTACACCGTTAGTTCTGTTAGCCGCTATCTACACCATTAGTTCTGTTAGCCACTATCTACAACAATAGTTCTGTTAGCCGCTATCTACAACAATAGTTCTGGTAGCTGCTATTTACACCATTAGTTCTGTTAGCCACTATCTACAACACTAGTTCTGGTAGCCGCTATCTGCACCATTAGTTCTGTTGGTCAGGATCTACATGGCTAATTCTGCTAGTCGCTATCCAAACCATTAGTTCTGTTAGCTGTAATAAGACCATAAGACCATAAGACATAGGAGCAGAAATTAGGCCATTCGGCCCATCGAGTCTGCTCCGCCATTCAATCATGGCTGATAAGTTTCTCAACCCCATTCTCCTGCCTTCTCCCCATAACCTTTGATCCCCTTACCAATCAAGAACCTATCTATCTCGGTCTTAAATACACTCAATGACCTGGCCTCCACAGCCTTCTGTGGCAATGAATTCCATAGATTCACCACTCTCTGGCTAAAGAAGTTTCTCCTCATCACTGTTCTAAAAGGTCTTCCCTTTACTCTGAGGCTGTGCCCTCGGGTCCTAGTCTCTCCTACTAATGGAAACATCTTCCCCACATCCACTTTATCCAGGCCTTTCAGTATTCTGTAAGTTTCAATCAGATCCCCCCTCATCCTTCTAAACTCCATCGAGTATAGATCCAGAGTCCTCAAACGTTCCTCATATGTTAAGCCTTTCATTCCTGGGATCATTCTCGTGAACCTCCTCTGGACCCTCCCCAGGGCCAGAACATCCTTCCTGAGATACGGGGCCCAAAATTGCTCACAATATTCTAAATGTGGTCTGACCAGAGCCTTATAAAGCCTCAGCAGCACATCCCTGCTTTTATATTCTAGTCCTCTCAAAATAAATGCCAACATTGCATTTGCCTTCCTAACTACCGACTCAACCTACAAGTTAACCTTAAGAGAATCCTGGACTAGGACTCCCAAGTCACTTTGCACTCCAGATTTCTGAATTCTCTTCCCATTTAGAAAATAGTCTATGCCTCTAATCTGCCCACCAAAGTGCATGACCTCACACTTCCCCACGTTGTATTCCATCTACCACTTCTTTGCCCATTCTCCTAACCTGTCCAAATCCTTCTGCAGCCTCCCCACCTCCTCAATACTACCTGTCCCTCCACCTATCTTTGTATCATCTGCAAACTTAGCCAGGATGCCCTCAGTTCCTTCATCTAGATCATTAATGTATAAAGTGGAAAGTTGTGGTCCCAACACTGACCCCTGCGGAACTCCACTAATCACCTGCCGCCATCCTGAGAAGGACCCCCTTATCCCCACCCTCTGCCTCCTGCCAGACAGCCAATCTTCTATCCATGCTAGTACCTTGCCTCTATCACCATGGGCTCTTATCTTACTGAGCAGCCTCCTGTGCGGCACCTTGTCAAAGGCCTTCTGGAAGTCCAAGTAGATAACATCCAATGGCTCTCCTTTGTCTAACCTACTCATTACCTCCTCAAAGAATTCTAACAGATTTGTCAGGCATGACCTCCCCTTGATGAAACCATGCTGACTTTGCCCGATTTTACCATGCACTTCCAAGTATTCTGAAATCTGATCCTTAATAATGGACTCTAAAATCTTACCAACGACCGAGGTCAGGCTAATCGGCCTGTAATTTTCTGTCTTTTGCCTCACTCCCTTCTTAAACAGGGGGGTTACATTAACAATTTTCCAGTTCTCTGGGACCCTCCCTGACTCTAGTGATTCCTGAAAGATCGCCACTAACGCCTCCACTATCTCTTCAGCTATCTCCTTCAGAACCCTGGGGTGTAATCCATCTGGCCCAGGTGATTTATCCACCTTCAGACCTTTCAGTTTTCCTAGCACCTTCTCCTTGGTAATGGCCACCATACTCACCTCTGCCCCCCGACTCTCTTGAACTTTGGGGATTTCACTCGTGTCTTCCACTGTGAAGACTGACGCAAAGTACCTATTCAGTTCCTCCGCCATTTCTTTGTTCCCCACTACTACTTCTCCAGCGTCATTTTCCAGCGGCCCAATGTCCACTTTTTCCTCTCTCTTACCCTTTATATACCAAAAAAAACTCTTGCAACCTTCTTTTATATTACTGGCTAGTTTACCCTCATATTTAATCTTCTCCCTCCTTATTTCTTCTTTAGTTGTCCTCTGTTGGTCTTTGTAGGCTTCCCAATCCCCTGGTTTCCCACTGCTCTTCGCCGCATTGTATGCTTTCTCTTTAGCTTTTGTGCTGTCCCTGACTTCCCTTGTCAGCCATGGTTGCCTTGTCCTCCCTTTGGTATGCTTCTTCTTCCTAGGGATGAATATTTGCTGCGTCTCCAAAATTATTCCCAGAAACTCCTGCCATTGCTGTTCCACTGTCTTTCCTGCTAGGCTCATCTCTCAGTCAATTCTGGCCAGCTCCTCCCTCATACCTCTGTAGTTGCCTTTATTCAACTGTAATACCGTTACATCTGATTCCAGCTTTTTCCTCTCAAATTGCAGGGTAAATTCTATCATACTATGGTCACTTCCTCCTAAGGGTTCCTTCACCTTAAGCCCCCTTATCAAATCTGCCTCATTACACATCACTAAATCTAGAATTGCCTGTTCCCTAGTGGGCTCCACCACAAGCTGCTCCAAAAAGCCATCTTGTAGACATTCCACAAATTCCTTTTCTTGGGATCCACTACCAACCTGATTTTCCCAGTCTACCTGCATATTGAAATCCCCCATGATCACTGTAACCTTGCCTTTCTTACACATCTTTTCTATCTCCTGGTGTATCTTGTGCCCCACATCCTGACTACTGTTCAGAGGCCTGTACATAACTTCCATTATGGTTTTTTTACCTTTGCGGTTCCTCAACTCTACCCACACAGATTCTACATCATCTGACCCTACATCATTTCTTGATATCGATTTAATTTCATTTTTTACTAACAAAGCAACCCCACCCCCTCTGCCAACCTGCCTATCTTTTCGATAGGATGTATATCCTTGGATATTTAGCTCCCAGTCTTGATCCCCTTGCAGCCATGTCTCCGTGATGCCCACCACATCATACCTGCCAATTTCAATCTGCGCCACAAGCTCATTTACCTTATTTCGTATACTGCGTGCATTCAGATACACCTTCAGTCCTATATTTCCCGTTCCCTTTCTCATTGTCGTCTCTTTATCTGATGTGCTTGGAGTTAGATTCCAATTGTCCAAAACCTAATGCAGTAAAGTGTCCTATTTGCAGCACAACCTTCTGGGCTCAGATCAGCCTCAGCAATCACCTACATACCCACCAGAGCCCTGCCAAACCCCACAAATCATGAACATGGTCCCCTTCACTCCAAAGGATGAACAAGATTGGAAATGATCAACCTCCATTATTTCTTCCTTTACAATGACCGCACTTTTTACAATGCCAATGGAGTTTGAGGCGTACAGGACTACACACTATTCCCTGAACAAGTTGTATACCACTTACCCATGACAATGTTCCTGCAACGTAGACCTGTGCTAACCAGCTCCAGTTTTAAAGAAACATAAGTTTGGGTCTGTTCTTTGCTCCAGATATTATTAAGTAACTTGTGTTGTTCACTTGAGCCTTGACAAAGGCAGCTGGTGGTTACAGTTGCTTTACTTCAGCATTAAATGACAGTCTACAAGGAGTGTATCAACATGCAACACAATTTGCAAGTGGAGTATCAGCATATGGAGCACAATTGAATGTAAACATGCATCTCCTTGCATACAGATTTCTCTTAAATTTTCTCTTCTCTCACCTCATTGGCTACTTTAGTATCCATTGTCTTACATGGTAACCTCTAGCCTAATTCTTAGCATCTTGTCTATTTGGCAATGAATCAGCGGCTTTTCTGTTGCTGCTGTTACAGTTGGAATATTCTGTTGATCAAACTTGAGTACACTGTCTGTTGCCAGGTTAATCCTTAACTCTCTCAGTCTCATTAATCAGCACTGGGCCCCAGCTCTGGAGACAGACCAATCCATGAGGTCCTTATGGATGGAATTAGTTGTCAGTTGTCATTCTGAAAGGTGAGAAATGTAAGATGATCCTAACACCAGAACAATGGATTCTGTAATACCAATGTGTGTATGCAATTACATTGTGCTCCAAAGAAACAATTAATAGGATTAAATTACTTTACATTCATCATGGCTTGTGCTATATACAGCCCAGATTTGCGCTGTAGATGAGTCAATGTATTTGTCATTTATTTACACTGTCAGAGGTTAGATCCATGAATGAATATGAAGCTTCATTTGGTTAAAGGAATGCCAGAAGATAACTTGGTTAGCATCAAAATCTCCCTCACCCAGAGCAAAAATTGAATGTAGCAGCTTAATTTCGAAACCTGTTTCTTTTCTCCCTTGGGCAGATGTTAAGTGCAGCGAGTACTGAACTCAGAGAGGAGACCTGAATTACAACTTCATTCCTTCCTGAGTTCAGTCCTAAAGCTGCTCCTGAGGGCCAGTCCCCACCAGTTAATGGAGACATTTGACAGGCAGAGGCTAAAATGTCCAGGAATGCATTTTCTTTTTGAAAAAGGAAACATGTTGTCTGAAATTTTCCTGAAATTTGTCATTCTTGCATCTGTCCTGATGAGTGCAGGACAAAAAGCTTCAACAACATGTCTCTGTTTCTCAGCAATACGCAATCCTATATCACTAAGCAACTAGTCTTCTTTTTTCTCAACCAAATCAAGAAATTGTCGGGTCTGTGGTTTAACAAACCTGATTCCTTCAGCTACAAAATGGATACAGGACATGAAGAGAGGAGAGGAGAGGGGTAAAATGAAATGGGGATGGGGAGAAGGCAGGAGGAGGGAAGGTGAAGGACTGGGGGAGAAGTTATAAAGGATAGGAGAGGGCAGGTGGAGGGGAGGGGAGTGGGAGGGGAGGGGAGAGGGAAAGAAGGGGAGGAGAGTAGAGGTGAGAGAAGGAGAGTGGAGAAGCATCAGTTCTTTTACACCACTATTGTTGTGGGTTCAGTTCAGTTTATTAGTGAAGAAAATTCAGTCAGATCCAAGATGGGTGGCTATCCCAACTAATGGAAGGGGAAGAAGCTAATGGACAAGTCAATAAGGAATGTCACAATTCTCGTGCGGATCCGCAAACGAAACTAATTAAATTTACCAAATGATCCCCATATGAAGAAATTACCAAACAAGATTTTACTTTTTGAAACATTTACTTTAACCCAAATCAAAATCAATGTAAATTAAGCATAAATTAACAGGCAAATCACGGACAGTACAGACTACAAATTACAGATGGAATAGACGATACAACAAAGATAGATTTCCAGAATCTTCTAGGCAGTCCACCCCTACTCTCTGGCAACAATTTTAGGCACATAGTTCTTCCAAGCTCAGATCTTCCTCAAGCAGAACTCCATTCCCTTTCCTTCAAGGACTTGGCTGATTCTCCACAGGCAGCAGCCTCCACATAAACAGGGTTCTTTCCGTGCAATCTTCCACATAATGGCTACTTCTTTCTGGAACTTTCTCAACTCTCAGCTTCTTTCAGTTATGGTTGTGTAGATCTACCAGAACTGCCTTTACCTTTGCATTGTATGGCTGGGCATTGAATCTCTTGGAAGTGAAAAGAAACAGCAGTCCTAAACATGCCTTCCAACCACTCAGATATCCAACTCTCATAGATCTGAGTACTACCTTGATTTGGTTGCGAGAAAAGAAACGCAATTGCAGATATTTTAGCTGCAGCCCATCAAATGCATCCATTAACCGACTAATTAACCCTAACCTTAACCACCCACCCCCCCCTCTCCCCTCCACACACACACACACACACCCCCACCACCACCTGCCACTCCAATCTGCTAACCTGTTGGCTGGGGCAAAAAATTCTACCTACTGTCAAAGTTCATATATTCCGGGGAAAACCCACTGTACTTGAGTTATTCGAAGGTGAAGACAGATGTGGAGAATGGAATCTACAACGCTTACGTATAACCATTGGCAGCCTTGACTAATGATTAACTTTGAGAAGTCCATTATCAGGAAGGGACACAAGAGCACAGTTAGAATGGATCTATTGGCAATGTTACTGATGCCAGGACTGATCAATGATGTCCTGCATTAAGCTCAGTTAACGCCAACATCACCATTGACATTTAGAATTATGATAGTTTACAGAACAGAAGGATACATTCAGCTCATTTTTGCTAAAACAATCCAAAATTGATCCCACTACTCCATACTCTTCCCCCATCACCCTGTATCTCATTCTCCCTCAATATTTACTCTTATTTTCCCTTAAATCTGTGATGGTTTCTCCCTCAGTCACCCTCTGTCGTGAAGTATTCCATACTCCATCACCACACAGCCTCACTCCTCACTCTTTCTACTGATGACCCCTCATCACTGATAATGACATTAGAGGAAACAATCCTCCCCTATTCACTATCAAAAGCCTTTGTCACGTTAAAACACAATAAAGAATTTGCATAATTCATTCATTAGCTATGCTAGAGGTGGGGGAAGGGACCCAATTTCAGGAATCACCTAAGGAGGACCCGGGCAGTTCTACTGTCGAAATATATTTGCAGCAAGGGAGAGGAGTTTGTCATAGAGAAGACATTCATCAGCTCCTTGAACCACACATCTCACTGCATGCAGTATGCAATTATATGCCATCCCTAACATTGTAACCATCATTGAAGCCTAACCTAATATCCCTTGGAAGAGGCGGGTAAGTGGAGTTGAAGTACAGTCCAACAACAGGCAGCACAGGTTTCAAGGCTTGAATGTCCTATTCCTGTTCCCACTCTCCTAAGTTCTTTCCTATTAAGCTAGTTCCTTCAACAGCAACTTCCAAACCCACAACTACTACCATCCAGAAGGACAAGGGCAGTAGACACATGGGAACACCACCACCTGGAAGTTCCCCTCCAAGTCATTCACCATCCTGACTTGGAAATATATCACCGTTCCTTGACTGTCACTGGGTAAAAATCCTGGAACTCCCTTCCTAACGGCACTATGGGTGTACCTACACCACATGGACTGCAGTGGTTCAAGGTGGCATATCACCACCACCTTCTCAAGGGCAATTAGGGATGGGCAATAGATGCTGACCTAGTCAGTGAAGCCCACATCCCATGAAAGAATTAAAAAAAGGTTAAAGCTGCTGCTGAGGTTAAGTAGTAATAGTGTAATTAAGGTATCGTTGTACCTCCTTGTTCTGGGTTTGAGATGTTCCTACACCTTCTTGTGCTGGATCCTGAGTGGTCTCTCCACCTCCCTAAACCTCCATGCCTCCCCTCTGCCTCTATCCCCTTCATTCCAACCTGCCTCAGAACCCCTTTCCTCGAACAAGCTTTAGGTCACAGCCTCCCTCATCACCTCAGCACACCCGTTTCTTTTTAATTACATTCCCTATGAAATATCTTGGAACATTTCTCCTCCATTGGAGGCGTTCCAATAATGCAGGTTGTTGTTGTTGTGTGAACTGAGATTGCCCAACCCTTGTCTTCTATCACAGGCACCCCGTCCCCCTGCACCCCATCCCCACCTGGTCAAACAACCTTTTTTCCCCATCTCCAATATTTTGATAACTGATAAACGAAGTAGATGAGAAGAAACACATTTATGTAATGACCCAACCGTTGACATCCCAGGTTTGTATGAAGCAGTGTTCATGAGATTCATTTTGAATTCTTGCAGATTCCAGGACAACCCAGGAAGGCTAGCAACCTTTGTGTTAACCCCACTTTAATTGAATACATCGCATTCGGACAGAGTTAACGTTTCGAGTTGAATATGACTCTTCTTCAGAATTCTTCAGAATGCTCTGAAGAGTCATATTCGACTTGAAAGGTTCACTCTTCTTCTCTCTCCACAGACCCTTCCAGACCTGCTGAGTTTTTCCAGCACTTGTTGTTTTTATTTCAGGTTTCCAGCATCTGCAGTATTTTGCTTTTAGTTTAGCATTCAAATAGAACTCATTTCCAACACTGCTCCCTGGAAAAAAGGTCAAAAACCCCCCCAAAGTGTGAGAAGGCCTGCCTCCTTAGCTTGCCTCATGCTTCATGCAGAGTTGTGCCTTTCAATCCATAAACCAATTGTCTCTCTATGTTGAAGAGAGATGCCAATGCTCCTCCATGTGCTGTAGCAAGTTACCATTAATGCTCGTCTGTGCATCCACTCTCCTCCTGTGGTGCGTAAACAATGTTTTGAGTGCAAAGTGCTCGGGAAAAGGTTATTGTTTGCTTGTCGTCTATGTGGATCGTCATGGTGGGTAAGCTAGCCCTACACAATAAACACCAACCAGGCTTCACACAATGCAAGGCTACAGTACAATTCTACAGAGAGCCACGTTGATGTTCATTAATAACTCCTAATTGGTTTACACACTAACAAAATTTTGCTCAATGCTTAGTCCTGTTGGACAAGCAATGAAACATAGATTATACAGACAGCGCTTAGAATAACCTTTATTAGAAAAATCGCCCAACACATCAGTTGAACAGTTCCGCAATTATCAGTCAGCATGTGGTCACTCTGACCCACTGCGATGTACTTTATCACTAAATGATCAGTCTCTTGAATGTAGCACTTCCTAATGAATTGGTTTTTGGCACAATTTCATCCCTTATCACTCAGGAAGGAACAATAAATATATCCAGGCCTTTCCACCAACCCAAGGAGAGTTTTTTTTATTAATCACTGCACTGTTTTGAAACCCCAATTAGTTTCACTGACCTAATTTGAAAGATTGTTCCTTTGAACAGGGTCGGCTGTATCACTTTTCGATACAACTTTAAACCCTAGTTGTGATGTGACATCCACTGTATGTTAAAACCATGTCCGTCACTGCATCACACCCTGTGGGCAGAATCTTGTGCCCTCGTCTGTGGTGAGGTTGGTTGGGAGTGGTGGGGGGGGTGGTGTGCTGGTATTTAATCAGGTGGGAGGGAACGAGGTGGAGACCCTGCCATCTTCCTGCCTCCACCCCAATTAGGTCTGTGTCTGAAATGGCCCCTTCCCACCCAGCTACCAACTGATGCCCATAAGTGGGCAATTAATACCCATTTAAGGGTGTCAACCCACTGCCAATGGTATTAACCCAGGGGGTCTCGCCTAGAGGGGAGCACAATAAGCAAACCCGTGCACCTTTGTTTGCAGGCCCCTGGTGGGTTGGGGGTGGGTCCCTTGTTCAAAGGCACTCAGTGTCTGATCGAGGGATTCGGCATCAGATGCAGGGCTTGGCAGGGGGGTTTGGCACTGAAAGTCGCAACTCTGCCCTTGTTACCAATTTTGCCACATGCTCCCACATGACCCTCCCACCTTGCAAAACCCCTCCCTCCATCGCTCACCTGTGCCTGGGTCCCGCCTCAGACCTGGGCCTTGGGTGGGCGAGTGTCCCTGCAGCAGCCACCTGGTGGCGATGCTGAGTACAGAACAGCCGCCTGCCTCTGATTGGCCAGCAGCTCTCGATGGGTGGAGCCTCTGCACCCGGGGGCCCTTGATCCCAGCGGAAAGCCCACTGCTGGCCTGTGGGGCACAAGCTGCAGTGGGTCTTCTCAGAAAGATGGAACACGGGTGCCTGTCTGACCCTTCAGGCAGCTGAGACCCCCATCACCTCCGCAAGATTCCACCTAGTGTGTCTACAGTCCACGCAGTTGGAAACAGCGGGTGTTTCATCATGTGTTTGGGATCTAGACGGCGTTCTTTGGAGTTTGTCTATTCTACCAAAGGAAGATGCTCAAGACAGTAGTTTGTGAAGACCATAACACTTTACTTACAGCTACTATATTGATATCAAGAAACGGCTGATGGCACTAGATAGTGCAAAGGCTATGGGCCCTGACAATATTCCGGCAATAGTACTGAAGGGCAGCAGACATAAGGGAACACCACCACCTGGAAATTCCCCTCCAAACCACTCACCATCCTGACTTGGAAATATATCACCGTTCCTTCACTGTCCCCGGGACAAAATCCTGGAACTCCCTCCCTAACAGCACTGTGGATGTACCTACACCACATGGGCTGCAGTGGTTCAAGAAGGCAGCTCACCACCACCTTCTCAGGGGCAATTAGGGAATGGGTAATAAATGCTGGCCCAGCCAACGATGCCCAAGCCCCATGAACGAACAAAAAAAATACACATTGGAACCTGGTTGGAACTTCTGCTCCCTCCAGATATCTGTTACCCAATCATGTGATGTAACATCATCATTACATCAGCATCATGTGCGTCTGATGTTAACCCTTTACTCTACGTCTCCCTCCAAGTCTTTATCACATTATATACATGCTCCTACATCTCCCCCCAAAGTCTCAGACCTCACAGGGTTAGTCTCTGAGGTGCTTTGGCCAATCTCCTTGATCTTATTCTTATCTCTTTCTGAGGCCGAGGATATTCCTGACTTTCCCTTTGGTCAGTATGAGTGCTCTTCTCCTGGGTGGCTGTAGAGATTTGTCTTGTTTCTTGTTCCTGATTTCCATCAGGATCTGAGCAGTAAGCCCAAGTTTCTATTGACTTTCTTTCCCAGGATATTCAGGTGCTGCGCTTTCTCTTTTTAGTTCTCTGGTCCGTCTCAATCTGTACGGTATCGGTTGTGGAGCTCTATCGATTATTATACCTTCTTTCTGTTTGTCTCGTACCCATACTCTCTCCCTGGGCTTCAACACTGATAACTCTCATGCTCTGTGCCTGAAGTTAAAGTTATGAACCTGTTTGTATCTCCGTTCTTCCTCTTGCTGTTGGCCGTGGTCGTTTGAGAGAATATTACACGTTAGTTTCTGTTGCAGAGCTGGGAGCTGTGTTCTCAATCTCCTTCCATTAACAACTCCTCTGGTAAGAAACCATTTTGTAGCGGTGAGGTTTGGTAACTCAGAATAGATAAATTTAGACCTTCATTCTTCTTCATCAAGCCTTTAATGGTTCTCACACCTCTCTCAGCTTCTCCATTTGCTTGAGGATAACAAGGTGAGCTGGTTATGTGAATAATCCGTATTCCTTCTCAAAATTTTGGAATAATTCATTAGCAAATCGCAGACCATTGTCTGACATCACAATGTCCGGAATGCCATGTGTTACATAAATTCGCTTCAGTGAGTGAATGGCTGCATCCACCCTGATGCTGGACAATCCGGTCACTTCAATCCACCTTGGGCGGTAACCAATGACAATAAGGAATATCTTGCCTTTAAAATCAAATAAATCCATTCCCAGACGCTCCCACAGCCTTGATAGAAAAGTAGAAGGTGAGAGTGGTTCTTTTTGCTTTTGGCTTTTCACTGCATGGGTAAGACAATCAGAGATCATTTCTTCTGTAGAACGAGTAATGCCTGACCACCAGACTGATTACTGGGCTCTTGCTCGACATTTTGCTGTCCCTAAGTGACCTTGGTGAAGCCTTTGAAGAATATCAAACTGGAGTGTTCTTGGAATGGTTATTCTGTCACTAAACTAGGAATTCACTAATGATTATGAGCTACTTTCTCTGTTTGACTATTGCCATAGTACTGGATTATTGGCAGTATAGGCTGGACATCCTTTCAGACAGTATTCTCTTATCTGGACACATTCTTCATCTTGTTGCTGTGCTTCATTTATCTCCTGCAGCACCTTTGCAGTAGCCAGTGGGTGTTGAATAATGGGAGATGCATATGCTTCCACCTCCTCGATGAAATACAAATCCGGTAGATTGTTCTTCCAACAGGTATCCTAGATAGTGTATCTAGATAGTGTCCTCTGGTACTTCCCTTGAACGTACCCTGTTATGGAGTCATATCTCATTCATCTTAATCTGATCCATTGGGTTCTAGACGGTATCTTCACAATCTCTTTCATGTTCACAAGAGTGACTAGTGGCTTATAGTTTCTATTTTGAACCATAATCCCATCACATTGTCCGAGAATTTCTCACAAGTCCATGTTGCTGCCAATACTTCCTTCTCAATTGTATCATATCTTTACTCTGTGTCTGTGGGTGACCTTGAGGCAAAGTCAACCAGCCTACGTCTACTGTCTCTCTGTACCTAAAATTATACTGCACCCAGACCTGTGGATGATGCATCTGCTGCAGCTGTGGTCAGTAGTTCTGGGTTGTAATGTACTAAAATTTCAGAGAAAATTAAATTCGAGATAAGCTTCAATTTTAAGCATGTCTTCTTGCTTTTGTAAAGAAGATACTTGATTCTGGATGACATACCATCTGGATGTTCAATGATTTCTTTATATTTGTACTTCAATTTTGCCTGTGGTGTTTCGTGTAGTCTCACCTGGACCCTGTAAGTTGATAGATGAAGGCTGCAGTGTGATGTGCATAAACAATTTTACTTTGTTGGATAAAAAAGAAACTCCTGCTGCTGTGTCTAATTTAAGTTCCATCAGGTGTCCATCCGCTTCAAGGTTAATACTCCAGTATTTATTTTCTTATTCATTTGCTTCCCCTAGGAAAGCTATTTCCTTTTCCTATCTTCTTCCACTTCTTGTATGTGGTTTGGCTTTAATATTTTTCCTTTTGTGCAGTTTGTCTGCGTTTTAGATTGGCAGATGGTTTTAAAATGTCCTATTTTTCCACGGTTGTGGCACTCTGCTCCCCCTGCCGGGCGTTCTTCCCGCTTGTGCTGGTCTCTCCCGCCACACCGACAGCCTTTCAAGATGGCAGTTGGCGCACTTTTCCCCATCATCGCTGTTTTTTTTGCTTCGGTGCACTTTCCCTCCTAGGGCCTAGGTACTGAATGACCTCACTCATTCGTTTTCACGGGACCTCACCCGTCTCACGGACAAACAATCTACTTTGCTTCCTGAGCTCAGATTGTCTTGCAAGTTGAAATGCCCTGATTAGAGTTCAATCCTCTCTCGTCTGCAAGAGACCTGATAGAGCTTCACCTAAGACCCCGGCCACTATGCGATCACGAATGAATTCTTCCCTCAATATTCTGTAGTCGCAATATTCTGCCAGCCTGTCGAGATCATTGATGAACACATCCATGCTCTTGGCTGGTCTTTGTTTTCACTTGTTAAATTTTGCCCTTCCTATAATTAAATTGTTACAAACACTGAAATATGTATCGAATGCTTGCAGGACTTCTTCATTAAAAGTTAAAGTTCCATCGACTCCGTGCCGCGCTATTATGTCATCGGCAGTAGCTCCAATTTCTAGAGTAATGTACTGACCTGACCCTTTTGTTCTTTTTTGTGCAAATCAGAAGCGGCTCTATACCTGGAAATCCTCTTTCTCCTGTTGTCCCAGTGCTAAGTCTGTTTCCAACCTACAGTGCTTCAGAATGGTTCTGGAAGTAGTCGTTTGGATTCCATGCTTGTTTCAAGTGCTGAAATTGTTGCTGCATCACTGGTGTTGCTTGTTGGTTCCAGTCTGTGCTCTCTGCTCGGTCTATATCTCAGCTTGCATCTGTTGCACCCATGATGCTTCACCTTTTGGTTCAGTCTTTGAATCAATTCCTTTCGTCCTTCTTTTAAGGACCTCTTGACTTGCCAGGTCTGTAGCCGCTCCTTCGAGTTGTCTGGGTCTTTTACTCACTGTCCGCTGCCACCATGTTTTGTCTTATGCTCAGGGTCTAGACAGGGTCTTTGGGGTTTGTCTATTCTCCCAAAGTAAACTGCTCAAGACTGTAGTTTGTTAAAACCATTATTCTTTATTTACAGCTACTACATACATATTGAGACCTCTGCATGAGGTTGGAACTTTTGTTCCTTACAGATCTTTGTTAGTCAATCATTTGATGTTACATCGTCATTATATCAGCATCATGTTAACCCTTTACTCTACAGTGCTTCAGGCATGGTGGTGGATGCAGTGTGTTGGAATTGCTGAGGCAGCGAGCATGTTTAATACAGCATAGTGGTCCACTTATTGGACACGTTGGGTCAGAATGTCATGGAGGAGGCAGGAACGTCAAGTAAGGAGACTTTCCAACCCAGCAGACCCACCTCCTTTAAAAAGGATGCTGAACACTATTTTATTTCTGGGGAGGCAGGGGCAGGAAGGAGTTGGGCTCACCACCTCTGGAGGCAGTTCGGAGGCAGCCATGGAGGTGTGTGAGTCCCAAGTTGGACTGATTAGAAGGCAAGCCTCTGTTCTCTGGAGCTTTGACTCAGTTGTATTAAAGGTCCTCTAGCCATCACCCTTCACAACCCCTGTCCCCCTCATTCACCCCTCATTCCCCCTCCAAAGTCCTATGTTGCCTCCATACCCTTGATGCACCCTCCATGCCTAACATATTTCCCATGCTCTCTCTATATCCCATGCACCCCCCATACATTTTCCAATGTCCCAATGCACTTCCAATTCCCCCCAATTTGCTTCATGCCCACTCAACCAGTATGCACTATGTACAGAAGCAATGAGTCATATAAAATAGTGCCAAGAAATACTCATGAAAAAAAACTTGTACAAAAATCTCCTTTGAAAAAAACTGCTGCTCTTACAACCTTATAAAAGTGTCAATCAGACACAACCATTCATAGTATCAGTAACAAGATGCTTTCCCTTATTCACATCTCTTAATTTTGATCAAATAAACTATTAGACATTGAAAAACTACATCAAAGAAAGAATAACCTCATATATTATGAGGTTATTATAACCTCATAAAGATGTCAATCAATAAAAGGTAACACTCCTCCTCAAGCTGTCTAGACAGACTCCCTGCTGAACTGATTTCATTATTGAGTCTTGGAGCTCAGCCAAATATTCATAATGTGGCCATCAGGTAACTGTATAAACTGATGGCCAGACATTTGTTTCTACAGATATCTCATTATGTATGTTTAGTAGCAGGTTCAGGAGGTGAATAACTGTAATGGGGTCAGCAGTGCGGGGGCGCAGTGTAGGAAACGTTTCATTGATCTTCTGTGGTCTGGCAAGATGAGCGCAATACTACACCCAAATGAAAGGGCTCCAGTTCTAGAGTCACCAGCATATTGATGAGCAGAGTGACCTGAGGGTGCACAGCACTCAGGAACAATGAGGATTTGTAAAAAAACAGATCATGGTTAACTAGTCTGATTGAATTATTTGATGAAGCATTAGAGAAGATTGATGAAGGAAACGCAATTGGTGTTGTCTGTATGGATTTTAAGAAGATGTTTAACCAAATATCACAGTAAAGACTGGTTAACAAAATTGAGGCTAATGGAATAGGAGAATAAGTGTCAGATTGGCTAAAAAAACAAACTGCGACAGCGAGGATGATGCAAACCAACTGCACAGGGCATGGACAGACTGGCAGAATGGGCAGATAAGTGGTGGATGAAAGTGTTACAGCACAGAAGGAGACCATTCGGCCCATTGTGTCTACACCGGCTCACCAAATGAGCAATTCACCTTTTGCCATTCCCCTGCCTTCTCTCTGTAACTCTCTAATAATCCAACCTCCTCGAATGAAATAAGTGTCACAAACCTCTACACAAATTGAGTTTTCCAGCACCATACAGAGTACATCCTCTCATTTCCCCACCTCTAGAAAGTTTAGATGCGTATAAACAGCATTGCGCTCTTTAATCCCCTCTGTTACCTCTTCAAATAAAAAACACCGGCAAGTTAGTTAAACAGCATTTGTTCTTAATAAATCTATGCTGACTTTCCTTAATCCACATTTGCTTAATTATTGTCTCTAGCAGCTTCCCCATCACTGAAGTTAATCTTATTGGTCTGTGGTTGCTGGGCATATCTTTACACCATTTTTTGAACAAGGGTGTAACATTTTCATTTCCCCAGTCCTCTGGCACCACCCCTTAGTCCAAGTTATACTGGAAAATTATGGCCAGTTCCTCTGCAATTTCCACTCTCACTTCCCACATATCCTTGGATGCATCTCATCCAGCGCTGGTGCCTTATTCACTTTAAGTACAGAGAGCCTAGCCAATACCTCTTCCTTATCAATTTAAAACCCTTAAAATGTCTGAATTACCAGCTCTTCCACTATGACCTGGACAGCATCATCTTCCTTGGTAAAGACCGATGCAAAGTATTCATTTATTACCTCAGCCATGACCTTGCCTCCATGTGTCAATCCCCTTTTTGGTCCCTTATAGGCCCTACTCCTCCTTTTACCACCCTTTTACTATTTGTATGCCTATAGAAGAATTTGGGATTCCCTTTTATTTTGGCTGTCAGTCTCTTTTCATACTCGGTCTTTGCTTCTCCTATTTCACCTCCCCTCTGAACCTTCTATATTCAGCCTGGTTCTCAATTATATTCTCCACTTGACATCTGCCACAAGCACACTTACTCTTCTTCAACTTAATCTCCTTTGCCATCCAGGTTTGTTTGTCCTATCTTTCTCCTTTTTGGGAATATACCTTGACTATGCCCGATTTATCTCTCCTATAAAGATTCAGTTACCATTCTCCCTGCTAACTTTCGATTCCAATTTCTCTGGGCCAGATCCATTCTTATCCCATTGAAGTTGGCTTCCCCCAGTTAATCATTATCACTCTGGATCTCTCTTTGCACTTTTCCTCGGGAAAATTAAACCTTATGATACAACGATCACTGAATGTGAATGTTCCCCTACTTAACATTGATCGACTTGGCTCACCTCATTCCCAGGAACCTGGTCTAGTAGTGCCTCCTTTGTCATTAGACTGGAAACATACTGCTGTAGAAAATTTTCCAAAACACACCCTAGGAACCCTTGCCCCTATCTACTCTTTACATGACTACTTTCTCAGTCTATATTCAGATAATTAAAGTCCCACATTATAACTATCGTATAATTCTCCACCTCTCTGTGATTTCATTGCAAATTTGTTCCTGTACACCATTCCCATTAGTTGGTGGCCTATAGACGACACTGAATAATATAATTGTACCTTATCATCCCTTAGCTCTTGCCAAATAGATTCTGTCCTTGACCACCACCCCCCCCCCCTCTCTCTCTCTCTCTATCTCTCTCCAGCACTGCAATGCTCTCCTTAGTCAGTACTTCCACCCCTCCCCCTTTTCTTCCATTCCTATCTTTCCTGACTGCCTTAGATCCAGGTTTATTCAATACACAGTCCTGCTCTTTAAGCCAGGTCTCTGTTATAAGTGCAACATTTCATTTCTAAATGGCAATCTGTGTCATGTGGAAATACACTGCTGTGGCTATAACAGGAACCTCACACTCTGTGGATTTATTTCAGAGGAGTGTGAGGTGATGCATTTTGGCAGATAGAGAGAGGGAGAGGTAATTTGGACTAAATAGCACCATTCTATAAGGTGTACGGAAACAGAAGGACTTGGGGCTTCATGTGCATAGATCTTTGCAGATGGAAGGACATATTGAGAGCATAATTAACACAGCAGATGGATCTTGGGCTTCATAAATAGAGGCATTGAGCACAGAAGCAGGGAAGTTATGCTGAACCTTTATAAAACTCTGGTTAGGCCACAACTAGAGTATTGCGTCCAGTTCTGGTCACCAAAGGTGCAGAGATTTACCAGAATGGTCCCAGGGATGAGGGATTTTGGCAACAAGGTCAGTTTGGAGAAGTTGGGCTTGTTCTCTTGGGGCAAAGGAAATTGAGGGGGAATTTGCCAGAGGGCTACAAGATGATGACAAGCTTAGGTAAGAGAGACAAAGAAAAACTGTTCCCATGAATTGATGGTGCAAGGACTGGAAGACACGGAGTGTTAATGGCCTGGAACTTACTGCTTACAAGGGTGGTGGAGGTGGTGAGGTGGAGGCGATGAATGATTTCAAAAGGAATCTTTTTTTGGTCATGGGATGTGGGTATCACTGGCTAGGTCAGCATTGATTACCCATCCCTAATTGCCCTTGGTCAGGAGGCATTTAAGAGTCAACCATATTGTTGTGGGTCTGGAGTCACATGTAGGCCAGACCAGGTAAGGACGGCAGATTTCCTTCCCTAAAGGACATTATTGAACCAGATGGGTTTTTACAACAATGGTTTCATGGTCCTCGTCAGACTTTTAATTCCAGATTTTTACTGGATTCAAATTTCACCACCTGCCATGGCGGGGTTTAAATGCAGGTTCCCAGGGTATTACCCTGGGTCTCTGGATTCAATGACAATATCACGACACCACTGCCTCCCCACACTCTAAGAAAATAAACTTGGAGGGCTATGGGGATCGAGCAGGGGAATGTGCCTGATTGGATTGTTCTACAGAGAGTTAGCATAGAATCAATGGGCTGAATGGCCTCCTTCCATGCCATAATGACTCCATATGTGCCCAGGTGCACTCCTGAGCTGTGGGCAATGCTCATACCACAACCATTAATGGACATCATGTGTGAGTGAACTGTAGGAGGCAGTGAGAGTCCTAACTTTCTCACTCTTGACTTTGTAGGAAAAAGAGGACACAACGCACAAGAATGGGATAGTATGGTGGTGAAGGGATGCATCTCACTATATGGCCATGGCCATTGAGGAGGACCTCTTGAAATTGCCAAGATGGCAGCTCAGCAAAAACTCAACAATGGATATGTGTCCAAGAGAGAGCGAAATCATGTTACCATTTCCAAGCAAAGGGGATGGAGCTCCATTCTCATTAATGTAGTCCATGTCAATGCAGAAGCTACAGGTCTATGCAAGCAATGACAGATACATGAGCGTCACTTGTGTATAGAATGGGTGGCACAGGTGACCAGCACTTGGCGTATGAGCAGGAGGTGACAGAGGCAGCTGTGGGCAGTCCTCGGAGGTTGGAGGACAGGCACTGCCCTGCTCAGCTGGGCAGAGATGAAGAGACTCAGGGTCACAGACAAGGAGGGTCTTTCAGGATGAGCAATGGGCAATGTGTTCCCAAATGTCGGAGTTCCCTGAGGCAGAGAATGGAGGCATCCATTCATGAGTTGTATTTCACAACATCACAGCACTCATTCAGAGAGCCGGTGGAGACATGTTAAGCTGAACGGCCTCCTTCTGCACTATAACAACTCTGTGATTCGGTGATTCTATGATAACTTTCAAGATACAGACTTCAGTCATTGTGGGCTTTTGAAAATTGACCTTAAAAAATGGTCAAAATGCTGTTCAAGATGGCCACCAAGGGTCAGGTGACTTTCTGGGATTTCCACACAGGCTAAGGATTAACTCATTGTTGAATGTACTTCCGGAAAGCCTTTAGGTAAATGGCCATGGGTGGAATGCCCTCCCTTGACTAGACATTCACAACGTGAAACTACTTGTGGATTGGTACCTCCCTTTGACTGGATGTTTACCAAAACTCAAAATCAATAGGCATCCAAGGTGCAGAGTCTGCAAGTTCGACTCTTAACAAAGAAAGATGTAGAGAAACCAGCTTATCACAAGGAGGTGTGAACAGCCACCATTTAAGCCCCCATTGTGTAGCAGTGCCTTCTAACTTCAAACCAGTTATGTGTTGATCATGGTGGGGAGGGAGTCACATGACCGAAACTGACCTCAGATCACAAATCCTTTCACTCCCAGAATGAGGGAGGGATGGGCAGTCTGAAAATCAGGAACCATCCTCCAGCAAGAGGAACAGAGCCCTGCCTAACAACCAGTCAAACCAGGCTGTCCCCAGACAGAGGCACTAACACTCTTTTACTTGCCAGGCTTTGCCTCGACAAAACTCAGCCACGACTTCAACTGGAGACCCAAAGACTTCCACCTTCCATTCATCCTAAGAGCCACGAGAGAGGATCCGTCCACTCCTGCAACCTGTTCATCTTAAAGGCCTGAAATTTGGACATGTGATTACATCTTGTATTTTCTTTCGGTTAATAACCTAAACACATGCTCGTTCTCTAGAATCTATCTTTACCGGTGTGCCTTTGTGTGTGAGGGAGTGAGTGTGTTTTGTTGTGTTTACATTCGGGGTGTCACGTGAATAAACATTTTATCTTTTTTTCTGATTTAAACTTACCTGAAAGCCTGTTTCGTGTTTACTACTGAAAACCACAACACTCAATGTGTTTAAAACACTCCCCCTGAAACACGTCTTGTTGTGGTACAGCCAAGAGGTGAGGAGGGAGAGGAGGAGCTATCCCAGCAGCTCTCTCCCTGTCTGTGTCTACTCCTGCACACTTTCCTCCTCTAGACAGACTGCCCTCTGAAGGCCATGTTGTACAGAGAGCAGTAGGCCACCATCATGCCAGAAACCCTTGAGGAACTGTACTGGAGCTGTATCCACAGGAGTTTGAGGGCCTATTCTAAGGTGGCCTTTGTGCTGAGATAACAAGGGTTGTAGAGCCTGTGTGTCTCTGCTGTATGGTTAAGCACACTTGTCAGCAGCCATTTCTTCAACTGGATAGCCCTTGCCCCCTAGCAACCATCCATGCAGTCTCTATGGTGACATAAAGAGCTGTGGCACCTGTGATTGCCTCAGTGTGAAGGCATCGTGACAACTGCCAAGAAACCTTACACACATCTGCAGAAAATGCTTGCGTTGGTCATATGCCAGTTGGATGTTGAGGGAGTCGAATCCCTTCCTATTGATAAATGCCCCTGGTTGTTCTGTTGGGGCCTTGATGGCCACATTCGTTCAGCCTACCCCCTGGATCTGAGTGAATCCTACCATGGAGGCAAAGCCCAAGGACCTCTGGACCTGAGAAGCCCCATCAGTCTGGAAGTTAGTGTACAGAGTGTCCGTCGCCTGCCTGATGCCATTCCGGGTTAGCCGCTTACAAGATGCTGCACATGCCCTGAAACAACCCAGAGGTAAATGACCTTAAAGACGCTGTCACTTTCACAATTGCTGGCAGGGCGTTCCTGGGTGACTGGCAAAGCCTGAGGTCACCTTCCACAAAGGCACACAAATCAGCAACTGCCTGCTTCAATAGGCATAGCCTCCAGTGGCACTGCTGCTCCAACATTTCCAGGAAGCTGAGTCTTTGGCGCTGTGCCATCATGCCCTCCCCATGCCCAGGGACAGCCTCACTTTCCACCAGCTGTGGAGGGAAAGCTGCCTGGACCCTGCCACCACCACCGTCCACCCCCTCCCCACCCACCACAGTCTGCCTCACCAACCCCTGCAGAAATGCTCCCTCATTATTGCCCTAGTGCCCTTTAACACCATTAGAAGCTATGCCACAAGATTCAATTTCATGCCTTGTATGTTGGAAACTGAATGCCAGGTTTTCCCGGAGGAGTGCGGGAATGAGGGGGCGGGTTCATTTCCAGGTTGCAAACCCCATTCCCATTGGGGGGCTGAGGTTTGTTGTGATTTTTATAAAGCCACCTGCTGGGGACAGACAAATGGATATCTGGGCTCTCAGCCAAACCTCATAATGCATTTTTGGCTGAGAGCCCAGATATCCATTAGTCTGTTGAAACAGCTGCACTCAAGGGGAAAAATTGTTTGATTGACAGCTCTTTCTCCGAGATCTATTCTGTCCATTGCACAGTTTCTATTTACATAAGATAAAGAGTTTTCAAGTGCTTGCATTTCTGCTGTTGATACTTGAAAGGTTCTGCATGATTGACACTTTTACAGGGCTGTAGGAAAACCAATTCTTTTAAAGAAACTAGAAAGTTACGAATGAATAACTTTTTACAAGTATTTTTTACACATGCTGTTGTTACTATAGGGATAGTATAGGGTTGAAAGGTCATGAGGAGAGTTGGAGTTGAGGCTGAAATGAGATCAGCCATGATCGTATTGAATGGTGGGGCAGACTCGAGGGGCTGAGTTGCCTACTCCTGCTCCTAGTTCTTATGTTCTTATGTTATGTTCTTATCGGTGGTTTTGTAGAGTGTATACTTGGTGAATAGACATGGAAGTGCCATAGGTTGACATGGAGAGTATGAGCAGCCACTGGGGCTGTGTGAAGGGGCATTGTTTGGCATGAAGGGCATGAGGGGCCATGGGGACGGGATAGGGGGGCATAGGTTGGCAAAGGGGCATGGCTAAGACCTTTTGCACTTACCTTTTAAAAGGTTACCTTATCCACACTATGGTTCACCACCAGAGAGGTACCTGTGAACCACAACTCCTTGAGAAGCTGGCCCAACTCCACAAAAATTGCAGGGGAAGAGGAGACGCCTATCCCAGGAATGTATCCGACCAGGTCAGGACTACAGGACCCAGGCCTGCGATCTGCACCAGTCTGCACCCTTATCCCGCGCTGGTGAAAACTGGGGGCGCTGGGGATGGGGTCGGGAGTTCCAGAAGCGGGTCCTGACCACCGTTCTTAAAGGTCCACAAAGTCTCCCCAACTCCTCAAAAATCCAACCCTTCATTTCGAAAAATCTTAAAGGAAATTATTTAGGTTCCCAGATTTGACCAGTTTATTTTATTGCATGCTGGTATAAGTTTTGGGTATTTGGTGTAATTTTCCTTTTAAATGGATATTTCTAGTTTACCTCTGTTCCATTCCCATTATAAATTGCAATCTGCAGAGATACATATATATAATATATGCGTATATTTATACATATATATACCCATATATATATATCCTTCTCAATACAAATATTAGACTATAGTGTTTAAACAGCCTCAAACCACAATTGCTGTTTGAAATATTTTTCCAAATAGGTAAAATTTTGTACTGTAACATCCTTTACAAAGATTTCCTTAAGATATATCTCGAAAATGTTTTGTTTACGAACCGAGGAATAAAGTGATCATTCGGCAGGAATTTGGTGCCGAGCATTTCCCACTGTTTCGCTCCTGGGGGCCTTGTTCAGACAACCTTGTCTGACAATGCAATCCTCTGCTTCTCTGTTGGGTTAATTTAACCTCCTACACGTGTAGGAAGACTGTTCAAGGGGACATTTTGCTTTCAGGTTCAAATTAGCCTCGCCTGCCGAGGCTGAGGTACTTCAGACACATTTTACTGAAGGTGAACTAGCAACTCCCGTAAGATCATAGGAAACAGGAGCAGGAGTAGGCCCTTCAGCCCATCGAGCCTGAATCACCACTCAATAAGATCATGGCTGGCCTGCTTGTGGCCTTATCTCCGCTTTCCTGTCTGTTCCCCAGGAGCCTCGACTCCCTTGTCAATCTAAAATCTGTCCAACTCAGCCTTGATTGTATTCAATTACCCACACTCCATTGCTCTCTGGGAGAAGGAATTCCACAGGCTGTTGACCCTCTGAGAGAAGAAATTCCTCCTCATCTCAGTCTTAAATGAGACACCATTTATTTTGAAACTTTTCCCCCTACTTCTAGATTCCCCGTTCAGGGGAAACATCCTCTCAGCATTGGCCCTCTTCCTCAGAATCATAGCTTTGTAGAATAGTTACAGCACAGAAGGAGGCCATTTGGCCCATCATCTCCCTGCCGGCCCTCTGCAAGAGCAACTCGGCTACTCCTACTCCTCCCAACCCTTCCCGCAGCCCCGCAGGTTTTCCCGGTTCAGGTTATCTTGTCTTTTTCACTAAGACCATCTCCCTTCTTTCAAAATTCCAATGAGTATAGGTCTAACCTGCTCAACTTTTTCTCATAAGACAACCCCTTCATCGCAGGGAACATCCAAGTGAACCTTCTTTGAACTGCTTCCAATGTAAGTATGTCCCTCCTTAAGTAAGGTGACCAAAACTGTTCGCAGTATTCTAGGTGCAGCCTCACCAAGACTCTGTATAGCATAGCAAGACTTCCCTACTTTTGTACTCCAACCTCTTTGCAGTAAAGGCCAACATTCCACTGGCCTTCCTAACTCCTTGCTGTACCTGCATGTTAACTTGTGATATTTCTTTACCACAACATTCTGCAATCTCTCCCCATTTAAATAATAATCTGCATTTCTATTCCTGCCAAAGTGGACAACCTCACATTTTCCCACGTTATACTCCATCTGCCAATTTTCTGCTCTCTTAACCTATCTATATCCCTTTGCAGACTCTTTGTATCCGCCTCACAACATGTTTCTACCTAAGATAAAAGCAAAATACTGCAGATGCTGGAAATCTAGAACAAAAACAAAAATACCTGGAAAAACTCAGCAGGTCTGACAGCATCTGCGGAGAGGGATAGAGTTGACGTTTCGAGTCCGTATGACCCTTCATCAGAACTAAAAAATATAGAAATGAGATGAAATATAGGTAGAGGGGTGGGACAGGTAGAGCTGGATAGAGGGCCAGTGATAGGTGGAGGCCAGGAAGAGACTGCCAAAGATGTCATAGACAAAAGGACAAAGGGGTGTTGACGGTGGTGATATTATCTAAAGGATGTGCTAATGGGGACATTAAGGGTAACAAGCAGGACAAGCTAGTGGCAGATGGCCCTTGTGGGGGTGGGGTGGGGGGAAGGGATTGAAATGGGCTAAAAGGTGGAGATGAAACAATAGATCGAAATAAATTTAAAAATTAGCTGGAAAAGAAAAATATATTTGTAAACAATAATGATAAATTATCGGAAAAGGGGGGATCGTAAAGGGGGTGGGGATGAAGGAGAGAGTTCATGATCTGAAATTGTTGAGCTCAATATTCAGTCCGGAAGGCTGTAAAGTGCCTAGTCGGAAGATGAGGTGCTGTTCCTCCAGTTTGCGTTGAGCTTCACTGGAACATTGCAGCAGGCCAAGGACGGACATGTGGGCATGAGAGCAGGGTGGAGTGTTGAAATGGCAAGTGACAGGGAGGTCTGGGTCATGCTTGTGGACAGACCGAAGGTGTTCCGCAAAGTAGTCACCCAGTCTGCGTTTGGTCTCTCCAATGTAGAGGAAACCGCATTGGGAGCAGCGAATGCAGTAGACTAAATTGAGGGAAGTGCAAGTGAAATGCTGCTTCACTTGAAAGGAGTGTTTGGGCTCTTGGACGGTGAGGAGAGGGGAAGTAAAGGGGCAGGTGGTGCATCTTCTGCGGTTGCATGGGAAGGTGCCGTGGGAGGGGGTTGAGGTGTAGGGGGTGATGGAAGAGTGGACCAGGGTGTCCCAGAGGGAACGATCCCTGCGGAAAGCGGAAGATGTGTTTGGTGGTAGCATCATGCTGGAGTTGGCAGAAATGGCGGAGGATGATCCTTTGAACATGGAGGCTGGCGGGGTGAAAAGTGAGGACAAGGGGGACCCTATCATGGTTCTGGGAGGGAGAGGAAAGTGTGAGGGCAGATGCGCAGGAGATGGGCTGGACACGGTTGAGGGCCCTGTCAACCACCGTGGGTGGAAAACCTCGGTTAAGGAAGAAGGAAGACATGTCAGAGGAACTGTTTTTGAAAGTGGCATCATCAGATGCAACAGAGGCGAAGGAACTGAGAGAATGGGTTGGAGTCCTTACAGGAAGTGGGGTGTGAGGAGCTGTAGTCGAGGTAGCTGTGGGAGTCGGTAGGCTTGTAATGAATATTGGTGGACAGTCTATCACCAGAAATTGAGACTGAGAGGTCAAGGAAGGGAAGGAAAGTGTCAGAGATGGATCATGTGAAAATGATGGAGGGGTGGAGATTGGAAGCAAAATTAATAAATTTTTCCAGGTCCCGATGAGAGCATGAAGCAGCACCGAAGTAATCATCGATGTACCGGAGAAAGAGTTGTGGGAGGGGGCCGGAATAGGACTGGAACAAGGAATGTTCCACATACCCTATAAAGAGACAGGCATAACTGGGACCCATGTGGGTACCCATAGCCACACCTTTTATTTGGAGGAAGTGAGACAAGTTTAAGCAGAAATTGTTCAGTGAGAGAACAAGTTCAGCCAGACAGAGGAGAGTAGTGGTGGATGGGGATTGTTTGGGCCTCTGTTTGAGGAAGAAGCTAAGGGCCCTCAGACCATCCCGGTGGGGAATGGAGGTGTAGAGGGATTGGAATTCCATGGTGAAGAGGAGGCGGTTGGGGCCAGGGAACTGGAAATTGTTGATATGATGTAGGGCATCAGAGGAATCATGGATGTAGGTGGGAAGGGACTGGACAAGGGGAGAGAGAATGGAGTCAAGATAACGAGAAATGAGTTCCGTGGGGCAGGAACAGGCTGACACGATCGGTCTGCCGGGACAGTCCTGTTTGTGGATTTTGGGTAGGAGGTAGAAGCGGGCCGTCCGAGGTTGGGAGACTATGAGGTTGGAAGCTGTGGAGGGAAGATCTCCAGAGGAGATGAGGTCAGTAACAGTCATGGAAACAATGGCTTGATGTTCAGTGGGGTGGGGTCATGGTCCAGGGAGAGGTAGGAGGAAGTGTCTGCGAGTTGATGCTCAGACTCTGTGAGGTAGAGGTCAGTGCGCCAGACAACAACAGCACCACCCTTGTCAGCGGGTTTGATGACAATGTTGGGGTTGGACCTGAGAGAACGGAGTGCAGCAAGTTCAGAGAGGGACAGGTTAGAGTGGGTGAGAGGAGCAGAGAAATTGCGACGACTGATGTCATGCCGACAGTTCTCAATGAAAAGATCAAGAGAAGGTAAGAATCCAGAGGGAAGGGTCCAGGTGGAGGGAGAATATTGGAGGTGGGTAAAAGGATCCGTTGAACGGGGAGAGGACTCCTGCCCAAAGAAGTGAGCATGGAGACGAAGACGGCGGAAGAAGAGTTCAGCATCGTGCTGAGCCCGAAATTCATTGAGATGAGGGCGTAAGGGTATGAAACTGAATCCTTTGCTGAGCACTGAACGTTCAGCATCGGAGAGGGGAAGGTCAGGGGGTATAGTGAATACACAGCCGGGGCTGGGATTGGAAAACGGAATGGGGACAGAGGGACAGGCAGGAGTGGAGGGTCCTGGATAGGCGTTGGTGTTGATGAGTTGTTGGAGCTTGCGTTCATTTGCAACTAAAAGAAAGAGACAAAGTTTCTTGTTGAGGCGTCGGACGAGATGAAGAATAAAATGAATCTGGGGGCAAGGACAGCTTAGAGATAGGGTGAGTCGGTGCTGCTGGAAGGAGAGGTCGAGTGTGTTCATATGGCGGTGCATGGCACTGAGTGTGGATCTCAGGATGCCACGGGAACAGCAGCTCGAGGAGCGTTGTATGTCCTGGAGATACCTGTAATCCTGGGTGGGTTCGAAACATGAGGGATGGAATTTCAGTTGGAATCCACATGGGGTAAGTTGGAGACGGAGACAGTCACTGAGGAATGAAATATGGCTGTGAAAGCGGGTTTCTACTTACCTTTGTATCATCAGCAAATTTAGCAACCATGCCTTTGGTCCCTTCATCTAAGTCATTCATATAGATCACAAATTATCTGGCCCCAGCACTGGTCCCTGCAGCACTCCACTAGTTACAGTTTATCAAAGTTGAAAATGACTCATTTATCCCAACACTCTGTTTCCTGTTAGCTAGTCAATCCTCTATCCATGCTAATATATTACCCCCAACACCATGAGCTCTTTTCTTGTGTAGTAACATTTTATGTGGCACCTTATAGAATGCCTGTTGGAAATCTAAGTACAGTACATCTACCAGTTTCCCTTTTATCCACCTTGTTTGTAACATCCTTATAGAGCTCTAATAAATTTGTCAAATGTGATTTTGCTTTCACAGTGGCGTAGTGGTATTGTCACTGGACTAGTAATCCAGAGACCCAGGGTAATTCTCTGGGGACCCAGGTTCAAATCCCACCCCAGCAGATGGTGAAATCTGAATCCATTAAAAGTCTAATGATGACCATGAAACCATTGCTGATTGTTGTAAAAACCCATCTGGTCCTGCATGTGACTCCAGACTCTCAGCAATGTGGTTGACACTTAAATGCCCTCTAAACAAGGGCAATTAAGGATGGGCAATAAATGCTGGCCTAGCCAGTGACACCCACATCCCATGAATGAATAAAAAGAAAACATGTAATTGATCGTATTATGATTTTCTAAATGGCTTGCTACTACCTCCTTAATAACGGATTCCCAATGACAGACTTTAGATTAACTAGCCTATAGTTTCCTGCTTCCTATCTCCCAACCGCAGTGGCGTTATATTTGCAGTTTTCCAATCCACTGGGACCTTTCCAGAATCGAGGGAACGTATAATCAATGCGTGATCACTATCTCACAGCCGGAGGCCATCAGGTCCAGGGGACTTGTCAGCTTTTAGTCCCATTAGTTTTCCCAGTGCTTTTTCTCCCGTGATCGTGATTGTTTTAAGTTTCTCCCTCCCTTTTGCCTCTTGATTTTCTACTATTTTTGGGATCTGTTGTGGAGACAGATACAAAATGCTTGTTCAAAGTCTCTGCCATTTCCTGATTAATTCCCCAGCCTCGCCCTGTAAGGGGCCAGCACTGGCTTTTGCTACCCTTTTAAAGACTTCATCTTGATGCCATGCAGGTACAAGGCTAATTTAGTTCCTCTATTTGTCCGTAATTGATTCAATGTCTCAGGTTACATCAGAATAGCTTGAACTTCAGGGCTTATTTCAAAGTATATTGCAACTGATTATCTTGTCTTGACTGGTCTGAATCTCCTGGAAACAAGAATGAGAAGCAGAAAACAAAGGAGCAAAGCTGTCATATTAATGGATGCTGACCTTCAGGTGTTGTTTCAGAAGATGCAGTAAAGGTGATAGCACTTTTCAAAGCTGTGAGGAGCTGTACTCAAAATATCCCTGGGTGTTGCTGCCAAGGGAGCCAATTAAATCTCTCACAATCCAAAGCTCCTGGGAGCAAATGCGATCAAAATTTTCAGGACTCGAGGATTCTGCTAAGTTAAGAGTCCACAGAATTTTCCAAATCCAAGTGCATGGCCATAAAATCTCGCAAAGGGTTTTCTTTCAACCTGGTACAGCTTCCCTGCTGCTGTGTGTAAAACACACGGCTCTTCCACACGTACATGTGCAAAGCTAGCATGCTGTGACTGACACTGAGATGTCCAGACAAAAATGTTACATTTTGGGTGCATGGGAAACACTGCCAACAGGAACTGCTTGCTGAGCTACATGTTCATGAACTCACGTGAGGTGAAGGACAGGCTGGGCACTTGATCGGCCCTTCCATATTCCAGTGTCTAGTGTAGCTGCTTACAGGACTCAGCTGTAACATGCAGAACAATGGAGGAGGCCCTCTCAATCTCACACATTGGCTCAGTATGAACAGAATGGCCTCAAATGTCTGAGGCAAGAGCTCCTGGAGAAAGTGAGGGATGGAGATGTTAGAGGTTTGCCCCAGTTCAGGGCTAAGGTGCATTATTGTCTCTAGTCCTACTCTTTGACTAACTGAAATTTGTCACTTCCTCAGCACACTGTTTCTGACCACCCAAAAGACCACTCCGCCCCACTTGTTACACCTCTTGGAACAGCAGTTTGAGGTCAATATCCTCAAATGGGCTCCTGTTGCTCCTTTTTCTCGCTAACGCCCTGTGGCTCATTCATTGTTCCCTCTTGCAACTCACTTCCTTTATTGCCAAGAACGGGTGCACTTGTGAGAGTAATTTCCACTGTTGCTTGGGAGACAGCGGATGGTGTGAGGTACTGGGACATGACAGATTTTACTCTTCGGCTTTTCCTCTCCAAGGACCCAAATAAACAGAATAAAAGCATTTGGTGGAGTCCTGGCAATAACTGTCACTTCAAACAGCGCTTGCAAGGCAAGAGGTTGTGAATTACTCTGCTCCTGTACTAGAGTCAATGCCTGAACGAGCGAGTAAAGGGAAGAAATAATAATGAACAGAGGACAACACTAATGCTGAACTTGGAGAGGGAGGCTTTCACCTTGCTCCAGAGTGTGTAACCTGCATGGAGCATTCATGTCTGTCTCTGTCTCCAGAACCAACCCTGTGAAAATGGTTCACATGCTTTTATGTGTCATTTTGTATGAGGGAGTTGTACGATGCTCAAGTCATGACTAAGCCCTGAAGAAAGTATCCTTAGTCCTCAAGAGGCTGTTTATCCAATCCTCCTGCATCTGGAGGTAATGGAATTATCTTAGATGGAATGAGGGTGAAAGCATCATGATTGGTATCATGGGTTTTAGTGTTCAACTCACAGAGGGAAGCTAGCTGTACAATAATGGAATGAACTTCTGTACGTGAAGATTATGGTTTGGTGGTCTTTACTGTCTTTTGTGTCCCAATACTCCTGCTCTGATGTACAAAAAGTGCTGTTGGCTGCTTCTAACTGATGAAGGGGTTTGCCTTGCTTTATGTAGCTTGGGATCACTGACTGAGATATGCTCTCAGTCCGTCTCAAATCTATCTCATTCTCACCATCCTCAAATCCTGCTCTGGTTCCATCGCCCCTCCCTCCACACACGCACACCCCCCAACCGTTCCCAACCCCCACCACCCCACAGTCATCTCCTGCCCATCTCCTGAACTTGGATGAAACTGCAGCTGCAGAGAAGCCAGTGATCAAAAGCATGGGCTGTAAACCACTTCCAACATGCACAAAACTGGGTCCAAAATCAGACCAGGACAAATGGGAGGGAAAAACAAAATCAGCAGATACTTGAACCTTTAGGTCTCAACAGAATTTTCCAGGTAGTAGGATTGTCTTAATGAGTTACAGAAGCTGAGTTTAAGAATGAAACTCGGAATTTGGGGTTATGTGTGGGTTGGAGGTTTAGTGAGTTTCAGGGGTTAAAGATATAAACAACAACTTGAGACTGCACAGAATAAATTTAAGTTGAAATCATATGATGCAAATAAGGATGAAGAATAAAGGGAGTGGGATAGATACTTTGTCAGTGGGGTGTGAAATTAGGGAATAATCTCCTTCACATTTTTAACAATCTAAGGCCAATGGGAAAGTGATTTTTTTCAATTTATTAATTCACAAGGTGTGGGCATCACTGGCAAGACCAGCATTTATTACCCTTGAGAAGGTGGTGGTGAGCTGCCTTCTTGAACCGCTGCAGTCCATGTGGTGTAGGTACACCCACAGTGCTGTTAGGGAGGGAGTTCCAGGATTTTGACCCAGCGACAGTGAAGGAACGGCCGATATATTTCTAAGTCAGGATGGGGGGTGACTTGGAGGGGAACTTCCAGGTGGTGGTGTCAATGGACTGGTCATGTGGGCTAATGGAATGCAATCTGGAGAAGTGTGAAGTGATGCATTTGGAGAGAGCAAATAAGGCAAAGGAATACACAATAAATGATCAGCATATAGGAACAAAGGGAATGCATGTCCACAGATCCCTGATGGTAGTAGGACTGGTTAAAGCAGTTGTTAAGAATACATATGCAATATAATCTGTGTATTGATCCTCTTGCTACCTCTCTGACTCTCTCATCCTCGATTCTAACCCAGTCTGCCCCATCGAAGGGGCTGAGTTCAAGGATTATCACAGCCCCTAACAGTTTCCAGGACAACCTGGACCCAGGGTACACGATGTGATCAGACGTAATTGGCTTGAACACTGATGAAAATCATTCAGTCACTGGTCTAATTTGGGGGTGGGACATTTATAAACATCTGTGCTTGGAAACATTCTCTATTTGTTTGCACCCACAGTGTCTGCCGTGCTGAAGTTTCACGGTGCAAGTCGAATCTTAAGTGTCAATTTTTTTTCCCCTATTCATTCATGGGACGTGGGAATCACTGGCTAGGCCAGCATTTATTGTCCATCCTTAATTGTCCTCGAGACGGTGGTGGTGAGCTGCCTTCTTGAACCGCTGCAGCCCATGTGGTGTATGGACAATTGACTCGCTTTTAGCAGTTTGGTACAACTGAGTTGCTTGCTTGACCATTCAGAGGGCGTTTAAGAGTGAACCATATTACTGTGGGTCTGGAGTCACATGTAGGTCAGACCAGGTAAGGATGGCAGATTTCCTTCCCTAAAAGGCATTTGTGAACCAGATGGATTTTTATGACACTCAAAGAACAAAGAAAAGTACAGCACAGGAACAGGCCCTTCGGCCCTCCAAGCCTGCGCCGATCATATTGCCCGTCAAACTAAAACATTTTGCACTTCCGGGGTCCGTATCCCTCTATTCCCATCCTATTCATGTATTTGTCAAGCTGCCTCTTAAACACCACTATCGTACCTGCTTCCACCACCTCCTCTGGCAGCGAATTCCAGACACTCACTACCCTCTGCGTAAAAAACTTGCCCCGCACATCACCTTTATAGTTTTCTCCTCTCACCTTAAATCTATGTCCCCTAGTAATTGACTCTTCCACCCTGGGAAAAAGCTTCTGACTATCTACTCTGTCCATGCCACTCATAATTTTGTAAACTTCTATCAAGTCACCCCTCAATCTCCATTGCTCTAGTGAGAACAATCCGAGTTTCTCCAACCTCTCCTCATAGCTAATAACCTCCAGACCAGGCAGCATCCTGGTAAACTTCCTCTGCACCCTCTCCAATGCCTCCATATCCTTCTGGTAATGTGGCAACCAGAATTGCACGCAGTATTCCAAGTGTGGCCTAACCAAGGTTCTATACAGCTGCAGCATGACTTCCCAGCTTTTATACTCAATACCCCTGCCGATGAAAGCAAGCATGCCATATGCCTTCCTGACTACCTTATCCACCTGTGTTGCCACTTTCAGTGACCTGTGGACCTGTACACCCAGATCCCTCTGCCCATTGATGAACTTAAGGGTTCTGCCATTTACTGTATAATTCCTACCTGTATTAGACCTTCCAAAATGCATTACCTCGCATTTGTCCGGATTAAACTCCATCTGCCATTTCTCCGCCCAAGTCTCCAACCGATCTATATCCCGTTGTATCCTTTGACAACCCTCTTCACTATCTGCAACTCCTCCAACCTTAGTGTCGTCTGCAAACTTACTAATTAGCCCAGTTACATTTTCCTCCAAATCATTTACGTATATTACAAACAGCAAAGGTCCCAGCACTGATCCCTGCGGAACTCCACTAGTCACAGCTCTCCATTCAGAAAAGCACCCTTCCACTGCTACCCTCTGTCTTCACTCGACAATAGTTTCATGGTCATCATTAGACTTTTGATTTCAGATATTTATTGAATTCAAATTTCGCCATCTGGCATGGTGGGATTCAAACCTGGGTCCCCAGAGCATGACCCTGGGTGTCTGGATTAGTATTCTTACGACAATAGCACTACTCCGTCGCCTCCCCCTAAATTGATATTTTTGATCTCGCTAACATGGTCATTTCCTCTCTCCCCATGTCGGCCTTTCAGTCTCACTTTCCCTGTAGGGACAGGATTCCCTCTTTGCCGCTGCAGTGGAACATCCCACATGAAGTTGAAAATTGACAGCCGTACCTAAATTTGTCAGAAATTCTGGTGACCCTTCCCAATGCGCACTCCAAACCGGGGGACAGATGGGAGCAGATAGAACTATGAAAGAGCTCATCGTTAAAATAGGGGAGGGCGCAATATATATGTTTGATGCTGACATTAACAAGACTAATGTGCATCCATTCAGGGTGATTCAGCACCATTATTGTGTGTTTGGCGACTCAGTTACGGCTGGTTACTAAGCTGAGAGAAAGTGCTCAGTAAAACTGAATGATGCTGTGATTTGCCAACACAAGAGATAAAAATTAACTCTAATTAAACGTGCACTCAGTGATCTCAGAGCAAATTAAACCCTGAGGAGGTTAATCACACTCCTTTGTAATTGTTTGATGTTTTTTTTTCCCTCGTTAAGGTTTTCGAGTGAAGTAATTGTATCTACACAAGTTGAGGTACAGACTGATGAGCAACTAATTAAAATAACACCACCATCCTCTTAAACATTGAGCCCATCCACTTACTGATTCAGTTAGGAAGGGAATACAGCTGTACAGGAAAATGGGGACGGACTGGGAAAGCAGGCTCTTTTCTGGTGATTTGACTGTTAATGAACATTGGGAATAGGAGCAAGGCTGATTCTTCCACTCCAGTCTTCGACCCTCGAACCTGTTCAACCATTCAATTAAACCGTGGGACGCAATTTTACACCAACAGGATTTTACGGTCCTGCCGAAATCAATGGACTTTTAAAAGGCTCTCCACATTTCACGGCCCCGCCCCCACCGCAATGGAGCCATAAAATCCCACCCCATGGTTCATCTGCATCTACCGCCATGTTCCAGCCTTCATTCCATTGACCTTATTATCCAGGCCAACCGATATCTAGCCAATAAAAGCAAAATACTGCGGGTGCTGGAAATACTCAACAGATCTGGCAGCATCTGTGGAGCGAGGAACAGAGTTCTTCTTCTGATTCTTATTCGAATACCTAATAACCCCAATTTGAAAATTTTCAATTGACCTCCCAGCCTCAGCAGCTTTTTGGAGGGACAGAGTTCCCCTCTTCCCTCGTGTGGAGAAGTGATTCCTGTAGAAAGAAGAACTGTAGCTGAGGTTGAGATTTCTGTAGCCTATCCATGGGGATGCTGGTGTCACTAGCAAGACCAACATTTGTTGCCCTTCCATAATTGCCCCTGAACTAAGTGTCTTACTCAGCCATTTCAAAAGGCAGTTAAGATTCAACCACACTGATGTGGGTCTGGAGTCACTCATCTGTGAGAACTGGCTTTGAGAAGTGATTGGATCCCAAAGTTAGACAGTATTATCAGGGTTAAGATACAGAAAGCTTATTGGAAATGCCTGAAGCAGGCCGAGAGATTTTGGACAAAGGCAGATGTCTGTATCTGTCAATGCCTTTGGAATAGGTAAGTGCAACTAAATGCAAGTACAGGCTGCGTCTCAGGACAAGTGCCCAGTTAGTCAATCTGAACTGAGTTCAACTGAAAGCCATTGGAAAACGAAGAACCACCCCCAGTAGATGCTGATTTTAACTGTATAAAAAATAGTGACTTTAGAACTTTGGAACTTCAGTCAAGCGAAAGAGGTGATCTGTGCATTCACTGGAACTTACATTTAGCAGAGACCTGGCCATTTGTCGGTGTGTTACAATCTCCTTGTAATTCCATGGGTAGGATTTTTCAGATGGGGGAATTTCCTTCCCCAATATCCTGAACATATAAACATAGGACTTGGGGCAGGAGTAGGCCCCTTGGCTCCTCAAGCCTGCTCCGCCATTCAATAAGATCATGGTTCACCTGTGTGACAAAAGTGTAATAATTTTCCTATTTTTCTGTTTTATTGTGAAGTAGGTTTATGGGGATAGGTATAGTTGGGTCTGTCTGTGTGATTTAGATACATTTGGAGTCAAGTGCACTGCAAGTTTGAAATCATCAAAAGAAGCTAGGTGCTTGACATGCTAATGAGTAAACATTAAGTAAACCTTAAGTAAACATCGAGTAAACATGGTGGTTTAGCATGTAAGGTGTGAAGAGAATTTGCACCTTTAGATAAATGAAGGAATTGTTTGGATTTCAAAAGGATCTTAGTCTGTTTCCAACTAGCCAGATAAGCAAGGCTAAGGAGTGTTTATGTTTCCCAAAGGTTACTGACAATATTGGCCACATGAAAGTTTTTATATTATGAGGAAGATACAATTTCAAAACAATAGAATTTACATATTAAAAAGAGAGGGACATATATAAAGGAAGATGAAAGGCTATGTGAAAGAAGGCCATGTAAGATCTAACAGGAATGTGTGAAATAGCCTTAATGAAGCCTCTAACCATTTGTGCATAAGTCTGCTATATAACAAAACTGAAGTTGGGGAAAAAGCCATTTGGAATTCCACTGTCAAGTGGGTATTGTGCTAACTTGCTGGTTCTGTTTTAAATCTAAAATCGATGTTTGGACCGTTGCGTTAAAAGGGGTGTAACTGGGCTCAGGTTAATTAGGAGTTTTAGGAGCGGTTATAGTTGTAAGTAATTGTAGTCTTATGTAGGTGCTAGAAAGCTTTTATTTTGTTAATACATTTCTTAATTTAATTTTTAAAATCTAAAAAGATCTTGGTGGCTTATTACTTCTGAATTCAGTGCACACATCTTCTCATAATAAATACAAATTGCAAAACAGTTGTGATAGTGCTACCAAGTATCCCTTGTGGATTTGGTCTGCCTGGCACATATCATCTGCCCCGTCATAACATCTGATTTTAACCTCACATTCCTGCCGACCCCCAATAACCTTTCATCCCCTTGCTTATCAAGAATCTATCTACCTCTGCCTTAAAGATATTCAAGGGCTCTGCCTCAACCATCTTTTGAGGAAGAGAGTTCCAAAGTCTCACAGCCCTCTGAGAGAAAAAACATTTCTCCATCTCTGTCATAAGTGGGTGACCCACATCCCCATCAATACCAACATTAATCGGCCTGGGGTGAGACTTCTGCAATGGTTAGCAGTTCTGTAATTCCAGTAGCACCATGTTCAAGTGCTGGCAGTCCCAAATGAAGAGGAGCTAATGGAGGCCAGACTTCAAGTTTGGGATATCGGTGGGACCTGACTGGCATGTCCCACTGAGGGGGGTGTTGGGGGCCAGGTTTAAAAGACCAGGGCATAGGGTTAAAGTCGGGGGGGGGGTTTGACTTTTTTTTATTCTTTCATTGGATGTAGGCTTCGCTGGCTAGGACAGCATTTATTGCCTATCCCTTGAGAAGGTGGTGGTAAGCTGCCTTCTTGAACTTTTTGGGGGGATGCCTCCAATGGGAATAGGAGGTCCATCCCCCTCTTGCCCAACACCAGCTCGCCTAGTAAAATCTGCTGGACTACCCACTTGGCATGGGCCTCCCACTGCTGTGGGTAAAATAGCAGTGGAGCGGAATGAGGCACTTAATGGCCATTAATTGGCCACTTAATGGTCTCAATAGGCCCAAGGGTGGGCAGGCTGCTCAACACTTCCACCGCCCCCTGTAAAATGGGAGACGGGTCAGGTGGGTAGACCACCAGCTGGATTTTACAAGCTTCCCACCTCCAAACCCGCTGGCAGGGGAACAGTAAAGTTCTGCCCCATATTTCCGTGCGTTTTATCGCTTGACTAATAGCACATTGTTCGCATTGCAAAAGAGTAAGAAAGAATTTTGATAGCTAAATGAAGCATTCGAGAACGGTCCCAATATTTTGTATTCAGGTCAGAACTCTAAACCCTGTTCGGACTGGGGATAGTCTCACATTCTGGACATCAGTCCTGAATGGCCTGGCACTAATTTTAATGTTCTGCCCCCTTGTTCTGAACTCCCCCCACTACCCCCCTGCCCAGAGGACATCATTTATCTCTATCTACCCTATCAAAGATTTCAAATCTTAAATGCCTCAAATATTAATCTTCTAAAACAAAAGTAAAATAGCTGGAAAAACTCAGCAGGTCTGACAGCATCTGCGGAGAGGAACACAGTTAACGTTTCGAGTCTGTATGACTCTTCAACAGAACTAAGGAAAAATAGAAAAGAGGTGAAATATAAGCTGGTTGAAGGGGGGTGGGACAGGTAGAACTGGATAGAGGGCCAGTGAAAGGTGGAGACAAAGAAGAGATTACCAAAGATGTCATAGACAAAAGGACAAAGGGGTGTTGACGGTGGTGATATTATCTAAGGAATGTGCTAATGGTGACATTAAGGGTAGAAAGCAGGACGAGCAAGGTACAGATAGGCCTAGTGGGGGTGGGGTGGGGGGAAGGGATCAAATTAGGCTAAAAGGTAGAGATAAAACAATGGATGGAAATAAATTTAAAAATAATAGAAATAGGTGGGAAAAGAAAAATATATTAAAAATTATAAATTATTAGAAAAAAGGGGGATCGGAAAGGGGGTGAGGATGGAGGAGAGAGTTCATGGTCGGAAGTTGTTGAACTCAATATTCAGTCCGGAAGGCTGTAAAGTGCCTAGTCGGAAGATGAGGTGCTGTTCCTCCAGTTTGCGTTGAGCTTCACTAGAACAATGCAGCAGGCCAAGGACGGACATGTGGGCATGAGAGCAGGGTGGAGTGTTGAAATGGCAAGCGACAGGGAGGTTTGGGTCATGCTTGTGGACAGACTGAAGGTGTTCTGCAAAGCGGTCACCCAGTCTGCGTTTGGTCTCTCCAGCGTAGAGGAGACCACATTGGGAGCAGTGAATGCAGTAGACTAAATTGAGGGAAGTGCAGGTGAAATGCTGCTTCACTTGAAAGGAGTGTTTGGGCCCTTGGATGGTGAGGAGAGGGGAAGTAAAGGGGCAGGTGTTGCATCTTCTGCGATTGCATGGGAAGGTGCCGTGGGAGGGGGTTGAGGTGTGGGGGGTGATGGAGGAGTGGACCAGGGTGTCCCGGAGGGAACGGTCCCTACGGAATGCCAACAGAGGGGGGGTGAAGGGAAGATGTGTTTGGTGGTGGCATCATGCTGGAGTTGGCGGAAATGGCGGAGGATGATCCTTTGAATGCGGAGGCTGGTGGGGTGATAAGTGAGGACACGGGGGACCCTATCATGTTTCTGGGAGGGAGGAGAAGGCGTGAGGGTGGATGCGCGGGAGATGGGCCGGACATGGTTGAGGGCCCTGTCAACGACCGTGGGTGGAAAACCTCGGTTAAGGAAGAAGGAGGACATGTCAGAGGAACTGTTTTGGAAAGTGGCATCATCAGAACAGATGCGTCGGAGGCGAAGGAACTGAGAGAATGGGATGGGGTCCTTACAGGAAGCGGGGTGTGAGGAGCTGTAGTCGAGGTAGCTGTGGGAGTCGGTAGGCTTGTAATGGATATTGGTGGACAGTCTATCACCAGAAATTGAGACAGAGAGGTCAAGGAAGGGAAGGGAAGTGTCAGAGATGGACCATGTGAAAATGATGGAGAGGTGGAAATTAGAAGCAAAATTAATAAATTTTTCCAGGTCCCGACGAGAGCATGAAGCAGCACTGAAACAGTCATCAATGTACCGGAGAAAGAGTTGTGGGAGGGGGCCGGAGTAGGACTGGAACAAGGAATGTTCCACATACCCCAAAGTCTAGGTTGCTGGTTGACCAAAAGACCAAAAGCGGGGGCTGCAGTCGGAACCATGTCAATAGCCTTGAAGGTATGGAGCCCAGACCCAGATGTAGCAGGGGTAGGGTAGAATACTCATAGACCTTTACAGCACAGTAGGAGGCCATTCGGCCAATTGTGGCCACCCGATCAACAAAGTTCTGACTACACCAATCCCATTTTCCAACCCTTGGCCCATAGCCCTGGAGGCTATGGGAACGCAAATGAATATCTAAATACTTCTTAAGTGTTACGAGAGTTCCTGACTCAACCACCCTTTCAGGCAGTGAGTTCCAGGCTCCCATCACCCTTAATTCACCTCTTACCCTTCTACCTCTTACCTTAAATCTATACCCCCTGGCTATTGACCCCTGTCCTAATGGAAAAAGTGCCTCACTATCCGCCCTGTCTATGCCCCTCATAATCTTGCACACCTCTATCAGGTCCCCTCTCAACCTCCACTACTCCAAGGAAAACATAATAAAAATAAAACATAAAAAAAAAACCTACCAAGTCTTCTAGCACAAAGGGACAATGAATCATTTTGTATCACAAGCTCTGAGGAGGGAAATAACCATTTTAGAGACACAGCATGTCTTTAAGCACTGTTTGTAGTGAAGGTTGCTGAGCTGCCCCCTGTACCAGTGCTGGTAAAAGGGCTTACTGGCACAAGCTTAAAGGTTCCCTTCGTCAAACTTCACCTGCAGAGTAAGTGAGTCACTGGTTTAGTGACGGCCGGTGTTGTTCCCAGCTCACCCATACTGGGGGTAGACCTATTGTTGGGGAGTTACTTGGCGGGGTACCAGGAACTGTACCCAGAGGGTCAAAGGCTGTCCACAGAGACTGGGGAAGCTGAAGGGAACCAGCAATATTCTGCTCAACTGCTGAGGGCTGAAGAAGTCCTTAAAATCCCACAGGGATAGAGATTTATAAGTGTTGGGAAAACAAAAGGAAAGCCTTCCGAGGGAAAGGAAGTCATGAAGGAACTCGTAAAAGCTAAAGAGGCCAAGGCAAGGCTAGTAGAGCATAAAAGGATTGAAGAGATTGAACCAGAGGTCTGGTTAGAGTAGATACCTTCTTCCCAGACTTAAATAGGGAGAGGGAGAGTTCCCAAACAAGGAGACAGACAGTGAGGGTGATGCCTCATCCGGTTGAAGTGCCATCTCCTTCACAAAGCTATTAATCACCCCTCCTAATATAGAGTCATAGAGGTCGCCAGCACAGAAAAAGGCCCTTCGGCCCATCGAGTCTGCGCCGGTCAAACAAGTACATTAGAACATAAGAACATAGGAACTAGGAGCAGGAGTAGGCAATTCAGCCCCTCGAGCCTGCCCCGCCATTCAATATGATCATGGCTGATCTCATTTCTGCCTCAACTTCAAATTCCCACCCTCTCCCCATCACCTTTCAACCCATTACTAATTAAAAATCTGCCTATCTCTTCCTTAAATTTATTCAGTGTCCCGGCATCCACTGCACTCTGAGGTAGTGAATTCCACAGATTCATGACCCTTTGAGAAAAGTAATTCCTCCTCATCCCTGATTTAAATCTACCACCCCTTAGCCTAAAACTATGGCCTCTCATTCTAGGATGCCCCACAAGGGGAAACATCCGCTCCACGTCTACTTTGTCTATCCCCTTTAGCATCTTATATACCTCAATTAGATCTCCTCTCATCCTTCTAAACTCTAGCGAGTATAGGCCTAAACTGTTCAATCTCTCCTCATAAGACAAGCCCCGCAGCTCTGGAATCTAGTGAACCTCCCCTGAACCACCTCCAATGCAACTACATCCTTCCTCAAGAAAGGGGACCCAAACTCTGCACAGTGCTCCAGGTGCGGTCTCACCAATGCCTTGTACAGTTGCAACAACACTTCCCTATTTTTATACTCTATTCCTTTAGCAATAAATGCCAAAATTCCATTTGCCTTCCTTATTACCTGCTGTACCTGCATACTAGCTTTCAGCGATTCATGCACGAGGACACCCAAATCCCTCAGTACTGAAGCATTCTGAAGTTTCTCTCCATTTAAAAATTAAGTCACCTTTTTATTTTTCTGACCAAAATGGATAACCTCACACTTATCCACGTTAAACTCCATCTGCCAAATTTTGGCCCATTCACCTAACCTGTCCATATCAATTTGTAAATTTCTTATTTCTTCATTACAACTTACTTTCCCACCTATTTTGGTGTCATCTGCAAATTTAGCTATAGTACCTTCTATCCCTGAATCAAAGTCATTAATATAGATTGTAAATAGTTGGGGCCCAAGGACCGAACCCTGTGGCACCCCACTAGTTACAGCTTGCCATCCAGAAAAAGACCCATTTATCCCGACTCTCTGCTTTCTGTTGGTTAGCCAATCCTCTATCCAAGCTAATATATTACCCCAAACTCCGTGTGATCTTATCTTGTGTATTAATCTTTTGTGCGGAACCTTATCAAAGGCCTTCTGGAAGTCCAGATATACTACATCTACAGGATCCCCATTATCCACTTTGCTTGTCACATCTTCAAAGAACTCTAGCAAATTAGTCAAACACGATTTACTCTTCATAAAACCATGCTGACTCTGATGGATTGCATTTTGACTTTCCAAATGCCCCATTACCACTTCCTTAACAATGGATTCCGACAATTTCCCAATGACAGACGTTAAACTAACTGGTCTATAGTTTCCTACTTTCTGCCTCCCCCCCTTTTTGAACAAGGGTGATATATATTAGCATTTTTCCAATCCACTGGAACCTTTCCAGAATCCAGGGAATTTTGGAATATTATTACCAATGCGTCCACTATCTCCGCTGCCACTTCCTTTAAGACCCTGGGATGTAGGCCATCAGGTCCTGGGGACTTGTTACCCTTTAATCCCAATAGTTTGCTCAGTACTTTTTCTCTAGTGATGGTGATTGTTCTAAGTTCCTCCTTCTCCATACCCTCTGCTCTACCTGTTGCTATTGGGGTGGTACTAGTGTCCTCCACTGTGAAAACCAAGGCAAAATATTGATTAAGCGTCTCTGCCATTTCTGCGTTCCCCACTATTAACTCTCCAGTCTCATCCTCCAAGGGACCAAAATTCACTTTAGCTACTCTCTTTCCTTTTGTATACTTGTGGAAGCTTTTACATTTTGCGCTAGTTTTCTTTCATAATTTACCTTTGCTCTTCTTATTATTTTTTAGTAACCCTTTGTTGATCTTTAAAAGTTTCCCAATCTTCCAGCCTGCCACTGACTTTTGCAATTTGGTATGCCTTAGTTTTTGCCCTTATGTTATGTTTAACTTCCTTGCTTAGCCATGGATGCTTTTTCCCCCTCTTACCACCTTTCTTCCTCTTTGGAATATATTTTACTTGGGAGGAATTGAATATCTCCTTAAATATCTGCCACTGTTCATCAACTGTCCTACATTGAAGTCTTCCTGCCCAGTCCACTAGGGCCAAATCTGCCCTCATACCTATGTAGTTACCTTTGTTTAACTCCAGAACACTAGTGTGGGACTCAAATTTCTCACTCTCAAACTGAACTTGAAATTCTAGCATGCTATGATCACTCTTCCCTAGATGTTCTTTTATAATGAGATCATTAATTAATCCCATTTCATTACAAAAAACCAAATCCAGAATAGTCTGCTCCCTGGTTGGTTCCAGAACATATTGCTCCAAGAAACAATCTCTAATACACTCTATGAACTCTCCCTCGAGGCTACCCTTGCCAATTTGATTAGTCCAGTCTATATGCATATTAAAATCACATATGATTATTGCTGTGCCTTTCTTACATGCTCTCAGTATTTCCTGGTTTATACTGTGCCCTAATGCTGAACAACTGTTTGGGGACCTATAGATTACTCCCACCAGGGACTTCTATCCCTTGCTATTTCTTATTTCTACCCAGACCGACTCTACGTCTTGCTCTCCAGTGCCTATATCATTCCTCACTATAGCACAGATCTCTTCCTTTACTAACAAAGATACACCCCCTCCTTTTACTTCCTGCCTATCCTTCCAAAACTGAGTACCCTTGGATATTCAACTCCCAAACCTGTTCTCCCTGTAACCAGGTCTCAGTAATCGCCACCAAATTATACCTATTTATCTCTATTTGCGCTGTTAACTTATTAGTTTTATTCCGAATGCTACGTGCATTCAGATACAAAGCCTTTAAGTTTGCCCCATTGTCAATTTTCCCTACTCTTATATGATTCTTTGGTGCAATATGGCGTTCACACATTCTGTCCCTTCCTTTCACTCTTTGGTAAAAATCAGCCTCGTCACTAACCTGCACTCTTACCCTCTCCTTAAACTTTGATTTTTTATATTTCAATATAACTGAACCCTCCCCCGCCCCCACTGATTAATTTAAAGCCCTATCTACAACTCTAGTTATGTGATTCACCAGGACACCGATCCCAGCCTGATTCAAGTGGAGCCCGTCCGAGTGGAATAGCTCCCTCTTTCCCCAGTACTGGTGCCAATGTCCCATGAATTCGAACCCATTTCTCCCACACCAATCTTTGAGCCACACATTTACCTCTTTAATCTTATTGACCCTGTGCCAATTAGCTCGTGGATCAGGTAGTAATCGGGAGATTATTACCTTTTTGGTTCTGCTTTTTAATTTAGCCCCTAGCTGCTCATATTCCCTCAGCAGAACCTCTTTCCTTGTTCTACCAATATCGTTGCTACCTACGTGGACCATGACAACTGGATCTTTCCCCTCCCACTCCAAGTTCCTCTGTAGCCCAGATGAAATCCTTAACCCTGGCACCAGGTAGGCAACACAGCCTTCAGGACTCTCGATCCTGGCTACAGAGAACACTATCTATTCCCCTAACTATACTATCCCCGATTACAACTACATTTCTCTTTTCTCCCCCCACTTGCATGGCTCCCTGTACCATGGTGCTATGGTCAGTTTTCTCATCCTCCCTACAGTCCCCACTCTCATCCACACAGGGAGCAAGAATCTCAAACCTGTTGAATAAGGGCAAGGGCTGAGGCTCCTGCAGTGCTACTTCCTGGATCCCTCTACCTGCCTCACTCATAGTCACACCCTCCTGTCCCTGACCACTGGCAGAATTTAAGGTAGTTAATCTAAGGGGGGTGACTGTCTCCTGCAACACAGCGTCCAGGTAACTCTCCCCCTCCCTGATGTGTCACAGTGTCTGAAGCTCAGACTCCAGCTCATCAACTCTGAGCCGGAGTTCCTCGAGCAACCAACATTTGCTACAGATGTGGTCACTAGGAACCACAATGGGGTCCAACAGCTCCCGCATCATGCAGCTACAACACATCGCCTGGCCCTGCATCTCTATTTTATTTAATTAGTTTTTCAATTTGTTTTTAAATTTCCTACTGGTCTTTAGATGATCAATCTGTAAAATATTTCTCCTATTTACCTTTAATCTGAAAGCAAGTTAGAATAGAGATTCAAAATACACTTTTTAAAATCAACTGGAACTCGCTCTCTCTGCTGAGTTGAAGCTGAAGTGTTCGGCCTCCGATCCTGGGCCCCAGTCATCACCTTTAATCTGAAATCAACTTAGAATAGCTAGTTCAAACTAGCAGTTACTTACCAACTGCTTCCCAGTAACAGTGACTACAGAGGACACTCTTCCCAGACTGCTTCACGGCGACGGTGACTGCAGAGGACACTCTTCCCAGACTGCTTCACGGCGACGGTGGCTGCAGAGGACGCTCTTCCCAGACTGCTTCACGGTTACGGTGACTGCAGAGGATGCTCTTCCCAGACTGCTTCACGGCGACGATGACTACGGTGGACGCTCTTCCTAGTACCTATCTATTCTAGTCCCATTTTCCAGCACCAGGCCCATAGTCTTGTATGCCATGGCATTGCAAGTGCTTCCCAAATACTTCTTAAATGTTATGAGGGTTTCTGCCTTTCAGGCAGTGAGTTCCAGATTCCCACCACCCTCTGGGTGAAAAAATGCTTCCTCACATCCCCTCTAAACCTCCTGCCCCTTACCTTAACTCTATGCCCCCTGGTTATTGATCCCTCCACCAAGGGGAAAGTTCCTTCCTGTCTACCCTATCTATGCCCCTCATAATTTTATACACTTCAAATATGCCCCTCCTCAATCTCCTCTGCTCCAGGGAAAATAACCCCAGTCTATCCAATCTCCCCTCATAACTAAAACTCTCCAGCCCAGGCAACATCCTGGTAAATCTCCTCTGCACTCTCTCTAGTGTAATCACATCCTTCCTATAATGCGGATTCCAGAACTGCACGCAATACTCCAGCTGTGGCCTAACCAGCATTTTATACAGTTCCAGCATAACCTCCCTGCTCTTATATTCTAAGCCTCGGCTAATAAAGGCAAGTATCCCACATGCCTTCTTAACCACCTTATCCACCTGTCCCGCTATCCTAAGGGACCGGTGGACATGCACAACAAGGTCCCTCTGATCCTTGGTACTTCCCAGGGTCCTATCCACGAACTTACAGACCAACCCTCCTACATGCGAGTCTAAATCGTTTATATATACCACAAACAGCAAGGGAACCAACACCGATCCCTGTGGAACCCCACTGGACACAGGCATCCAGTCACAAAAACACCCCTCGACCATCACCCTCTGCTTCCTGCCACTCAGCCAATTCTGGATCCAATTTGCCAAATTGCCTTGGATCCCATGGGCTCTTACCTTCGTTATCAGTCTCCCATGCGGAACCTTATCAAAAGCCTTGCTGAAGTCCAAGCAGACTACGTTAAATGCATTGCCTTCATCTACACACTTGGTCACCTCTTCGAAAAATTCAATCAAATTGGTCAGACATGACCTCCTCTTAACAAAACCATGCTAACTGTCCTCGATTAATCCCTGTCTCTCCAAGTGTAGATTAATTCTGTCCCTCTGAATAGTCCCACTGCTCTGATGCAGATTTACCTAAAAGTAGCTTCTCCCAGTCCACTCTGGCTAAATCATGACTGATCTTATTAAAATCGGCCTTCCGACAATTTAGAACTCTGATTTCTGGCCCGTCCTTGTCCTTTTCCATAACAACCTTGAATCTAACAGAGTTATGATCACTATCCGCAAAATGCTCCCCCACTGATACCTCTACCACTTTCCCGGCTTCATTCCCTAAAATTAAGTCCAGGACCTCTTGTATGACCTTCTATGTACTGGCTTAAAAAGCTCTCCAGGATGCATTTTAAGAATTCCGCTCCCTCTAAACCTATCACACTATGACTAACCCAGTTAATGTTGGGGAAGTTGAAATCCCCCACTATTACTACCCTATTATTTTTACACTTTAATTTACCTACATATCTGCTCTTCTATTTCCCTCTGACTGTTTGGGGGCCTATAGTACACTCCCAGCAATGTGATTGCTCCTTTTTTGGTTTTCAGTTCTGCCAATATGGCTTCATTTGAGGAGCCTTCTGAGATGTCATCCCTCCTTACTGCTGTAATTGATTCCTTGATCAATATTGTAATGCCCCTTTCTCTTTTACCTCCTTCCCTGTCTTGCCTGAAGACCCTATATCCTGGAATATTGAGCTGCCAATCCTGCCCCTCTCTCAACTATATGTCTGTGACAGCAATGACATCATACTTCCATGTATTAATTTGTGCCCTCAACTCATCTGCTTTATTCATCAGACTCCTTGTATTAAAATAAATACCTTCCAACCTTGTTAAACTCCCTTGTGCCTTAACTGGTCTATAATTTCTATGCCTTCCAGACTCACTTGCTCTCTCTTCTAATTTTGGCTGTGCATCTCCCCCTGCTGAACCTCCTCTCAGGATCCCATCCCCCTGACAAGTTAGTTTAAACCCTCCCCAACAGCACTAGCAAACCTCCCCGCAAGGATGTTGGTCCCATTCCGGTTCAGGTGCAACCCGTCCACCTTGTACAGGTCCCACCGCCCCCAGGAACAGTCCCAATGTCCCAGAAATCTAAAGCCCTCCCCCCTGCACCATCTCTCCAGCCACGCATTCATCTGGACTAACCTCCTATTTCTATAGCTCACTAGCGCTTGGCACTGGAAGTAATCCAGAGATTACTACCTTTGAGGTCTTGTTTTTTAATCCGTTTCCTAGCTCCCTAAATTCTGCTTGCAGGACCTCATCCCTCTTTCTACCTATGTCATTGGTACCAATATGTACCACGATCTCTGTCTGTTTGCCCTCCCCCTTTAGAATGCTCTGCAGCCGTTCAGTGACATCCTTGACCCTGGCACCAGGGAGGCAACATACCATCCTGGAGTCACGTCTACAGCCGCAGAAACACCTGTCTGTTCCCCTTACTATCGAGTCTCCTACCACTATTGCTCTTCCCCTCTTTTTCCTCCCCCCACCCGCCCCGTGCAGCTGAGCCACTCACAGTGCCATGAGTGTGGCTGCACTCCCCAGAGGAACCATCACTCTCACCATTTTCCAACACAGAAAGACGGTTCTCGAGCGAGATGCACCCTGGGGATTTCCTAACTAACTGCCTTTCTTCTGACTGATGGTCACCCATTCCCTCTCTGTCTGCACTTCCGTAAGCTGTGGGGTGACCACATCAAAAAATGTGTTATCCACGAAACCTGGAGCTCAAGTAGCTGCAGCTGGTGGCATTTCCTGCACATGTGATCTGTCAGAGCGCGATGAGCGGCTAGGACTTCCCACATGTTGCAGGCGGTACATAACACAGGACTGAGCAGCCCTGCCATACCTCTAGTTGAAAAAAAAACCCTTACTTTAAGTTAAATACAGTAAAAAAAAAGTTAAATTACTTATGTACTTTAAATAAAAACTAGAACTCTTAACTTTCCTTAGTTTAATCTATTTTAAACTGGAGAAAAATTGGAGAAAAACTGGAGAAAACGCTTACCCACAATCATCCCTCATCTTTGTGCTGACGTCACTTTTTGAAGCTTCCCCGTACTCGCGCTGGTTCTGATCTCTCCACTGCTCTCTCATCCTGTCTTGTGATGTCATTCTTGTTATTTTCAACAAGAACTGACTGCAGGACACTCTTCCCAGACTGCTTCACCGCGATGCTGACTGCAGGACTCTCTTCCCAGACTGCTTCACCGCGATGCTGACTGCAGGACACTCTTCCCAGACTGCTTCATCGTGACGCTGACTTCAGGACACTCTTCCCAAACTGCTTCACCGCGATGCTGACTGCAGGACACTCTTCCCAGACTGCTTCACCGCGATGCTGACTGCAGGACTCTCTTCCCAGACTTTTTTTTTTTTTTTTGTAAAAATATACTTTATTCATAAAATATCTTCAATCACATTCAAAACCATTTCAAAAACAACATTACAAGGGTACAATCCAGGTTAAACTTTTACAAAATGTATCACCAGGTGCATCAGTACAAACAATATTACAATCATTTACAGCCTTTCATTTTGATCTGTACAGCCCGAGGGGCTCTAAACAGTTCCCAGTCTCTCGGTGCGCTGTGGTAGAAAGGTCTTAGACAGCGACCCTTCCCCATTGCGCCTTTGCGGCAGCTGCCCCAAGCTTTAGTGCGTCCCTCAGCACGTAGTCCTGGACTTTGGATTGTGCCAGTCCGCAACAATCGGTCGGGGACAACTCTTTGTGCTGGAAGACCAACAAGTTTCGGGCAGACCAAAGCGCGTCTTTCACCGAGTTGATGATCCTCCAGCTGCAGTCGATGTTTGTCTCGGTGTGTGTCCCTGGGAACAGCCCGTAGAGCACAGAGTCCTGTGTCACAGAACTGCTCGGGATGAACCTCGACAGCAACCACTGCATCTCTCTCCAGACTTTCTTTGCAAAGGCACAATCCACAAGGAGGTGAACAACGGTCTCTTCCCCACCACAGCCACCTCGAGGGCAACGTGCAGAGGGGGTGAGACTCCTGGCGTGTAGGAAGGATCTGACGGGGAGGGCCTTTCTCACCACCAGCCAAGCTACGTCTTGGTGCTTGTTGGAAAGTTCTGGCGATGACTCTCTTCCCAGACTGCTTCACCGCGATGCTGACTGCAGGACACTCTTCCCAGACTGCTTCACCGTGATGCTGACTGCAGGACACTCTTCCCAGACTGCTTCACCGTGATGCTGACACTCTTTCCAGACAAAATATCTCCTTTGATTGGCCATTCATGTTTTAGATTATGCCTCTGTGAAGCAGCTTGAGTTTTTTTTTTCTGTTGAAGGCACAACATAAATTCAAGATCTTTTTGTTGGATTTCAAAACAATGATAATTGGGCAGCGAAATGTGCTCTGAAATCTGGGGGTGTTGGAGGACAGGTGAGAGTTTCTGTGTCCGTGGACAGGCATTGCTTTCGAGGTGAACATAAATAATCTTACAAATGGATCGAAAGAAAAACCTGCATTTCTCTAGGAGCTTTTATGACCTCAGGATCTCCCAAAGCCAATGAAGTAACAATGTTCTGAAGTACAGCCGTTGTTTCATGCAGAAATGGAAAACAATTTAAACGCAGCAAGATTCCAAAGTCAACAACAAGATAACTTGCTGAGTGACAGAGGTTGCCCGGGATACAAGGGAAAATTCCTTTGCTCTTGTTTGAAATATTGCCATGGGATTTCCACCCGAAATGGCAGATGGGGGAGAGGGGCCAAAGATGTACCTTTTTGGGGGGAGTGGTTAAGGAGGGAACAGTATGTCAATGGGAGGGCAACCCTTTTCTAGAGAGATGCTACGAACGGAGTGGCATAATAGAGGAGAGGCTTCGGAGGAGGGTTGTTTCTGCCTTTCAGGCCTGAACAGGTACCTCTGCTACAGCGGATATACCGTGGGGCCACTCATGATGAGATGGAGAATGTGATGTTTCCTAAATAAGAGACCATTGAGAAAACAAGTAATCATTTAAAGGAAGTGACAGAGTTTGAGTGATGTAGTGAGTGTCATCATATATTGCTGTGAGATTTGAGACTTGTGTAGTGTTGAGATGAGTGACTTGTCCCTAGGAGCAAAACATATCCTCTTCACCATAACTAAGGGGAGCCATTGGTCAGCTGAATTATTCCAATGGTTGGCAGCTCAACAATTTAGGGAAAAATGTTTTGTGTGTATCTACGGAATGGATGGAGCGGTTACAATACATATCTGTAAGAATTTTTCCCTTGTAACTTGCAAGACAGTTGAAAATAAAAGTGAGGAGGATAAAACTGAGACTCTGATCTAGATCATGCCCCACACAAGACTGTCTCTAAGCACTCACAGCCGATCCTATTTCCATTGAGCTGAATCTATAGGGAAATCGAGATCTACTGGTAAAGTTACGCCGGAGCTTAATAAGTAATCAGCAATAGTTTAAATATTGAGTTGAAGAAAATACACGGAATTCAACAACAGAAAAAGAAATCATCCAGTCAAATGATTTTGTGGTTTACAACTGGGACGTAGCTTATTGAATACTTTGGAATTGTAGAGGCCAAAAAGGATTCATTCATTTCCCAGAGCCCCTCATAACAAAGATAATCATTACTTTTGAAAGCATAGATTTTTTTACATGAAATAACTTAGTGCAGGATTGGAAATTCGGTTAAAAAAAGATCAAGGAGATTGCAATTACAGCAAAAATTAATTCTTGCAAAAAACACTACCACAATTGGTGAAATAATAAAAAAAATCAATTTGGATGCAAAGAAGCCAAGGAATTCCAATTGATGAACCATGTTTTGGAAGCTGTGCTTTGTGTGGACACATGTGAGAGCATCGGGCCTTTTTAGTAATTAAGATCATTCTCATTTACATTTCCAACACAGAGAAAGCCCCATCCACCATTGAGATAGAACTTAAGATAAAAGCAAAAAACTGCGGATGCTGGAAATCCAAAACAAAAATAAAAATACCTGGAAAAACTCAGCAGGTCTGGCAGCATCTGCGGAGAGGAACAGTTAACGTTTCGAGTCCGTGTGACTCTTCAACAGAACTAAGTAAAAATAGAAAAGAGGTGAAACATAAGCTGGTTTAAGGGGTGGGGAGGGTGGGGGTGGGACAGGTAGAGCTGGATAGAGGACCAGTGATAGGTGGAGATAGCCAAAAGATGTCATAGACAAAAGGACAAAGAGGTGTTGAAGGTGGTGATATTATCTAAGAAATGTGCTAATTAAGGGTAGAAAGCAGGACGAGCAAGGTACAGATAGCCCTAGTGGGGGTGGGGGGAAGGGAAGGGATCGAAATAGGCTAAAAGGTAGAGATAAAACAATGGATGGAAATACATTTAAAAATAATGGAAATAGGTGGGAAAAGAAAAATCTAAATAAATTATTGGGGAAAAAAAAGGGGGGGATCGGAAAGGGGGTGGGGATGGAGGAGAGAGTTCATGATCTAAAATTGTTGAACTCAATATTCAGTACGGAAGGCTGTAAAGTGCCTAGTCGGAAGATGAGGTGCTGTTCCTCCAGTTTGCGTTGAGCTTCACTGGAACATTGCAGCAGGCCAAGGACGGACATGTGGGCATGAGAGCAGGGTGGTGTGTTGAAATGGCAAGCGACAGAGAGGTCTGGGTCATGCTTGCGGACAGACCGAAGGTGTTCCGCAAAGCGGTCACCCAGTCTGCGTTTGGTCTCTCCAATGTAGAGGAGACCGCATTGGGAGCAACGAATGCAGTAGACTAAATTGAGGGAAGTGCAAGTGAAATGCTGCTTCACTTGAAAGGAGCGTTTGGGCCCTTGGACGGTGAGGAGAGGGGAAGTAAAGGGGCAGGTGTTGCACCTTCTGCGGTTGCATGGGAAGGTGCCGTGGGAGGGGGTTGAGGTGTAGGGGGTGATGGAGGAGTGGACCAGGGTGTCCTGGAGAGAACGGTCACTGCGGAATGCCGCCAGGGGCGGGTGAAGGGAAGATGTGTTTGGTGGTGGCATCATGCTGGAGTTGGCGCAAATGGCGTAGGATGATCCTTTGAATGGGGAGGCTGGTGGGGTGATTAGTGAGGATAAGGGGGACCCTATCATGGTTCATCCACCTGTTTCGCAAAATAGGCGGCATATGGCCAGCAGAGTTTTGGATGAGCTGAAGTTTATTGGGGATAGAGGGTGGGAGGCCGTCCAGGAGAGTTTTGGAATAGTCAAGCCTGGGATTTCAGTAGCAGGTGAGCTGAAGGAATGATGGAACTGGCTGATACCATAGGGTGGAAGTTGGTGGTCTTTGTGGTGCAAAGAAAATGAGGTTAGACATTCAACTCAGGGTTGAATATTATGTGAATATTATAAACGTATTCTTGGTCATCATGCAAAGCAGCTGTATAATGTTTTATGACCTTGCCTCTTTTGGGGATGCATTCAATTTTCCCTTGTTTGATCCATAGGTTATCCTGAAGATCTGGCAGGAACAAGTAGCTTGTGGAGCCTGATATATTCTAGAAAACTATCTTAAGCACTCCCAATGCTATTGTATGGATCTTGCTGTGCCACATTTTGATTTGTTCAGGATTCTAACTCTGAAAAAGCAAATTATTTGCTCTGAAACCTATCAGCCAACATTCTTCCTGAACACAAAGCCCAATGTCCAGTTATCTGCCAACAGAACAATACCAAAATGGCGGCACAGAATCCCCAACGCAGAAGAGCAGAAAACCTACCCCAGACCAGATACCCCCGTCAAATGGAATGGGTAAGGTAATTTGAATAACTGGGTAAGGCAACCAATGCCTGCAAGGGTGCATCAGTAGCACCTTTACCATCCGAGCCCAATGTAAGGAAGAGTGGCAGCTTACTCCCAACTCTAGAGCCCTGAGTATCAACCTGGATTGACACTTACAGTGCAGTCCAGAGAGAGTGCTATATTGCTGGAGGTGCCAGCTCTCCGATGAGGCGTTAAGCTAAGCCTGCCATCTTGGTTGGACGTGACGCTCCCATGTACCCTATTCAAAGTAGAGTAGGAGAGATCCTGACCTGGCTAGCCTTTATCCCTCACACATTTATCTCACTGCTGTTTGTAGGCCCTCGTATTGTGGAAATTGACTGTCCTGTTTAGTCTGTGTTATAACAAAGGCTGCACTTCAAAAGTATTTCATCAGTGCAGAAGAACTTTTGAACATTTTGAGGATGTCAAAGTCACGGTATAAATACGAAAAGCCTAGAGGTTTGAGGCCATGATGAAGCCTCGAAAAATGATTAGGGACCTGGATCATGAGACTGGACTTTACAGCAGCACCTCTGTCCCTAGGCTTACATAAAATAGGCGTGATGTCATGGGGTTGGCAATCCAACATCATCCCGCCAGCCTCCCATAACACGGAAGGTGAGCAGGAACTGAAATCAGAAACCCACCCGCTCCTCAGGGAACCTCAGTGGAGAGACACAAGAGAGAGAAACAAGACAGAAATGAAAGGCAAAAAAGTAAAAAGCACAAGTGGAAGGCAGAGGGAACAGGAGCTGGCAACAAAGAAGGCCATAGTACAAAAAAACTGTATTAAAAAGGCAAGTGTAAAGGCACTGTACCTGAATGCACAGAGCATTCGCAATAAGGTAGATGAATGAACAGTGCAAATAAATGTAAACAGGTACGATATGAATGTGATTACAGAGACATTGCTGTAGGGCGACCGAGGCTGGGAACTGAATATCAAAGGGAACTCGATATTTAGGATGGACAAGCAATAAGGCAAAGGAGCTGGGGTGGCATTGTAAGTTATGGATGACATCAGTGCGATAGTGAGAGAGGATATTGGCTTAGAAAATGTAGATGTTGAATCAGTTTGGGTGGAGCTAAGAAGCAACGAGGGGCATAAATTATTAGTGGGAGTTGTCTCTAGGCTTCCAAACAGTAATGGTAAGGTAGGGGACAGCATTAAACAGGAAATTAAAGATGGATGTAACAAGGGTGCTACAGTAATCATGGGTGACTTTAATTTACATATAGACTGGGCAAACCAAATTAGCAATAATACTGTGGCCGATGAATTCCTGGAGTGTGTATGGAATGGTTTTTTAGACCAGTATGTCGAGGAACCAACTAGGGAACAGGCTATCCTAGATTTGGTTTTGTTAATTAATAATCTTGTTGTGCAGGGTCCTTTAGGGAACAGTGACCATAATGCGATAGTACTCTTTCTTGGGTTGGAAAGTGAAGTAGTCCAATCCGAAACTAGGGTCCGAAATCTAAACAAAGGGAACTACGAAGGTATGAAGCGTGAGTTGACTAAGATAGATTGGGAAACTTCATTAAAGGGCATGATGGTGGATAGACAATGGCTAATATTTAAGGAACAAATGTATGCATTGCAACACTTATACATTCCTTTCTAGTGCAAAAATACACCAGAAAAAGTGGCCCAACAGTGGCTAACAGAAGAAATTAAGGATAGTATTAGATCCAAAGAGGAATCATATAAAGTTGCTAGAAAAAGTAGCAAGCCTGAGGATCGGGAGCAGTTTAGAATTCAGCAAAGGAGGACCAACAGATTGATTCAGAGGGAAAAAATAGAGCATGAGAGTAAACTTGCAAGGAACATAAAAGCGGACTGTAAAAGCTTCTATAGGTATGTAAAAAGGCAAAGATTGGTGACAACAAATGTAGGTCCCTTACAGTCTGAAACAGGTGTTATAATCCCAGCTGAGGTTGCCACTGGACAAGCTTGATCCCAGAGTGGAACCCAGCTTGTTAGATCCTAAGTTTTATTTGTTTGTTTAGATACGTGGAGAGTAGCTACTGAACAGAGTCACAGGAGTCAGCTAATGAACTTTTAACAAAAGAATAAAACATTTATTCAACAAGAAAAGATGAATTATATTACAATACTCCTTCACCCACAACTATACTTTTACAGATATATACACATCTGTAAGGATAACACAAGTTACAAAAGCTATCTTATACTCTAATGTACACAGTAAGTACACAGTCCATGTAAACCTATGGCACCCTGTGGTCAGACACACCACACTCTGAAATCAAGTGACAGATGCCACCTCAACCAGATGCTATTGGATCTCTCCTCAACTCCCCCAGATGCTTGTCAACTTCCATCCTTCACACGAGGGTTTCCAATCTCCATTCACCAAGACCTAGCCATGGTATCTTCTCCCAAACTGACGCTTTCTCTCAGATAACTCCTGCAAGGGCTCACCTCCAGGGTTTCGAACTCTCCTTCTGATGTTCCTCTTCCCTGGGTCACCACATGCATCCCATGCACTCTCACTCACCAACTCAGCTGTCAACAGTACACCACTGCTTCACATGCCCATAGCAAAGATTTACAGACCCTCAATTGTCTCTTTGGACCTCCTGGCCTCTAGCAAGCTGTTCTCATGCTAAATCTGCTTTCTGCAGCTTTTGCCTCTCTAAATCTGAAGCTTGGAGCCTTTATCTCTGTCCCTCACTCTTAATTTCACTTAGGACCTTTTCCAGGTTCCTGTCCTTCCTTTGACTAGATGGTCTGCTTTGGACTTTCCCCTCTTCCACTCCCCTGGATTTTTGGGGTTTTTCTTTAGCTTGGGACTGGCTATCTGTCCCCTTTACTCCAGTCTCTCCTGACAGCAACTTTCAGAACCAGCTGCACTCAAAAAGCTTCCAAAACAACAGCTGTTTCTCTTCTTGTGTATGTGTGTGTGTGTGTGTGTGTCTGTGGGAGGGACCTGCCTCTCTGGACCCCTGTTGCTAGGCAACATTCCAATCCTTCTACCCTTGTATGTTTACCTTTACTTTATAGGAGTCGTAAAACTCCTCATTAGAAATGCAAGCGCCTTTTTAAAGTGAAACTAAAACCCCATTTGATCTTTCTTAACATACAGGTATAGAAATACAAATCAAAATCAAACTTTAAAGCTAAAACTGATTCCTAACTCCCACAAATACCAATATAACTTACTTTAAACTATCTCTATTTCCTAACATGGGACAAGTTATAATAGAGAACAAGGAAATGGCAGAATAATTAAACAACTACTTTAGTTCCGTCTTCGTAGAGGAAGACACAAATAACTTCCCAGAAATGCTAGGGAATGGAGGGTCTGGTGAGAAGGAGGAATTGAAGGAAATTAGTGTTACAAAAAAAAACAGTGCTGGAGAAATTAATAGGACCAAAAGCTTATAAATCCACAGGGCCTGATAATCTCTATCCCAGGGTACTAAAGGAGGTGGCCCTGGAAATAATGGATGTGTTGGTTATCATCTTCCAAAATTCTGTAGATTCTGGAACAGTCCCAGCAAATTGGAGGGTGGCAAATGTAACCCCACCATTTAAAAAAGGAGGGAGGGAAAAAACTGGGAATTACAGACTAGTTAGCCTAACATCAGTAGTCGGGAAAATGCTAAAGTCTATTATAAAGGATGTGATAACAGGACACTGAGAAAATATCAAGGGGATTAGACAAAGTCAACATGTATTTATGAAAGGGAAATCATGTTTGACAAAACTACTGGAGTTTTTTGAGGACGTAACTAGCAGAATAGATAAGGGAGAACCAGTGGATGTGGTGTATTTGGATTTTCAGAAAGCTTTTGATAAAGTCCCACATAAGAGGTTAGTGTGTAAAATTAATGCACAAGGGATTGGGGGTAATATATAGGCATGGGTTGAGAATTGGTTAGCAGACAGGAAACAAAGAGTAGGAATGAATGGGTCTTATTCCGAATGGCAGGTGGTGACGAATGGGGTACCACAGGGATCAGTGTTTGGCCCCCAGCTATTCACAATATATATCAATGATTTGGGTGAGGGAACCAAATGTAATATTTCCAAGTTTGCTGATGACAAAAAACTAAATGGGAATGTAGGTGGTGATGAGGGTGTTAAGAGGCTTCAAGGCGATTTAGACAGGTTGAGTGAGTGGACAAATGTTTGGCAGATGCAGTATAACATGGATAAGTTTGAAGTTATCCACTTCAGTAGGAGAAACAGAATGGCAGACTATTATTTAAATGGTGATAGATTGGGAAATGTTGATGTACAAAGGGACCTGGGTGTCCTTGTACACCACTCACTGAAAGCAAGCACACAGGTGCAGCAAGTAGTTAAGAAGGCAAATGGTATGTTGGCCTTCATTGTGAGAGGACTTGAGTACAGGAGCAAGGATGCCTTACTGCAGCTATACAGGGCCTTGGTGAGACCACACCTGGAGTATTGTGTGCAGTTTTGGTCTCCTTACCTAAGAAAGGGTATACTTGCCATAGATGGAGTACAGTGATGGCAGGATTGTTGTATCAGCAGAGATTGGGCTGTCTAGGCCGGTATTCACTGGAGTTTAGAAGAATGAGAGGAGATCTCATTGAAATGTATAAAATTCTGACAGGGCTGGGCAGACTGGATGCAGGGAAGATGTTTCCTCTGGCTGGGGGTTATAGAACAAGGGGTCACAGTCTCAGGATACGGGGTAGACCATTTAGGACTGAGATGAGGAGAAACGTCTTCACTCAGAGGGTGGTGAACCTGTGGAATTCTCCTCCACAGAGGCTGTGGAGGCCAAGTCACTGAATATATTTAAGAAGGAAACAGATAGATTTCTGGACTCTAAAGGCCTCACGGGGTATGGGGAGAGAGTGGGAGTACAGCATTGAGATAGAGGATCAGCCATGATCATATTGAATAGTGGAGCAGGCTCAAAGGGCTGTATGGTCTACTCCTGCTCCTATTTTCTATGTATGTTTCTATGTTATCTTTGAAAAAAACAATTAACAAGCTTGTTAAAGACCCAGTTCACTGACATTTTCTATTGCTCATTCCATTTTTCTGTAGCCACTGGGAAAAAGTCAGGAGTGATTGAGGTCAGGTATAGGGATGCAGCACGAGGCTACCACAAATGGGACGATGACTGCATGAAGCAGCAGAGTCCGCTGCTGAAGGTGGCAGCGTTTGCCTGTTAGTCGACTTTATTCCTTCAACCGTTTTTAGTTTAAACTGACAAATAAGGAGAGAGTGAGAGGGCAGGGGAGGGGCCCTTTAAATTGGTGTCCGCCACTGACCTCCGGTTCACAGCTTAATCCTTCCTCCACCTGATGCCTTAGGCCTGATTGGGTGTGGGGCCTCTTTTCCCAATGCTAATTGGCCGCCTTCCCACCAGGCAGCTGCCCAATGTTGGGTTTGCTGTGGTGGGATGGCAGGGGTGGGAGTGAGCCAACCACGTTTCCTGTTCCACCTCTCTCACCCCAGCAGAAACTGTGAAATCCAGCCTATTGTCACAGTCACGTAAAAGGTATCACCTTACAGTGGTCCATGAGCTAAGAATTCATGCCTGTGTGTGTATGTAGCCCCCTCTTAATGTATGAGTGCTTGGGTTTAAAAATAACCCAGCAGACAAGCTTTAGTCTTAAACAGGATCAAGGTTAGGTTTTTACAAACCTACTACTGAAAGTTACTTAAAGTAAAAGTGAGAAAAGCTATTAACTAAAATACAGATACAAAGGTTAAAGCAGATACAGGAAAAAAGATACATAAGGATGAGATTTCAAATCCGTCTCTGTCTGATATCATTGCTCAAGCTCCTTCTTTCCGGTGAAGGGGTTGAATCTTGAGTGTCGGTTGAGCAGCTGCGATGGCTTCTGCAGTAGACTAGTCAGTGTTTGCCTTTTGCAGGTGGAATCAGCAGGTCAAACAGGTTTTGGGAGAGAGAGGAGCTTTCTTGTTCCTCACTAGTTCTCTGCTTATGGCACTTGAAGATTGCCTGGACTCTTTCAGCAGAACTGCGGTTGATTCCTTAACAGCTTCCTCTTTGTCTCCCGGTGGCAGAGAGGAGCCCCCTCTGATGTCTCTCAGAGTTCTTCCTGGAGGTTCTGCACACATGTCTTCCACAGGTTTTGGAACATGTGGGGTTCGCTGTCCTGCAGCTGGAAAAAAACTTGCTTGACTTGGAACAAGGAAAAAGATGTTGACCGATATACTCCAATGATGGTGTGTAAAATACAATTTTTAAAAAAAAACCTGTTCAATTCTATCCTGTTGGAACATTAAGAACCAAAGAGTTGACAAAAAGTCTACCAAATATGGGCATCAATCTTCCCAATAGATTAAAGCTGAGATGTTAAAATGCCCCCAACATTCAAGTAAGATGATCAATTGATCTAGACCAATCTATGGGGTTGCTCGCTCTGTAAGAACCAGGTTATCTGAGTTCAGTGTTTATGGATATTAGCCCATCCCATCAGTCAAAAGTATCACATATGTGACTGTTTGCAGACTGACCAATAGATGCGAGACACAAATTCTTTCACTGCTGATTCCAAGCACCTCTAACTTAAGCAACTAACTTGAAAAGAAAACAAGCACTCTATATCACCAAAATGCACAGCAAGTCTTCTCAGTAATGAGTCACTACCCTCCAAAGTTTTACTCAGGCTAAATTCCATGAGGATGTTTAGTTGAATTCCATTGCTGGTAAAAGATATTTCAATGGTCTAAATATTATATAAAGTTTAGTGGCTGATTTCTGATGTACACCTACTTGAGCAGCAATTAAGCAACTCTTTTAAAAAATCCGAGCCACTCTTCCTTAAAATACAGATTGATAGAGCCTGTCCTCAAAGTCCAGCAGAGGTGAACCCACTTGACCAATGAAACATTGCATTGTTTATCCGAGCTGCAATATGTTGTGAGTGATTGGGGTAGAAGATCATCCTGTGGTTGGATATCTTTAACTCCTTGCAATTTAATGAGTATTTGAGAGAACACAAAGAATAAAGGAGGCAGCAGTAGCAATATTGGATAAGATAAAGAGGTGGGGCGTGGGTTTTTAGATGGTTGGCAGTTCCCAAAGCAGGAAATTCACCTGGTCCAGATGTTTACCGGGGGAAGTAAGGGTGGAAATTGCAAACATTCTGGCCACAACTTTCCAATCATCCTTGGATATAGGGGGGGTGGTATCAGTACTGGAGGGTTGCAAATATTACACCCCTGTTCAAAAAAGGTGAGAGGGAGGAACCCAGCATCTACAAACCAGTCATTCTATAGTTGGCGATGGGGAAATGTTTAGAGGCAATGATCAGGGCAAAATTAATTGGCATTTGAAAAATATTACAGAGATATTGAGAAAGAGGGGGCCAGTTAGCTCAGTTGGCTAGATGGCTAGCACATAGTTCAGAATCTAACACCAACAGCACAGATTCGCTTCCTGTTGCAGTTCTGGTAGACTTGGGGCCTGCCTCCTCACCCTGAGAGTGGAAGGCAATGGCAAACCACCACTGATAACAAACAACAGCCAAGGAAATGGCTCAGGATGAAGCATCCACAGGCAATGAGCCAAGGATGTGCCTTCCGGCAGAGCACTCATGGAATGGAATCAGGCAAGAGCAAGGGATTGGGATTAATTAGATTTCTCCACCAAACATACACAATAGACTGAATGACCTCCTTCTGTGCTGCATCAGTCTATGATTCGATTATTCAATGACTTACTGTATGCAGGTAATGTCCCAGCCTGTGAGTAAGGCCTTATCCTGACCTGGGGAGTCAGATCTCGCCCAGGCCTGGAGAGCGAGTCATGGTGTCCAGCAACGAGTGGGAGAGTATCGGGTTTCTACAGTGTTGACCAGTCTGAGTGTGAATGAGTTGGGAGACTGTACAATCTCCATGAGGCACAACCTATACTGGTGCTGACACAGAGTGACAGGACAAAACCAGTCAGCCCCTTGAGCCTGCTCCAATCAATCAGATCAGGGCTGATATGCATTTTTACTCCACAGATAAACAGTAGCTTGGTTAGAGGTTGGTTTAAGGAGTGTCTTAAAGGAAGAGAGCAGGTTAAACAGAAGGAAAGGTTTATGATATAGTTCCAGAGTTGGTTCTTTAATCCTTAATTCCCTTACCAAACAAAAATCTATCCATCTCAATTTTTAAATTTTGAATTGAACCACCCTATCAATTCTTTAATCATCTTAAACGCCACGTTAGAACTCCCCTTTATCTGCTAAACTCTAGGGGATACAAGCTGAGCCTATGTAAACCCTGAGCACATAAATTAAACCCATCAGCCGTTAGCCCAATCTAGAACCCGGAGACTTCGTTGGGGGTCTTCATCAGAGATACTAGTTGGGTTTCTGCTCTGGCATGGTACTCAGTGGGCACTGCTAGTACCTGAGTGGTTATGGTGCCAATCTGGATTGATGCTGTGGCTGAGCGTTAGTGGGTGAATGATTTCGTGTAAAGTGCCAATTAAACTACGTCACTGGCTGAGGGTGAGATAGTGTTCTGTTGCCGCTAGGAGTCTGTACCATATTGTTAAAATGGTTGCACTGTACTTTCCTGGAGTGGCTGGTGGGGGAGGAGGGAGTTGGTGAATAACTTACACTGTTCCTACACTTAAAGTACACCATTAAAACATTTAAATGACCTTGCCACAGCAAACTCTCTCTGCTGGGGAATGGAGTAACTGGCTGGCATCATTGGTCTCGAGGCAACTCAGGCCTCTGCATCATTTTCTATTAAATTGTTTATGGTAGGAGTCCATTCGGATTCTATAATTATCGCCATCTATTAGCCCCTCATTGGATTCAATTGAACCAACATTAACGTATCATGGACATAGCATATTAATAAACTCACACAAGTTGCACTGGGACTTCACAGTTTATCCATTTATTACCCAAAAGAACTGCTTCATGTTGCAAAAAAAATACATTATTCAATAAATAAAAATATCATTTAATTTGCGTGACATTATTTCTACCCAAGACTCGGGAATAGCCAGTGAAATAATAGAGTTACCGTGCCATTAGCTCTTGATGATGATGCACCAGCTGGGAATAGACATAATAACTGGTTCAACTAACCAGTGAAACTGATGTGATTTAACTACTAATAGTACCTGTGCTGGAGCTTGGTGATCACCTTGGCCTCGACTCATGAGGGAGTATAAAACACAAAATGTTCTGCTCACAAAATTAGCGTTTACAAATTGGTTCAATGTGAAGGGCCTGAAACATTGCATGAAAATGAACTCAGGCATAGTACAACCATGGCTCCTCCATCGCTCCCAGCTCTTCATTAGTATTCTGAACAGATCACTGCATTGCCAACATTTATGGTGACTATTGTGCATCGAGGTCTAGCAGCACTCATTGCTTAGAGGAAATGTTTGGAGGGACTGTTGCATGTCGAAATAGTTAGCATTATCACACTGCTTACAAAAAGGACAATAGCAACAAAGAAAGGGCAGAAACGCAAGGACAAGAGTCAAAACATCACATTTACAGAAACCAAACCCTCCCAGAAAATGGCACTGTTCGCCAACAAGGAAAAGTATTGGTTTTGCAGTTGGGAAGGTGCAAGGACTGTTTCATCTATCAGCTGAATTTTTGCTCCGGAGACAGGAAACAGGAGAGTTTTCCTGGGACGATGAGGGGCAACAGTCACTCATTGGATTTCTGACCATGGAGCTCTCTCTGCCTCCTTGATTGGCATGGAAACATATGGGACCGATTTGCAAAGCTTGTAGTTGAAAAATTGTGTATGGCACAGTTTCTAAGCAAACATTGAGGGAAGGTTTTTGTGTAACCAAATCATGTCTGTGCATAGTTGGAACCGGCTGGATGTATATATTACAAAATCAGAAATGTTACTGCGAACATCCAGAATGATTTATCAGGGTGAAAGGGAATGTGTTAAACATGGCTCCTTGCCAATCATATATTGTGAAATATTTACAGTTATTCATCAGACTATATCTCCTCCTTTGATTAGCTGCCACAGTCCAATTAGCCATCCAATTAAGCTACTCTAATTAGTACAATTGCTGTTATGCAAATTACATGACTGAGAGACAAGAAGAAATGTTCCCTTAAATGATGCCCTAGAACGAATATTTCAAAAACATTAATGATAAAATTCAGACATTGAGCAATATTCTTGGGTTAAGGGGCTGTTACGTTTTTGGGTCCTTCCTATCCCAACTACACCTTGGCTTCTGTATTTTGGATTGAACTCTCCCAGGTGGAACCAGCTTCCAATGATCTATAGGGTAACCTCACTGGGTCCGATTCTTTGCAAGCTCTCTGGGCGCTGGATAATGAACAAGAACCCTTTCCACAAATTGCTTTAGCTGCTTTATCTATCCTGAATTGATTGTTATTTATTCGTTCAAGGGATTTGTCCTGCTTTTTTTAAATTCATCTACGGGATGTGGGCTTCGCTGGCTGGGCCAGCGTTTATTGCCATTCCCTAGTTGCCCTTGAGGAGGTGGTGGTGAGCTGCCTTCTTGAACCGCTGCAGTCCATGTGGTGTAGGTACACCCACAGTGCGGTTAGGGAGCGAATTCCAGGATTTTGACCCAGTGACAGTGAAGGAACGGCAATATATTTCCAAGTCAGGATGGTGAGTGACTTGGCGAGGAACTTCCAGGTGGTGGTGTTCCCATGTATCCGCTGTTCTTGTCCTTCTAGATGGTAGTGGTCGTGGGTTTGGGAGGTGCTGTCAAAGGAACCTTGGTGAATTCCTGCAGTGCACCTTGTAGATGGTACACACTGCTGCCACTGTGGTCATTTGTGGAGGGAGTGAACATTTGTGGATGTGGTGCCAATCAAGTGGGCTGCTTTGTCCTGGATGATGTCAAGTTTCTTGAGTGTTGTGGGAGTTGCATTCATGCAGGCAAGTGGGGAGTATTCCATCACACTCCTGACTTGTGCCTTGTAGATGGTGGACAGGCTTTGGGGAGTCAGGAGGTGAGTTACTCCCCGCAGGATTCCTAGCCTCTGACCTGCTCTTGTAGCCGCAGTATTTATATGGCTAGTCCAGTTCAGTTTCTGGTCAATGGTAACCCTCAGGATGTTGATAGTGGGCGATTACCAGTGAAGGTAATGCCATTGAATGTCAAGGGGTGATAGATTTTATGTGGCGGAGATGGTCATTGCCTGGAACTTGTGTGGTTTGAATGTTACTTTCCTATTGTCAGCCCAAGCATGGATATTGTCCAGGTCTTGCTGCATTTGGACATGGACTGAGTGTCTGAGGAGTCGCAAATGATGCTGAACATTGTGCAATCATCAGTGAACTTCCCCACTTCTGACCTTATGTTGGAAGGAAGGTCATTGATGAAGCAGCTGAAGATGGTTGGGCCTAGGACACTACCCTAAGGAACTCCTGCAGTGATGTCCTGGAGCTGAGATGACTGACCCCCAACAACCACAACCATCTTCCTTTGTGCTGGGTATGACTCCAACCAGTGGAGAGTTTTCCCCCTGGTTCCCAGTGACTCCAGTTTTGCTAGGGCTCCTTGATGCCACACTCGGTCAAATACGGCCTTGATTTCAAGGGCAGTCACTCTCACCTCACCTCAGGAGTTCAGCTCTTTTGTCCATGTTTGAACCAAGGCTGCAATGTGGTCAGAATCTTTTTGTGTACAGGACAGACCTGGGCAATTTTCCACATAGCCGGGTAGATGCCAGTGTTGTAGCTGTACTGGAACAGTTTGGCTAGGGGCGCGGCAAGTTCTGGAGCACAAGTCTTCAGTACTATTGCCAGAATATTGTCAGGGCCCATAGCCAGTGCCTTCAGCCGTTTCTTGATATCACGTGGAGTGAATCAGTTTGGCAGAAGACTGGCATCTGTGATGCTGGGGACCTCTGGAGGAGGCCAAGATGAGACAAATTGTAGACAAATTACCACAGGAATTTTCCTCCCACCTCAGGAAATGATCAAACTTCAGTGTAAACCCTCATTTCAGACTGAAACTCCCAGACAAGACCAACCCTTCACAAATCTCTGCTGATTCGCTTTCCTGAGCCCTCAAACTGAACATTTGGACAAGTATGTTCATCACAGCAACGCAACATGGGTTTGTGAGGGGCAACTCTGGGACAACATGGGTTTGTGAGGGGTAACTCTGGGACAACATGGGTTTGTGAGGGGCAACTCTGGGACAACATGGGTTTGTGAGGGGTAACTCTGGGACAACATGGGTTTGTGAGGGGTAACTATGGGACAACATGGGTTTGTGAGGGGTAACTCTGGGACAACATGGGTTTGTGAGGGGTAACTCTTGTCTGTCTAATCTGGTTGGGCTTTGTGAGGAGGTCACTAATACGGTACACACGGGAGTGCCTTTGGATGCTGTAGACTCATAGATGTTTACAGCACAGAAAGAGGCCATTCAGCCCATCGTTTCCGCGCCAGTCAACAAAGATGTAACTACACTAATCCCATTTTCCAGTGCTTGGCCCATAGCCCTGGAGGCTATGGCAGTGCAAGTGAATATCTAAATATTTGTTAAATGTTATGAGAGTTTCTAACTCAACCACCCTTTCAGGCAGAGTTCCAGACTCCCACCACCCTCTGGGTGAAAAAATTTCTCCTCAACTTCCCTCTTAGCCCTACCTCTTACCTTAAATCTATGCCCCCCTGGTTAATTACCCCTTTACTAATGGAAAAAGTACCTTCCTATCCACTCTACCTATGCCCCTCATAATCTTATACACCTCTATCAGGTCCCCTCTCAACCTTCGCTGCTCCAAGGAAAACAACCCCAGCCTATCCAATCTTTCCTTATAGCTCAGACCCTCCAGCCCAGGCAGCATCCTGGTAAATCTTCTCTGCACCCTCTCCAATGCAATCCCATCCTTCCTATAATGTGGCGACCAGAACTGCACGCAGTACTCCAGTTGTGGCCTAACAGTGTTTTATACAGTTCCAGCACAACCTCCCTGCTCTTGTATTCTATGCCTCGGCTAATAAAGGCAAATATCCCATATGCCTTCTTAACCAACTTACCTACCTGCCCTGTGGATATGCACACCAAGGTCCTCCGATCTTCAGTACTTTCCATGGTCCTACCATTCACGTGTTTCTCATGTGTCGGTGCAGACTTGATGGGCCGAAAGGCCTCTTCTGCACTGTATGATTCTGTGATTCAAGGTGTAATCCCTTGCCTTGTTAGCCCTCCCCAAGTGCATTACCTCACACTTTTCCGGGTTGAATTCCATTTGTCACTGCTCTGCCCACCTGACCAGTCCATTGATATCCTCCTGCAGTTTATGGATATCCTCCTCTCTATTTACCACCCGACTAATTTTCGTGTCATCCGCGAACTTCTTGATCATACCCCCCACATTTAAATCCAAATCATTTATGTACACCACAAACAGCAAGGGCCCCAGCACCAAGCCCTGTGGGACCCCACTGGAAACAGACTTCCAGTCACAGAAACATCCCTCTACAAATCCCTGGGCAGAATTTTCCAGTCTGCATGCGGGGGCGGGGCCCGACGTGCTGATGTGTAAAATGACACGCGATGATGTCGGGTGTGCGTCCTGATGTCATCGCGCGCCATCCTGATATTTCGTTCGACGGGCACACACCAGAAATGTCATGCCCACCGAAATGTCAACGGCCTATTAAGGCCATTAAGAAATTAATTAAAGTACTTGTGAACATTGCCCGTCCAACCCTAAGGTTGTCGTCAGGCAAAAAGCCCAAGCGGCCTTCACGTTTCTCAGGAAACCTCATCCACGAGCGGGATGAGGTTTCCTGAAGCTTTTAATAAAGAAATAAATAAATTTTCATAAATTTAAAAACATGCCCTACCTCGTGACACAGTCACATGAGGGGACATGTTTAAATAAATTTTTAAATCATTTATTCAATCCTTTTAATATCCGTTCAATCTCCCTCAGGCAGCTCCTTGCCTCAGGATGATTGCTGCGTTCTTTCATGCGCATGTGCGAAAGTGCGCTGGCCCCAACTCTCCCTCCCTCTCCCCGGCCGCACAGGTAGCGCTGAGTGCTACCAGCCGCGTATTACACTGGGCGGGCTTTAATTGGCCCGCCTGCGCAAAATGGCGGCACGCAGCCAATCGCTGGCCCATGCTGACTATCCCCGATTCATCCGTGTCTTTCCAAGTGCAAATATATTCTGTCGCTCAGAATTCTTTCTAGTAACATCCTCACCACCGAGGTCAGAATGACTGGCCTGTAATTTCCTGGTCTATCCCTTCCTCCCTTTTTTAATAATGGGACAATGTTAGCAGTCGCCTGGCACCTCACCTGTGGCCAGAGAGGATTTGAAAATTACTGCCAGGGCTCCTGGTATCTCTTCCCTTGCCTCACTCAACAGCCTGGGATACATCTCATCCGGGCCTGTGAGTTTATCCATTTTTAAGGCCACTAAATCCACTAGTACCTCCTCTCTCTCTATGTTAATTTTCTCTAATACACAGTCCCCCACCCTGATGTCTATGTCTGCGTTGTCCTTTTCCATTGTGAAGACCGACGCAAAATATTCATTGAGGGCTGTACTCACATCTTCCGGGTCCACATACCGATTACCTCTATGGTCCCTAATTGGCCCTACTCCTTCCCTAGTTATTCTCTTGCTCTTTATATATTTAAAAACCCCTTCGAGTTTTCCTTTATTCTGCCCACCAGTGCTCTCTCATGCACTCTCTTAGCTTTCCTAATTTCCTTTTTAAGATCCCCCCTGCACTTTTTATACTCCTCTAGGGACTCTGCCGTATTGAGCCCTCGGTATCTGCCACAAGCTTCTCTTTTTCTCTTAATCCTAACCTTTATGTCCCTTGACATCCAGGGTTCTCCGGACTTGGTCCCCCCTTTGTCTTTACGGGAACATATTTGCCCTGTACTCTCGCTATTTCCTCCTTGAATGCCTCCCACTGCTCTGACAGTTTTATCGGCAAGTAGCTGCTCCCAGTCCACTTGGTATTTCATCTTAGCAAAATTAGCCTTTTCCTAGTTTAGAACTTTTATTCCCAGCCCAACCTTATCCTTTTCCGTAACTATCCTAAATCTAACTGAGTTATGGTCACTATCTCCAAATTGCTCCCCTATTGATACGTCTTCCACCTGCCTAGGCTCATTTCCGAATATTAGGTCCAGAACTGCCCCCTCCCTTGTTGGACTTTCTACAAACTGGCTAAAAATGTTCTTCTGGATGCAACTTAAGAATTTTGCTCCCTCCCTACCTTGCACACTAAAACTATCCCAGTTAATATTTGGTAGTTAAAATACCCTATTACTGCATTATTATTCTTACACTTCTCTGGAATGTGATTACATATTTGATCCTCTATCTCTCCCTGACTGTTTGGGGGGTCTATAGTAAGCACCCAATAGCGTGTTTGCCCCTTTTGTGTTTTTTACTTCTACCCATATGGCCTCATTTGATGATGCTTCCAAGGTATCATCCCTCCTCACTGCTACAATTGATTCCTTGTTCAATGTTGTGACCCCCCCTCTTTTATCCCCCTCTCTATCTCGTCTGAATACCCTATAACCAGGAATGTTGAGCTGCCAATCCTGCCCTTCATTTTAGCCAAGTCTATGATATCATACTCCCAAGTGCCTATCTGAGCCCTCAGCTTGTCTGTCTTATTCCTCAGGCTCCTTACATTAAAATATATTCCAATTAGCCTCCCTAAACTCACCTCTTTCTTATCTGGCCTATGTTTCCCCTGCTTTCCAGACTCATTTATTAGCGTTTTAACTTTCAATTCCATCTCAGCTTCTCTCCCCTCTGAACTACTTTTCAGGGTCCCATCCCCCATCCAATTTAGTTTAAATCCACCCCAACAGCATTAGCAAACCTCCCCGTGAGGATGTTGGTCCTGTTCCGATGTAACCCATCCAACTTGTACAGGTCCCACCTCCCCCAGAAATGTCCCAATGCCCCAGGAATCTAAAGCCCCCCTTCCTGCACCTTCGCTCCAGCCACTCATTCATCTGCTCTATCCTTCTGTTCCTACACTCACTACTGCGTGGCACCGAGAGTAATCCGGAGATTACTACCTTTTGAAGACCTGCTTTTCAATTTACTACCTAACTCCCTAAAGTCTGCTTGCAGGACCTCATCTCTCTTTATTCCTATGTCATTGGTTCCAACATAGACCATGATTCCTGGCTATTTACCCTGCAGCCATTCCGTGACCCTGAACCCAAAAGGTAACACCCCATCCTGGAGTCATGTCTATGGCCTCAGAAGCACCTGCCTACTCCACCCACTAATGAATCCCCTACCACTATTGTCCCTCCAGACTTCTTCTTCCCCCTGAGCAGCTGGACCACCCACAGTGCCCTGGCCTTGGCTCTGGTTGGGCCTCCGCAGAGGAACGGTCATTATCACCATTTTCCAAAGCTGAGAAAAGCTTTGCGAGTGAAATGCACTCGGGGGATTCCCTCACTACCTGCCTGGTCCCCTTCATCTGTCTGGAGGTCACTCGTTCCCTCTCTGCCTGCACTTCCTTAAGCTGCAGGGTGACCACATCCTGAAATGTGCTATCCACGACCCTCTCAGCCCCGTGAATACACCCTAGTGCCCCCAACTGCTGCTCTAGCTCCAAAACCCAGAGCTCGAGTTTCTCCAGTCAGAGGCACCTCCTGCACATGGTCATCCAGACCACCAGGAGTGGCTAGGATTTCCCACATAGCGCAGGATGTGCAAATCACAGGACTGAGCTCCCCTGACATATCTTAACTAAATAGAATATGGACACTTTCTTTTATTTTACCCTTACTCCTACTTGATGCTAGATCATCTAAATAGACAAGATCCTCTAGGTGCAGCTGACTGCCTGTCCCAGGGTCCTCCTTTCAAACTCTCCTTATCTCTACTCCTCTCACTCTCTCCATGCTTTTAGCCCCTGCTGTTCTCGCCGACTCCCGTCTCTGTGAACTTCCAGGAATAATTAGAAAATATCTGCAGAAGAGATTATCAACAAAGATGAGAGCACATGGAATTGGAATTAACCTTGTGACATGGTGGGAAATTGGTTGGATGGCAGGAGTCAGAAAGTGGGGATACAGGGAATGTACTCTGACTGGTGGAAAGAGACAAGTGGTATTCCCCAAACCTGTATCAGGGCCTTGGCTTTTCATCATAATAAAAACTTATTGGAAAATAGAAATGTGGGATTAAAGGAATTGGGGTCACTTGAGTTTATAATTGGATAACAGGTTGGAGGTTGAGGATTGTGATCATTTGATGTTTCTCTGACTGAACAGAAATATCTAGTGGAGTCCTCCAGGGGCCAGTATTAAGAGTATTGCTTGCCTTTTGATATAGAGATGACCTGGACTTGCACACAGGGAGTACAATCTCAAAGTTTGCAAACGATACAAAGCTTTGCAACTTGGTGAGGCAGATGTTCTGATCAATGGTGATGCTGTGCACATCCTTGCTGACTGTGGAGATCATTCCATACTTACCTTTCGGCACTCTTCCAGCTAGGACATCCAATTTCAACTGGAACACCGAAACCTTGGTGCAGTGACCCAGCAGGAAGCTGGGGAAGAGAAGCAGCACAGAAGGCAAGTCCCCTCCCGCTTTCTAACAGCATCAGCTTCTCAATTCAGGTAAGTTTTTAAATGTCTCAAGTCTCTCAGTGGGATGAGTGCGAGTGAGTGCTGGGTGAATGAGTGGGTGGGTGAGTGAATGGGTGGGTGGGTGAGTGCATGAGTTGGGTAGGTGGCGAGCGGGTGGGCGAGCGGGTGAGTAGGGAAGGTGATGAGTGGGTGGCTGGGGTAGGGTGGTGAGTGGGTCAGTAGGTGGGCGAGTGAGTGGGTGAGTGAGTGGGTGAGTGAGTGGATGAGTGGGTGGGTGAGTGAGTGGATGAGTGGGTGGGTGAGTGAGTGAGTGGGTGAGTGAGAGTAGGTAGGTGAGTGGGTGGGTGAGTGGGTGAGTGAGTGGGTGAGTGAGTGGATGAGTGGGTGGGTGAGTGAGTAGGTAGGTGAGTGAGTGGGTAGGTGAGTGGGTGGGTGAGTGAGTGAGTGGGTGAGTGAGAGTGGGTAGGTGAGTGGGTGGGTGAGTGGGTGGATGAATGAATGGGTAGGTAAGTGAGAGCGTTAGTGGGTGAGTGGGTGAGTGGGTGAGAGAGTGAGAGTGATCGGGTGAGTGGGTGGGTGAGTGGGTGAGTGGGTGGGTGAGTGAGAGTGATTGGGTAAGTGGGTGGGTGAGTGGGTGGCTGAGTGAGTGGATGAATGAGAGTGGGTGGATGGGTGAGTGGGTGGGTGAGTGGGTGAGTGGGTGAGTGGGTGGGTGTGAGTGGGTGGGTGAATGAGAGTGGGTGAGTGAGTGGGTGAGTGAATGGGTGAGTGAATGGGTGAGTGGGTGGGTGAGTGGGTGGGTGAGTGGGCGGGTGGGTGAGTGAGTGGGTGAGTGGGCGGGCGGGTGAGTGTGTGGGTGAGTGGGTGAGTGGGTGAGTGGGTGAGTGAGTGGGTGAGTGGGTGAGTGAGTGGGTGGGTGAGTGGGTGAGTGAGTGGGTGAGTGGGTGAGTGGGTGAGTGGGTGAGTGAGTGGGTGAGTGGGTGAGTGGGTGAGTGAGTGGGTGGGTGAGTGTGTGGGTGAATGGGTGAGTGGGTGAGTGGGTGAGTGGGTGAGTGAATGGGTGAGTGGGTGAGTGGGTGAGTGAGTGGGTGAGTGGGTGAGTGAGTGAGTGGGTGAGTGAGTGAGTGGGTGAGCGAGTGAGTGGGTGGGTGAGTGGGTGGGTGAGTGGGTGAGTGAATGGGTGAGTGAATGGGTGAGTAGGTGGGTGAATGGGCGGGTGGGTGAGTGAATGGTGGGTGGGTGGGGAAGTGATTGGGCGGGTGGGGAAGTGAATGGGTGGGTGAGTGAGTGAGTGTGTGGGTGAGTGGGTGGGTGTGAGTGGGTAAATGAGAGTGGGTGAATGAAGGGGTGGGTGGGGAAGTGAGTGAGTGGGTGAGTGGGTGGATGAATGAGAGTGGGTAGATGGGTGGGTGGGTGGGTGAGTGAATGGGTGGGTGGGTGGGTGGGTGGGTGGGTGAGTGAATGGGTGAGTGGGTGGGTAAGCAAGTGAGTGGGTGGTGGGATGGGGTTCGGTTGTTGGGTCGAGGGAAATTGTAGTTGGGTTGGAAGGGTAGGGAGTCGGATTGGGGTGGATAGTCAGGCCAGTGGGGGCTGGGGGGTCGGTTTGGGAGTTGTCTGATCTGGATGGTGGGGCATGTGTGGGGGGTGGTGGGTTTGGTTATACTGTTACCTGGGATACACCAGAGATTAAACAGTGTAACAATTCTAGAGTAGGTATCCGGGTAAGTAGCGCATATCTGCACTGAAATCGTTGTAAGAGGCATTCCTGAGGGTTCCAGGCAGGGCAAATCAGCCCATTGGAGGTTTAATCTTCCTGGGCAATCACAGTGCATGAACATGTGTCAGGATTTATTCAGGGTCCCAACACACACCATGAACGTAAGTACAGAAGACCTGGCCCAGTAAATAATGAACAGACAGTAACAGACTTCAGGAACATAATAATGTAGGAACCTAGGAATTAGGAACAGGTGTAGGCCATTCAGCCCTTCGAGCCTGCTCTGTCATTCAATAAGATCATGCCTGACCTGGTTGTGGTCTTAACACCACTTCCCTGTCTGCCCTTCCAGAACCCTTGACTCTCTTGTCTATCAAACATCTGCCTAACTCAGCTTTGAATAAAGACTTACAGTTAACCTACAGGAGACTATGGAGACTTCTTTAAGACATACCGTTCTGTAACCAACACACACCCAACATGGTGGCAGCAAGGGAATTAAAAACCCAGATTAAAAACCTCGCTACAATGCAGAGACAGACCGAGATGCTGGAAGATGAGAAAAATCAACTATTCTGATTCTGACCTGAAAGGAAGTTTCTAGAGAAGCAGATGCACAGAGAGAAAATAGCCAGAAAATGCTCCAGAGAAAGGCCTGGAAGCTGAAGGCAGAGATTTAAAATTCGTTAAAGCAGCAGAAGACTCCATTGAATCTCCTTTGGAAGTCTAACTTCAGAATGCAGAGCCGATAGAACCTGCAAGGGGGAGCTCAATCTTTTAAAATTCCTGGCTGCAGCAAGTCCTGAGAAATCCTTTAAGTGTCAGAAATGCCATTTGAAAGAAACCTATCACTAAAACCTGATTCCAAGTCGGAGCCTGAACTCATCCAAAAGAAAAGAAAACGAATTCATTAAATGTTTCGGGAACATTGCAACTGTCTAGCTCAGCAACAAAGCAGTAGCTGCTCCAATTCGACCGACTTGAAATTTAATAAGTAAACAGCTGAATAAGGAAAGTCACAGGCAGCCATTGTTAAGATTTCTTTTTCAAGAAAAACGTCATTGCAGAGCCTGCCAAAACCAGCAAGCGCGGGAAATCCCTCTGTCTCGGAGTGAACAGTAACGTCATATTAAAATCCAGACAGCTTTTAAAACAGAACCTACACTTTTAATAAGCTTTGAACATGGATCACAATTCCACGCTTCCCTGTCAATTCGGACTAATCCAAGGCCCAGATCAATCACAAAGTTGGGGACTTTGGAGGAAAAGATTCTTAAGATACAGCATCACTTCAGGTTTAATAAAAACTCAGAATTGGAACAGGTAAACACGCTAATTTATTTGATAGGCCCGATTGCAGATGACTTCATTGTAAGACAGGGAATTAACAAATCATCCAAAACAAAAATTCAAAGAGGTATTAAATTCATTCAATATTTATTTCAATCTAAGAAGCAATAAAATATTCATAAGAGCAAATTTTAATCAGACAGTCCAACTGCCAGGGGAACCAGTCGATTCATTCATCAGTGACCCGTACTGGGTGGCAGAAGGTTGTGAATACGGAGAATTAAAGTCTGAACTCAGAGACGGAACAGTGGTAGGAGTAACTGACCTCTCTGATCTCCTAAAGCAAAGGAAGATCTAACCCTGGAAAAGGCAATCCAGATAGTTAGACAGTCAGAACTCCATCAGCAGCACAGGCCAATCTTAAGGGGAGGGAATAAAACGTGGGGCAGAGGTCAGCCCCCAGTCCAGCTTGTCAGGCCACAAAGACACAGGGACGCTCTGAGTCAGGGGAAAGCAATTCCCGAAGCGGCCAGCAGAGTGACCATGCCAACACTGTGGAGCAAAGCTCCCTCACAAGCGACACCAACTTCCTGCAAGTGCAGCCCAATGCTTCCAGTGCAACAGGGTTGGACACGATGGCAAACTGTGCAAGTCAAAAACTCTGAAACGCACAGAAGGCCCCAAAATGATTCACAAGGTGGAGTCTGCAAACCCAGAAGATTCACTGCCATGCTTTTTGGGTGAGGTCAAAGGTCTTGCTTCTTCATTTTGGAATGTGGACATTTCTGCCATCTATCAAATTTTAAATTAGATACAGGAGTGTGACAAAGAAGCATGGCTGGCAACTCAATGCCTGATGCCACCCACAACACCCCTGTACGCGGCAGGAGCATTACAACTTCCAGTGAAAAAGCACACTGCAGGCAACCCTGAGGTATAAGGACAAAATAATCCAAGTGACCCCGTTCATCATCCAGAGAATGACTAAAATGTTATTCAAGAGAACGAAATTAGAGTATGAGGAAGCTCGCTAGAAATGTCAAAACAGGCAGCAAGAGCTTCCTCGGGTATTTAAATAGGAAAAGAGTAAATAAGGTGAGTGTTGGTCCTCTAGAGCGTGAGAACAGGGGGTCAATAGTAGATAATAAGGTAATAGCAGATGAAATGAACAAATATTTTGCCTCTGTCTTCACTATAGAAGATACAAAATACATCCCTGTAGTAGCTATAAATCAGGGAAGGGAGAGGGGAACTTGGTGAAATTACAATCACTAGGGAAGTGGTACTGAGCAACTGATAGAGTTGCGGGCTGACAAGTCTCTGGGTCCTGATGGACTTCATCCTTGGGTCTTAAAAGACGTGGCTAATGAGGTAATAGGTGCGTTGGTGTTAATTTTCCAAAATCTGCTAGATTCTGGGAATGTTTCATCAGACAGGAAAGCAACAAATATAATTCCTCTTTTGAAGAGGGGAGGGATGCAGAAAACAGGAACCTATAGGCCAGTTAGCTTGATGTCTGTCATGGGGAAGGTGCTAGAATTGATCATTAAGGAGGTTATAGCTGGGCACTTAGAGAAACTCAAGGTAATCAGGAAGTGTTAACATGGTTTTATGAAAGGGAAATCATGTTTAACAAATTTATTAGAGTTCTTTGAACGTGTAACATAAGCAGTGGATAAAGGGGAACCTGTAGACGTGCTGTACTTGGGTTGCCAGAAGGCATTTGATAAGGTGCCACATCAAAGGTTATTGCGGAAAATAAAAGCTCATGATGTGGGGCCTGGATAGAGGGTTGGTTGGCTGGCAGAAAGCAGGGAGTATGCATAAATGGGTTTTTTTGGATTGGCAGGATGTGACGAGTGGAGTCCTGCAGGGGTCTGTAATGGGGCCTCAACTTTTTACAATTTATATCAATGACTTAGGTGAGAGGACCGAAGGAATGGTAGCTAAATTTGCAGACGACACAAAGATAGGTAGGAAAGTATGTTGTGAAAAAGGCATAAGGAGTTTGCAGACAGATATATTCAGGTTGAGTGAGTGGTCAAAAACCTGGCAGATGGAATATGATGTGGGAAAATGTGAAGTTGTTCACTTTGGCAGGAAGAATAATAAAGCAGAGTATTACTTAAATGGAGAATGACTGCAGAATTCCGAGGTGCAGATGGATCTAGGTGTTCTAGTGCATGAGTCACAAAAAATTAGTACACAGGTACAGCAGGTAATCAAGGCGGCTAATGGAATGCTATCCTTTATTACTAGAGGAATTGAACACAAAGGTAAGGATGTTATGCTTCAGTTATACAGGCAATAGGTGAGACTGCACCTCGAATACTGTGTGCAGTTTAGGTTTCCTTATTTAAGAAGGATGTAAATGTGTTGGAGATGATTCAAAGGAGGTTTACTAGATTGATACCTGGAATGAGTGGGTTGTCTTATGAGGAAAAGTTAGACAGACTGGGCTTGTTTCCACTGGAGTTTAGTAGAGTGAGGGGTGATTGGATTGAACTATATAAGATCCTGAACGACCTTGACAAGGTGGACATGGAAAGGATGTTTCCTCTTGTGGATGAGTCCAGAACTAGGGGGGGCACTGTTTTAAAATTAGGGGGCACCCTTTTAGGACAGAGATGGGGAGAAAGTCTTTTTGAGGGCTGTGCAACTTTGGAATTCTCTACCTCCGAAGGCGCTGGAGGCGGGGCCATTGAATATTTTTAAGGCAGGGGTAGATTCTTGTTAGGCAAGGGAATCGAAGGTTATCGGGGGTAGATGGGAATGTGTAATTAGTAATACAAGCAGATCAGCCATGATCTTATTAAATGGCGGAGCAGGCTCAATGGGCCGAATGGCCTACTTCTGCTCCTATTTCATCTGTTTGTATGTTTGTAACCAGGACTGCTCACAACACCTGTGTCGAACTGGACCTCTGGCAAAACATTGACAAGGTCAACCAACAAGGCCCTAGCTCCAAATACAAAAGTGAGATCCTGAAGCTCTTTAAAGGACTGGGACGTCGATAAAGTGTGTACAGAATCACACTGAGGGAGGATGCTAAACCCGTGTGCCTTTCCACTCCGGTAAAAGTCCTCTACCCCTTCATGAAGCAGGTACAGCAGCAGCTGGATGAGATGACAAACATGGGAGTCATCTCCCCAGTCACAGAGCCGCATGGTGCTCTGGGGTGGTCCCAGTCGCAAAATCGAACGGGTCCATCCCAATTGGCATCGACCTGCCTGTTAAGATCCCGGCTGATGTTAATACTGGAAAAGAGTGAAACCTGGCTTAATAGATCCTCATTCTTTATTTCGAAACTGTGGAGGAAAGTTACTGAACAAATTCACAGGAGTCTGCTGGTGAACTTTTAACTCAAAGATTAAAATATTTATTAAACAAGAAAAAATGAACCACATTAAACCAGACAAAATGGTTGGAAAGATCTCAATACGAACACAAGAAAATGAATCAAATATTCCCGATTCCTTCACCCCAGCTATATCATTACAGACGCATACAAATTCAAAAAGATCAAACACTTTACCATAACTATCATATACTATAATATTCAGGGTAAGTATTGCAGTACATGTGAATGAACTGGTGAACTGTGGTCAGACACAACTCACTCCAAAGTAAATAACAGATGTGACCAAAGCACATTTCATGGGATTCACAACAACCCACCCAGGCGCTAGTCACACTCTAAGCCAATTAGTCTCACTGAAACTCTGTCTTTCTCATGAGGGTTTCCAATCTCTACATTTGAAGAACTCGCCTTGGAATTCTCTCCAAGCGTTGGTCCCAATCAGACAGCTTCCACAAGGATCCAGCTCCAGGGTTTCAATCTCGCTCTCTGAGGTTCCTTACCCCTGGATCTCCAGGTACACTCAAGTTTCACATTCCAAGCATCTTTCCAGATCTTTGGCCAGGCCAAGCAGAACACCACTGCTCCAAAGGGTACCTTTGTCCTTACGCCCCCCAACATTGAGTCACCAACCTTCGGCTGCCTGCTTAGATCTTCTGGGTTTCTCTCTAGCCCACTTTGCTTCAAGTCTGCTCCCCGCAGCTCTTTAATTCACAGCCTTTTCCTCTGCTCCTGTCGTTTATCTTGACTCAATGGGATCTATCTCTGATCCCTGTCTTTGTCCTTGCCTGGGGCTATCTTCTGGGAACTCTTTCTGCCCCACTCCCTGGTTTTGGACCTTCTTCTTGGTTTGAGACCTTCTCCCTGCCCCTCCCCATGTCCTGCTCTCTGGGACACTTTCTGTAGAATGGCGGTCTGGATCAGGTCACCTGACCTGCAGTTTTGCGCCATTTTACTTCTTGGCTTCCTTTCCTTCTGCATAGGTGTGCAGGGAGAGTTCCCGGCATGAACATAAAAAAGCAGTAACTGTGCATGTGCGGCCATCTCCTGGACAGCACATGTGCAGAAGTCCTGGGGCCTACTGGCAGCTGGAACCATAGAACCATAGAAAAGTTACAGCACAGGAGGAGGCCATTCGGCCCATCTTGTCCATGCCAGCCCGAGGACATCCAGGTGCCCTTTCTAATCCCACCTCCCTGCACCCGGCCCATAGCCCTGCAGCTTACAGCACTTTAGGTGCAGATCCAGGTACTTTTTAAAAGATTTTAACGTTTCTGCCTCTACCACCAACTTGGGCAGCGAATTCCAAAAACGCCCACTACCCTCTGCATAAAAAAGTTCTTCCTCATGTTCCCCCTACACCTTCTGCCACTTATCTTGAATCTATGTCCCCTGGTTCTAGAATTCTCCACCAAGGGAAACAATTTTATCCTGTCCACTCTATCTATTCCCCTCATAATTTTATACACCTCAATCAAGTCACCTCTCAGCCTTCTTTGTTCCAGGGAAAATAACCCCAACCTATCCAATCTCTCCTCGTAGCTACACTTTTCTAACCCTGGCAACATTCTTGTAAACCTCCTCTGCACTCTCTCCAGAGTTATTACGTCCTTCCTGTAATGTGGTGACCAGAACTGCACACAATACTCCAGTTGTGGCCTCACCAGTGTTTTATACAATTCCAACATTATATCCTTACTTTTATATTCTATACCTCTGCCAATGAAGGAGACCGTTCCATATGCCTTCTTTACAACCTTGTCTACTTGAACTGCTGCCTTCAGGGACCTGTGTACTTGTACGCCAAGATCTCTCACTTCATCTACTCCTCTTAGTATATTCCCATTTATTGTGTAATCCTTGTAACTGTTCCCTAAATGTATGACCTCACACTTCTCTATGTTAAAATCCATCTGCCACTTTACTGCCCACTCCACCAACCCATCTATATCGTTTTGGAGATTCTGGCTATCCTCTACACTATCCACCACTCGGCCGATATTTGTGTCATCTGCAAATTTCCCAATCGTGCCCCCCACATTCACGTCCAAATCGTTAATATATAACACAAACAGCAAGGGTCCCAACACCGAGCCCTGTGCAACACCGCTTGAGACAACTTTCCATTCGCAAGGGCATCCATCAACCATTACCCTTTGTTTCCTGTTACAAAGCCAACCTTTTATCCAGTTGGCCACATTACCCTGAATCCCATGGGCTTTTACTTTCCTGACCAATCTGCCATGTGGGACCTTGTCAAATGCCTTGCTAAAATCCATGTACACAACATCCACTGCACTACCTTCATCAACCCTTCTTGTCACTTCCTCAAAGAATTCTATCAAATTTATGAGGCAAGACCTTCCTTTAACAAACCCATGCTGACCATCCCTGACTAGTCCATGACTTTCCACATGACAGTTAATCCTATCTCTCAGGATTGATTCTACTAATTTGCCCACCACCGATGTTTCCAGCCTCTGACTGCCGATCTAAAGCTAAGTTTTTATCTCTTGAGTTTCACCGCTCTGAAACAGTTTAACAAGGCCGAAGCCAGAGAGTTTCCCCCCATGTGCTCAGGTGGGTGAAAGCTTGACCCAGCTCTCGAACAGCATGGCTTTTCTTCAAAGCTGGATACAAACACTGGATTCTGAATGAGGAGTCCCAGCTCCGGACAACATATTCTGCCATTTGAGATTAAATCGGCGCCAGAAATATTCCAATGTACAATGCTGGCCATTTTGCAGGGACTTCAGAGAGCCATTTGCCATGTGGATGATATCTCGGTTCATGGTTCAACAGTGGAGGAACATGACAAAAGACTGACAGCAGTTTGTACATCGCCTGCAGGAAGCGGGGCTGACGCTGAACAACAAATGTGAGGTTTCCAAAACATCAATTTGATTCCTGGGTACATGGTCAGCGACAAAGGCATCACGACAGACCCACATAAAAAACCAAGGCTATCGGACAGTTCCCCACCTCACCCTCAGTCCCCAACCTCCAGTGTCTCCTGGGGATGGTAAACCAACTGGCAAAGTTTTCACCTAATTTGGCACAGGTCACAGAACCCATGAGGCACCTACTTAAGAAAGGCCAAGTGGTGGTGCTGGGACTCACATCAAGCGCAAGTATTGACTCGCACCGAGGCGATGCTGCCCTCCACTGACATTCTGGCCCACTGCACCCCAGCCCTGCCCACTACCGCACCATAGCAACAGATGCTTCATCCATAGGCCTCGGGGTGGTCCTCTTTCAGGATACAACTGGATGGAAGTCACCGACTGGTGTACTACAGTTCCAGAGGGCTGTAGGACTTGGAGGTGAGATACGCTATCATAGAAAAGGAAGCCCCTGCAGTCACGTGAACTTGTAAGAAGTTTTCTGACTACATCACCAGCCTCAAGGTCACAATCAAAACGAACCATAAACCCTTGGATGAGAAGGAACTAGCAAAGATGCCTCCCACAGTCCAGATGTTTTGCCTGCACCTCATGAGATTCACCTATGAGACAGTATATGTCCAAGCTAAAAATCAGACAACAGGAGACACACTTTCAACGTCCACAGTGGGCTTCCCAACAAAACAGGATGTCAACTTTTTCAGGAACTGGAAGCTTACTCCCAATTAATGAGAAAGCATCTACCAGCGACCACAAGGAAACTCCAACAGATCCATCAGGAGAAAATCTGCAATAAGGTGTGTGCCTCTGCATCCGCAGATACTGCCAAAAAGGATGGTCTCAACAGAGACCAAACGGAGGTACCACACAAACTTGGTTTGAGCAACAGAGGACTCCTCCGGAGGTCCCCAGCATCACAGGTGCTAGTCTTCAGCCAATTCGATTCACCACGTGATATCAAGAAACGGCTGAAGGCACTGGATACTGCAAAAGCTATGGACCCTGACAATATTCCGGCAACAGTACCAAAGACATGTGCTCCAGAACTTGCTGCGCCCCTAGCCAAGCTGTTCCAGTACAGCTACAACACTGGTATCTACCCAGCTATGTGGAAAATTGCCCAGTTATATCCTGTCCACAAAAAGCAGGACAAATCCAACCCAGCCAATTACCGCCCCATCAGTCGATTCTCGTTCATCACTAAACTGATGGAAAGTGTCATTGACAGTGCTATCACACAGCACTTAAAGCAATAACCTGCTCACTGACACTCAGTTTGGGTTCTACAAAGGCCACTCAGCTTCTGACCTCATTATATCCTTGGTCCAAACATGCACAAAAGCAGCTGAACTGCCCTTGACATCAAGGCAGCATTTGACCAAGTGTGGTATCAAGGAGCCCTAGCAAAACTGGAGTCAGTGGGAATCAGGGGGAAAACTCTCCACTGGTTGGAGTCATACCTAGCGCAAAGGAAGATGGTTGTGGTTGTTGGAGGTCAATCATCTCAGCTCCAGGACATCACTGCAGGAGTTCCTCAGGGTAGTGTCCTCGGCCCAACCATCTTCAGTTGCTTCATCAATGACCTTTCTTCCATCATAAGGTCAGAAGTGGGGATGTTCGCTGATGATTGCACAATGTTCAGCACCTTTGACAACAACCTCTGCATGTGGAGGGACAAGGGCAGCAGATAGATGGGAACACCACCACCTGGAAATTCCCCTCCAAGCCACTCACCATCCTGACTTGGAAATATATCGGCTGTTCCTTCACTGTCGCTGGGTCAAAATCCTGGAACTCCCTCCCTAACAGCACAGTGGGTGTACCTACAGCACATGGACTGCAGCGGTTCAAGAAGGCAGCTCACCACCACCTTCTCAAGGGCAATTAGGGATGGGCAATAAATGCTGGCCCAGCCAGCGACACCCACATCCCGTGAACTAATTTTTAAAAAGGACTTTATGGTTATCGGTGACCTCCTGGTCTACAACAAGCGGCCAGTCATCCCAGTCTCCCTGCAGCTGCAGATCCTTCAAAAAATACACCCGGGCCACCTATGCATCACCAAGCGCAGAACACAGACCCAATCCACTGCTTGGTGGCCAGACATTTCCAGGGTGATTGAGGACACCATTGCAAATTGCCAGGTGTGTGAGTTACACAGTCAGGACAAAGAGAATCTCTCATCTCCACACAATTCTCCACCAGGCCACGGGAGAGGCTGGGCGTTGGCCTGTTCATCTTCAACAGCAAATTGTTCCTTATAGTTGGGAGGGGGGTTACTTCTCCAGGTGGGTGGAGGTGAGCAACTATATACGACTGCTACAGAGACAGTAATTAAGGTTCTGAAAGAGATGTCTGTAAGCCACAACACCCCATGTCTGCTAATGGCCCACAGTCTCCGAATTAGTACTTTGCACACTTCACCACCACATCTGGCTTCCACCACTGCATCAGCTCCCCGAGATACCCACAGTCAAATGGCGGGGGGGCGGTGCTGAAAGAGGGGTCTGTATAGTAAAAGCTTTCTCAAAGAGGAACTTTTCCACAGCACTGCTCACAGACAGGTTCACCCAGTTACAACGCAGTCTGCCCCCATCCAACCCCTGATGGGCAGGAAACTCCGCACACAGCTTCTAAACCCGCTGAGATAACCCATACCAGAGTTGGTAATCAAGGGTTAGCAGGGCATCCAAACAAAATAGCAATCTTCCACCTACAACAGAAGGCACTGCACTAGACACTTACTACAACTACTGAAGTGTGACAACACTTAAAGACCTTGAGAGAACGAGGACTAACCTCAGCCTTACCAGGTTGGCAATGCAGAAGGCATGGTCAAGTGAAACAGGAGGAATCTCCGCCCTATCCCTAGGCTGGCCTCTCCCACTCCACACTAGAAAGTTATTGATGAAGATAACCAGATCCCAGCTCAACCTCCAGACCAACAGGAAGCACCAGCGACAATAGAGCCGACCACTCCTCCGACAGAACAGCGAATGAGATAGGGAAGGGCCTCTAAACCAGCTAAAACTTTAAATTCAAGGAATTGAAGTGGGGAGTTGAGATAGTGAGAATGTAGTAACAATGATGTAACAGTATGGGACTGGTAACAATCTAAGACATGAAATAAACTAGTATAACTCCAAAAGTATTAGATAAAGACTTGAGGGAAGGCGTAGTACAAGGGTCTGGCACATATTGGGTTAATGTGAGACTGAGTACAGTACCGCCCACACAGTGATGTAAGAAGGCACATGACACAGATCCAGGGTCAGTGTGGTGTTGAGCAGAGACGTGTATAGACCTAAGCATGGAGACAGTGCTGAGCTTGTACCCTTTACTGTACATGTGTAAATAGTTCTAGTAGTTAATGAAGACTTACAGTTAAGCTACAGAAGACTACGGAGACTCCTTTAAGGCTCACCGTTTTCTGACCAACACCCTCCCAATACCTGCATTCTAACTTTTTGTGATTCATGTACTAGATCACCCTCTGTACCACCAAGTTCTGCAATCTTTCTATTCTCCCTGCCAAGGTTGACAATCCCAAATCCCAGGCTAATCCTTTAGGGACGCAGGCTCAAACCCCACCATAGCAACTGGTGGAATTTAAATTCAATTAATAAAACCTGGAATTGGAAGCTAGTTTCTGAATTGGTAACCATAAAACTATTATCAGTTGTTGTAAAAAAACTATCTGGTTCACGTAAATAACAGAGCTACCCCACCACATTTTCCCAACTTTCAAGATATCAATATCCAAGTCCCAGCCTTGCTCAGCTTGCAATCATGTCTTTGTGATGGCTACCGGGTGATACACACTTATTTCTATCTGTGCTAACAATTCATAAGAATTTTGAACAGAATGGTTTACCCGCCGGCCGCAATGGCGGGTTCTCGCGCCGTATTGTCCCAATCCTGCCTCATTAGTCATGCATTCCCAGGAAACACGCCATTTCGATGGCGAGCGGGCTCACATTCACCTGCCAAGCCATCACCTCACCGCTTCATCAGACCGGGCACCATATTTAAAGAGCAGCAGTGCGTACACCTCTCAGTGCTTCCAGCCCAGGACTGCTACACAGGAGGCATGGTCCCGGAAGGCAAGATGACTGCAGCCCCCCCGATTCAGTGACGCGTCGCTGGAGTGAGCTTTGAACGTTGTGGAGGCACGCCGTGATGTCCTCTACCCCCGCTCTGGCCGCACCAGGGGGGTGCAACATCACTAATCCAGCATGGAAGGCAGTGGCAGCTGTGATCAGTGCCAATTCCCTGCAAAAGAGGACAGCCAGCCAGTGCCGCAATAGGATGACTGGTCTCATCCGCTCCGCCAGGGTAAGTCACTCTTCTCATCACTCTCAACTCACACACTCCCAAACCCATCACACACCCACAGGGCTCTCACACCGGAATGGGCAACACCACTAACTCTCACACACACCCCAACATCTCCATCAGGCTCATGTCCTCTGGAACTCCCATCCTCATCCTGTCCTTGGCTCCTCTCACCACACAAACATTCCATACAGTGCCATGTGTCCCGCTCACACTCTCTCCATCTGTTTCCATGCAGGAGCAGTTGGTTCACTACATAGAAACATAGAACTAGGAGCAGGAGTAGGCCATTCGGCCCTTCGAGCCTACTCCACCATTCATTATGATCATGGCTGATCATCCAACTCAATACCCTGCTCCTGCTTTCTCCCCATACCCTTTGATCCCTTTCGCCCCAAGAGCTATATCTAACTCCTTCTTGAAAACATACAATGTTTTGGTCTCAACTACTTTCTGTGGTAACGAATTCCACAGGCTCACCTCTCTCTGGGTGAAGAAATTTCTCCTCATCTCAGTCCTAAATGGACTACCTCATATCCCCAGACTGTGACCCCTGGTTCTGGACTCCCCCACCATCGGGAACATCCTTCCTGCATCTACCCTGTCTAGTCCTGTTAGAATTTTGTAGGTTTCTGAGATCCCCCCTCATTCTTCTGAACTCCAGCGAATATAATCCTAATCGACTCAATCTCTCCTCATATGTCAGTCCCGCCATCCCAGGAATCAGTCTGGTAAACCTTCGCTGCACTCACTCTATAGCAAGAACATCCTTCCTCAGATAAGGAGACCAAAACTGCACACAATATTCCAGGTGTGGTCTCACCAAGGCCCTGTACAATTGCAGCAAGACATCCCTGTTCCTGTACTCGAATCCTCTGGCTATGAAGGCCAACATACCATTTGCCTTCTTTACCGCCTGCTGCACCTGCATGCTTACCTTCAACCCAGGTCCCGTTGCACATTCCCCTCTCTCAATTTATAGCCATTCAGATAATAATCTGCCTTCCTGTTTTTGCTACCAAAGTGGATAACCTGACATTTATCCATATTATACTGCATCTGCCATGCATTTGCCCACTCACTCAGCTTGTCCAAATCACACTGAAGCATCTCTGCATCCTCCTTACAGCTCACCCTCCCACTCAGCTTTGTGTCATCTGCAAATTTGGAGATATTACATTTAATTCCCTCATCTAAATCATTAATATATATCATGAATAACTGGGGTCCCAGCACCGATCACTGCGGTACCCCACTAGTCACTGCCTGCCATTCGGAAAAAGACCTGTTTATTCCTACTCTTTGTTTCCTGTCTGCCAACCAGTTTTCTATCCATCTCAATACACTATCCCCAATCCCATGCGCTTTAATTTTACACGCCAATCTCTTATGTGGGACTTTGTCGAAAGCCTTCTGAAAGTCCAAATAAACCACATCCACTGGCTCCCCTTCATCAACTCTACTAGTTACATCCTTGAAAAATTCCAATAGATTTGTCAAGCATGATTTCCCTTTCATAAATCCATGCTGACTCTGTCCGATTCTGCCAGTGTTTTCCACGTGCTCAGCTATTAAATCTTTTATAATGGACTCTAGAATTTTCCCCACTACCGACGTCAGGCTAACTGGTCTGTAATTGCCTGCCTAGTCCTCTTGCTTTGCCTGGTGGTCACCCATTTCTTTCCTTCCTGTGGACTCTTAGCATGCGGTGTGACTACCTCTCTAAATGCGCTATCCACGATATTCTCCGCCTCGCAGATGCTCCACAGTGACCCCAGCCGCCGTTCCAGTTCCAAAATACAGGCTTCCGGGAGCTGCAGCTGGAGACAGTTCCCGCACATATGCTGGCCCCGGGCACTGGAAATGTTCCCGACTTCCCACATAGAGCAGGAGGAGCACACCACGGCTTTGAGCTCTCCTGCCATGACTTACCCCTTTAAATTAAATTAAACCTTTTGGAAGATACTTAATATCAAATAATATCAATTACTCTCGGGCCCTTCTTCCCTGCTCCTCATTGTTACAGAATGTAGCCCTTACAAATGATGAACCACAAAATAAGACCTTCAAAACTATAAGCAATAAAAGTAGTAAATGCTTACCTGGCCATACTCACGGTACTCAAAGGATTACCTCGTTTCCTCCTCACCGAACTCCCTCAGTCACATCTGCTCTCCCAGCTTCTCTTCACCTCCCGACTCCTCTCGCACTCCTCTTCAACTCCTGGCTCCTATTGTGCTTCTCTTCTACTCCCGGCTCCTCTCGCGCTTCTCTTCAACTCCCGGCTCCTCTCGCGCTCCTCTTCAACTCCCGACTCCTCTCGCCCTTCTCTTCAACTCCCGACTCCTCTCACGCTCCTCTTCACCTCCCGACTCCTCTCGCACTCCTCTTCAACTCCTGGCTCCTATCATGCTTATCTTCTACTCCCGGCTCCTCTCGCGCTTCTCTTCAACTTCCGGCTCCTCTCGCGCTTCTCTTCAACTCCCGACTCCTCTCACGCTCCTCTTCAACTCCCGACTCCTCTCGCGCTTCTCTTCAGCTCCCGACTCCTCTTGCACTCCTTTTCAATTCCCAACAGCAATGAGAGGTCCAAGACCAGGGGTGGAGTGGCCCACATTAGGCCCCTCACTCACTTACAGGAGTGTGCCATCGCGCTGACTGGTGAGGATGTGGATCGTGCCTGCGGCGATTGTGAGGTTGGTGGCAAACACCCTCGTGAGGATCCTACACCACATCATCCCTCCCTCAACACAACTGAGAGTGCTCTCTCTCCTGCTTTCGAATCTGCTGCCATGCACTAATTATCTCTACTTTGATTCACAGGGAGCTCTGCCAAGCAACCCACACCCTCAACCAGCCAGTCCCTCAGCTCCATCCACCTCTTCACCTCCAGCCAAAAGGACACCTCCTCCATTGAAGAGCTGGAAATAAGCAGCCTGGAAGACCCATCACAGCGCTTACCCACACCCTCCACCAGCGCAGAGACACACACCTCGGTGGGACCTCGATCTAGAGCAGACTTGGGTTCACAATCTGATGGTCACCACACGGACATGTGTCCGCAGCAGGAGGAGGAAGGTTCATTTGAGCTTCCCGGCACTCGGAGGACTGCTGGGGAAGAGGTATCCTTGAGGTTTGAGTCAGATGATGAGCCTCTGGCTCTTCCAACTCATAGTAGAGGGTCAGCAGAAGGCAGGGGAACATCACGCAGACCTGTTGGAAGCCCTCAACAAAGTGGCAGGAGGAGTGCATCTGCCTGCTCTCTGATGAAGTGGTGCCCACATTTGCATGTATGGAGGTCTCCATGGGGAGGATGGCAGATGCCATGGAGACCCTGGTCCAGGAGAATGCGGAGATGTGCGCAGACCTGCACTCCATCACGGGAGCCGTGGGTAAGTTCCTGTCGTGGCGATGCAAGAGGGTAATGGGGCACCTCGAAGTCCCTCCATGTGTTCCTATCCCTCAAGAAGTCAGGGCGGGGCCCTCGGAAGGGAGGAGAGGCAGCTGGACCCCTGGGTCATCCATTCAGGAATCTCAGAGGCTAAGGCTCAGTGGAACTCCTCCCTCTGAGTCCCCTTTGCCTGTGACCCCCTCAACCTCGTCTTCTGTCACCTCAAAGGGCTGGCCTACAGGAGAACAGCCAAAGAACCAGAGGTCCTTTGCCAAAGGCATCAGAAGCAACAGGGCCAACCATTGCCCAGACTGTCCCCACCCCTGCTGCGGATGTCAGGGCAGCACCTAGAAGTCTAAGGTGATCAAAAGTAAAGTAATTCTGATCACAGTTGGTTGCATGGGTGAACACATTTCGTCACTTTACAATTTGGAAATATATTCACTTTCACTTTCAGCTTCATTGACAGGCTTCCCAACTCCTCCCAATGCATCCCCCCCACCAGCTGTTCAGCTGCACGTAGCCGGCCCACGACTGATTGCGGAGGGTGAAGTGTGTGTGTGACACGGTCTCTCGGAGCCTCGTGTAAACTCTCTCCCACACACACGGATCCTTCGCGTTTCACACTCATCTCAATGTCCTGAGCGGTTTCAATGCTGCCTGCTGGGGTTCCCTTTCAGTTGTCCATCTGAGCTGAGCTGTATCTCCGTCCACCCACTGACAACACTCCCGTGCAGCACCCGATCCCATCCACCACGACTCTCGTTTCACTTTCGATTTGGAAAGCATGGTCCTGCGATGTTTTTTCCTGTGCTCCTCAATCCTTTCCCCTCCCCCAGTCACCCATTTCCTTTCCCCCATCACTGTCGACCCCCCGTCCCCCAGCATCACCCACCTCCCCTCTGCAACCTACCAGCTACACCCCTTTCCTTCAAGAATGTGCATGTTCCCTTCCTTCCTGAAAATCCCACCCGCTCCCACATTCACCTTCCCGACCACCTCCTTCCCACCCCCTGGGTCCGAGTCTGCCTCCGATTCCCCACCAAATACCCTCACCATCCCTTCTACCGATTCCACTGCACCCTCACCCTCCCAGCCTACCAGCCTCCCGCCTCACTCTGCCCTCAGTCAGTCTCACCATTCCCTTGTACCACGCCCACCCTCAGTTCGCTCCCCAGGAGGCTGACATGGACTCATCAGAGCCTCCCTTGCATGTTCAGCTGGACATCCCCCCATCCAGAGTCCTTCCCCCCATGGAACTCCTCCCTCCCGGACTCTGCTCCCCACATTCCCACCACCCCATCAACCCCGGTTAGCCCTTCCCCCTTCCTCACTCCCTCAGAGACCCTTATTCCTTCCCCTCTCCGGACTCCTTCAGACACCTTTACTTCTCCCTCGTCTTATTCCTCCTCCCCTTCCCAACTCCTTTCTCAACCCTTACTTCTTCCTCCCCAGGATTTCTTCCCCCCCACCCGTGGATTCCGTCCCCCTCCACATTCCTTCCTCCCCCCCAGATTCCTGCTTCCCCCGGACACATTCCCCTCTCTGGATTCCTTCCCCCCCTCCAAATGCCTTTCCTTACACCTTCCTTGCCCTTTAAACCTACCTCCCTATCTGCCTTCTTCCCCTGTTACTCCCTCCTACCCCTGTAGTCCCTCCCCACAAACTCAGCCCACATGACACTTTCATTCTCCCTTTCCCAACCTCACCCCGATACTTTTGTTCCATCCCTCCCAACCTCACACCCCCTGAAACCTCTTTCACTCCCAGTAGATCCTAGACCTTTCTCTCCCACCACCCACCAGCCCCCACCAGGTACATTCTCCTCTCCCAAACACAGCTGGACCTTTCTCCCCACCCCTTTGCCATATTGTCCGCTCATGAGCCAACAGGCACAGAAAATTCCACCCAGAGACTTTAACTCTGTCTTTTTAAATAGTTGTTTGGTAGTACAGAACTTGGGTATTGCTGAAAAAGAAATGTCGAAGCCTTCCATCTTGCACTCATCAGGACACTTCGCAAGAATACCAATATAAGGGGAAAACAACAATTTATACTGTATGTGAAGAGAGTGCTGATTGGTTTTTAACACATTTTGCTATCTTGCCTTTATGCCACCATCAGCACCTTCTTTACTCTTTAACACTACCATTAACACTCACTTTGTCTTGTGTTCATGACATCTTTGTCAACCTTTCCTGAGCTCCCACCTAATCCTGACCTATTTTGCTCTACCTGCCCCACACCCTCTTAAACAGTATAATATCTATCACAGTTCTACTGCTCTTTAGCTCTGAAGAGGAGTCAGACAGACACGAAATGTGAACCCTGTTTCTCTCTCCACAGATGGTGCCAGACCTGCTGAGCTTGACCAGCATTTTCTGTTTTTATTTCAGAGTTCCGGCATCTGCAGTATTTTGCTTTTAAGCCTATTCTAAAGTGCCTTCCAGAACAAAGTTTCCAGGGAACTTACACTAATGTGTCACAGTGTCTGCAGCTCAGCCTCCAGCTCAATGACTCTGAGCTGAAGCCCTTTGAGCCGCAAGCACTTACTGCAGGTGTGTTTGCCATGGTTCACACTGACATCCATCAGCTCCCACGTACTGCAGCTGCAATACATCACCTCCCCTGCAGTCTTTGTCCAGAGTGTTACGACCAGGATGGGAGGAGTGCTCTCCACCCCCCCCCCCCACCTTAAACCAGCTTATATTTCACCCCTCTCCTAACTTTACTCAGTTCTGCTGAAGGGTCATGAGGACTCGAAACGTCAACTCTTTTCTTCTCCGCCGATGCTGCCAGACCTGCTGAGTTTTTCCAGGTAATTCTGTTTTTGTTTTGGGAGGAGTGCACTGTCAGTCTCTACTCCTGTTACTCCACGGATCACAACATATAGTTAAATGATGTTTCCAATCAGTTATATGGCCAAATATGTGCTTTCACTTCAATCTCAGAATGACCACTCAATGACCAGGTTTCTTCAATAAACAAAATTATTAGATTATTATAAAATCAGTCTTGTTGAATAGAAAGGCAAATCTTATTAACATGCAGCATGAAATTATTCTTTCAAAATACCCTAAGTCACATGCACACACACAAAAAAATAAAATAAAATAACTAAAAATAGAGGAATTCTGTCATTGTTAAATGTCAATGGTTCAAAGAGATGGTGGATTCCCTGAAATGGAGTTTGGGTTATACAGCTGGTCTCTCAGCGCTAACCCATGAAACCATCGATGACTCTTGCACTGTTTTTCAGGCGGGCTCAAGGAACCCTCGAGGGTACTCAATGCCAGCACGTAGAGCAACTTAGAAGCAGCTTATATTCACTTCCAGCTGTGGGCTGGTTCTGGGATGCAAAAAGGCTGCTCTCTTCCTTCTCAAGCAGTTGGTCCTTCTCTTCTCAAAAGCAAAGCCAAAAAACACAACTTTGAACACAGTTTTTCCAGGCATGGTTTTTTCAGAGCCATAAACCACCATGTGAATACCCCTCCTCCCACCACCCCGCTCCCCCTCCACAACACCACCCCAACGGCACCCCCCACCCAACCACCACCACCTTTGTACACAACCCACCAGGGTCAAGAGGTTTCATCTTCATTTCAACTGTTTAATGACCTTTTCTTGGAAGTAGATATCTCTTCCAAGAAAAGCAGAGTTCTTGCATTAATCCTTTGAAAATCAGTGTCTTTTAAAACACAAAGTCTCCCAGAATGTTTATTCCTTGAAGATGAACCATTTTCTGCGGTGAAGTGTTCATGGCAAGCGTTATGGTGAGTGTTAACAGAGCGAGTTGGGAGAAAGGGCTTTCTTCCAGCAAAGGAGTCGGTATCCGAGGTCATAGATTTCGATCATTTGGCAAAAGAAATGGAGGGAGAAAAAGGAGGAAAAACTTCTTCACAAGAAGATTCTGGAATGCCCTGCCAGAAAAACTGGTGGAACCAGATTCCATAGGAACTAGAGAGCAACTGGACAAGTACTTGAAGAGGATTAACTTGCAGGGTTATGGGGAAAAATCTACCGTATGGGGCTAAATTGAATGGTTCTTTCAAACAGCCAGCACAGGCACGATGGGCCGAATGGCCTTCTTCTGCAATTTATGATTCTATATCAATAACTCGGAAAATGGAATAGATATTTTTATATCCAAATTTGTAGATGAGACAAAGGGGGTAATTTTAACCCCACAAACCAGGTGAGTTTGAGTCAGGTGGGATGTTAGAACCATAGAACCATAGAAAACTTACAGCACAGAAGGAGGCCATTCGGCCCATCTTGTCCATGCCAGACTGAGGACACCCAGGTGCCCTTTCTAATCCCACCTTCCTGCACCCGGCCCATAGCCCTGCAGTTTACAGCACTTTAGGTGCAGATCCGGGTACTTTTTAAAAGAATTTAGAGTTTCTGCCTCTACCACCAACTTGGGCAGCGAATTCCAGACACCCACTACCCTCTGTGTAAAAACATTCTTCCTCATGTCCCCCCTACACCTTCTGCCACTTATCTTGAATCTATGTCCCCTGGTTCTAGAATTCTCCATCAAGGGAAACCATTTTATCCTGTCCTCTCTATCTATTCCCCTCATAATTTTGTACACCTCAATCAAGTCACCTCTCAGCCTTCTTTGTTCTAAGGAAAATAACCTCAACCTATCCAATCTCTCCTCGTAGCTACACTTTTCTAACCCTGGCAACATTCTTGTAAACCTCCTCTGCACTCTCTCCAGAGTTATTACGTCCTTCCTGTAATGTGGTGACCAGAACTGCACACAATACTCCAGTTGTGGTCTCCCCAGTGTTTTATACAATTCCAACATTATATCCTTACTTTTATATTCTATACCTCTGCCAATGAAGGAGAGCATTCCATATGCCTTCTTTACAACCTTGTCTACTTGAACTGCTGCCTTCAGGGACCTGTGTACTTGTACGCCAAGATCTCTCACTTCATCTACCCCTCTTAGTATATTCCCATTTATTGTGTAATCCCTGTAACTGTTTGACCTCCCTAAATGTATGACCTCACACTTGTCTATGTTAAAATCCATCTGCCACTTTACTGCCCACTCCACCAACCCATCTATATCGTTTTGGAGATTATGGCTATCCTCTACACTATCCACTACTCGGCCAATCTTTGTGTCATCTGCAAATTTCCCAATCGTGCCCCCCCACATTCACATCCAAATCGTTAATATATAACACAAACAGCAAGGGTCCCAACACCGAGCCCTGTGGAACACCACTTGAGACAACTTTCCATTCGCAAGGGCATCCATCGACCATTACCCTTTGTTTCCTGTTACAAAGCCAACCTTTTATCCCGTTTGCCACATTACCCAGAATGCAGTTAAACAGTAAAATAGCTCAAACCAGGACACAGCCCACCTGGAACTTGGCCAGTTTTGGTTTTACCGGAGGGAGGATCAGACGGAGAGCGACCAATATTCCCAGGGGGTGGGTGTGTGGCTCATGTTATTATTTTAATGAGGTGGCTGATATTTGATTTCCGTTCTTGATTCAACAGCAGCCAGATTTCCATGTGACCTCTGGGTTGGTCCACCTCCTCCATGGCTGCAGCCTCTTCTGCAGCGTTCACCGCCCAACAGGGAGACGTGTCAGAAAACCAGGCCGCTTCCCAAGAAAACACACATTTCCACTAAATAAACAGAGAGACTCCCTCATACTTGGAAATCCCACCTCAGTAAATACCAGGGACCAAAATTGTGAGGACCAGTAAATTTTGGAGATGTGAACGTGAAATGTGATTTAAGATTTCAGCAAGGACCATTCGCATTAGAATGGAGGCCAGTAAAATGGAATATTTTCTCAATAGCAAGAGGGCAGAAACTGTGGAAGGGTGAAGGGATTTGGATCCCCGGTCCAGAAATTACTAGAAGTTAGTAACGGTTCCACTAGCCGCCACCCCCATTCACTCCAATCTCCCCACTCACCACAGTCTCCCCGCTCACTACCATCTCCCCATTCACTACTGTTTCCCCACTCACTACAGTCTCCCCACTCACTAACATCTCCCCATTCACTCCAATCTCCCCACTCACCAGTCTCCCCGCTCACTCCCATCTCCCATTCACTACTGTTTCCCCACTCACCACAGTCTGCCCGCTCACTCCCATCTCCCATTCACTACTGTTTCCCCACTCACCACAGTCTCCCCGCTCACTACCATCTCCCCTTTCACCACAGTCTCCCTGCTCACTACCATCTCCCCTTTCACTACTGTTTCCCCACTCACTAGTCTCCCCGCTCAATACCATCTCCCATTTCACGACAGTCTCCCCGCTCAATACCATCTCCCCTTTCACTACTGTTTCCCCACTCACCACAGTCTCCCCGCTCACTACCATCTCCCCTTTCACCACAGTCTCCCTGCTCACTACCATCTCACCTTTCACTACTGTTTCCCCACTCACCACAGTCTCCCCGCACACTACCATCTCCCCTTTCACCACAGTCTCCCCACTCACTACCATCTCCCCTTTCACCACAGTCTCCCCACTCACTACCATCTCCCCATTCACCACAGTCTCCCCACTCACTACCATCTCCCCTTTCACCACAGTCTCCCCGCTCACTACAATCTCCCCTTTCACCACAGTCTCCCCACTCACTACCATCTCCCCTTTCACCACAGTCTCCCCACTCACTACCATCTCCCCATTCACTACTGTTTCCCCACTCACTACAGTCTCCCCGCTCACTACCATCTCCTCATTCACTACTGTTTCCCCACTCACTACAGTCTCCCCGCTCACTACCATCTCCCCATTCACTACTGTTTCCCCACTTACTACAGTCTCCCTGCTCACTCCCATCTCCCCATTCACTACTGTTTCCCCACTCACCACAGTCTCCCCGCTCAGTGCCATCTCCTCATTCACTACTGTTTCCCCACTCACTACAGTCTCCCCGCTCACTACCATCTCCCCATTCACTACTGTTTCCCCACTCACTACAGTCTCCCCGCTCACTACCATCTCCCCATTCACTACTGTTTCCCCACTCACTACAGTCTCCCCACTCACTCCCATCTCCTCATTCACTACTGTTTCCCCACTCACTACAGTCTCCCCGCTCACTACCATCTCCCCATTCACTACTCTTTCCCCACTCACTACAGTCTCCCTGCTCACTACCATCCCCCCATTCACTACTGTTTCCCCACTCACTACAGTCTCCCCGCTCACTACCATCTCCCCATTCACTACTGTTTCCCCACTCACTACAGTCTCCCCGCTCACTGCCATCTCCGCATTCACTTCTGTTTCCCAACTCACTACAGTCTCCCTGCTCACTACAATCTCCCCATTCACTACTGTTTCCCCACTCACTACAGTCTCCCCGCTCACTACCATCTCCCCATTCACTACTGTTTCCCCACTCACTACAGTCTCCTTGCTCACTACCATCTCCCCATTCACTACAGTTTCCCCACTCACTACAGTCTCCCTGCTCACTACCATCCCCCCATTCACTACTGTTTCCCCACTCACTACAGTCTCCCTGCTCACTGCCATCTCCTCATTCACTACTGTTTCCCCACTCACTACAGTATCCCTGCTCACTACCATCTCACCATTCACTACTGTTTCCCCACTTACTACAGTCTCCCTGCTCACTCCCATCTCCCCATTCACTACTCTTTCCCCACTCACCACAGTCTCCCCGCTCACTACCATCTCCCCTTTCACCACAGTCTCCCCACTCACTACCATCTCCCCTTTCACCACAGTCTCCCCACTCACTACCATCTCCTCATTCACTACTGTTTCCCCACTCACTACAGTCTCCCCGCTCACTACCATCTCCCCATTCACTAGTGTTTCCCCACTCACTACAGTCTCCCTGCTCAGTGCCATCTCCTCATTCACTACTGTTTCCCCACTCACTACAGTCTCCCCGCTCACTACCATCTCCCCATTCACTACTGTTTCCCCACTCACTACAGTCTCCCCACTCACTCCCATCTCCCCATTCACTACTGTTTCCCCACACACCACAGTCTCCCTGCTCATGACCATCTCCCCATTCACTACTGTTTCCCCACTTACTACAGTCTCCCTGCTCACTCCCATCTCCCCATTCACTACTGTTTCCCCACTCACCACAGTCTCCCCACTCACGGCCATCTCCCCATTCACTACTGTTTCCCCACTCACTACAGTCTCCCCGCTCACTACCATCTCCCCATTCACTACTGTTTCCCCACTCACTACAGTCTCCCCGCTCACTGCCATCTCCGCATTCACTACTGTTTCCCAACTCACTACAGTCTCCCTGCTCACTACAATCTCCCCATTCACTACTGTTTCCCCACTCACTACAGTCTCCCCGCTCACTACCATCTCCCCATTCACTACTGTTTCCCCACTCACTACAGTCTCCTTGCTCACTACTATCTCCCCATTCACTACAGTTTCCCCACTCACTACAGTCTCCCTGCTCACTACCATCCCCCCATTCACTACTGTTTCCCCACTCACTACAGTCTCCCTGCTCACTGCCATCTCCTCATTCACTACTGTTTCCCCACTCACTACAGTATCCCTGCTCACTACCATCTCACCATTCACTACTGTTTCCCCACTCACTACAGTCTCCTTACTCAGTGCCATCTCCTCATTCACTACTGTTTCCCCACTCACTACAGTCACCCTGCTCACTACAATCTCCCCATTCACTACTGTTTCCCCACTCACTACAGTCTCCCCGCTCAGTACCATCTCCCCATTCACTACTGTTTCCTCACTCACTACAGTCTCCCCGCTCAGTACCATCTCCCCATTCACTACTGTTTCCCCACTCACCACAGTCTCCCCACTCAGTGCCATCTCCTCATTCACTACTGTTTCCCCACTCACTACAGTCTCCCCGCTCACTACCATCTCCCCATTCACTACTGTTTCCCCACTCACTACAGTCTCCCTGCTCAGTGCCATCTCCTCATTCACTACTGTTTCCCCACTCACTACAGTCTCCCCGCTCACTACCATCTCCCCATTCACTACTGTTTCCCCACTCACTACAGTCTCCCCACTCACTCCCATCTCCCCATTCACTACTGTTTCCCCACTCACCACAGTCTCCCCGCTCACGACCATCTCCCCATTCACTACTGTTTCCCCACTTACTACAGTCTCCCTGCTCACTCCCATCTCCCCATTCACTACTCTTTCCCCACTCACCACAGTCTCCCCGCTCACGGCCATCTCCCCATTCACTACTGTTTCCCCACTCACTACAGTCTCCCCGCTCACTACCATCTCCCCATTCACTACTGTTTCCCCACTCACTACAGTCTCCCCGCTCACTGCCATCTCCCCATTCACTACTGTTTCCCAACTCACTACAGTCTCCCTGCTCACTACAATCTCCCCATTCACTACTGTTTCCCCACTCACTACAGTCTCCCCGCTCACTACCATCTCCCCATTCACTACTGTTTCCCCACTCACTACAGTCTCCCTGCTCACTACCACCTCCCCTTTCACTACTGTTTCCCCACTCACTACAGTCTCCCCGCTCACTACCATCTCCTCATTCACTACTGTATCCCCTCTCACTACAGTCTCCCCGCTCACTACCACCTCTCCATTCACTACTGTTTCCCCACTCACTACAGTCTCCCCGCTCACTACCATCTCCTCGTTCATTACTGTATCCCCACACACTACAGTCTCCCCGCTCACTACCACCTCCCCATTCACTACTGTTTCCCCACTCACTACAGTCTCCCTGCTCAGTGCCATCTCCTCATTCACTACTGTTTCCCCACTCACTACAGTCTCCCCGCTCACTACCATCTCCCCATTCACTACTGTTTCCCCACTCACTACAGTCTCCCCACTCACTCCCATCTCCCCATTCACTACTGTTTCCCCACTCACCACAGTCTCCCCGCTCACGACCATCTCCCCATTCACTACTGTTTCCCCACTTACTACAGTCTCCCTGCTCACTCCCATCTCCCCATTCACTACTCTTTCCCCACTCACCACAGTCTCCCCGCTCACGGCCATCTCCCCTTTCACTACTGTTTCCCCACTCACTACAGTCTCCCCGCTCACTACCATCTCCCCATTCACTACTGTTTCCCCACTCACTACAGTCTCCCCGCTCACTGCCATCTCCCCATTCACTACTGTTTCCCAACTCACTACAGTCTCCCTGCTCACTACAATCTCCCCATTCACTACTGTTTCCCCACTCACTACAGTCTCCCCGCTCACTACCATCTCCTCGTTCATTACTGTATCCCCACACACTACAGTCTCCCCGCTCACTACCACCTCCCCATTCACTACTGTTTCCCCACTCACTACAGTCTCCCTGCTCACTACCATCTCACCATTCACTACTGTTTCCCCACTCACTACAGTCCCCCCGCTCACTACCACCTCCCCATTCACTACTGTTTCCCCACTCACTACAGTCTCCCTGCTCACTACCATCTCCCCATTCACTACTGTTTCCCAACTCACTACAGTCTCCCCGCTCACTACCATCTCCCCATTCACTACTGTTTCCCCAGTCACTACAGTCTCCCCGCTCACTGCCATCTCCCCATTCACTACTGTTTCCCAACTCACTACAGTCTCCCTGCTCACTACCATCTCCCCATTCACTACTGTTTCCCCACTCACTACAGTCTCCCCGCTCACTGCCATCTCCCCATTCACTACTGTTTCCCAACTCACTACAGTCTCCCTGCTCACTACAATCTCCCCATTCACTACTGTTTCCCCACTCACCACAGTCTCCCCGCTCACTACCATCTCCCCTTTCACCACAATCTCCCTGCTCACTACCATCTCCCCTTTCACTACTGTTTCCCCACTCACCACAGTCTCCCCGCTCACTACCATCTCCCCTTTCACCACAGTCTCCCCACTCACTACCATCTCCCCTTTCACCACAGTCTCCCCACTCACTACCATCTCCCCATTCACTACTGTTTCCCAACTCACTACAGTCTCCCCGCTCACTACCATCTCCCCATTCACTACTGTTTCGCCACTCACTACAGTCTCCCTGCTCACTACCATCTCCCCATTCACTACTGTTTCCCCACTCACTACAGTCTCCCTGCTCACTGCCATCTCCTCATTCACTACTGTTTCCCCACTCACTACAGTCTCCCTGCTCACTACCATCTCACCATTCACTACTGTTTCCCCACTCACTACAGTCTCCCTACTCAGTGCCATCTCCTCATTCACTACTGTTTCCCCACTCACTACAGTCACCCTGCTCACTACAATCTCCCCATTCACTACTGTTTCCCCACTCACTACAGTCTCCCCGCTCACTACAATCTCCCCATTCACTACTGTTTCCCCACTCACCACAGTCTCCCCGCTCAGTGCCATCTCCTCATTCACTACTGTTTCCCCACTCACTACAGTCTCCCTGCTCAGTGCCATCTCCTCATTCACTACTGTTTCCCCACTCACTACAGTCTCCCCGCTCACTACCATCTCCCCATTCACTACTGTTTCCCCACTCACTACAGTCTCCCCACTCACTCCCATCTCCCCATTCACTACTGTTTCCCCACTCACCACAGTCTCCCCGCTCACGACCATCTCCCCATTCACTACTGTTTCCCCACTTACTACAGTCTCCCTGCTCACTCCCATCTCCCCATTCACTACTCTTTCCCCACTCACCACAGTCTCCCCGCTCACGGCCATCTCCCCATTCACTACTGTTTCCCCACTCACTACAGTCTCCCCGCTCACTACCATCTCCCCATTCACTACTGTTTCCCCACTCACTACAGTCTCCCCGCTCACTGCCATCTCCCCATTCACTACTGTTTCCCAACTCACTACAGTCTCCCTGCTCACTACAATCTCCCCATTCACTACTGTTTCCCCACTCACTACAGTCTCCCCGCTCACTACCATCTCCCCATTCACTACTGTTTCCCCACTCACTACAGTCTCCCTGCTCACTACCACCTCCCCTTTCACTACTGTTTCCCCACTCACTACAGTCTCCCCGCTCACTACCATCTCCTCATTCACTACTGTATCCCCACTCACTACAGTCTCCCCGCTCACTACCACCTCTCCATTCACTACTGTTTCCCCACTCACTACAGTCTCCCCGCTCACTACCATCTCCTCGTTCATTACTGTATCCCCACACACTACAGTCTCCCCGCTCACTACCACCTCCCCATTCACTACTGTTTCCCCACTCACTACAGTCTCCCTGCTCAGTGCCATCTCCTCATTCACTACTGTTTCCCCACTCACTACAGTCTCCCCGCTCACTACCATCTCCCCATTCACTACTGTTTCCCCACTCACTACAGTCTCCCCACTCACTCCCATCTCCCCATTCACTACTGTTTCCCCACTCACCACAGTCTCCCCGCTCACGACCATCTCCCCATTCACTACTGTTTCCCCACTTACTACAGTCTCCCTGCTCACTCCCATCTCCCCATTCACTACTCTTTCTCCACTCACCACAGTCTCCCCGCTCACGGCCATCTCCCCTTTCACTACTGTTTCCCCACTCACTACAGTCTCCCCGCTCACTACCATCTCCCCATTCACTACTGTTTCCCCACTCACTACAGTCTCCCCGCTCACTGCCATCTCCCCATTCACTACTGTTTCCCAACTCACTACAGTCTCCCTGCTCACTACAATCTCCCCATTCACTACTGTTTCCCCACTCACTACAGTCTCCCCGCTCACTACCATCTCCTCGTTCATTACTGTATCCCCACACACTACAGTCTCCCCGCTCACTACCACCTCCCCATTCACTACTGTTTCCCCACTCACTACAGTCTCCCTGCTCACTACCATCTCACCATTCACTACTGTTTCCCCACTCACTACAGTCCCCCCGCTCACTACCACCTCCCCATTCACTACTGTTTCCCCACTCACTACAGTCTCCCTGCTCACTACCATCTCCCCATTCACTACTGTTTCCCCACTCACTACAGTCTCCCCGCTCACTACCATCTCCCCATTCACTACTGTTTCCCCACTCACTACAGTCTCCCCGCTCACTGCCATCTCCCCATTCACTACTGTTTCCCAACTCACTACAGTCTCCCTGCTCACTACCATCTCCCCATTCACTACTGTTTCCCCACTCACTACAGTCTCCCCGCTCACTGCCATCTCCCCATTCACTACTGTTTCCCAACTCACTACAGTCTCCCTGCTCACTACAATCTCCCCATTCACTACTGTTTCCCCACTCACCACAGTCTCCCCGCTCACTACCGTCTCCCCTTTCACCACAATCTCCCTGCTCACTACCATCTCCCCTTTCACTACTGTTTCCCCACTCACCACAGTCTCCCCGCTCACTACCATCTCCCCTTTCACCACAGTCTCCCCACTCACTACCATCTCCCCTTTCACCACAGTCTCCCCACTCACTACCATCTCCCCATTCACTACTGTTTCCCCACTCACTACAGTCTCCCCGCTCACTACCATCTCCCCATTCACTACTGTTTCGCCACTCACTACAGTCTCCCTGCTCACTACCATCTCCCCATTCACTACTGTTTCCCCACTCACTACAGTGTCCCTGCTCACTGCCATCTCCTCATTCACTACTGTTTCCCCACTCACTACAGTCTCCCTGCTCACTACCATCTCACCATTCACTACTGTTTCCCCACTCACTACAGTCTCCCTACTCAGTGCCATCTCCTCATTCACTACTGTTTCCCCACTCACTACAGTCACCCTGCTCACTACAATCTCCCCATTCACTACTGTTTCCCCACTCACTACAGTCTCCCCGCTCACTACAATCTCCCCATTCACTACTGTTTCCCCACTCACCACAGTCTCCCCGCTCAGTGCCATCTCCTCATTCACTACTGTTTCCCCACTCACTACAGTCTCCCCGCTCACTACCATCTCCCCATTCACTACTGTTTCCCCACTCACTACAGTCTCCCTGCTCAGTGCCATCTCCTCATTCACTACTGTTTCCCCACTCACTACAGTCTCCCCGCTCACTACCATCTCCCCATTCACTACTGTTTCCCCACTCACTACAGTCTCCCCACTCACTCCCATCTCCCCATTCACTACTGTTTCCCCACTCACCACAGTCTCCCCGCTCACGACCATCTCCCCATTCACTACTGTTTCCCCACTTACTACAGTCTCCCTGCTCACTCCCATCTCCCCATTCACTACTCTTTCCCCACTCACCACAGTCTCCCCGCTCACGGCCATCTCCCCATTCACTACTGTTTCCCCACTCACTACAGTCTCCCCGCTCACTACCATCTCCCCATTCACTACTGTTTCCCCACTCACTACAGTCTCCCCGCTCACTGCCATCTCCCCATTCACTACTGTTTCCCAACTCACTACAGTCTCCCTGCTCACTACAATCTCCCCATTCACTACTGTTTCCCCACTCACTACAGTCTCCCCGCTCACTACCATCTCCCCATTCACTACTGTTTCCCCACTCACTACAGTCTCCCTGCTCACTACCACCTCCCCTTTCACTACTGTTTCCCCACTCACTACAGTCTCCCCGCTCACTACCATCTCCTCATTCACTACTGTATCCCCACTCACTACAGTCTCCCCGCTCACTACCACCTCTCCATTCACTACTGTTTCCCCACTCACTACAGTCTCCCCGCTCACTACCATCTCCTCATTCATTACTGTATCCCCACACACTACACTCTCCCCGCTCACTACCACCTCCCCATTCACTACTGTTTCCCCACTCACTACAGTCTCCCTGCTCACTACCATCTCACCATTCACTACTGTTTCCCCACTCACTACAGTCTCCCCGCTCACTACCACCTCCCCATTCACTACTGTTTCCCCACTCACTACAGTCTCCCTGCTCACTACCATCTCCCCTTTCACTACTGTTTCCCCACTCACCACAGTCTCCCCGCTCACTACCATCTCCCCATTCACTACTGTTTCCCCACTCACTACAGTCTCCCCGCTCACTGCCATCTCCCCATTCACTACTGTTTCCCAACTCACTACAGTCTCCCTGCTCACTACAATCTCCCCATTCACTACTGTTTCCCCACTCACTACAGTCTCCCCGCTCACTACCATCTCCCCATTCACTACTGTTTCCCCACTCACTACAGTCTCCCTGCTCACTACCATCTCCCCATTCACTACTGTATCCCCACTCACTACAGTCTCCCCGCTCACTACCACCTCCCCATTCACTACTGTTTCCCCACTCACTACAGTCTCCCTGCTCACTACCATCTCCCCATTCACTACTGTTTCCCCACTCACTACAGTCTCCCCGCTCACTACCACCTCCCCATTCACTACTGTTTCCCCACTCACTACAGTCTCCCTGCTCACCAGTTTCCCTGTGCACTACAGTCTCCTTCTCACGACAGTCCCAACACTCACTACAGTCTCTACCCTCACTACACTCTCCCCACTCGCTCCAGGCTCCCCACTCGCTCCAGTCTCCCCACTCACTCTAGTCTCCTTCTCAGTTCATTCCCAACACTCACTACAGTCCCAATGCTCGCTACAGTCTCCACCCTCACTACAGTCTCCTTCTCAATATGGTCTTCCCACTCACTACAGTCTCCCCACTCACCACAGCCTCCCCACTCACTACAGTCTCCCCACTTACCATAGTTTCCCTGCGCACTACAGTCTCCTTCTCACTACAGTCCTAACACTCACTACAGCTTCAATGCTCCTTCCAGTCTCCCCACTCACTAAAGTCTTGCCACACACTATAGTCTCCTGCTTACTACAGTCTCCCCTCTCACTTGCTACAATCTCCACACTCACTATAGCCTCAATGCTCTCTAGTCTCCCCACTCAGTTCAATTACTACAGTCTCTATGCTCACTACAGTCTTCCCAATCACTGCAGCCTCCAGCTCATTACAGTCTCCCCACTTACTACAATCTCCCCACTCACTACAATGACCCTCTCGTATAGTATCCTCATTCACTAGCTCACCATAGTCTCTTGCTCACTACATTCTCCTAACAGTTTTCCCTTTCACTACAGTCTCCCCTCTCATTACAGACTCCTCTCTCACTAGTCTCCTCACTCACTACAGTCTCCCCACTCACTGCAGTCTCCACTCGCTACAGTCCCCCCATTCATTACAGTCCCTCCTGTCACTACAGTTTCTCCTCTCACTACAGTAGCCCAACTTACTACAGTTTCCCCCTCACTACAGTTTCCCCCTCACTACAGTCTCCCCACTCCCTACGGTCTCCCCACTCCCTACAGTCTACCTGCTCCCTACAGTCTCCCCTCTCACTACAGTCTCCCTGTTCCATCTAGTTTTCCTGTTTTTTAACCTCCATTGTACTCCGATCAAACATTGCTGGGAGCTGGTGCTAATGCTCTTCATATGGTATCGCCGTGTAGCATGGGGAACACTGCAATAACCTCTCCAAGTTTACAGATCTTTGAGTTCTGAATAAAGTCCTTTTCCTTTGTCACTTTATTTCCCTCACTATGCACATTGCAGCTTGTCAGAATAAAATGAACTCTCTTTGTTTATTTCCTTTTTCCGGTGTCTAAATTATTTTAATTCTAGTTCCTTATAATGTGCTGCTAATATTTCAAATTTCTTTTTGAACCAAAGTGTTAATTTGAAACCATTATGCAGAATATCCAAGTACATAAAGTTCTACCTTTCTATTTAAACTGAGGAGCAAAAGTCGGTCAATGGTTTTTATTTTTTTTTTAATGATAATACTAATTTCACGAGAGCCTAAATTTTCAAACTAAGATTAAGGAAGATATCAAAGAAAAACACTTTCTTCAGAGTTTGCTAATGGGCTGTGAAGAGTTTGTTAAAGGTAGCTTCTGTTCTGCAGTGTATATATTAAAGTGATTGAGGGGAATGTTTGCTGTGCTACTAAAATCCAGTCTTTATCACATTATTACATATGGTGTACCAAAGAAACCAGCATCCTCACTCTCATTGTGCCCTGACTATCGTCACCTGCATCATACCATTGTGGGAGATGACACGGGAGATTCATCTCTTGTCTCAACAATCTACCCTAGGGGTCGGCCAACTAATTCAGCGATACAGAAGACCCATGCACGATACTGTGACTGAAACCAGAGCAGGTACAGTTAATCATTCATGCTGCAGCACCGGTGATAGTAATGCTCACCAGCCCCCTTAGCACTTAGACCACAGGGACGTTCCAGATACCAACAGAGGACATTTCAGGAGTTAGATACTTCCCTGTGTCTTATTGCATCAATAACTGAAGGCCTGGCTCATTATACGCTTCACAAAATATGCCTCAGTAGGAATTCACCAGGGAGACAGATATGTGAGTGCCTCTATTCTCAGTACTTATGCGAGTCCCACAGAGCTCTGCAGTGGGAATTTATTACTTTGTATTGGACCGAGCTTCCAATTGCTTTCCTTGGTATTCATCCCTAAGGAATGAGTAATGTAGCATTTGCTTTACTTCAACAGAATCAATTCTTCATGGGTGAAATTCCTCTTTGCATTACATCTAACAAATGCTTGGTGTACAATAACATGCAGTAATTTTATGCATTAGCCATTACTTATTGTCACCAACTCTCCTAATATTCCTTACTGGAGTAATAGAATGTGAAGCACAAATAGAGGTTGGATACATACAAATTTTCCTGTATTTCCCTCGCTAATGATAGTCATTATAAAGGCAACAATATGATAGTGGAGTGAAGAGGGTCAGCAGAGGTCATTCATGAAACAGAGCAAAAAAACATTTATGGAATGACCCAACTGTTCCCATTCACAGCAGATTGGGATCATCACTTTGCCAGCTGTACTTCAGAAGGAGTGTCAGCAATGAAGAAATATGGAGGTACGATACCGTCAGTGTGAATTGCTCGGACCCTCGGTTATCAATGCAGCAAGTCTTCCCCAAAGAACAAAGTTACCCCAATGTCATTGAGCAGCAGTAGGTCAGAAGATTTGACCTCACTGATGGATTGTACCACCTCCAGAAGCCAGGCTTTCAGCTATATGAGCACTGTGCCGCTGCAGTGGTAAAGAATTAACTGTCACCTGTGCTTGTTCAGCACACTCACATTTTCTGTTTAGCTCATTCTGCAGGTTCTGAGCTGCCTCTTTCAGTTCCACTGCCCCTCCTAGTTTGATATAGAATCACACGGCACAGAAAGAGGCCAATCAGACCATTGTGCCTGTGCCACCTTTCGAAAGAACTGCCTGATAGCTCCAGCCTCCCGCTCTTTCCCCACAATCCTGTAACCCTTTTCCCTTCAAGTATTTGTCCAATTTCTGTTCAAAGTTACTGTTGAATATGCTTCCACTGCCCTTTCAGTCAGTGCATTCCACATCAGATTAACTCTTTATGTAAATTCCTTTTCCTCAGGTACCATCAGCTTCTTTTCCTGTTCACCTTAAATCTGTGTCCTCTGGTTATCGACCCTTGAGTCACTGTAAAAAGTTTTTCCTTATTTACTCTATCCAAACTGCTCATGATTGCTCATGTCTCTATCAAATTGCCACTTAACTTTCTCTTCTCTAAGGAGAACAAACCCAACTTCTTCAGTCAATCCATGGGCTGGAATTAATGTAGGAGAACCAAAAGGAGACCCATGTCTCAATGGGAGGAGACCCATGCAAGTCCAAGAGAATTCCTGAACCATGACTACATTTATTTATTTTTTATTCATACATGGGATGTGGGCATCACTGGTTAGGCCAACAGGTTAGGCCAGCATTTATTGCCCATCTCTAAATGCTCTTGTCTAGAGGGCATTTAAGAGTCAACCACATTGCTGTGGGTCTGGAGTCACATGTAGGCCAGACCAGGTAAGGACGACAGATTTCCTTCCCTACAGGACATTAGTCCTGGTGGGCTCAGGGATAATGACCTTTAAATGGCTCTTTAATGAGCCTAATTAGCCAAAGAATGGGTTCCCTGGATCTGCCCATTCTAGCTGCTGTTTTAATGGAGTCAGATTTCCCGCTGGTGGGAATGGGAAGCGTGGCCTCCACCCCTATTATGTGGGCCTGCCCACCACCTAACCCACTCTGGCAAAATCCATTAAATCCAGCCCCATCAATCGGAAATCCCCGCATGCCTGGTGCCATCCTCTCTAAAGATTGACATCCTCCCTAAAGCATGGGGTCCAAAATTAAACAAAATCTCTAGCTCAGGCCTATCCAGCCATTGTCTTCAATCCCAATCACTAACTCCATTCACTAGCCACGGACTCTATCCCTCCCACTGACAAGTGCCTGAATCTTAATCAGACTGTTTGTGAACATGTTGTTGTATGTGATCCTGAGGTGAGTTTCTGACCACATATCCATTCCATCACCAAGACTGCCTCGTTTCAGTAACTTCCCCTGACTTAACCCCCATCTCAGCTCATCCAAGGTTTTCTTAAGCCGAGACTTGACTATTCCAATTCTTTCCTGACCAGTTTTCCATCTTCCACATTTCAGAAACTTGATCTCATACAAACCCCAGCAATCTGTATCCTAATTTGTGCTAAGTTCCACTCAGCCATCAGTTACTGGGCTCACTGACTTACATCAGTTCCTTCTGCAGCCTCAATTACAACATTTTCCATTTTTTGTTTCCCCCACTCCTTATCTTCACCCCTCCCAATCTCTGTAATCTCCCTCAGTCCTACAACACTCCCAGATTTGTGTTCTCCTCTAATTCTGCCCTCTTGAGCGTCTTCCAGTTAATCACTCCACCGATGGCTGCCATGCCTTCAGTGCCAAGACTCAAGGCTCTGGAATTCCCTCCCCAAACCTTTCCATTATCGTGCCTTTCTTCCCTCCTTTAAGAAACTGGTTATAATCTACCTGCCTGAGTCTCAACAGAGTGTGAGAGTTTGGTGAGCTGAGGGAATTCGGTGCAGAGGGGAGGGAGGTGCTCATTTGCTTTTTCTAACTTTTTCACCCTGTGGGAACTGGTTCTTGCTCTACCACTGGGGAAGAAGCTAGCTATTTGTTCAGTATCTGGTAAGTGGTCAAGGTCTATTCTATTCCTAAGGTTTAAAATAGTGCAGGGATTTGTGATAAGCTTAATAAAAATATAAAATAAGATAAACAATTGAATAAAATAATTAGGTAATTAATTAAGGCACATAAGGATGGCAGGAGAGATGATGTGTCATGGCTGCAGCATATGGGAGCTCCTGGATACCAGTCTGACCCAGGGCAAACACATCTGCAATAAGTGGCTGCAGCTTGAGGAGCTTCAGCTCAGATTCATTGAGCTGGAGGCTGAGCTGCAGACACTGTGTCACATCAGGGAGGGGGAGAGTTATCTGGATGCTTCGTGCCAAGAGGTGTTCATACCCACTGGGATAGGATCTTCTGATTTGGAAGGTGGCCAGGGACAGGACGTTGTGACTACGAGTGAGGCAGGTAAGGGGACCTAGAGGGCAGGAGTGTGAGCCTCTGAAATTGTCTGATAGGTCTGACATTCTCTCAGCTTGTTTGGATGAGAGTGGGGGCTGCAGGGTGAATGAGAAAACTAACCATGGCACCTGGGTACAGGAAGTCATCCAAGTGGGGGGAGCACAAAGGAATATAGTGGTATTAGGGGACAGTATAGTAAGGGGGATTGACACTGTTCTCTGTAGCAAAGAACGGGAGGCCAGACGGCTTTGTTGCCTGCCTGGTGCCAGGGTTCAGGGCATTTGCTCAGGGCTGGAGAGGAACTTGCAGTGGCAGGGGGAGGATCCAATTGTCATGGTCAATGTAGGCACCAATGCCATAGGCAGGATAAGTTAGGAGGCTCTGCATAGTCAGTCTGGAGCTAGGCACCAAATCAAGAAGCAGAACTTCAAAGGTAATAATTTCTGGATTATTACTTGAGTCATATGCAAATTGGTATAGGACAAATAAGATTAGAGAAATGAATGCGTGGCTGAAAGACTGGTGAGGGTGAAGTATGTTCTGGATTGTGGGGCACTGGCACCAGTATTGGGGAAAGTGGGATCTGTCCCATTGGGACGGTCTACATCTGAACCGTGCTGGGGCTGGTGTCCTCGCGAGCCACATAACTCAGGAAGTAGAGAAGGTTTTAAACTGAATAGAGGAGGCAAAGAATCAAATTGAGGAAGATGTGGTAAACCAAATAGTAGAGACAAGGCAAGAGAGACAGGTATTAATATGGGAAATGATAAACAAAGTATGATAGGAAGAGACAGAGAGTACAAATCTAAGAGTAAATCAGCAGAAAAGGATAGACGCTACAAAAATAATAAAAGGACAAAACTAACAATCTCCCGTTATCTCTTCCCTTATACACTGTCCTACTGTGTAGTTACAATTAGGGGCCTGAACACCATTCCCACAAGTTACTTTTTGCCTTTATCATTTCTCATCTCAACCCAAGCTGCTTCTACGTCCTGGTTTCCTGAACTTAGGTCATCCCTCTCTAATGTGCTAATACCATCGTTAATTAACAGAACCACCCCTCCACCTTTTCCTAACTTCCTGCCCTTCCTAAATGTCATGTATCCTTGACATCTAAATGCACATGGCATTTGAAACAAAACAGATGAACTGATAGTGCAAATAGAAATAAATATGATCTGCTAGCTATTACAGAGACATAGATTGGGACCTGAATATTGAAGGGTTTGTGACATTTAGGAAGGGCAGGAAGTTAGGTAAAGGTGGAGGGGCGGCTCTGTTAATTAACGATGGTATTAGCACATTAGAGAGGGATGACCTTATTTCAGGAAACCAGAACGTAGAAGCAGCTTGGGTTGAGATGAGAAATGATAAAGGCAAAAAGTAACTTGTGGGAATGGTGTTCAGGCCCCTAATTGTAACTACACAGTAGGACAGTGTATAAGGGAAGAGATAATGGGAGATTGTTAGAAAGGTACAATGATAATCATGCGGAACTTTAATCTACAGATAGACTGGAAAAATCAGATGGGCAAAGGTTACATAGATGAGTTCATAGAACGTTTTCTGGGTAGTTTCTTAGAATAGCATATTCTGGAGCTAACCAGAGAGCAGGCTATACTAGACCTGGTATTGTGCAATGAGATAGGATTAATTGATAACTTCATAGTGAAGGCACCCCTAGGTAGATGCAATCATAATATGATTGAATTTTTCATTCATTTTGAGGGAGGGATGAGTGGGTCCAAGGCTTGTATTTGAAACTTAAATAAGTGCAATTATAAGGGTATTAAAGTGGAACTAGCTAAAATGAACTAGCAAATGTGGTTAAGAGACAGGTCAGTAGAGGTTCAGTGGTAGACATTTAAAGGGATATTTCAGGATACACAGAATAGATACATTCCAATGAGAAAGAAAAATTCCAAGGGGAGGACCCACCGTCCGTGGTTAACTAAAAAAGTTAAAGACAGCATCAAACTTAAAGAAAAAACATATAATTACACAAAGACGGGTGGCAGGTCAGAAGATTGGAAAGAATATAAAGAACAGCAAAGAATGACAAAAAGATTAATAAGGAGGGAAAAATTAGGGCAGGAGAGAAAGCTAGCTAGTAATAAAAAGATGGCTGGTAAGAGTTTCTATAAATGTTTAAAACAGAAAAGAGTTAACAGAGTGAGCTTTGGTCCTATAGAAAGTGAGTCTGGGGAATTAATAATGGAAAGTAGGGAGATGATGGATGAATTAAACAGGCATTTGCTTTGGTCTTCACTATAGAGGACACAAGTAACATCCTAGAATTAGCTGTAAATCAGGGAATGGGAGGGAAGAACTTAGGAAAATTACAATCACCAGGGAAGTGGTATTGAGCAAATTGTTAGGGCTGTGGGCTGACAAATCCCCAGGTCTGGGTGGTCTTCACCGTAAGGTCTTGAAAGAAGTGGCTAGTGAGATAGTTGATGCATCAGTTTTAATTTTCCAAAATTCCCTAGATTCGGGGAAAGTTCTATTACATTGGAAAATAGCAAATATAACTCCTTTATTCAAAGCAGGAAACTATAGGCCATTAGTCTAACATCTGTCATTGGGAAAATATTAGAAGTTATTATTAAAGATGTTTTAGCAGGGCACTTAGAAAAATTCAATGCAATCAGGCAGGTTCAACATAATTTTGTAAAAGGGAAATCTTGTTTAACCAATTTATTGGAGTTCTTTGAAGGAGAGACATGTGCTGTAGGTAAAGGGGTGGATGTACTGTACTCAGTTTTTCAGAAGGCATTTGATAAGGTGCCACATCAAAAGTTATTGCAGAAAATAAAAGTTCATGGTGTAGGGGGTAACATATTGTCATGGATAGAAGATTGGCTAGCTAACAGGAAGCAGAGAGTTGGCATAAATGTGTCTTTTTCTGGTTGGCAGGATGTAATGAGTGGAGTGCCACAGGGATAAGTGCTGGGACCTCAACTCTTTACAATTTATATAAATGGCTTAGATGAAGGGGCCAAAGAAATGGTTGCTAAATTTGCTGAAGACACGGAGCTAGGTATAAAAGGATGAGGTGGTGGTGTAGTGGCCTAGTAGTCAGAGACCTAGGGTAATGCTCTGGGTTTGAAATGCACCATAGCAGATGGTGGAATTTTCTTCAATAAAAATCTGGAATTAAAAGTCTAATGATGACCATGAAACCATTGCTGCTTGTCTTAAAAACCCATCTGGTTCACTAATATCCTTTAGGGAAGGAAATCTGCTGTCCTTACCTGGTCTGGCCTACATGTGACTCCAGACCACACAGCAATGTGATTGTATGCCCTCTGAACAAGGGCAGTTAGGGATGGGCACTAAATGCTGACCTAGCCAGCGACACCCACATTCAATGAATAAAAAAAAGTAAATTGTGAAGAGGACATAAAGAGGCTACAAGGGGACATGGATAGATTAAGTGAATGGGCAAAGATCTGGCAAATGGACGAAAGTGTGGGAAAATATGAAATTGCTTATTTTGTCAGGAAGAATAAAAAAGAAGCACATTATCTAAATGGTAAGAGATTGCAGAGCTCCGAGATTCAGAGGGTATGAATCACAACAGGTTAGTATTCAGGTACAGCAAGAATTAGAAAAGCTAATAGAATGTTATTGTTTATTGATCATTGGTGAGACCACATCTAGTATTGTGTACAGTACTGGTCTCCTTATTTAAGGAAAGATGTAAATGCGTGAGAAGCAGCTCAGAGAAGGTTTACCAGACTAATAACAGGAATGGGTGGGTTGTCTTATCAGGAAAGGTTGGACAGGTGTCCACTGGAGTTCAGAAGAGTAAGAGGCGACTTAATTGAAACCTTTAAGATCCTGAGGGGTCTTGATAGGGTGGATGTGGAGAGGATGTTTCCTCTTGTGGGAGAATCTAGAACTAGGGGTCACTGTTTAAAAATAAAGGGTCACCCATTTAAGAGAAATGAGGAGAATTTTTTTCTCTCAGAGGGTTGTGAGTCTTTGGAACTCTCTTCCTCAAAAGGCGATTCTTTGAAGCAGAGTCGTTGAATATTTTTAAGGCAGAGCGAGATAGATTCTTGATTAACAAGGGGGTGAAAGGTTATCAGGGGTAGGCAGGAATGTGGGGTTGAGGTTACAATCAGATCAGCCATGATCTTATTGAATGGCAAAGCAGACTCGAGGGGCTGAGAGGCCTCCTCCTGCTCCTAATTCCTATGTTTGCATGTTCATGTGTACCACTTTAACCGAGCTTTTGGTCACCTGTTCTAACATCTATTTATGTGACCGGGTGTCAAATTTTGTTTGATAATCACTCCTGTGAAATGTCTTGGGATGTTTTACTATGTTAAAGATATTATATGCAATTTTTTCTGTTTATAAAGGTTACTATCCAAAGTTTAGCCAATTTACATTAACTTTTAGAATCCAAGTCATTGATGTAAATTAGAAACAGTGCTCGTCCTAACACTGAGCATCACCAAACACTGATGCAGGAACACGGGGAAAGAAACTATGTGCACATTCTGTGGAACATTTAATTTGCCAGAAGGGATGTGTGGATCTCTGTGTTGGAGACATACACGAGTTGCCAGGGTACATTACAGATCAAGTGTGGTACAGAAAATACTGTCAGAGGGTTCATGTAGGGACTCAAGGACTACTTTGAACTGAAAGTTCAGTCAATCATTCCTTGACAGAATATTCTGCCCGCCACACATCTGCCTCAGCTAGCTCTCTGTCCTTTTGGTCCTTGTTCTGTTTTACCTCCTGTCACTAAGCCTGGGGGTCCTCCTGTCTGCATGATGACTGTGTTTACACAAGCTTTAACAGCGCTGCAAGCCTATCCCTCGGGAAGGCTCCACTATCACCATGGAGGCAGTCAGGTCAAGAGTCTAAGAAATAGTCAAGGCCACATTCATTGAGACCTGAACAATACTTGATGTAAAACAAAAACAGCAGATCCTGGAAAAACTCAGCAGGTCTGCAGCATCTGTGGAGAGAAAAACAGAGTTAACGTTTCGAGTCCGTATGACTCTTCTTCAGAGTGGTCATACACACTCAAAACGTTAACTCTGTTTCTCTCTCCACAGACGCTGTCAGACCTGCTGGGGTTTTCCAGCATTTTCTGTTTTTGTTTCAGATTTCCAGCATCTGCAGTATTTGGCTTTAATACTTAATGTAATGCAGGTGACTCTTTCTTCATTTCAGCGAGGCACAGTGAACTACTCTGGATAAGGTGAGTTCTTAGTGATTATTTTAAGTCATTATTTTATTAGGGAGATGGTGAGGGTCAACTAATAAGAGGCTTTGGTCTACTATCCAAGATAGAAGCAACATTATTCAGAGAGGAACCTCCAGATGTAACAGCTTGATCAGATCTGTGGCTGTGTTCAATTTCCTTTGGAACTCTCTATTCACATATCGGTATCTCTTATTTCCAAATCCCTATCTCATTTCACGCTATCCCACTCCTCTGCAGTTAATGCCACCTTTGTACCAGCCAGAATAACAAGGACTTGAATTTATACAGTGCCATTAAGGTAGTAAAGCATCCCAAGATGCCTCACAGGAGCGGTATCATACAAAATTTCAGCCGTATAAGATGATATTCAGGCAAATGAACAAAAGCTTGGTCAAAGAGGAAGGTTTTAAGGAGTGTCTCAAAGGAGAAAAGTGAGGTAGAGAGACAGAAAGGTTTCGAGAGGGGATTCCAGAGCTGAGCGCACTGGCAACTAAAGGCACAGTCAATAATGGAAGAGCTATAAAAATCAGAGAATAGAAGGAGCACAGAGATCAGAGAGGATGGGGAGACAAAGCCATGGAGGGATCTGAATATAAGGATGGGAATTTTAAAACTGAGCTGCAACTGTGACCCAATGTAGGTCAGTGAGCACAGGGAGTGATTGATGAAAGGAATTTGTTGCATCCACACCAAAAACTGAGCACAGGAACATAGAGGCTCCTGCTACAACCCAGAATGGGATCTTAAAACGATCCTGAGGGCTGACTCCCCAACACAGTACTTTGGTAGCATCAAGACTGATTGGCTGAGAAGGTCTAGACGTCTTGCCATTTTGGTAAGCCTAGGTCTCAATTTCAACACATCTCATGTAATGTTAACCTTACAACCACAGGAATTAATCAACCTCATTGAAATTATTACCTGGGTATTTCAGTAGGAGTGTTCCGAGTTTACCCATACCATAAGGACTCCAGGAGAAGGCATTAATGGCATCACATTTAAAGGCAGTGTAAATAGAACTTTCACCGGTTAACAGAATCTTCATCATTAGCTTTCTGTAGGAGTCAGGCTACCTGAGCAGTTTTCACACCTTGTTCACTGCACGAGCTTCAGCTTTGAGTTTTCACTGATTTTGGTGCATGTTCAAAATATATCAAAGCACTTATTGCCCATCCCTAATTGCCCTTGAAAAGGAGATGGTGAGTTGACTTCCTGAACCGCTGTAGACCCTGTGGTGTAGGTACACCCACAGTGCTGTTAGGGAGGGAGTTCCAGGATTTGGACCCAGTGACAGGGAAGGAACAGCGATATATTTCAAGGTCAGGATGGTGTGTGACTTGGAGGGGAACTTCCAGGTGATGGTGTTCCCATCAATCTGATGCCCTTGCCCTTCTTGATGGTAGTGGTCATGTGTTTGGAAGGTGCTGGCAAAGGAGCCTTGGTGAATTCCTGCAGTGCATCTTGTAGATGGTACACACTGCTGCTACTGTGTGTCGGTGGTGGAGGGAGTGAATGTTTGTGGATGTGGTGCCAATCAAGTGGGCTGCTTTGTCCTGGATGGTGTCAAGCTTCTTGAGTGTTGTGGGAGCTGCACTCATCCAGGCAAGTGGGGAGAATTCCATCACACTCCTGATTTGTGCCTTGTAGATGGGGAGTCAGGAGGTGAATTACTTACCGCAGGATTCCCAGGCCCTGACCTGCTCTTGTAGCCACATTTTTTAGATGGCCCAGTCCAGTTCATTTTCTGGTCAATGGTAATTCCTAGGATGTTGATAGTGAGGGATTCAGTGATGGGAATGTTTGAACGTCAAGGGGTGATTAGTTAGAGTCTCTTCTGTTGGAGATGGTCGTTGCCTTGCACTTGTGTGGTGCGAATGTTACTTGCCACTTGTCAGCCCAAGCCTGGTTATTATCCAGGTCTTGCTGCATTTGGACATGGACTGCTTCAGTATTTGAGGAGTCGCGAATGATGCTGAACATTGTGCAATCATCAGCGAACATCCCCACTTCAGACTTTATGATGGAAGGAAGGTCATTGATGAAGCAGCTGAAGATGGTTGGGCCGAGGACACTATCCTGAGGAACGCCTGCAGTGATGTCCTGGAGCTGAGATGACTGACCTCCAACAACCACAACCATCATCCTTTGTGCTAGGTATGACTCCAACCAGCGGAGAGTTTTCCCCGATTCCCATTGACTCCAGTTTTATTAGGGCTCCTTGATGCCACACTCGGTCAAATGCTGCCTTGATGCCAAGGGCAGTCACTCTCACCTCACCTCTAGAGTTCAGCTCTTTTGTCCATATTTGATCCAAGGCTGTAATGAGGTCGGGAGCTGAGTGACCCTGAACCCAAACTGAGCAGGTTATTGCTAAACGGCCAATTGGCCATCCTACAACTGTCGGTGGACAGGACATCCCCAGGGATGGTGATGGTGGTGCCTGGGACATGATCTGTAAGGTAAGATTCCGTGAATATGACTATGTCAGGCTGTTGCTTGACTAGTCTATGAGACAGCTCTCCCAATTTTGGCACAAGCCCTCAGATGTTAGTAAGGAGGACTTTGCAGGGTCAACAAGGCTGAGTTGGCTATTGTTGTTTCTGGTGCCTAACTGGCCCAGTTAGCAACGCTGTTATCCCGTGAAAGAAAAAACAGTTTAAAAATGTTTTCTCACTGAGACGTACATGACCAGGTCTGTCTTCCCACATGGACTTACACCATCTCTATGGCTGTGATCTTCATACAAGTTAAATTGAGAGAAAGGCAATGTTTGTGCCTGTCAAAGAGAGCACTGTGTTAAATTTGTGCATTTTGACCATTACAAGCAACAGCTTGGGTCATATACCAGGGAGTGATATAGGGGGCGAATTTTCTCCCCGTCGGGAGGGGGTTGGGCGGGAGTGGGCTCGGGTGGGCGCACAGCTGATCACCGCCCGTGATCGGCTGTGCGCTGCCATTTTACATGGGAGGGCCAATTGAGGCCCGCCCAGCGTGACGCGCACCCAGAAGCGCTGTGCGGGCAGGGAGAGCAGGCTGAGTCGGGGCCTGTGCCCGAAAGAGCGCAGATACCCACCTGAGGCACAGAGCTGCCTTAAGGAGATTAGTTTGATTTTTTTAGATTTAAATAAAAGAAAAAAAAATTTAAGGCATGTCCCCTCATGTGACAGTGTCACACGAGCTGGGACATGTCAATGAATTTTATTAAAAATTTTTATTAAACTTTAAAAACCTTCATGAAGCCTCAACCCGCCCGTGGATGAGGTTTCATGATAAATGTGAAGGCCGCCTGGGCTCTTCGCCTGCCCCCTCCGACAACCTTAAGGCTGAACGGGCAGCTCCGTTAATTATTTTAATTGGTATTTAAATGGCCTTAACAGGCCTTGGACAGTTCGGCAGGTGCACAGTTGACTCCGGTGCGTACCCGCTGAACTGAAGATCTGAATGATGCGCGGAGACGTCGGGACACACGCCTGACATCACCTCGCATCATTTTACACGTCGGCGAACGGCGCTAGATCAGTAACTTGTTTTACCCTGTGTCAGGTGTTTTTCCCATTGAAGTTAACGAAAAAAAAAACAAGAATGTTTCACACCACTGTCAAATTTCACCCCCAAATCGCATAAGCAGCAACACAAAAATACATGAGAATAGTGACCAATGCCTTCATTATTTCCACTGTTTAATCAGCAATATTGAGACCTCTGCACTTGTACCATGTTGCAGCTTTACACTATGTGCATGGAACATGGGGCTTGGACATGAAGGCCCTTACCCCCATTTCCAGACACTTTGTGAATAGAAAGGGGTTCCAGTTTGGTTATGTGTAAGCTGATCCATCCAAGCATAAAAAAATCATTATTTTACTCCTGAACTCCCACAGGAGTAAAAGGGTAGCTTAAACCAGTAGTCCATCTAAGTGAATCCCCTGTGAGTGGGACAAGGGAAATGGTTGGCTGCGACATGTCAGAATGTGCCTCATTCTCATCATCAATTTCAAACCTCTCCATAGCACCGCCTCTCCCTATCTCTGTAATGTTTTGAGCTCTTCATGCCCCTGAGATGTCTGCATTCCTCCAATTTGGGCATATTATGCGGCCCGATTTTTATCGTTTCACCTTTGGCGGACATACCTTCAGGTGCCTGGGCCCTAAGCTCCCTCCATAAACCTCTCAATCTCTCAGTCCCCTCCTTCTTGAAGATACTAAATTAGCTCCTTAACCAAGCTTTTGGATCTGCCTTAATCTTTCCTTATGTGACTCAATGTCAAAATGTTGGCTGATTATGCTCTTAAATGCTCTGGGGTGTTTACAACATTTAAAATGAAATGTAAATGCACATTGTAGTTGTTGTGGTTCAATACCTCCTTACACTCAGCCACAAGATGATCCTGCTACAGCTGGTGCTTTATCTAATGTTGGAGTGGCTCCCTAACTTTTCCAATCGCTGCATTAGAAGCAGTTCAGAGAAGATTCACTAGGGCGATTCTTGGGATGAAGGGCTTATCTTATGAGGAAAACTTGGACAGTCTGGGTCAGCATCCATTGGAGTTTAGAAGAATGAGTGATGATCTTATTGAAACACATAATATACCGGGGGGACTTGACAGGATGGATGCTGAGAGGGTGTTTCCCCTTGTGGGGGAGTCTAGATCTAGGGGGCACAGTTTAAAAATAAAGGGCCTCCCATTTAAGACAGAGATGAGGAAAAAAGTTTTCTCTTGAAATGTCGTTAGTCTGTGGAATTCTCTTCCCCAGAGAGCAGTGGAGGCTGGGTTAGATTCTTGACTGACAAGAGAGTCAAAGGGCATAGGGGGTCGACAGGAACGTAGTGTTGAGGTCACAGTCAGATGAGCCATGATCTTATCAAATTGTGGGAGCAGGCTTGAGGCGCTGAATGGCCTACTCCTGCTACTAATCTTATGTTCATGTGGGCTCATTATAACTCAATTCTAGACTACTGGCATGGATTTGGTCTCTTTAGCATTGGGAATGCAACATGTTTACTCTGGATATTTGGAATAAAAACAAGAAATGCTGGAGATACTCAGCAGGTCTGGTGCTATCTCTGGAGGGAGAAACAGAGTTAACAGGTGAGACCCTCTGCACTCAGTCCCTGTCAGAACAACAGGACCATTTGCAGGTCAAGAACCCTCGTGAGGCTCTTTTCCAAAGCAGTGGCATTAACATCCCAAGTTCCCCAATCACAGAGGGAAGACAGGTTGATGTGTTGGAGCTGCCAAGGAAGGAATTCAAATTAAAAGGTGATGACATGGGTCACAAGGAGTTGAATTTTTGAGTCTCCAGCAACCACAGGAATGGAGAGGAAACCTGGGAAGGCTGTTCCCTGGTCTCCCTCTTACCTTGTTGCGGGATCCACATTGAGCTGAGCTCACCCAAGGATGGGAGGAAGAGAACACGCTCTCCAACCAAGCAGCAGTGGACTGAAGTAGCCAAGGAAGTCAGCAGCTGATGTGTGGCCCCTTCAACCTAGAAACAGGTTCCAGCACCTCAGGAGGGCAGGAAGGTGAGTGGTAGAACACTTTCAGGTAGCAAGCCCTACACTGTGACTTCCCCAGCATTCTCCCGCACAGCACTCCTCAGAACAACACATCTTGCAACTGCACACATTGCCTGGAGCTCCAGTGACAGGGACCTTATTGGCCTTTGGCAACGTATTCCTGACTGGTCCACTAGGAAGGAGGTCATGTTCCAGGAAGCTGCAGATATCAGCAGTGACTGCCAGGAGAGCCTGAGTCTCCTGAGACACTGGAGCTCACACATGTCAAAAGAGCTGATTATCTTTCTACCTGTTAGATTCTGTGTGGGGGTCAAGCCTCTTCCCAACCGGATTCCAGTGTCTATCCCCTCTGCCTTGTGGAGGGGATGGAAAAGGCAGTTGGTGCTGCTGGTAGAGCTGATGTCAATGGGTGTGAGCAGAGATTCAAGGTGGAACTACAAACACTTCTCCCACATCACGGGGAAGGTTGGCAGCAGAGAATGCAGCTGAAGCTGGGTGAAGTGCTAGACAGATCTTCCAAGAAGTGGGCAATCACCTGTCAAACAGTGAAAACACACTCAGAGAGAAGAAGTGCTTTAAGCATCAGTCTCTCATCTGACCATGTCTGGAACACTTCAGTTTCATAGATCAAAGCCTTCCCAGCCTGTCAGTTTCACTGAAGAAGCTTTTCCCTCTGTGCACTTACCTCGATGACCCTGGTGAGTTGCTGACAGGTCAGAAACAGGTGCCCTGGCTGTTAAACCCAGAATTGAGGGGTAAAGCAGTTCTTCATTGGCTTTTTAACTGCCTTAATTGCTTATCTAACAGATTCACTGGGATTCCCCATCTGCCTCCAATCAGCCCCTTCCCCAACCCCATAGAAACCCCAGGAGAGGGCAGGAAGGTGTTGACCCAATTTCAATTTCATTGGTTTAACTCGGCACAAGTTCCTCCGTTTAGCTGGGAAGACTGCCCCTATTTCAGGGGGATGATCTTTGATCAGAAACGGAAAAGGTTCGAGATGTAACAGGTTTTTATCAGGAACAGAAGCAAGGAAGGAACGAGAGGGAAGGTCTGTGATAGGGTGGTATGGAGGAGTGATTCACTGGCACAAGGGATGATGGTGCAAAGCAATAGGGGGTTAAAATGACTGGGAACTATATCGCCATACCCTCACTGTCTCTGGGTGCTGGAGCTCCCTAACAGCACTGTGGGTGTACCTACACCACATGGACTGCAGCGGCTCAAGAAGGCAGCTCACCACCACCTTCTCAAGGGCAATTAGGGAAGGGCAATAAATGTTGGCCCAGCCAGCGACACCCACATCCCGTGAAAGAGTTTTTTTTTAAATAAAGAAACACTAAAGCAGCTGTCAGTGACAATGGCAGATGCTGCCCAACAAAATGGCAGCAGCGATTACGACCTGATTGTCCAGAAAGGCTGTAAAGTGCCTCACTGAAAGATGAGGTGTTGCTCCTCCAGCTCACGTTCAGTCTCGTTGGGATAGTGCAGCAGACTGAGGGCAGAGAGGTCAGGGCGGGAGCGCAGCTGAGAATTAAAACAGCCGGCAGCTCACGGGTCATGTTAACGGACTGAATGGAAATGTTCTGCAGTCACCCAGTCTGCGTTTGGTCTTCCCACTGTAGGGGAGATTCACTTCAATTCATTGAGGGCTTTTTGATGTTTATTTCTTGCTTTTTGTTTCCACGGTGTGCAGAAAGATTTACCACAAACATTGAGAGCAGTGAATACAGTACACTAAACTGAGAAAAGCACTAGTAAATTACTATTCCATCAGGAATGAATGCTTTGTGCTTTAGATGGTGCAAGACAAGGAGGTAAAAGGGCAGGTGTTGCACCTTCTGTGCTTACACGAAAAGGTACTGAGGGAAGGAGACTGGGGTGATTGGGGAATTAGGGGCTGGGGGGCTGGGTTTGGGCCAAAAGGCTAGGGCTGGGGCTGAGGCAGGTGGGTGGAGTAGTTTTGGGGCCAAGATGATCCCTGATCCCATATTTTTAATATATCTGAACCACCCCCGAGGTTATTGGGCTCTGCTACCTCCTGACAAACCTGTTCACCTCTCACCCTGATGGACTGGGAAAACAGGGAGATGAAAGGCTTCAAGGGGATTGGCTGCAAAAACCCAGGCAGTCTGTCCCTCCGTCTCCAACGCACTCCAGCAGGAATGTCTGATCAGCAGGCTTGGATCCTCACCATCTACAAAACCTCATTCTTAAGGGATATTAAGCTGTAGCCAGACCTCGTCAGAGCATTTTCAGCTGTTTAACTGAGTCCTCAGTGGCTGAGGATCAAGCTGACTGTGTCTGTGCTGCACTCAATTGCCCTCTGTACACGGGCAAAAGTGTGACACCAGGAAAGAGCTAAATGATTGGGAGGATTAACCAGCTGGCTAATAATTCACAGTCAAACGTGAAGAGACACTGATCAGTTAACTCCTTAACATTGCTGAGACAGTCATTTCAGGGTTCTGGAGTTTTATTAATAGATTAATGCATCGTATAATCGTTTGATGCCAAGATATCGTTCTCTCTTAATGATTGCCAATTCCCCACAGTGGGTATATTAAAATTCATTGAGGGCTTTTTGATGTCTATTTACTGTTTTGTTTCCATGGTGTACAGAAACATTACCCACAAACATGGTGCTTCCTTATCTTAAACAAATGTCCTAACTCCTCCATCAAATGAAGTGCTCCTTACGAGGTTAATGTGTCGACAGATGAGATGTTAAAAGTGTATCTAATATTACAAAGTGCTGTGTAATGCTGACAGATCTGGAACATGGAGGAGGCACCGAGCTTGGTCAAATGCCTTCCTGTTTGTACCAAGGTCATTGCCAACTCTGAGCTGTGATGGGTTAATTTAATGTGTCTGCGGCCCACAATTATATCTTTTCAACCTTGTCTTGGGTCAGCCTGAGGGGAAATACTTGATTCCTCAGGCTGCGGGTCATCCAATAAAGCTTTAAGAACTGCCTCAGCGAGGGTGTGTGTGTGTGTGGGGGCTGGGCCAGGGATGGGGCTGGGAGCTGGGGACAATGTCTGGCTGCGGGGGGCTGGGGCTAGGGACAGGGCTGGAAGTCTGGGTGTGGAAGCTGAGTTAGGTGGCTGGGGATGGGGACTGGGGTTGGCGGCTGGGGGTTGGGAGTGGAGCTGGGGGGTGTGAGGGTAGGTCTTACAGGAGGGTGTGGAGACTGGTATAGTTGCTGGGGGTTTGGGGGGTGGGGAGCTGAGAGTGAGGAGTGGGGGCTGAGAGTAGGGGTAGAGCTGTTGGTGGGGGGGTGGGGACTGTAGGTGGGACCTGTTTCTTTACACCCATATATGCGTCTGTCTGCTGTGTGGAGCTGCCACACTTGATTTATTATCTCGCTGTGAATCGTGTCTAGTGACACCGACACTGGGGCCCAGAGGGACTTTTTAATAATGTGACTATTGGCACCATCCTTAAAAACACAACAGAACCAGTTTGAGAAGATTTAGGTTCTATTTATAGAATGTCCTGTTCAGCCGCAACATTTGATATTCAATTCCCCAGAATAATATTCTCTTTACACTGGTACCAGCAGAGCGAGAGGGAATGAAAGATTCAAGCACTGGGAAACAATTGGTTATTGTAACCCGGTCACAACAGGACAATAACTGACGATTAGTAAGCTGTTCATCACAGGTCTGACCATTACAACTAGTACAATGGTGATTAGTGAATCTACCAATCCCTCGCGTGCTGGCAAAATTTTCTTTACAAAAACCGCAAAAAATTGGATTGAATATTGAGTAAATGAAACTCCCAGAAATAGACATTTCCAGCTGCCCAGCTTTGACTCAGGAATCCATTCAGTGATCAGAAGATGAACGTCCTCAGTAAATCATCCAGATTCTTTGGCATCTCCCAACAATTCCATCTTCAAACACAGTAGTGGGAGGTGAAGCAGTAATTTGTCAAACTCGGCAGCAAGTTGATAATGATCGTGTGAAATTCAAAGGGCCACACTCGATGGAACGAAGAAATCCACTGGGCTGCACTGTCAGGTTAATGGAGATGGACTCCTCACTACCTGTGACCACTGCTGTAACTGGCAGCAGTGGGCCTGATGCAGGAACAACACAAAACACGAACGCCTGTCAGGTACTCATTCCATGTGACATGGACATCACATCATTTCAGCAAGGAAAGAAAGGCTTATATTTCTATAGCGTTCTTCCCAGGGCATCCCAAAGCACTTCATAGCCATTTAGATACTTTCGAAATGTAGTCACTGTGGTAATCTAAGACTAATTTTCACCCAGCAAGGTTTACGAACAGCAATGTGATAAATGGCCAGATCATGGCCTGGAGTTTCCATCCGTTGGAGCAATCTTTCAGGGCATTTTGTCCAAAATCAGCCAAATTTAGGCTCAAATTTAGGTAGAATTTTAGTGCAAGTTCATCACAAGTCAAGTTTAATCATTGGGAGTTTCCACTGTTCGGTCTGGTTCCTGGGCCTTTGAGGAATCTCCGAAAAGTAAACTGGAATGTTTGGGGGCGAGGGCACATTTTGAAAGCTTTTAAATATAATTCTTTATAATTTATCAAGAAGTGAGGCTGTTGTACACCAGTGTAACGAACAAGTGGTTCTGTCTAAATGTTTAAAACCATTTTCAGTTATTTAAAATCGGGTTACTCACAGCTGGTGGTCTGGATACCCTGATTTAAATTGCTTATTTTTGGTGACAGACCCATTTGTACAACTGCACCAAATTACTACCCTTAAACATATCAAGGAATATTTTTAAACCAACATTTAAAAACAATACATGCTAACGTATTGCTCAGTCGCATTGGCTCCTGGCCAATATAGCGTTTGTGCAAATGAGTTCGAGTGGAAAATGAGAATAAAAAACACTTCTTAAAACGACCCACAATTTTGGGTACAATTTGTGTCTCGGTCACTGACTGCCCTCAGCGCGGAAACTCCACCCTCGTCTGTTTTGGTGACGTTGACAGAGGGAGGAATATTGAGCAGAACACTGGGAAGGACTTGAAATTAGTGCCTTGGGATCTTCTGTAGGAACCTGGCAAATGAGACCTTGGTTTAATGTCTTTTCCAGAAGACAAGCCACCAACCGTGCAGCACTCCCTCAGTGTGACACTGGAGCGTCAGCCTGGATTTTGTGCTCAAGTGTCTGGAGAGAAGCTCAAACCCACAACCTTTTGACTCAGGGGCAATAGAGTTACACATTGAGTAACAGCTGCCAGGTATAACTGGTGCGATGCAGATTCCGATGCTGCCAGAGGAACATCCTGCTTGAATTAATTACCAGATCTTCTTGCCAATTACAGATTAGAGTGATGTGTAGCAATAAGCGATTTTCCCTTCTGCAGTTGCCAGGGTTTAAACAATGTCACTCAATCTCTGCAGCTTCACTTTCTCAGTCTGTGATGCGATCCTTTCAAAATATTCTGGTTTGGGATTTTTCCAACATTTTTCCTCTAAGAATATTTTAACCATCGTTTTCTTAAGCAGATGACACAGGCCATGTGATCACATCAAGTCTGAAGCCTGTGCCCCTGCTCTCTGCTGTGCTGAATTAGTAAAGCGCATATAGCAACAGACAGAAGCCATTTACCCCCTCAAGCCTGTTCTGCCTTTCAATGAGATCATGGCTGATCTGCAACTTAACTGCATATACCCCACCTTTGCCCCATTTCCCTTAATATATTTTGCTAACAAATGGTGCAGGTGCCCCCTCTGTCACCACAGCAACCTGATGCACTGGAGTCACTGGCTGAGGAACCACATCCACACTTGAATCTCCCTGAGAGGGGAACTCCAGATCCAGAAGGCAGCCACTCCTCCTGCCTTGGAAGACCCTCTTTGCTGACCTGCTCTGGACGAGGGGCTGGTGGAGAATCCAGGCTCCTCATCCACCTCTCGCTGGATAACACTCGGACAAGGAGATGATGTTGATGTCTGTGTGAACCTCTGGTATCCACTGACCGGTCTGCTGGATCAGACTCTCCAGGAGAATCGCCAGTCTCTCGATGGAGGAGACAAATGCACACGTGGGAAATGGCTGCATTCATGGCCTGGATGGACTCCTCCCCCTGTCCGAGCCAGGGTGTGTATACCCCTGGAACTTCCATCAGCTCCTCAAGCACCTCATGCTGGGCTTCCAGCATCTGTGCCTTATGGGAAACTCCAGAGACCCATCGTCAGCCTGGGGCTCAGGGTGAACCCGGCCTCCCACACTACTCCAACTGTCAGCGGCTATGGCTATCGTGCACTAGTCAGGCACGTGTGTGGTGCTTTCACCAGGTTGTGACCCCCCCAGATTCATTTACAAATGCATACCCTCTGGCGTGAGCGTACCCTGCGCTGGTGGAGGGCGGTGGGGAATGATGCTGTTCTGCACTCTCCGAGGATTCTCTCTTCCTCAGGGATGGGTGACTGTTCCCCCGGAGATGGCTGCTCTCTGATCCTGTGCTTGGCCTGCTTGTTGAATCAGAAAGATCAATGATTTTCGCCCCTCCAGATGGGGGCTCCCAGAATCGGCTGGCGTTCAGATTGATGTAACAACAGCGCAGGACCCATAAACCCCATCCCTTATGCTTACCCAAGACTCTCTTGTGCCAGTCACAAAGCTAATCAATCTCTAGTAACTGCTGCTGGGCAGGATGGTCACAGGCTGCTGCAAAGGTGCCCCCGACAGCTGCAAAGGTGCCCCCAGCTGCTGCAAAGTTGGTCTGAGGCTGTGTTCCGATGCTTTTGGCACTTTAAACGTGGCACCAGCAGATCCAACTGTGTCAGTCCTTGGCTGCCGGCCGTTAATTGATTGGCCGGTGCGAGGTCACACCAAGATAAGGAGTGGGAGTGGGAGGGCCATCGCCACCTCCTTCCGATTCCGACTTTCCCTCCCCGACAGGTGATGGTAAATGGATTTTAACTGCCTGCTTATTGTCCACCTGCTGTCATTTCTAACAGAGGAGGCCTGGGAGAATTCCAGGGAAAATCTCGGCTAGGGACTCACATCAAACCAATCAGTTACAGTGCTCAATACACTCAAATGTGTGCCAGGTCTGATAACCACTGCTGGATTATATATGGAAGCAGTTACAATGTTTTCTCATTTCCCTCAATCAAACTGGATCAAAGATTAAAGGGTCAATTTTTAATTTTTCAACCTCTCACTGTTGACAGGAAGCCAGCTGTGATATTGGAAATGACTGGATCCATTCCCCTAAACTGGGGCCTGAGTTTCATTGTGAGGCCAATCTTACTGGGCTGAGAAGCCAGGATTAGAAGAAGCCCCGTTAGGTACGATTTTAAATCTCCTGGTGGGGTGAGACTCATCTCATTCGGCATGTCCTGGGCTTCCCTCCTTTCCCCAATCAGGATTCCTCTTGCAGCCACTCTCCTTGTAGCAGGGAACCAGCGCTGGAGATAAGATTGAGCCCAACTGTGTGTGTGTGTATGTTCTATGGGCAGTGAGGGCCGTGTGTGGGGCCTGACCACTGTTTTCTTTACAGGATCTTTGGAGCAGACACAGAGCAATGACAAGCAGCCCCAGCCCTAAGCATTGATATAAAAGCTGGTAGCTCTTATATTGATGCTGCTGTCACACTGCTACTGAGGGCCAACATCAGAGCCATATATCCCTGTCATTGTACTGGCTGGAGTTTAGCATAAATCAGCCAATCACAGACCAGGAAGACTTTGGGGTTCTGGCAGATCCAGCAACACGAGGTGAGTTTCCTCTCTAACTTATATCGTGGGATTCAGCATTACTGAGCTCTGGAGCCTCTCAGCAATGCTGATCATACCAAAATACTGAGGGACTGTGTTGGACTAGGTTTTCTTGAGGATTCACACATTTCTCGCCACCTTCATCCCTTGTTCCCTTGGCATAGTCTGGCTGGTGTTACCAGACCGGATGGAGGATTGCAACAGACATTGTAAACATACGCAGGCCGTTGCTTCCTGGTATTATATAGCCAGTGGCCAAGGTTCCCTGGATGAATTATATACTTGGAACGTTATTTTTTGTTTAATTGCTATTTGGTTTATTCTGATCTTCCAAGGGTGATTTGGTTGCAGTTTATCTTAAACAGGAGATGCTAAGCGTTCTGTAAAAGCTGGGAGAACAATATCACTTTCACCAGCATTGATGAAACTAAGAACGATTAATTGGGTAAAAGCAAAATACTGCGGATGCTGGAAATCTGAAACAAAAACAAAAATAGCTGGAAAAACTCAGCAGGTCTGGCAGCGTCTGCAGAGAGGAACACAGTTAACGTTTCGAGAGTTTATGACTCTTCAACAGAACTAAGAAATATAGAAAAGAGGTGAAATGTAAGCTGGTTGAGGGGGGTGAGACAGGTAGAGTTGGATAGAGGGCCAGTGATAGGTGGAGACTGCCAAAGATGTCATAGACAAAAGGACAAAGAGGTGTTGACGGTGGTGATATTATCTAAGGAATGTGCTAATTAAGGGTAGAAAGCAGGACAAGCAAGGTACAGATAGCCCTAGTGGGGGTGGGGTGGGGGGAAGGGATTGAAATGGGCTAAAAGGTAGAGATAAAACAATGGATGGAAATACATTTAAAAATAATGGAAATAGGTGGGGAAAGAAAAATATATTAAAAAAAATTTTTTTAATTCATAAATTATTGGAAAAAGGGGGATCGGAAAGGGAGTGGGGATGGAGGAGAGAGTTCATGATCTGAAATTGTTGAACTCAATATTCAGCCCGGAAGGCTGTAAAGTGCCTAGTCGGAAGATGAGGTGCTGTTCCTCCAGTTTGCGTTGAGCTTCACTGGAACAATGCAGCAGGCCAAGGATGGACATGTGGGCATGAGAACAGGGTGGAGTGTTGAAATGGCAAGTGACAGGGAGGTCTGGGTCATGCTTGCGGACAGACCGAAGGTGTTCCGCAAAGCGGTCACCCAGTCTGCGTTTGGTCTCTCCAATGTAGAGGAAACCGCATTGGGAGCAGCGAATGCAGTAGACTAAGTTGAGGGAAGTGCAAGTGAAATGCTGCTTCACTTGAAAGGAGTGTTTGGGCCCTTGGACGGTGAGGAGGGGGGAAGTAAAGGGGCAGGCGTTGCACCTTCTGCGGTTGCATGGGAAGGTGCCGTGGGAGGGGGTTGAGGTGAAGGGGGTGATGGAGGAGTGGACCTGGGTGTCCCGGAGGGAACAGTCCCTATGGTATGCCGACGGGGGGGTGAAGGGAAGGTGTGTTTGGTGGTAGCATCATGCTGGAGTTGGCGGAAATGGCAGAGGATGATCCTTTGAATGCGGAGGCTGGTGGGGACAAGGGGGACCCTATCATGTTTCTGGGAGGGAGGAGAAGGCATGAGGACGGTTGCGCGGGAGATGGGCCGGACACGGTTGAGGGCCCTGTCAACCACCGTGGGTGGAAAATCTCGGTTAAGGAAGAAGGAAGACATGTCAGAGGAACTGTTTTGGAAAGTGGCATCATCAGAACAGATGCGACGGAGGCAAAGGAACTGAGAGAATGGGATGGAGTCCTTACAGGAAGCAGGGTGTGAGGAGCTGTAGTCAAGGTAGCTGAGGGAGTCAGTGGGCTTGTAATGGATATTGGTGGACAGTCTATCACCAGAAATTGAGACAGAGGGGTCAAGGAAGGGAAGGGAAGTGTCAGTGATGGACCATGTGAAAGTGATGGAGGGGTGGAAATTGGAAGCAAAATTAATAAATTTTTCCGGGTCCAGATGAGAGCATGAAGATTAAATGGAGTCTAGAATATTTTTCTGAAATCCTTGCAGCAAGGAAATTAAGAACTTTTAATTAGCATTATCTGGAGCAAATGATGGACCAAAGATATAACACATCAGTCAACACATTTAGCCAGAGGATTCGAGTACAGGAGCAGGGATGTCTTGCTGCAATTATACAGGGCCTTGGTGAGACCACACCTGGAATATTGTGTGCAGTTTTGGTCTCCTTATCTGAGGAAGGATGTACTTGCTATAGAGGGAGTGCAGTGAAGGTTTACCAGACTGATTCCTGGGATGGCGGGACTGACATATGAGGAGAGATTGAGTCGGTTAGGATTATATACGCTGGAGTTCAGAAGAATGAGGGGGAATCTCATAGAAACCTATAAAATTCTAACAGGACTAGACAGGGTAGATGCAGGAAGGATGTTCCCAATGGTGGGGGAGTCCAGAACCAGGGGTCACAGTCTGAGGATATGGGGTAGATCATTTAGGACTGAGATGAGGAGAAATTTCTTCACCCAGAGAGTGGTGAGCCTGTGGAATTCGTTACCACAGAAAGTAGTTGAGGCCAAAACATTGTATGTTTTCAAGAAGGAGTTAGATATAGCTCTTGGGGCGAAAGGGATCAAAGGGTATGGGGAGAAAGCAGAAGCAGGCTTTTGAGTTGGATGATCAGCCATGATCATAATGAATGATGGAGAAGGCTCGAAGGGCCGAATGGCCTACTCCTGCTCCTAGTTTCTATGTTTCTATGTTTCTATATTTCTTGATCACTGCAGCAACATTCGAGTCACTGGTATGAGGTTAGATGGTTAAAATTGAAACCATCCTACATTGTAAGTAGTTGCTACTCCTGCAGAGTTAGATGTTCTATTTTTGTTTAAGATTATTCACCACCTCACTCAGTGTTCCTCTCCCTTTTGTGCTTTGAATGATTTTACTCACTGGTTGAGAAGGTCTTCAGTTATAACCTGTCGCTGGTCTAACTGTGTGCGGCTGAATCAAAGCAGAATCAAAAACCAAACTGAGAGTCAGCACAAAACCGTAAACACCTGGAGTGAATACTTCCTCCAAATATTCACAAAGAGAAACATGTTCCTTAAACAGAGATATCGTCAGTAAAATCAATCACCTTGTCATAAATGAGATGGGAATGCTCAACATTTTAAATGGGTCAAAACAAAGAAATCCCCATAGAACCCATCGAGCGGGTCCAGCGATGAGATTTGTGATGCACCAGTGACCATGAAGAGGGAATTCACTGACTCGGGGATGCACCAGCAGATCGGAATCAGGCTAATATTCAAAAAGGACAAAACAGAGGCTCATTTAAAAGGGATCCTTTCCCCTGTGGACACCTTTTCCCAGTCCAAATGTATTTTTTTCTTAGAAGGAGCCTATTTAGCCAGGCTTTCTAGAGTCAAAGAAAAAGTAAGTTTATTCGATACAAAAGCCTGAGAAAATAATAAAAACGCAACCTCCATAGACACAGATCAGAAATGAGAAGTTAAGAGCCCAAATAAAAGTTTTTAAAAATACAAATCAGTCTTTGTGAGGTGAGGTGTAGATGTGCTGTACGATGTGTGGTACGATGTGCTGTACGATGTGCTGTACGATGTGCGGTACGATGTGCTGTACGATGTGTGGTACGATGTGCTGTACGATGTGCTGTACGATGTGCGGTACGATGTGCGGTACGATGTGCTGTACGATGTGCGGTACGATGTGCGGTACGATGTGCGGTACGATGTGCTGTACGATGTGCGGTACGATGTGCTGTACGATGTGCTGTACGATGTGCTATACGATGTGCTATACGATGTGCTGTATGAAGTGCTATATGATGTGCTGTACAAAGTGCTGTACGATGTGCTGTACGATGTGCTGTACGATGTGCTGTACGATGTGCTATACAATGTGCTGTACGATGTGCTGTACGATGTGCTGTACAATGTGCTGTAAGATGCGCTGTACAATATGTTGTACAATGTGCTGTACAATGTGCTGTACGATGTGCTGTACGATGTGTTGTATGATGTGCTGTACGATGTGCTGTACGATGTGCTGTAAGTTGGGTGATTCTGGTAGAGCTGAATTTGACAGTTCTGTAGTTAGTTTGGAGACACTTGGTTCTGCAGGGGGGCTGAAAGGCTATCCTATTTCCCTTAGATTGTGGCTTCTGCTGAGCTTTGCCTCCAGCAATAGAGAAAGTGAGAGAGAGAGAGAGATTTCCTTTTGCCTGCAAGCTACAGGGGTGGGGGGGTGGGGGGGTGGGTGGTGACTAACTTGTTCTGCTGCTTGCTGTCACACAGTCACACGCCAGCAACTCAGATTTTTAAACTTATTTTGCCCCATGTATTCTGGAAGGGAAAAAGTTATGACTCACACCCAGAGTCCATGTTCTTTCATCCCAGACCATTTACACGTTCTGAGCTATCAATCAACAGGAGATGGATTTCAGATGTCTGCTGAGACGTGCAATCATTCTTTAGCCTCCGCAACCACAGGAGGTTAAAGTTCAGCCTCTTGCATCTTTCCTATCTCCCTTTAAAGCCTCTGTTTGAAGAATTCTATGGCACCTTTCAGGTGTGACATTCCACATTCTCTCGGGACTAGTCGGACAACTATGATCCACAATGGAATTTTCCAGGGAGTGGTCACTGCACATTGTAAGCCATATTTTGCTCAGCGTCTTTACTTATAATTCTTATAAAAAAAAACACAGGCCTACCCTAAAAAGTTCAAATTGCCTGTAGGTCATTGGTTCCATTTGTCCACTGTCATAACAATAAATACGAGTTGTTGTTGTAGGAGTAGAGCCATCCCTGGTCCTGCCTACCATTCCATTCCCCACCAGACCATCTCAGGAATGTTAGCCATATTCCAGGCTGGGGTCAAGGTGGAATCATGCCAGAAGATTGGTGGGTTTTGGGGGCTATTGGAATGTTAGGTTCCAATCTGCAGCTGGTAAGTTGGTTGTCACCCTGATTGTTCCCAGGTTTGACAGAGAAAAGCCCAGGGGGAACTTATGGGCAGTGTGTAAGAAACCTAGGCTGCATATTTACCAACTGTATTTACCTATAGATCATAGTATTGCAATTGCATCCACTTTAAAAATCCCACTGAGATCATTAAGCTCCAGCCAAACCCAACAAATTTCTGTAACTCAATACAAGTTTCTTTGTCTTATGTTGATAAAAATATGACCTAAGTTTAAAACTTTGTTTAGGATGTAAATGTCATTGAAAATATTATTGATTGAGAGAATAATGTTGAATAATAACACAGCGCGCAGAAAGTTAACAAAAATACAGCTGAGGATAGCAGTTGAAACAATAGGGGTTGACAAAGAGCCAGTTAATGGTCTGTAACACTGGCTCTCTACTACACACAGTCCTGGTTCACCTTCCTTTCCTGCAACTTACTGCAGCTGTTTAAAATGTTTCATTAAAATATGATGTATTACTGCTATAGCAGTTATCACAATCATTACTAATGATTATGGACTACCCGCATGGGTCTTTCTTTTATTGAAAATGTAATTGCCATCATGAAAAGTGTTGGCAAACCATTTGACCTTGTCTTTTATCATTGGCCTGTGACGCATAAACATTTTGATGTTTATACTGTTGAAGATATATTTCTCAGTTTAACAAAATAGCAGAACTAAGAGAGCTCTGTGAGTGAGTGTCATTTCTTCCAATAACTAAACAGACAATAAACAATAGTGTTAGCTGGGACCCAGTTGGCCGCACTCTGAGTCAAACGGTTGTGGATTCAACACTCACTCCAGGGGCTGCAGCACAAAATCTAGCAGTGCAATTCTGAGGGAGTGCTGCACTGCCGGAAGTGCTGCCTTTCAGGTCATATTTAAACCGAGGCCCTGTCTGGCCTTGCAGGTGGCTGTAAAAGACCCCATGGCACCATTCTGAAGAAGAGCAGGAGAGCTCTCCCCCAGTGCCTCAGCCAATATTTATCCCTTTGTCACAACCAAAAAAAAAAAGCCCCACAATGATCTGATCATTATCACAGTGCTTGTTTGTGGGATCTTGCTGTGCAAAAATGGGCTGCTGCATTTCCTACATTACAACGCTGCTTACACCTCAAAACTTGTAAAAGGGCTGTAAAAACCCTTTGGGATGTCCTGAGGTCGCGAAAGGCACCATATCAATTCAAATCTTTATTTCTTCTTTGTTCCAGGAGCACTGTTTTTTCCAGTCCTGATGCGGTTAAGCTGCTAGATGGTCTGCTGTGAAATACAGTATCAGCTAGTATAAATACAGGTGGTCTTGCTAAGTGCTGAGGTAAGCGGGTGAGAAGATAGCAGCTCATGTCTGAATGTAGCTCAAGACAGGGTGTAAGTTGGGAATTAGGTAAGTGAGCAAGGCAGTGCGGTTCTGACCTTTTACAAAAAAAAGGAGTGGTCCGAGAGAGGGAGTCGGAGGCCAGCAGTGGAATGTGACAGCTAAAACCCAGAAGCATTAATTAGGTGAGCAGGTAGGGGAGTTGATGGTAAGTTTTAAGTTTTCTTTCTCTATCTATCAATGGGGGCAGTAGTTTAAACTGGTACTGGGGAGATATATGTATTGTATTAAATGTGTAACTTAATTAGTTAAACCACTAGATATAACGACAAATATCCTTGAATGATATTGTAAAGCTAATTTGTTAAATAAAGCACAGTAAAGATGGCTGGGCAGGCGATGTGTAGCACCTGTAGCACGTGGGAGCTGGTTAGACACAGTGTGATCCACCACAACCACAATCATAGTAAGTATTCGCAGCTTGAGGAACTTCGGCTAAGGGTTGATGAGCTGGAGTCTGAGTTCCGGACACTGCATCAGGGAGGGGGAAGTTACCTGGACATGTTGTTCCAGGGGGCAGTCACAGCCCTCAGGAGAGGTACTTCAGATTTGGTCCATGGTCAGGGTTAGGAGGGTGTGACTGCGAGTGGGATAGGTATGGGAATCCAAAGGGTAGCGCAGGAGGAGCCTCAGCCCTTGCAATTATCCAACAGCTTTGGGGCTCTTGCAGCTTGTGTGGACACAAGAAGGGACTGCAGGGAGGATGAGCAAAGTGACCACAGCACCATGGTACAGAGAGTCATTCAGTTGAGGGGAGTTCAAAGGAACGTAGTTGTAGTAGGGACAGTATAGTTAGGGGTATAGACATGGTTCTCTGCAACCAGGAGTGCGAGTCCCGAAGGCTGTCTTGTCTGCCTGATGCCAAGGATAAGGACATCGCCTCAGGGCTGAAGAGGAATTTGGACTGGGAGGGGAAGGATCCAGTTGCCGTGGTCCACGTAGGTACCAATGACATTGGTAGGACTAAGAAAGGGGTCCTGCTAAGGGAGTATGAGCAGCTAAAGGCTAAATTAAAAAGCAAAACCACAAAGGTAGTAATCTCTGGGTTACTACATGAGCAACGAGCAAATTGACATTGGGTAAATAAGATCATGCCAGTTGAGATTGGCTCAAAGTTTGATGTGGGGTAAATGGTTTTTGAGTCATGGGGGCGCTGGCACCAGGTCTGAAGAAAGGGGGAACCTTACCACTGGGACTGCCTTCACCTGAACTGCACTGGGACCAGAGTACTGGAGAATTGTATAACTAGGGCTGTAGAGGGGACTTTAAACTAAATAGTAGGGCGGGAGGGTTCATGTGAGGGAGAATTTAAAAAGTTGAAGGAAAAGGACAATGTTCTGTTGTGGGGTTGGGGTCTAGACAGGGTCTTGGGGATTGTCTATTCTCCCAGAGGATGCTGCTTGAGTCTGTAGTTTCTGAAAACCATGACTCTTTATTTACAGCAAGTATTTACACATTTGGATCACTCCATGAGGTTGGAGCTTCTCCTCCTTTCAGATCTCTCAGTCATGTGATCTGACACCATTATTCTATCAGCATCATGAATGCTTCTGATGTTAACCCTTTACTCTACAGACAAGGCAATAGTACAGGGTAATAACATGGGTAACTGGAGCGTTACAGGAAGGGACAGAGCATACAAACATAAGTGTGCACCAGAAAATAAGGTCAGAGTAGGCAAAAACAGTAATGAGACAGAATTAAAACCTCTTTATCAGAATGCTCACAGCATAACAAGATGGATGAATTGATAGTACAAATAGAAATAAATAATAACAATATGATAGCCAGAGATGTGGGTGCAAAGTGACCAAGGATGGGACCTGAATATTGAAAGGTGTTTGACATTTTGAAAGGATAGGAGGAAGGGAAAAGGAGGTGGAGTAGCTCAGTTAATAAAGGATGAGATCAGAATAACCATGAGAAATGATCTTTGTTCAGAAGATCAAGATGTAGATTCAGTTTGGGTGAAGATAAGAAAAAGGGAAGGAAAGATGTCACTGGTGGGAGTAGTTTATAGGGCCCCTATAGCCACACAATAGGATAGACTATGCATCAAGGAATAATGGGGGCTTGCAAGTAAAGTACTGCACTAATCATGGGTGACTTTAATCTTCATATCAATCAGACAAATCAAATTAGCAAAGGTAGCCTGGAGGATGTATTTGGGCAATTTCTTAGAACAATAACTCCTGGAGCCTATCAGAGAACAGATTATCTTGGACCTGGTAACGTGTAATGAGACAGGATTAATTAAAGATCTTATAGCAAAGATTCCTCTAGATAAGAGTGATCATAACATGAGGAATTTCACATTCAGTTTGAGAGTGAGAAATGTGGGACATAATTAGTATCTTAGACTTACATAAAGGCAACTACAAAGGTATGAAGCCAGAGTTGGCTAACATAGACTGGACAAATAGGTTAAAAGGAAAGATGGTAGAGAAGCAGCGGCAGACATTTAAGGAGATATTTCATAATTCTCAACAAAGGTATATTCCATTGAGAAAGAAAGAGTCTACGAGAAGGGTGTGGATAACTAATGAAGTCAAGGGTGACATCAAATTGAAAGAAAAGGTGTACCATGATGCAAAGATTAGTGGTAGGCCAGGAGATTGGGAAAGTTTTAGAAACCAGCAAAGGATGACTAAAAATATAATAAAAAGGGAGAAACTGAAGTATGTGATAACTGGAAAGGAAAACTGTATAAAAGTAGGGAAGTCTTGCTACGACTGTACAGGACATTGCTGAGACTATACATAGGGTACCATATACTGTTTTGGTCTCCTTACTTCTACTTGCATTGGAGGCAGTTCAGAGAAGGCTGATTCCTGGGATGAAGGGGTTATCTTATGGGGAAAGGTTGAGCAGGTTAAGCCTACACTCATTGGAGTTTGGACAACTGAGAGATGATCTTATTGAAGCGCAAAAGATTCAGTTTGAGGAGACTTGACAGGGTGGATGCTGAGAGGATGTTTCCTCCTGTGGGAATCTAAAGGGGCAGAGTTTAAAAACAAAGGGTCTCCCATTTAGATGGAGATGGGGAGGAATTTATTCTCTCAGTGGATCATTAGCATTTGGAATTCTCCTCCACAGAGACCAGTGGAGGCTGGGTCATTGAAAATATTCAAGGTGGAGCTAGACAGATTTTTGACTGTCAAGGGAGTCAAGGGTTATGGGGGACAGGCAAGGAAGTGGCATTAAGGCCACAATCTGATCAGCCATGATTTAATTGAATGGCAAAGCAGGCTCGAGGGGCTGAATGGCCTACTACTCCTATTTCTTATGTTCTTATATGTTCAGAACCCTTTAGTCAGTCACGTTAGTCTATGTGCCAGCGAGTCTCAGTTGGTGATTCTATTGCTTCGAGGTCAGATGCTTATGGCTTCACATCTCCTTGAGTATCAAACCTATGATGGTATCTTGTCCAGTACTGAGGGAGTGCTGCATTGTTGGAGGTCTATTATAAAGAGTATTTCATTGACTATAAAATGCTTGGGATATCCTGAGCTTGTGAAAGGTGCTATGAAAATGCAAGTTCTTTTTTTAGTTTTAGAAAACTTTCCAATGGCTTATGCAACGCTGAATAACCTTGTCTTTTTTATTATTGAGCCCGTGCTTTCGAAACTCAAAACACAGCGTCCAACATTAGGTGTAATTCCGCGATTGGACAATATTTGTTAAACAATCCTGAGTAGCCTAAGAATTATACTGACAACCAATTTACGATTATCAGTTGGCCTCGCAGTGTGACTCACATATGCGTGCTAGAAGCTACATACATTAATGCACAGGGCCCTGTTCTTTGCAGAGAGAAGCACATTGTGCTTTTTTTCAACTAAATAAAACTGGCAACAATCATTCTGTGGCTCTTTTCCCAGGGCAATGCCTTGACCAATCAGAGTCAACCTGCCTGGTTCAAATTTAAACAAAGCTTGGCAGTTAACTGTCAGTCATCGGTTAACTGGTGCATGCTCCATGGCAATGCCTCTCTCAATCAGAGTCCATTTGCCAACCAATCAGCACTCTCTTCTCATGCAGTATAAATTGTTCCATTTACATTTCGTATTCTAGTGAATTGTCCTGATGAGTGCAAGACAAAAAGCATTGACAACATGTGTCTTTTTCAGCAATATTTATTTCTCAATTGGTGGCCGTGCCTTCAGCTACATAACCCTAAGCTCTGAAATATCCTTCCAAAACCTTTCTGTCGCTCTCTGCTCCTGTGATGTCCTTTGGGACATGTTATGATGTTAAAGGCACTACATAAATATGAGGCACTACATAAATATAAAGGCACAACATAAATATAAGCAGCTGATGATGTTGTACAGTGAGTGACTGATTTCGCCTGTCTAGGAAAAAGTGTCCTATAAATGTAATTCTGTTTTATTCCTTCATGGGATGTGGGTGTCACTAGAGAGGGAGCATTATTGTCCATCCTTAATTGCCCCTGAGAAGGTGGTGGTGAGCCATCTTCTTTACCCGCTGCAGTCCATGTGGTGCAGGTACACCCACAGTGATGTTAGGAAGAGAATTCCAGGATTTTGCCCAGCAACAGTGAAGGAATGATTATATTGTTCCAAGTCGGGATGCAATGTGACTTGGAGGGGAACCTGTAAGTGGTGATGTTGCCATGTGTTTACAGCCCTTGTTATTCTAGGTGGTAGTGGTCACATTTTGGAAGGTGCTGTCAAAGGAGCCTTGAGTTGCTGCAGTGCATCTTGTAGATGGCACATACCACTGGCACTGTGCAGGGATGGTAGAGGGAGTGAGTGTTTAAGGTAGTGGATGGGGCGCTAATCAAGTGGGTTGCTTTGGCCTGGATGGTGTTGAGCTTTTTAAGTATTGTTGGAATTGCATTCATCCAGGTGAGTGGAGAATATTCCATCACACTCCTGACCTGTGCCTTGTAGACAGTGGATAGGCTCTGGGGAGTCAGGAGTGAGTTACTCTCAACATAATTCCCAACCTCTGACCTATTCCCATAATCACCGTATTTATATGGCTGGTCCAGTTCAGTTTTAGGTCAACGGTAACCACCAGGATGTTGATAGTGGGGGATTCAGTGATGGTAATACCATTGAACGTCAAGGGGCAATGGTTAGATTCTCTCTTGTTAGAGATGGTCATTGCCTGGCACTTGTGTGGCACGAATGTTACCTGCCACTTTTCAGTTCAAGCCTTTGTTTTCTATTAAGTCACTATTAAAAAACTTCAATATTTATTATTGTATTGACTCAGTATGCTGTAAACAGGCACTCTTTAATCCCATTTAGCCCTGCTGTGCGAATATGGGTGAAGAAAGAAAAACCATATTAGTTTAATATTTTCTTGATTTTTTGAGTCATTGTATTTTAATCTAGTTTCCCCAACTCTTTATGCTTCTCGTATGGTTTCTTCTCCTTGCTTCTCTCTCATCAGCCAAGTTCCCAATCTCCTTTTCCTCAATTTGTATCTATTAACTTCTTTAAAGTGTGGTGTATGGATCTTCAGAAAGCGAATATGTATAACACGTGTTAAGATAGATGTAGCCAATGAAGTACCTTCTGAAGTGTAGCTGCTGCTGAAGGGAGAATGAGGGAATGGAGGAGAGAATCAGGTTGGAGATGAGGGGGCTTCTGACCGAAGAGAGAGAAAGGAACTACCAAGAGCCAAATTTTCCGGAAAACGTCATTCCTAATGCTGTTGCTGGATCCTTTCCCCATCTCCCTGACCCTTGGGAACAGAATGCTTTCTGGAATAGTATTCCTGAGGTAGTACATTTCAAATTGATTAGACAAGCCCAGATGCTGAAGATTCGTTGGACTCAGTGCAAACTGAAGAATTTGCAGATAGACCATGTTTCATTTCTGTGTAGAAAATCAGCAGTTAAATTTAAAGATGAGTGGAATTCAGTTACAGTGAATAACTTGCCTGGATATATTCTGATTCTCAGCCATTCCAAAGCTGCAATCTCCTGCTTCAGGCTTATCCTACCCTATGTATAAATGCTTCAAAACCTTTATGTCCTCTCTCATTGTATAACGTGTTAAAAAGTTCAGAATTTGTATTTTAGGTTATTTAGAAAATACCTGATTCATGATCACACTATTTCTCTATAATTGAAGTAATGTGATCTATTTTGAAGATTAATCATTGATCCATTTTATTAATATTTAAACCACTTGACAAACCTGCTCCATCATTACTAAGACCTATTTTTTAACTAAACTTTAAATTCTTCATTCTGAATTTCTCTCGTGTTTGCAATACTTTAGAAAGTTCAGAAAATACTGGATCAGTTCCTGTTTTCTGTATTAACTGCTTCCCTCTGTGTTTCTTCTTTCTATTTGAGAGGGAGTTAGTCAGTGAGATGAGGAAAGGATCCACCAACAGAATTAGGAGTGATGTTTCGGGGAAAATTTGACTCTTGACCTTTCCTTTCTCTCTCTTCAGTCACTTTATGCTTTATTTAAACTCCTTGCTCCAATCGCAGTCACTCCCTCCCAGCTCCTCCCTTTCCTAACAACCTCTCAGTCACTCTCTCCCAGCTCCTCCCTCTCCTAAGAACATCTCAGTCACTCTCTCCCAGCTCCTCCCTTTCCTAACAACATCTCAGTCACTCTCTCCCAGCTCCTCCCTTTCCTAACAACATCTCAGTCACTCTCTCCCAGCTCCTCCCTTTCCTAACAACATCTCAGTCACCCTCTCCCAGCTCCTCCCTTTCCTAACAACATCTCAGTCACCCTCTCCCAGCTCCTCCCTTTCCTAACAACCTCTCAGTCACTCTCTCCCAGCTCCTCCCTTTCCTAACAACCTCTCAGTCCCATCACTTCTCCTACCCTTTCCCTTTTGAACTTTCAATTCAATGCCTGTTACCAATGCCCCTCACCCTTAATCACCCACTGCGTCCCCTCTCATTGTTAAAAATACCAAGTTCATGATCCATAGTAATATTTTAGAGGTCATTTTTAGTTCTGGGAGGATTAAAATTTCACTGTACAAAATGGAATATAGGCAACTAAAGCAGCTTGAAGACAATTACAGGTCCACAAGTCCCTGACAGTGGCAGGACAGGTGGACAAGGTGGTAAAGAAAGCATATGGAATGCTTTCCTATATTGGACGAGATATTGAATACAGAAGCAGGGATGTAAGGATGGCACTGTAAAAAAACCCTGGTTAGGCCACAGCTGGAATTTTATGTACAGTTCTGGTCACCACATTAAAGGAGGGACATAATTGCTATGGAGAGAGTACAGAGGAGATTTACAAGAATGTTGCCAGGGCTTGAAAATTGCAGCAAGAGGAGAGGTTGGATAGGCTGGGGTTGTTTTCCTTAGAACAGAGGAGGCTAAGGGATGACCTAATTGAGGTGTACCAAATTATGAGGAGCCTAAACAGGGTCGACGGGAAATACTTGTTTACCCTAGATGAGGGGTCAATTACCGGGGGCATAGATTTAAGGTGATTGGTAGAAGGATTAGGATTAGGGGGGGAGGTGGGGCAAGGAAAAACTTTTTCACCCAGAGGCTGGTGGGTGTCTGGAATTCACTGCCTAATGTGATGGTTGAGGCTGAAATGTTCAACTCATCTGCACCTGAAGTGCTGTGACCTGCAAGGCTCCAGACCAGGTGCTGGAAATGATTGATACAGGATTGAAATGAGCAGATAGTTTCTTTTTTCTCTTTTTGGTTGGCGCAGACATGATGGGCTGAATGGCCTCTTTCTGCACCTTAACTTTTCTATGGTTCTATTACACGTAAAAGATTTGGGCCATGTTGAATTAAGGGGGTTAACAGCTAGAAAGGTGAATTCAGAAAAGCCACTGCTGGGATGGGCTGGTCCTGCAGAAAGCTAATGGACTTTGGGAAGCTTGCTACACCCCCCAGGGTGGGTCACACCATTGCGGAGCCAGAGAATCCCGGCCGAATCGTCTACATCGCTTGCAAAGAAATGCAGCCCAGAGAATTGTTTTGTTCAGGGAGTTAGATCTACAATTAAATTAAAAGCATTCAGTGAGCCCTGGAAGGCTACGTCATCATGGAGATGGGTGAAGCAAAAGCGTTGCTATTAGTTGGCTCTGTGTAGCTGGGGCTTAGGAGAAGCCCCAGGAGCAGTTTGATACCTCTGTGCAGTTGGGGCTCAGCAGGAGTCCCGGGCAGCTGATCAGGTGCCCGAAGGTCACTGGCTTCATGCTGGAAAAGGCCAACGCTCAGAAGAAGCCCTGGAAGCCAGTTATATGTAGCTAGGGAGATTGGAGCTCCATTGGAAATGCAGGGACAGGCAGTGCCAGCCCAGTGAAGCTAGCCGGCTATTAAAGAGCAGAAATTGGGCAAGTAAATAGAGGCTGGAGTCCGGACTCTGAAATCCATGGGAGCGGAATCTCGAGAGGTGAGAATGAAGCCCTGGGAGATGTGCAGTCACTGAGGGAACTCAGAGCATTGATGTTCAAAAGTGAAAAGTTTGGAGCCCCTTGTGAGGGAGACAGAGTTTCACTGAGATTTGTTGACTCAGTGCTTACTGACACCTGGATGGATTGCGGAGAAATCCGTAGGATCTGTCTTAGTTGCATTTACCATTTGTTGTGCAGTGTGGTGTGTTTGAACACAGTTTGCCTGTTAATTCACATATCCCTCATAAGAACCCTGAATGTTAGAGTATAAGATCGATATTGTAAATTGTTTTAACTTTCTGACCTCACACAGTAAACTTTATTTTTGTTTGTTCAAAATCAGTGGAATCTTCACTGAGCAAGTGTGTTAAATCTCAAACTTTGTCTACTTTAAACAAAATGGTACAGGTTCCTGACCAGATCTCATCCAAACCTGGGCATCTGGCCTAGCATCATAACATAAATTGGGGGCTCTTGCGGGATTTCAAATCCAAAGACAAATAAAAGTGCTGGCACTTGCTGAGATGAAGTTTGATAGGATTTCCACATGAATTTTACTCGACTGATTGAAAAAATTGCATTAGCAGAAAAGTTTGAGCTAAAATCAGGAGCTAAGAAAGCAGAAATACTTGAATTAATCACACAACATTTGGAACTGGAAGAAGAAGAAATTAATCCAAGTGGTAATTCAGTTGAATTAACTAGAATTCAGTTACAGATGAAATAGTTTGAGATAGAAAGAGATAGATAAGTGTAAATAATCAAACTGGAAAAAGAAAGAGAAATGTGGAAGTTTGAACATAAACTCCAGAGAGTGAGGTTAGGAAGGGAGGAAAGTGGTAAGGAAAGGGAAGGAGTGTTTCAAAGAGTGAAATAACTCAGAACGCATGAACTGGCTTTAGAAAAGCTTAGGTTACAGGGTGAAAGAGAGTCTCATAGTTTGGGTGAGGAGGGAAGTCCCATTTGGAAGTTTGGTATAATAGTCTTTGCACTGTGTCTAAATTCACTGAAGATGGAGTTGAGAGATATTTTACCTCATGTGAAAAGGTGGCTACTAAGCTAAAGTGGCCAAAGGGCATATGGACTCTCATTTTGCAAAGCGTTTTGGTGGGGGAAATCTATGGATGTGTATTCTATCCTTTGGCAGAATGGTCCTCAGATTATGAGGTAGTTAAAGCTGGAGTACTTAATGCTTATGAGTTTGTCTCTGAAGCATATCAGTTGAAATTTCAGTCTTTAAAGAAAAGGCTGAATGAAATGTTTGTAGAGTTTGCTACGGAGAAAGAAACCTTGTGGGACTGGTGGTTTCAGGTGCTGAAACCTGAACAGAATTTTAAGAATGTGAGAAGAGCTAATGATACTGGAAGAATTTTTCAAATAGCATCCCAATGGCTATTAGGTCACACCTAGAAGGTCACACCTCTAAGGTACAGGGAGCAGCAGTTCTTGCAGATGGGTATGATATATTACATAGGCAGCTAGGGGGTCAGTAGATCTCCATTTCTAAGCCCACAGGAAAGCTGAAGGAATAGAAAAGAGTCTAGCTTTAGGCAGAAGGCAGAAGCTGTTCCAGTCATTAAAAGCGATAGTGTAGAGGATAAAAGTGATGTAATGAAATTAGTTTGCTTTTATTGCCATAAGACAGGGCATTTCAAAGCCAATTATTGGAAGCTGAATGGTAAACCAGTGGCAGTATCAGGAATGTTTGAGGAGTCTTCAGTAAAGGTTATACCAGGAAAAGAAATGGGTTTTAAATCAGTGGCACTGGTAGTTGCATAAGGGTCCACACATGGGTGTCTGAGAAAATGTTGTGTTGTGACATTTGTCATGAAAAGCCAATTACAGTCATGAATTACTTACAGGCATATTGAAATTTTTAAGGAAGATGTGTGTGTTTTTAAAGAAATACAAGCAAGTACACTGAACAAAAGATGGCTGATAATGTAAAGTGGCCACTTTCTGGAAAATTCCTTTGTGGATTATACTGACAGACCTAAGAGAACATGGAATGTTGCACCTGAAAAGGTGTCATGGCCTTCTTCAAGCAGGGACACTTAAAAGGGAGATAGGAAAGTTGCAAAAGACTGAACTTTAATTTCCTGTGGTTGCAGAGATAAAGACTGATTACTGTGTCTCAGCAGGCATCTAAAATCCATCTCCTGTTGTTTCATATTAGAATGTGTAAAATGGTCAGAGATTAAAGAAAACAGACTCTAGGTGCAAGCATGGTTTTGTTTTCCCTTATAGGAATACACAGGGAAGAATGGGTTAAAAAGCTAGCTGCAGAACAGTGATGGTGTGCTGGCGTGCATGACAGCAGGAAGATGCTACTAGCTAGAAGATGGAACTAGCTACCCCTGCAGCTGCAGGCAAAGTCTCTCCCTCTTCCTCTCTCTCTCTCTCACTCTGTTGCCGGAAGCAAGGCTCAGCAGAAGCCACAATCAAAAAGGAAATAGGGCACCTTCTTCAGCTACCCTGCAGAACCAAGTGGTCTTCAGACCAACTGCCAAACTCAGCTCTACTGGAATCACTTAACTGCCACATCGGTTCACCGTCCACACCTCATGGACAAGCCAAAGAATCACAGAATCTTAATAGCACAGAAGGAGGCCATTTGGCCCATCATGCCTGCACCAGCTCTCCAAATGAGCATTATGGCCTAGTACCATTGCCCTGCCTTTTGCCCATTGCTTCTATTCAAATAATTATCTCATGCCCTCTTGAATGCCTCGATTGAACCTGCCTCCACCACACTTCCAGGCAGTGCATTCCAGACTCGAATCACTCACTATGTGAAAAAGTTTTTCCTCACGTCACATTTGCTTCTTTTGCAAATCACTTTAGACCTGTGCCCTCTCGCTCTTGATCTGTTTACGAGTGGGAACAGCTTCTCCCTATCTCCTTTTTCCAGCCTCCTCATGATTTTGAACATATCCATCAAATCCCCTCTTAGCCGCCTTCTCTCCAAGGAGAACAGTTGCAGCCTCTCCAATCTATCCTCATAGCTGAAGTTTCTCATCCCTGGAACCATTCTTGTAAACCTCTTCTGCTCTCTCTCCAATGTGTTCACATCCTTCCTATAATGTAGTGCCCAGAACTGTACACAGTACTCCAGCTGCCATGTCTTATATAAATTCAGCATAACCTCCCTGCTCTTCTACTGTATGCTCCTATTAATAAAGCCCAGGATACTATTTGCTTTATTAACTGCTCTCTCCACCTGTCCTGCCACCTTCAATGATCTATGCACATATACACCCAGGTCTTTCTGCTCCTGCACCCCCTTCAAAATTTCTCCCCTTATTTTATATTATCTGTCCATGTTCTTCCTACCAAAATGCGTCACCTCACACTTCTTCACATTGAACTTCACCCACCCCACCAACTTGTCTACGTCCTCTTGAAGTTCCACACCATCCTCCTCGCAGTTACAACACTCCCAAGCTTCGTATCATTCGTAAACTTTGAAATTGTCCCCTGCACAGCAAGATCTAGATCATTACTATTTATTATATTAGAGTTTCAGGAAAGCAAAAGAGAGAGAAGGGAAGAAGAGGAAGCTATCGGAAGAGAATGGAAAGAGAGACAGGAAAGAGTGGAAGCTTTCTAAAGAAGACTAGGTGAACTGGAAAGGAAGATCAAGGCAATTGAGGTGGGCAAAAAGGATAACATTCCTGAAAAGTCAGGAAAACCCATTTGCATCAAAAGAAGCTGAAAGGGCTGGAGGGAGCCAGGTGGGGTCTATAGGAATACAGGGAACCTCGAATGGTTCAGAGATCTTAAAGGGGGCTGTAGAGCCTGTAAGGGTTGGCTAAGCAATGGCTACTCGCAATCAGAGGTAAGGAATGCACAGCCAAAGCCTGCAGAGAGGCAAAGAGCTGGAGAGTGTTCAGGGGCCTGAAAGGAGGCAACAGAATCAGTGAGGGTTGGGGTCATTAAGAAACAGCTTCTTGATTTTAAAAGAGACAAGGTTAGGCCTGTAGAGTTAACGAGGGTCCAGAAGAGACCAGTGGAATTTAACATTGGCAAAGAGGATGACCTGGAAATTGAGTTAGTAGGTACATTTTTTAAACAGGGACCAGGGGAGTTCCAAGACAAGTAATTAGACGGTGAGAGAGGTGCCACGCTCGGCTGCAGAGCTGGTGGGAGTTAAAAGGGCCAAAGACAGGCCTGCAGAAGTACAAAGAAACAAGGTAGAACCTGAGCAAGTTAAACGGATCAAAGCTGCACCAGCGGTAACAAAAGAGGTCCATGCGGGACCCGTAAAGGTTAAAAAGGAGAATAGGAATAGGCCAATGATCTGCTTGGAAAGCAGCTTCATGACAGATTTAAACAGGGACAAGGGGAGTTACCAAACAGAAAGGCAGATAGTGGTGGAGATACCTCACCAGGTTGAAAAGCCTCAAGGCAGTGCAGCAGGAGCAAACATCTACTTGGGGCCGGTAACGATCCAGGAGATGTGGAACAGGTTAGGGGAACGCAAATTCCCAAGACAATGCAGGGACGCTATTGAACTAATGTTCTGGTGATGGACAAGTTGTTGCCATTTTCAATGATTGGTAGAAAGCTCCTTCGTGTCATTAATGCGCTACTGCGCTTCAAGGAGAACTTCCGAGTGTCTTTGAAGTGTTTTCTTTATTCTCCACTGGAACGTTGGCCATCTGAGAGTTGAGAAACCAGGACCTGATGGGGAGATGCTTTCTGGCCATTTGAACACTCTATCCAGCCTTTCAAAGTTGATTTTGCAGGATTTTGTCTGAATGCTTGCACAGCGGGCTTCCATAAGGACACTAGCATATGTTCAATGGTCCTCCCATTGAATCTGGAGGATGTATTTTTTAATTCATTCATGGGATGTGGGCTTCACTGGCTGAACCAGAGTTTATTGCCCATCCCTAGTTGCCCTTGATAAGGTAGTGATGAGCTGCCTTCTTGAACTGCTGCAGCCCATGTGGTGTAGGTGTACCTGCAGTGCTGTTAGGAAGGGAGTTCTAGGATTTAGACCCACAAAAGTGAAGGAACTGTGATATATTTCCAAGTCAGGATGGTCAGTGGCTTGGAGGAATCATTGCTGATGAAATTTCTCTAGTGCTCTTATGTGTCACTAATACACAGTCCAGGTCCCACTGCAGTACAGGGGTATGGTGACAACAATGACTGTGTACACTAGGACTTCAGTTGACAACAAAGTCAAACTCTTGCTGCTTTAGTTTGTAGAAGGCTGAGCTGGCACAGCTGACCAGATGTTGGATCGCCTCATAAATGGTGGCATTTTGAGAGAGGTGGCTGCCAAGGTATGGTGAGAAATGGATGTTACTTTTAAAAATATTTTTGGGGAACATTGTGTTGTTCTGTAAAGAAAGGTGTGTGTATTTGTGTTTGTGTGTGTGTATGATTTAATTAAGCTGGGCAGAGATTAATAGGTGACAGGTCTGGGGGGGTTTAAAACATGAAAAGGATAGAGGTGTTAGGTTTGAGAGTCAAGTGAGTAGGCTAGATCTAACATTTGAATTTTTAGGTAAGTTCAGAGTTTGTTTGACTATCAAAGGGAAGTCAGAGATAACAAGGAACATGTTTGCATCTTGCAGGAGTTCCATAGGTAAATAGGAATTAGGGTATTATATGTTATTGACCTGAAAGAAAGACAGAATAGAGACATGAAAGATTTTATATTTGGGAGGATTTGAGTTTCAAGGAGGTGTGAGAACAATGGAATCTGAGATGAAAGGGGAGAAAAGGTATTTTAGAGTTTCTGTAGCTGGGAGTTGCTGGAGGTGAGCTGTGAATGATAGGTGTTGAGCTGGAGGTGCGCTGGGAGCTGGTAGCTCTGGGCTGGGAGAATATGCAGTTTTAATCAGCCATCCAGTCAAGCCAGGAAAGTCTTGGGCTGCAAAAAGCAGTTTTATTCTGAAGTTTGGATTTCCACAGCAGAGTGGAAACAGTTGTGTCTTTATTAAAGTCACAGCTGTTTGCCTTAGGCAATACTACTGGATTTTTATAGTTAAACATCTATAAGGGAGTTAAAGTCTAAATGCTATGGATGCTGGAAATCTGAAACAAAACAAAAAGTGCTGGGAAAACTCAGCAGGCCTGACAGCATCTATGGAGAGAAAGAGAGAGTTATCATTTCAAGTTCGTATGACTCTTCTTCAGAGCTATAGAGAAATAATTTTTACTACTTTTTAACTCTGAAGAAGAGCCATACAAACTTGAAACATTAACTCTGTCTTTCTCTCCATAGATGCTGCCATTTTCTGTTTTTGTGATCTATAAGGGAATGTTGCCTGGAAGTTGTTTATTCGTGGGTCTGACCAAGTAGACAGTCTTTTGGGGGGGGAATGTTTTGTAAAACTAACTTTAACTGCATAACTGTAATCTTGTGTGCTTAAGTTTTCTTTTATTCTTGTTAATAAAACTTTTACCTTTAATTTTTAAAATCCCAAATGTGTTACGGGACGTCTTACAGCTGAGATCAGTGTGTCGTCTTCTCATTTCCAGAATACAATAAAAAAGGATATGGCCCATAAGCCAGGTTTCCCTCTGGGATTTGGTTTGTGCAGCAATTAGCATCGCCTGTGGTGAGAACAGTATAGGAAATTATCAACATATTTCAGACTCTCTCCTTCAACATTTACAGGAGCCCATGGCCACACTAGTCTGACAATGCCTGGTCTTGTCAAATAATTGTCCAATTCTCTTTCCACGAGTGACTCTGTCTCCACCACCCTATCAGGCAGTGCATTCCAGCTCCTAATGATTTGCTGCTTGGAGTTTTTTTCTCATGTCGCTGCTGCTTCTAATTAGGTCACAATGGGTAATGCCGCACACATTTGTAAAGGATGCAGATGCCATATGCCATTGTAAAGGACATTATTAAAACTAAAAAGAGTTAATAAAAGTTAGCTTTTCTGCTAATGCAATTAACCCAGCCATGACTAACTGTTGCAAGTCATTGAACGATAGATCTTCCCTCTACAGAAAAGTCAGAGCAATTGATAAAGCCACTCTGCTTTTCAATCAGTAGATAAAATTCATGTGGAAATCCTATCAAACTCTCCATCTCAGCAAGTGCCAGCACTTCTATTTGTCTTTGGATTTGAAATCCCGCAAGAGCCCCCAATTTATGTTATGATGCTAGGCCAGATGCCCAGGTTTGGATGAGATCTGGTTAGGAACCTGTACCGTTTTGTTTAAAGTAGACAAAGTTTGAGATTTAACACACTTGCTCAGTGAAGAAAACCAAAAGATTTCACCGATTTTGAACAAACAAAAATAACCTTTACTGTGTGAGGTCAGAAAGTTAAAACAATTTACAATATCGATCTTATACTCTAACATTCAGGGTTCTTATGAGGGATATGTGAATTAACAGGCAAACTGTGTTCAAACACACCACACTTCCCAACAAATGGTAAATGCAACTAAGACAGATCCTACGGATTTCTCCGCAATCCATCCAGGTGTCAGTAAGCACTGAGTCAACAAATCTCAGTGAAACTCTGTCTCCCTCACAAGGGGCTCCAAACTTTTCACTTTTGAACATCAATGCTCTGAGTTCCCTCAGTGACTGCACATCTCCCAGGGCTTCATTCTCACCTCTCGAGATTCCGCTCCCCTGGATTTCAGAGTCCGGACTCCAGCCTCTATTTACTTGCCCAATTTCTGCTCTTTAATAGCCGGCTAGCTTCACTGGGCTGGCACTGCCTGTCCCTGCATTTCCAATAGAGCTCCAATCTCCCTAGCTACATATAACTGGCTTCCAGGGCTTCTTCTGAGCGTTGGCCTTTTCCAGCAGGAAGCCAGTGACCTTCGGGCACCTGGTCAGCTGCCCGGGACTCCTGCTGAGCTCTAACTGCACAGATCTATCAAACTGCTCCTGGGGCTTCTCCTAAGCCCCGGCTACACAGAGCCAACTAATAGTAACGCTTTTGCTTCACCCATCTCCATGATGACGTAGCCTTCCAGGGCTCACTGAATGCTTTTAATTTAATTGTAGATCTAACTCCCTGAACAAAACAATTCTCTGGGCTGCATTTCTTTGCAAGCGATGTAGACGATTCGGCCGGGATTCTCTGGCTCCGCTATGGTGTGACCCACCCTGGGGGGTGTAGCAAGCTTCCCAAAGTCCATTAGCTTTCTGCAGGACTAGCCCATCCCAGTTCTGTTGAAGGGTCATGAGGACTCGAAACGTCGACTCTTTTCTTCTCCGCCAATGCTGCCAGACCTGCTGAGTTTCTCCAGGTAATTCTATTTTTGTTTTGGATTTCCAGCATCCGCAATAGTTTTTTGTTTTTACCAGCAGTGGCTTTTCTGAATTCACCTTTCTAGCTGTTAACCCCCTTAATTCAACATGGCCCAAATCTTTTATGTGTAATAGAACCATAGGAAAGTTACGGTGTAGAAAGAGGCCATTCAGCCCATCATGTCTGCGCCAACCAAAAAGAGAAAAAGGAAACTAGCCGCTCATTTCAATCCCACTTTCCAGCACCTGGTCTGTAGCCTTGCAGGTTACAACACTTCAGGTGCAGATCCAGGTACCTTTTAAATGAGTTGAGCATTTCAGCCTCAACCACCAACTTAGGCAGTGAATTCCAGACACTCACCACGCTCTGGGTGAAAAGGTTTCTCCTCATGTCCCCTCTAATCCTTCTACCAATCACCTTAAACCTATGCCCCCGGTAATTGACCCCTCAGCTAGGGTAAACAAGTATTTCCTGTCGACCCTACCTAGGCATAATTTTGTATACCTCAATTAGGTCACCCCTTGGCCTCCGCTGTTCTAAAGAAAACAACCCCAGCCTATCCAACCGCTCCTCATAGCTGCAATTTTCAAGCCCTGGCAACATTCTTGTAAATCTCCTCTGCACTCTCTCCAGAGCAATTATGTCTTTCCTGTAATGTGGTGACCAGAACTGTACACACAAGTCCAGCTGTGGCCTAACCAGCGTTTTATACAGTGCCATCCTTACACCCCTGCTTCTGTATTCAATATCTCGCCCAATAAAGGAAAGCATTCCATATGCTTTCTTTACCACCTTGTCCACCTGTCCTACCACTGTCAGGGACTTGTGGACCTGTAATTGTCTTCAAGCTGCTTTGATTGCCTATATCCCATTTTGTACAGTGAAATTTTAATTCTCCCAGAACTAAAAATGACCTCTAAAATATTACTATGGGTCATGAACTGGGTATTTTTAACAATGAGAGGGGATGCAGTGGGTGATTAAGGATGAGGGGCATTGGACACAGGCATTGAATTGAAAGTTCAAAAGGGAAAGGGTAGAAGAAGTGATGGGACTGAGAGGTTGTTAGGAAAGGGAGGAGCTGGGAGAGAGTGACTGAGATGTTGTTAGGAAAGGGAGGAGCTGGGAGAGAGTGACTGAGATGTTGTTAGGAAAGGGAGGAGCTGGGAGAGAGTGACTGAGATGTTGTTAGGAAAGGGAGGAGCTGGGAGAGAGTGACTGAGATGTTGTTAGGAAAGGGAGGAGCTGGGAGAGAGTGACTGAGATGTTGTTAGGAAAGGGAGGAGCTGGGAGAGAGTGACTGAGATGTTGTTAGGAAAGGGAGGAGCTGGGAGAGAGTGACTGAGATGTTGTTAGGAAAGGGAGGAGCTGGGAGAGAGTGACTGAGATGTTGTTAGGAAAGGGAGGAGCTGGGAAAGAGTGACTGAGAGGTTGTTAGGAAAGGGAGGAGCTGGGAGAGAGTGACTGCGATTGGAACAAGGAGTTTAAATAAAGCATAAAGTGACTGAAGAGAGAGAAAGGAAAGGTCAAGAGTCAAATTTTCCCCAAAACATCACTCCTAATTCTGTTGGTGGATCCTTTCCTCATCTCACTGACTAACTCCCTCTCAAATAGAAAGCAGAAACACAGAGGGAAACATTTAATACAGAAAACAGGAACTGATCCAGTATTTTCTGAAATTTCTAAAGTATTGCAAACACAAGGGAAATTCAGAATGAAGAATTTAAAGTTTAGTTAAAAAATAGGTCTTAATAATGATGGAGCATGTTTGTCAAGTGGTTTAAATATTAATAAAATGGATCGATGATTAATCTTCAAAATAGATCACATTACTTCAATTATAGAGAAATAGTGTGATCATGAATCAGGTATTTTCTAAATAACCTAAAATACAAATTCTGAACTTTTTAACACATTATACAATGAGAGAGGACATAAAGGTTTTGAAGCATTTATACATAGGGTAGGATAAGCCTGAAGCAGGAGATTGCAGCTTTGGAATGGCTGAGAATCAGAATATATCCAGGCAAGTTATTCACTGTAACTGAATTCCACTCATCTCTAAATTTAACTACTGATTTTCTACACAGAAATGAAACATGGTCTATCTGCAAATTCTTCAGTTTGTACTGGGTGCAACGAATCTTCAGCATCTGGGCTTGTCTAATCAATTTGAAATGTACTACCTCAGGAATACTATTCCAGAAAGCATTCTGTTCCCAAGGGTCAGGGAGATGGGGAAAGGATCCAGCAACAGCATTAGGAATGACGTTTCCCGGAAAATTTGGCTCTTGGTAGTTCCTTTCTCTCTCTTCGGTCAGAAGCCCCCTCATTTCCAACCTGATTCTCTCCTCCATTCCCTCATTCTCCCTTCAGCAGCAGCTACACTTAAAAAGGTACTTCACTGGCTACATCTATCTTAACACGTGTTATACATGTTCGCTTTCTGAAGACCCATACACCACACCTTAAAGAAGTTAATAGATACAAATTGAGGAACAGGAGATTGGGAACTTGGCTGATGAGAGAGAAGCAAGGAGAAGAAACCATACGAGAAGCGTAAAGAGTTGGGGGAAACTAGATTAAAATACAATGACTCAAAAAATCAAGAAAATATTAAACTAATATGGTTTTTCTTTCTTCACCCATATTTGCACAGCAGGGCTAAATGGGATTAAAGAGTGCCTGTTTACACCATACTGAGTTAATACAATAATAAATATTGAAGTTTTATTATAGTGACTTAATAGAAAACAAATTATAACTAATCATCAACTTTGGGAAATAATCATCATCCAGTGTTTATCTTAAACAGCAGCTTAGTCTCAGGACATCACTGCAGGAGTTCCTCAGGGTAGTGTCCTAGGTCCAACCACCTTCAACTGCTTCAACAATGACCTTCCGTCTATCATAAGGTCAAAAGTGGTGCTGTTCACTGATGATTGCACAATGTTCAGCACCATTCGCGACTCCTCAGATATTGAAGCAGTCCATGTCCAAATGCAGCAAGACCCGGACAACATTCAGGCTTGAGCTGAAAAGTGGCAAGTAACATTCGCGCCACACAAGTGCCAGGCAATGACCATCTTTAACAAGAGAGAATCTAACCATCGCCCCTTGGTGTTCAATGGTATTATCATCACTGAATCCCCCACTATCAACATCCTGGTGGTTACCGTTGACCAAAAACTGAACTGGACCAGCCATATAAATACAGTGGTTATGGGAGTAGGTCAGAGGTTGGGAGTTATGTGGAGAGTAACTCACCTCCTGACTCCCCAGAGCCTGTCCACTGTCTACAAGGTACAGGTCAGGAGTGTGATGGAATATTCTCCACTCGCCTGGATGAATGCAATTCCAACAATACTTAAAAAGCTCAACACTATCCAGGCCAAAGCAACCTGCTTGATTAGCACCCCATCCACTACCTTAAACACTCACTCCCTCTACCACCACCGCACACAGTGCCAGTGGTATGTGCCATCTACAAGATGCACTGCAGCAACTCAAGGCTCCTTTGACAGTACATTCCAAACATGTGACCACTACCACCTAGAAGAACAAGGGCAGCAAACACATAGCAACATCGCCACTTGCAGGTTTCCCTCCAAGTCACATTGCATCCCGACTTGGAACTATATAATCATTCCTTCACTGTTGCTGGGGCAAAATCCTGGAATTCTCATCCTAACATCACTGTGGGTGTAGCTACACCACATGGACTGCAGCGGGTTAAGAAGATGGCTCACCACCACCTTCTCAGGGGCAATTAAGGATGGACAATAATGCTCCCTCTCTAGTGACACCCACATCCCATGAAGGAATAAAACAGAATTACATTTATAGGACACTTTTTCCCAGACAGGTGAAATCAGTCACTCACTGTACAACATCTTCAGCTGCTTATATTTATGTAGTACCTTTATATTTATGTAGTGCCTTATATTTGTGTGGTGCCTTTAACATCATAAAATGTCCCAAAGGGCATCACAGGAGCAGAGAGTGGCAGAGAGGAAGAAAGATTTTGGAAGGATATTTCAGAGCTTAGGGTTATGTAGCTGAAGGCACGGCCACCAATTGAGAAATAAATATTGCTGAAAAAGACACATGTTGTTGAAGCTTTTCGTCTTGCACTCATCAGGACAATTCGCTAGAATACCAAATGTAAAGGGAACAACAATTTATACTGCATGAGAAGAGAGTGCTGATTGGTTGGTAAGTGGACCCTGATTGAGAGAGGCATTGCCATGGAGAATGCACCAGTTAACCGATGACTGACAGTTAACTGCCAAGCTTTGTTTAAATTTGAATCAGGCAGGTTGACTCTGATTGGTCAAGGCATTGCCCTGGGAGATGAGCCACAGAATGATTGTCGCCTATTTTGTTTAGTTGAAAAAGGCACAATGTGCTTCTGTCTGCAAAGAACAGGGCCCTGTGCATTAATATATGTAGCTTCTAGCATGCATAAGTGAGTCACACTGCGAGGCCAACTGATAATCGTAAATTGGTTGTCAGTGTAATTTTTAGGCCACTCAGGATTGTTTAACAAATATTGTCCAATCGCGGAATTACATCTAATGTTGGACACTGTGTTTTGAGTTTGGAAAGCACGGGCTGGTTGGGTATGTTCAGCACTTTGCCAGTTGTGAACAGCCAAAGGGACATGCTGTTTGATATGGTCCGCCAGTCTTTCGGAAGAGCGGCCTACATACCTAGCATCACACCAGCACTCCAATCATACACCACATTACTAATTTGTGTGATAGGAAGAACGTCTTCTTGGTTTGACAGCAGCATCCTGTTAGTGGTGAACACTACTCATGTTGCAGCTGCATAGTAGCAACTGGGAATGACTAGCTTCACTTGGTACTCAAATTTTCCAGATACTTTACCCTCTTAGGGTAATCTCAGGTAGGCTGGGCACTTTTCAGGACCAAAAGTAGCAGCCTTAGGCCCATTCGTGAGTTTGCACGATACACAGTGAGCAATGATTTGACCTGGTAGCCATTATCCCACAGGATGCCTTTGATGTGCCCTATTTAGGTATCCAGTTTGCACAGTGGGTAAATGGCACAAGCCCTATTTATGAGGTTGCCAATGAGGCCAATCTCATAGCGCATGGGATTGTAAGAATCCCAATGCATGTAATGGCCAGTGAAGGTAGGCTTGCGGTAGACAGTAGGCGAGTACTCCCTGGCAGATTTCTCAACCAGCATAATGAAAGGGAGCTCATTTGACTGTCCCATTTAAGATAATCAGTCAGGCTTACAGTGTGGCTTACTTATCCATGCTAGAAACTACACATCTTAATACACCGGCCCTGTCCTGTGCAGACAAAAAGAATGTGTACACACAATGTGCCTCTTTCAAGTAAACAAAATGGTTCATTCCCCAGGGCAATGCCTTGACTAGAGTCAACCTGCCTGGTTTGAATTTAAACAAAGCTTGGCAGTTAACTGTCAGCCATTAGTTAACTGGTGAGTTCTCCATGGCAATGCCTCTCTCAATTAGAGTCCACTTGCCAAACAATCATCACTCTCTTCTCATGCAGTATAAATTGTTGTTCCCTTTACATTTGGCATTCTAGCGAATTGTCCTGATGAGTGCAAAGCTCCAACAACATGTGTCTTTTTTAACTGTTCTCATTTTTTGTACAACCAAACAACTGACAGAGGAATGATTAAAATTGGGTCATTCAAGAGGACAAAATTAGAAGAGTGCAGATATCTCAGAAGGTTGTGGGGCTGGAGGACTGAGAGAGGGACAAGGCCTTGGTGGGATTTGAAAACAAAGGTAACAATTTTGAATTCAAACATTGCTTGACCGGGAGCCAGTGTATGTCAGTGAGCACATACACTGTGATTTGCGAGTTAAGACATAGACAGCAGAGTTTTAGATTACCTTAAGTTCACTGAGGGTAGAATATGGGAGACCAGCCAGGTGTTCTTAGGACTAGCAGAGTCTAGAGGTAACAATGAGGGTGGGACAAGACAGGGCCAAAGTCATGCAATGGTACAGAGGTGGTAATAGGCAGTCTTAGTGATGACATGAATATGAGGTCAGGACCCATCTCAGGCACCAAGACTGTGAACAGAGATAAAAACAAAAAACTGCGGATGCTGGAAATCCAAAACAAAAACAGAAATACCTGGAAAAACTCAGCAGGTCTGGCAGCATCGGCGGAGAAGAATAAAGTTGACGTTTCGAGTCCTCATGATCCTTCAACAGAACTGAGTAAAGTTAGGAGAGGGGTGAAATATAAGCTGGTTTAAGGTGGGGGGGTGTGGGGGAGAGAAGTTGAGGGGGGGGTGGTTGTAGGGACAAGCAAGCAGTGAAAGGAGCAGATAATCAAAAGATGTTACAGACAAAAGAACAAAGAGGTGTTGAAGGTGGTGATATTATCCAAGAGAATGTGCTAATTAAGAATGGATGGCAGGACACTCAAGGTACAGTTCTAGTGGGGGGTGGGATGAAATCAGACTAACAGGGCATAAAAGGTATAAATTTAAAAATAATGGAAAGAGGTGGGAAAAGAAAAATCTATATAAATTATTGGAAAAAACAAAAGGGAGGGGGAAGAAATGGAAAGGGGGTGGAGATGGAGGAGGGAGTTCAAGATCTAAAGTTGTTGAATTCAATATTCAGTCTGGAAGGCTGTAAAGTGCCTAGTCGGAAGATGAGGTGCTGTTCCTCCAGTTTGCGTTGGGCTTCACTGGAACAATGCAGCAAGCCAAGGACAGACATGTGAGCAAGAGAGCAGGGTGGAGTGTTAAAATGGCAAGCGACAGGGAGGTTTGGGTCATTCTTGCGGACAGACCGCAGGTGTTCCGCAAAGCGATCGCCCAGTTTGCGTTTGGTCTGAACAGATTGGATTGAAAACAATCATTGATTTATATAGTTGTAGAATGGTTATAGCACAGAAGGATGTCATTCGGTCCATTGAGCCCCTGTTGGCTTTCTTCAAGAGCAATTTAGCTAGTCTCACTCCTTCACCCTGAGGCTCAGATTTTCCCTTCAGGGGTTTATCCAATTCCCTTTTGAAAGCCACAATTGAACCTGCCTCCACCACGCCCTCAGGTATTGTGTTCCACATCCTATTCGCTCGCTGTGTCAAAAAGGCTTTCCTCAAGTCATATTTGAATCTTTTGCCGATCATCTTAACTCTGTTCCCTCTGCTTCGCGACCATTCTGCCAATGGGAACATTTTCTCCCCATCAACTCTGTCTAGATCCCTCATATGTTTAAACTCCTCTATCAAATCTGCTCTCAACCTCAACTTTGTCCAATTTATCCACATAACTGAAGTTCCCCATCCCTGGGAACCATTCTCGATATTGTATTTCGTACCCTCTGAGTGGATCATTTGGTGGCGCTTAGCTGCTAGTCCCTGGGTTCAAGTCACACTCCAGGACTTGTTGGTCACAGAAGGAGCATTCATTTCACTGGAAGCAAGTTGTTAATAATCTGCAAAATCCTTCCTATATTCTCCAAGGGAGAAAATAATGTATAGTTATGCCACATAAACCACTTTCTCAACCTGCCCTGCCATCTTCAATAATTTGTGCACATATACCTCCATGTCTCTCTGGTTTCTTTAGAATTGTTATTCTCCTCACAGTTCATTACATTTCTGAGTTTTGTGCCATCTGCAAATTTGGAAATAGGGCCCTGCACATCTAAGGCCAGGTCAATAATATAAAGGAAGAGAAGCAGTGGTCCTATTACTGATTTCTGAGGAACCCCACTCTATACCTTCCTCCAGTTTGAAAAATCATTGCTCACTACTGCCCTCTGTTTCCTGGCACTCAGCCAACCTCAAATCCATGATGCCACTGTCCTTTCTAATCCATAGGCGTCAAAATTGCTGACAAGCTTGTCGCACTGTAACAATAACTTTTGGAAACCATATACCTTACATCAACTACATTACCTTCATCAACCCTCTCTGTTGCCTCATCAAAAAATCTCAGTCAAGTCAGTTAAATGCAAGTCACCATTAACAAATCTGTGCTAGGTTTCTTTAGCTAATCCACACTTGTCTTAGCGGCTGTTAATATTGTCCCAATTATCATTTCTAAAAGCTACCGAAGTTAAACTGACTGGCTTATATTTGCTGAGCTTATCCTTACACCCTTTTTTGAACAAGGGTGTAACATTTGCAATTGTCCAGTCCCTTGGCAGCATCCCTGTATTTAAGGATTAAAAGATTATCGCCAATTTTAAAATGAAGGTATTGCTTAGCTGGGAGTCAATGTAGTTCCACCAAGTGCAGGGGGTGATGGGTGAATGAGACTTTTGGTGTAAGTTTGGCCATGGGCATCAGAGTCTTGGCAGGTGGGATTAGTCGGGGGTGAGTTCACAATGCATTCCAGAGCACTGCACATTAATCCCACTGTACCCTCCACAAACACTGGATAATGTGACAATTATAACAAAGTTATAATGTTTGCAGATACATAGGAAACTACAAAGACTTGCAATTAAATAGGGCATATCTTATAATGATGTCTTGACCTGCTAAGTCTGTACAATTTTGTTTTTGATCTGTTTTAGGTGCTGCACTGAATACCAACAGCAATCTGTGTGAGCGACACAGGGTGCACAGTCAGTCACCGGGTTGGAAATGGCCAGTTTAGTCATTTTTGACATAATGCTTTACCCATGCTCTCTTTGACCTTACCAGTCCATCAATAAGATACTTTCACAGATATAGATGCGAACCCATGTAGGTCAAATACTGGGCATAAATCATCTTGGCTCAAGGCGAAGGCAGAAGGCGGTTGGCTTGAAGTGCGGGCCGGGCCCAGACACCACAGAGAGCGGTGGGGTGAGAGCTCATGGTATCCGTGCCAGCCCTCATGGTCTGAGGAGTTGGCCGAGCTTCCCGTTGGCTGGAGGGGTAATCTCCAGCATTGTGGCCAGTTGGTTGCTGATCTCAGTTCTGGAACATCCACTTGCCAGCTGGGTAATGCACCATGGATGGTTGAACAGAATTAATGCCTAGTCTGAGCATCGAGCGAAGAGGCTTTAAATCAGACTCATTCCATTTATTATTTTAAATAAAAGTCAACACATTGCCAGGAACATGAAAAGGAAAATGCTGAGTGGCAGCAAATAAAGATAGAATCAAATCTCTGCCCAATTGGCTTATTGAAAATATATTCATGCTTTGCTTCATTTTGTCCATGTATCTGTGATAGTTACACAATGTTCCGATAATAATGTTTCTGAAATGTAAGAGCTGAGGGATGTTGAGGGAATATGGAATATGGGATCTTCCAGTATATCATTGCACTACTGTGACAAACCAAGCACAGTGAGTTAACAAGGGTGCCCCCCCCTCAACAACCCCCCCTCCCCACACCATGCCCCCACCTCAACAACCCCCCCTCCCCACACCATGCCCCCACCTCAACAACCCCCCCCTCCCCCACACCATGCCCCCCCTCAACAACCCCCCCTCCCCACACCATGCCCCCACCTCAACAACCCCCCCTCCCCACACCATGCCCCCACCTCAACAACCCCCCCCTCCCCACACCATGCCCCCCCTCAACAACCCCCCCCTTCCCCACACCATGCCCCCCCTCAACAACCCCCCCCTCCCCACACCATACCCCCCACCCCAACAAAACTTCATAGGCTGCAGGTTTAAACCCCATTTTTGCTAAGGTCAAACAGATAATGTAAGGAACTATTTCACCTGTTACTGTGGCTGGGCTGCTAATCTCTAGGGAGGGAGAAGGGGAAAAGCAGGAATTTAATCAGGTCACTTACATCATTCCTGAGTGCCAGGCCTGAGCGGGAAAAGCTGATACACCTTCCCTCCTGTCGGAAGAAGGTTAGGTGCAGGTGTGTGTAAAATAAAAATAAAGAGAAAGAGAAATTAATGGAGGAAGTTAAAGAATATAAGAAATATAATACAAATGGTATTAATGTCAGGGAGATCTAATAATTTTCATAATGTTATTGGAATTTATTATGAAGTAGAGTAATAGAGGGGTCTGTGTCTCTAGGTCTATCTCTGTGTGTGCGTGTGTGTGTGTGAGCTGTCTCAGGGAGAGCACTGAAAGTTTTATAAACTTAAAAAATAGAAAAATAAAAAAATTATTAACATGTCCCCCTCATGTGACAATGTCACACAAGATGGGACATGTTAATAAATATCACATAAAGAGAACAAAGAACAAAGAACGAAGAAAAATACAGCACAGGAACAGGCCCTTCGGCCCTCCAAGCCTGCGCCGATCTTATTGCCCGTCAACTAAAACATTTTGTACTTCCGGGGTCCGTATCCCTCTATTCCCATCCTATTCATGTATTTGTCAAGCTGCCTCTTAAACACCACTATCATACCTGCTTCCACCACCTCCTCTGGAAGCGAATTTCAGACACTCAATACCCTCTGTGTAAAAAACTTGCCCCACACATCTCCTCTATAGTTTTCTCCTCTCACCTTAAATCTATGTCCCCTAGTAATTGACTCTTCCACCCTGGGAAAAAGCTTCTGACTATCTACTCTGTCCATGCCACTCATAATTTTGTAAACTTCTATCAAGTCGCCCCTCAATCTCCATTGCTCTAGTGAGAACAATCCGAGTTTCTCCAACCTCTCCTCATAGCTAATAACCTCCAGACCAGGCAGCATCCTGGTAAACCTCCTCTGCACCCTCTCCAATGCCTCCATATCGTTCTGGTAATTGGTGACCAGAATTGCACGCAATATTCCAAGTGTGGCCTAATCAAGGTTCTATACATAACTATAAAGTTTATTAACGTTTATTTTAAAACAGACATGAAACCTCACCCCGCCAGTGGATGAGGTTTCATGTTTTTTCAGAAGCCCGCTGGGGCTCCTGGCCTGCCCACCAGCCTTAAGGTTGGAGGGGCAGGGCCTTTAATTGGCTTAATTATCCTGTCAATGGCCTCAATTGACCATTGACAGGTCGGCGGGCGGACAGCTGATTTCACTGTGCCCCCACCTTCCTGAATATTTAACTGGGGCGGGATGACATCGGGGGGAACCCCCGACATCATCCCGCATCACTTTCCCGTCGGCGAGTGGGCCCCGCCCCCAACTCGCAGACGGAAAAATTCCAGCCTATGTTTATGTTTTTCCCAAAGATTACTAGTAAAATTGGTACTATGGGAGACTTTTATTTTTATAAAGGTAAAGCCCAAAGACATTGTCAAACAATGAGAATTTGCATTCAAAGAGGAAAATAGGTATAAAGGAGCAAAGGCTGTGTGTAAGGGTAGGCAGTATAAGATCAAACAAGTGTGAAAAGCCTTCAGTATCTTCGCCTCAAGCTGCTGTCTGCAAAGAACTAAAGTTAAGGAAACTCACTTTGAATTGGGTTGTTCAGGGTATCATGTTTCTTTGCCTGGGTTTTGTAAGAAACCTATAAGACTCAGCGGTCTTATTACTACTGAATTCAAGACACACATCTCGATATTTATACAAATTGCAAATCAGTTATGGCCGTTGTTTCAGCTTTCCCTTTGTGATTTGAGCAGCTCAGCATTTACTATCAGCTGTGCCATGACATTAGGAACAGAAGAGGCCATTCGGTCCCTCCAGCCTATCCCTCCATTCAATAAGCAGCTGACCTGTAACTTCATTCTAAGAATATGCCTTAATTCCATAACATTTAATATTGCAAATAATAACACAAAAAGCCAGATTACTACTACCTTATTTATTTTGATAAGGAGGAACAGCAGGGGAGACAGTAAGCAGAGGGATCTTATTTAAGGTAATCAGCACACGATCTGAGCAGGGAATACGAGAATTTCTTTCTAACTTAGTGAGTTGTTCAGATCCAGAATGTGCTGCTGAAAGGCGGTAGATGGACATTCAAAAGTAACTATCAAAGGGGAATTAAGAAATACTTGAAAAGGAAAAGTTTGCAGGGCTATGGAGAAGGAACAGGGGAGCGGCACTAATTAGTTAACTCTATCAAGGAGCCGGCACAGACATGATGGGCTGATTGGCCACCCTTTCTGCTGTATGATGTTACAGAATTGCTTCAGTTATAGGAACAATGAAATAGGAGGAGGAACCTCATCCCCTTGAGTCTCCTCCACCATCCAATTAGACAATGGCTGATTTGTGTCTTAATTTCATCTACTTCCTTCGGATCGGTAACCCTTAATACCCTTCCTTAACAAAACTTAATCTATAGACCTGCAACAGTGAGTATGAGACTGCTAGCTAAAAAAACCACACAACAGAACAATGTACCTGGCAGTCCTGGTGCACAATGATCTAACTGTGTCTGAGCTTCACGATGTCTAATTAAGCATGACATTGAACAAGACTCATCTTCCATCAAAAATCTGACAGTAAAAAAGAGATTCAAACTCTACATACAGGGCACCTCATTCAACTGATTAAATCACTTGAATAAAAGGAGAGTGGTATAACATCTGTCCAGAGAGGAACGTGTTTTAAATTAAATCACTGCCATTTTTCAACATGAAAAGCATTATTAGTGCATCCTGTGTGTGACATACATTTGCTGCAAATCTCTTTAGGCATAGTTTGCCTCTACCCCTGGCAACCACTCACATTACCTCCTTCTTACAAATACTTAAAATCAAATGATGCTTTAATTACATTTAGAACCACAAATAAATCTTTAAAAAAAATGTGAAGATTATCAGGGTCAAAGAGTTCATTTTTAACCCTTTCTGAATCAATCAGAAAATTATTTTGTCTTAGCTAAAACTAATGAAAAAAAAGGCAGTCTTTGAATTTCCACAGTGCCTCATATAATCTAAGGATTATATTATTATACTAAACTGCATTACAGCTAATGAAACATCTTGGAAGAGCTGTCATAGTTGTAATGTAGGAAGTGTGGCAGCTAATTTGTGCACAGCAAGCTCCCACAAATAGCAGTGTGATAACGGCTAGATAATCTAAGTTAGGTGTTGAATGGGGCATAAATATTGGTCAGGTTATGGGTGAACTCCCCTGTCCTTCATCGAATAGTGCCCTAGGATCTTTAATATCCAGGACATGAGCACAAAAACCAAGGCTGAAGCTCCACTGCAGTACTGGAGGGAGCACTGCTCTGTCAGAGCTGCTGTCTTTCAGATGAGATGTTTAACCAAGGACTCATCTGCCCTCACAGGTCAGTGTAAAAGATCTCACGGCACAATTTCAAAGTTACGTCCAGTGTCCTGGCCAATATTTATCCCTCAATCGGTGTCACAAAAACAGGTTATCTGATCCTTACCGCATTGCTGTTTGTGGGAGCTTGCTATGCACAAATTAGCTGCTGTATTTCCTACATTAGAACAGTAACTACACTTCAAAACCATTTCACTGGCTGTAAACTGCTTTGAGACACCCAGTGGTCAGGAAAAGCAGTATATCAACGCAAGTCATTCTTTATTTTTTTATCTGAGAGGGTAGGTGTAGAAGAATTAACGTCTCCCCTGAAAAGCAACTTTCCAAACTCATATCAGTGAACTACTGAAAGGGGTGGCCAATGGTCTTCAGGTGGAAATTGAGGACAATGAAACAGACAGCACGGCAGTAGAGGGATTAAAATTGGAAAAGTGGAAATTAGAATTTCAGGAGAGAGAAAAGGAAAGGGAATTTCAGGAAAGGGTACGAAGGGAAGAGAGAGAATTACAGGAGAGAGAAAAGAGAGACGAAATGGGGTTTCAGCTAAAACAGCTTGAACTGAGGATCAGGCATCTTTCCTTGAAGGCACCACTAGCTCAGAATTAAGGGTCGAGGCAATCTGGTTTGCTCAGCTAATCCCTCAGTTTGATGAAGCGGAGGTGACAGCCTTCTTTATATCTTTCGAGCGGTTAGCACAGCAGTTAAAGTGGCCACTCCAACAGTGGGCTCTATCACTGCAGAGTTAAGCAAGCTTTCAGGGAAGAACATAAGGAATAGGAACAGGAGTAGACCATTCGGCCCCTCGAGCCTGCTCCGCCATTCAATAAGATCATGGCTGATGATCTTGTGTTTCGAGTTCCACATTCCCATCTACCCCCGATAACCTTTGATTCCCTTGCCTCACAAGAATCTAACTACCTCTGCCCTAAAAATATTCAATGACCCCACCTCCACCACCTTCTGAGGCAAAGTTCCAAAGTGGCACATATCTCCAATGCATTAAACATCCTTCCTTAAATAAGGAAACCAAAACTGCACACAGTATTCGAGGTGCAGTCTCACCAATACCCTGTATAACTGAAGCACAACATCCTTACTTTTATATTCAATCCCTTTCGTAATAAAGGATAACATTCCATTAGCCTTCTTAATTAGTTGCTGTACCTGCATACTAACTTTTTGTGACTCATGTACTAGAACACCTAGATCCCTCTGCACCTCAGAAGTACGCAGCCATTCTCCATTTAAGTAATACTCTGCTTCTTTGTTCTTCCTGCCAAATGAACAGCTTCACATTTTCCCACATTAAACTCCATTTGCCAGATCTTTACCCACCCACTCAGCCTATCTATATCCATCTGCAACCTTCTCATGTACTCTTCACAACATACTTTCCTATCTGGCAGCATCTGCGGAGAGGAACACAGTTAAAGTTTCGAGTCCGTATGACTCTTCAACAGAACTAAGGAAAAATAGGAGAGAGGTGAAATATAAGCTGGTTTAAGGGGGGATGGGACAAGTAGAGCAGGATAGAGGGCCAGTGATAGGTGGAGGCAAAGAAGAGATTGCCAAAGATGTCAAAGAAAAAAGGACAAAGAGGTGTTGACGGTGGTGATATTAGCTAAGATATGTGCTAATAGGTGACATTAAGGGTAGAAAGCAGGTCAAGCAAGGTACAGATAGCCCTAGTGGGGGTGGGGTGGGGGGAAGGGATCGAAATAGGCTAAAAGGTGGAGATAAAACAATGGATGGAAATACATTTAAAAATAATGGAAATATATGGGAAAAGAAAAATATACATAAATTATTGGAAAAGGGGGGATCGGAAAGGGGGTGGGGGTGGAGGAGAGAGTTCATGATCTAAAATTGTTGAACTCAATATTCAGTCCGGAAGGCTGTAATGTGCCTAGTCGGAAGATGAGGTGCTGTTCCTCCAGTTTGCGTTGAGCTTCACTGGAACATTGCAGCAGGCCAAGGACAGACATGTGGGCATGAGAGCAGGGTGGAGTGTTGAAATGGCAAGCGACAGGGAGGTCTGGGTCATGCTTGCGGACAGACCGAAGGTGTTCCGCAAAGCGGTCACCCAGTCTGCGTTTGGTCTCTCCAATGTAGAGGAAACCGCATTGGGAGCAGCGAATGCAGTAGACTAAATTGAGGGAAGTGCAAGTGAAATGCTGCTTCACTTGAAAGGAGTGTTTGGGCCCTTGGACGGTGAGGAGAGAGGAAGTAAAGGGGCAGGTGTTGGGTGTTGCACCTTCTGCGGTTGCATGGGAAGGTGCTGTGGGAGGGGGTTGAGGTGTAGGGGGTGATGGAGGAGTGGACCAGGGTGTCCCGGAGGGAATGATCCCTACGGAATGCTGCCAGGGGGGGTGAAGGGAAGATGTGTTTGGTGGTGGCATCATGCTAGAGTTGGCGGAAATGGCGGAGGATGATCCTTTGAATGCTGAGTCTGGTGGGGTGATAAGTGAGGACAAGGGGGACCCTATCATGGTTCTGGGAGGGAGAGGAAGGTGTGAGGGCGGATGTGCAGGAGGCGGGCCGGACACGGTTGGGCTGCATCTCATTAAGAAATCCTGTGAGCAATTCCCAGGCAGATTTGTGAATTTGCTTCCCACTTAGAATATACAAAGAAGGGGTTAAAAGTGAGCTGAAAAGCTGCTCCGGTGTCTGTCTGTTGGTGAGTGTTCTGAGAGAGAGCAAATGCTGAAAGTTTGACTCAGAAGTAACAGCCACACACTGACCTAGCAAAATTGGCAAAGTCACCTTGTTCATACAGGGCACTTAGGACAGTACGTCGGTGCTGCATCATATAGGGAGAATGTATAGCACTCATATTCTTTATTCCAACATATTTTCCTTTTTAACATCTTCACAGAATTAGTTGAGGCTCATGCATCTAAATGGCGACAGTTAATCATGCTGAAACCATTGGTTCATGATGAGAAGAGCATCTGCCAATTATGAACATGAAACCATTAAAAGGAATGGGGAAAAGGAAACAACTTGATAAAAGGCCCTGATTTGAAAAGGAACAAGTAGTTTCTGGCAGACACAAGACCCAAAGCTAACATCTAGTCTTGACTGTTGATGTATTCTTAGGTTTTCTTCTCTCTGTCCCTTCCTGCCATTCTCTGACCCTCATTTCTCATATTGCGATTTTGCTCTCCTGTCTTGACTCTACACCTTGAATTGCTACCTCTACCCAAGCTTGATCCCTCAGCCCTTTTGTTTAGTTTAACGTCCTCTCTACTTCTCTAGTTATGCGATTTGCAAGGACACTTGTCCCAGCAAGGTTCAGGTGTAAACTGTCCCAACAGTACAGCCCCCACTTTCCCCAGTACTGGTGCCAGTGCCCCACAAACCAGAACCCACTTCTTCCACACCAGTCTTTGAGCCACGCATTTGTCTCTCTAACCTTATTTTCCCTATGCCAAATTGCACGTGGCTCAGGTAATAATCCAGAGATTATTACCTTTGAAGTTCTGCTTCTTATTTTAGTAACTAGCTCCTCATGCTGACTTTGCAGGACCTCTTTCCTAGTTCTACCTATGTCATTGGTACCTACATGGACCACGACAACTGGATCCTCCCCCTCCCACTGCAAGTTCCCCTCCAGTCCTGAGCAGATGTCCCGAACCCTGGTACCAGACAGGCAACACAGCCTTCTGGACTCTCACTCTTTGCTGCAGAGAACAGCGTCAATCCCCCTCACTATACTATCCCCTACTACCACTACATTCCTGTTTGCTCCCCCAGCTTAAATGGCTTCCTGTCCCACAGTGTCATGGCCCAGCCAGCTCATCCGCCTTGCAGACTTCACTTTCATCCACACAGGTTGTGAGCACCTCAAACCTGTTTGACACTGGCAAAGTCTGAGGCTCCTCTCCTACTGTCTGCTCGGTCCCATTACCTGCCTCCCTGACAGTCACATCCTCCTGTACCTCACTGCTGACCAAAACAGATGACCCTCTTCTGAGAGGTGTGACTGTCTTCTGGAACAAAGTGTCCAGGTATTTCTCCCCCTCCCTTCGGCTTCCAGATCAATAATCCTGATCCAGAATTCCTAAAGCTGCCTACAGTTCCTGCATCATGGATTGCCTTGGCGTCCAAAAGCTCCCACACCCCACAGCTGCAACATAACACCTGTCCCGCCATTCTAACTTATGTTATTTAGTTAATTTACTTTAAATACTTTTTGCTACAGTTTCCTGTGCTTATTGAATGTTAGTGCCACTCACAACTAAAGATTATATGCTTCTTAACTACAAGGTATGTGTTTTGATGTTTGTTTTGTCATGAAGCTATTAATGGATATGGTATTATTGGAAAATATTTTTCTTTTAAAATAGAGGTTTAGTCTGTGGGTGTGTCTTAATTGGATTAAAGCCAGCCAGTCTGGGTGCTTTGATATGTACTAGTTTTGACATGTGGGTGAAATAATTTTTTGAATACAGCATTCATGAAGTGGGGTGAAAACTGACACCCATCTAGCAGACAGCAAGCAATATGTTTATATTACTAATAAAATTGGTTCTATGAAAGGGATTTATTGTTAGAGAGGTTTAGTTCAGAGGTTGTTGATACAATGAAAATTAACATTCAATGGGCAGAGGTAGGTATAACTTTAACAGTTTTCGGGTGTGCAGAGCAGAGGCAATGGGAGATCAAAGCAGCTGTAAGACTCTAACTGAATCCACAGGAACCAAAGTGAAAAGAACCTCATTTTGAATTCATAAGGTGAAAGTGCTTTGCCTGGTGTTTGGTTAGATCTATGAGTTGCTGTTGCCTTAATGGAGATTAGTTTGGGAATCTGTTAAAAGTTATGATAGCAGTACTGGTCACACCTCCTCAGGGATGTAGTAAGGCTTTGCAGAACCTGCCACACCTGCCAGGTTGTGGGAAAACCACAACCTGCAATAAAACCTGCACCTTTGATTCCCATGCCGGCTTTTGGGGAATCATTCAGCAAGGTGTTAGTGGACTGGGTGAGGCCCTTACCCAAAACAAAAGGGGCCACGGGTATATCCTTACCATCATGGGCGTGGCTGCCCGTTTCCCATAGGCAGTTCCCCTGAGAACCATATCTGTCAATGGTGAGGGAATTGACCCAATTCTTTACCAGGTATGGTCTACCCACTGAGATCCAGTTGGACCAGGGCTCAAATTTCATGTCCAAGATATTCCAGTAAGTCATGGGTAACCTGGGCGTGACCCAACTGAAGTCTTCAGCGTATCACCCGCCGTCTCAGGGGGCGCTAGAACGGTACCACCAAACCCTAAAAACAATGATCAGGGCACACTCCCACGTGTACCCCTGTGACTGGCATAAAGGACTTGGTTTCCTTCTGTTCTCTACCAGTGACTCACCCAATGAGTCCACCAGTTTACCAGGTTTACTCCGTTTGAATTAGTTTATGGGCACCATGTGCGAGGACCTCTGAAGCTAATCAAGGAGGAGCTCTCCATGTTGGATTACATAGCCGTGTTCCGGGAGAGGTTCATGGGAGCCGGCGGGTGGCCCGAGAGCACTTGGAAATCTCCCAGGCGACTATGAACAAACAGGCTGACAGACACGCCAAGACCCAAGCCTTTCGGCCAGGAGGCTATGCGTTAGTGCTCCTACCAATACCAGGTGAACCCTTACAGGCCTGGTTCAGTGACCTGTACAGAGTGGCAAAGCAACTCGGCAAAGGGAACTATCTAATTGAGACCCCAGATCAGGGGATAAGGCAAAGGATGTTTCATGTCAACATGATAAAGCGATATCACAGCTGAGAAGGGACAAGCAGGTAACAGTCTGTCCCCGTGTCACCGACCTGGAGGAGGAGGGTAGCAGTGGGGATGAATTGGAGAGAGACATGGGTGAGGTTCAAATTGAACCCCCTACTACCCAACTCACCAATACAGAAATACTAGCCAACCTAGACTCCTTGTTCTCCCAATTAGGTGCAGAACAGCAAGCAGACCTGACGAGGCTGCTCACTGCATTTAAAGGCTTGTACAGAGACAAGCCAGGCTGCCCCACCCCAGCTCCACATGCTGTGGATGGGGGAGAGGCCCCTCCCATAAGGCAACATCCCTACCGTCTAGGCCCAGAGAAGCTGGCCCAGGTCCGGGATGAGATTAATTACATGCTGTATCACCAAATAATAGAGCCCACCAGCAGTAGCTGGAGCTCCCCAGTGGTGCTCGTGCCCAGGCCGGACGGCTCCACAAGGTCCTGCATTGACTACCGAAAAGTTAATGCAGTGACCAGAGCCGACCCCTACCCGATACCCTGGCTGGAAGACAGCATAGATAGGGTAGGTAAAGCAGCCTATATCACAAAGATAGATTTACTCAGGGGTTACTGGCAGGTTCCCTTGATGGCCCCAGCGAAGGAAATCTCTGCCTTCATGACTCCAGACGTTGGGTTATACCCTTTAGTCTCCCAAATGCCCCAGTTGCCTTTCAAAGGCTGATGAACTAGCTAGTGGCGGGCATGTCCGATTGCATCATGTACCTGGGCAACCTCCTAGTGTACAGCAACACATGGGAAAACCAGGAAAGAGCAACTGGAATCTCTCTTCCAGGGAGTACAGTCAGCTGACCTAGTTTTCAATCTTTCAAAGAGCGAATTCACTAAGGCTAAAGTGGCCAATCTAGGGCACATAGTAGGTCTACGACAGGCCAAGGCTGCCAAGGTACAAGCTGTAGCTTAGTTCCCCATACCCATCACAAAACAGGAAATCATAATGTCCTTGGGGATGTGTGGGTTCTACTGTAAGTTCGTTCCAAACTTCAGCACAGTGGCCTCCCCACTGACAGTCCTACTACAGGAACAAGCAAAGGTAGTATGGACCAAGAAATGTCAGGCAGCCTTCGAAAAGCTGAAGGCCATTTTTATAGGCAAGCCCATGCTCGCAGTCCCCGACTTTAATCAGGCATTTAAAGTAGCCGTGGATGCGAGTGATATTCGGGTAGGGGCTGTTATCCTGCAGGAGGATGAGTCTGGAATGGAGAGACCAATCAGGTACTTCTCTAAAAAGCTCAACAAGCATCAGAAACGGTACTCCACAGAAGAGAAGGAAACTCTCGGTTTATTTCTGGTCCTCAGACACTCTGAGATATATGTCCGAAATGGGTACAGGGAAACCACAGTCTATACTGACCACAATCTGCTAACTTTTGTGGAAAGGTTTAAGACCCAGAATGCCAGGTTATTCCACTTAAAAATCACCCACATTCCTGGGAAATCAAATGTGATTCTGGACACCTTATCCAGAACTTAAAGAAGCCCAGTTAGAACCAGAAAAGATACATTGACCATTACTAAAAGAATGAATGTGCGTATGAGATTGTTATTCTGTTTATAAGTTTTTCCCTTTTTTGTATCTCATTTCATTCCGGGCAGGAGGGAAAGTGTCAAGATAATGAAGGAAAAAGCAAAGAATTGTGTGCGGAAATATTGGATTTAAATATTGTTACAACACAGCAGTTGGTAAAGGCTGAGTTGTTTAAATCCCGGAGGGAAACTTGCACAACTGTTGTAACCTATATTTTCAATTGGTACGTTTGAGATGCAGCTCTGAATTCAGGAATAAGACCACCAAGCCTCAAGAGGTTTTTTTATATGCAAACTAAATTAAACATTTATTAGTTTAACAACAAATTTAACGCATACACATGGCTTCAAATTACTACCATAATAACTTTTAAACAAATCCCCAAATTAATCACTTCCAGGTAAATCTTCATCAAGGCAACAATAACCCACAGATTTTATGCAGACACCCAGGCAAAGTACATTTGACACTATGAATTCAAAGTGAACTCCCTTGCAATATGGTTCCTTTGCAGTCACAGTTGTAGGGCTTACAGGCTGGTTAGATCTTAAATGTCTCTGACTTACACACACAAACTCCTTTCTGTTTACACCTAGCTTCCCCTTTGAATGTAAATTTTCCATTGTATTACTAGATTTTTTAATTTTACCTCCCCTAACAATAATCCTTTCATTCCACCAATTTTATTAGGAATATAAACACATTGCTTGGCGTCTCCCAGATAGGTGCAAGATTTCACCCATTCTTTTGAATGGTTTATTCAACATATGCAAATTTACACTTTACCTTCTCCTTCTTACATTAATCTAATTCTCAAATGACTATACATCAAAGTACCCAGACTAGCTGGCTTTAATCTAATTAAGCCACACACAGACACACGCACATAGACACAGGCCCTACTGCAATTCCAATTTAAAAGTAATTTCCAATAACATTATAGACATTAATATTTCTTCATGACAATATTGGACTTTAAAAATAAGGCCTGAGTTTTTAAAAATGCACACAAGTCACTGGCTGGAATGATGCAGGGTGACTCCCTAAGGGGTAATGGGACCCCACTCTGTTGCCAGACAAGATGCTTCTAAAGACATCCAGAAACTAATTGCTCCCTCTGGTAGAGCCAATGGGACAAAATGGGAGATGAGGTTCATCTCATTAAGAAATCCTGTGAGCAACTCCCAGGCAGATTTGTGAATTCGCTTCCCACTTAGAATATGCAAAGAAGGGGTTAAAAGTGCACTGCAAAGCTGCTCCGGTGTCTGTCTGTTGGTGAGTGTTCTGAGAGAGAACAAATGCTGAAAGTTTGACTCAGAAGTAACAGCCACACACTGACCTAGTTTTCAATCTTTCAAAGATCAGGTTCACTAAGGCTAAAGTGACCTATCTAGGGCACATAGTAGGTATCCCAATCTCTCTCCCTCTCTACCGAATTCAACACTACTGGAACCTCGTCTGGGAAAAAGGTATCCGCGAAAGGGGTCCTTTTGAGATTAAATCTTGTTGCGACAGACAGAAGGGGGGTCGGGGGTGGGGAGGTGACTGAATAAAGACAGGGAGCCAGTTCATCCCTCCTCACCCGGGCATAACGATTTGAGGATGTCCCAGCCAGACGGTAACAAATTGAGGGGCCTCGCCTGAATCAGCACATTTGGGGGTCCTCATTTGGGGGTGGGTCAGAACAAGATATGGAGATGAGGCAGCCTCACATTCAGTAATGAGGGGAAATTCCTCTAGACAACAAACTTGGAGACAAGAATCTGTAGAGGATTCTGCAGCTTCAGAAGTGCTAAAGATTCTGCCGCAGCTTCTACGCTGACCTCCAGCTCTGGAGGGAAGGCGAGTTCCAGCTGGGACTGAAGTATGAATGGCAATTGACTTTCAACCTGGGAAGGTACCAGCTCTGTGGCAGTGTGATCCTCTCTGGATTCAAACAAGGCATTCCCTGTGGAAGGCTCTGCATGGACAACAGGAGATAAAGTAGCCAATACATCAGTAGCATCAGTGGAACTAAGATCTGAATGCTACTCAGCCACTAAAAACTTCTTCTAAAAAGACAACAGAGACCTCATATGCTGCATCCATCAACTGGAAAGATGAATCGTTCTCTAGGATTGCAACCTCCAAGAGGTCACACAGTGCTGCAAGGGATTCTCCCTCATTATTCTCTAGGAAAAGCCAATTCAGGTTCAGCAGGTCTTCCTGGGATGGTCACCTTCTGTAATCTGCAATCTCTGGCCTTATTTCATGAAGAACTGAGAGATTCATAACTTGAATCTCCACCCGGGGTCTAATAGATGGCGTCTCTGTGAAAGAAAGGAACTTGCTGCTGAGTGTATAAACTTCCTCAGCTTCTGAAGACTTAAGATTTACTGCTTCTAAATAAATGGTTGAAGATTGTTGCATGAAAGACAATGAGCCGTACAAATGATGAGCATCACTTAGTTTTCCTAGCATTCCTAGAAGAATGCCAACATCACCACTCAACAAGGATGTATGGGCCTAGAACAAAAACAAAAATACCTGGAAAAAATCAGCAGGTCTGACAGCATCTGCGGAGAGGGATACAGTTAACGTTTCAAGTCCAAATGACTCTTCATCAGATCCTGTCAGACCTGCTGAGTTTTTCCAGGTATTTTTGTTTTTGTTCTAGATTTCATCCGCAGTATTTTGCTTTTATGTGTGGGCCTACCCTGTCAATGGAGTCATGTGAAGCCTCGGATGTCTTGCCGAATTAGAGCCCAAATAAATGCTCGAATCTTGACTTACCTCGCATACTGGACCGCTTGATCCAATGTAAGATATCTTTAGTCTGCAGAAAGTCAGAGAGTTTTTCATTCCAGATACCCACGACTATGCAATCATGGGTTAGCTTGTCTTATATCTGTCTTATATATACAGCCTTATATCCGCAGGGACTAGTTAGGCAATATAGGATGGTTAGGAATAATTCAATCGATTCCCCAGGTCATCATGGGTGCTGGTTAAAATGTGCTCATTCAATTACTAGGTTTCACATTGGGCTAAAATAACTGTTAAAGGCTTTAATAGTGGAATCAAAGTCTGCAGTAAACTCCTACACACCCTGTCGTCTGCTACTGGACCTACCACATAAAGAAAGGAACTGACTGAAAGCTTTTGTTTCTTTCCATGAGGCCCGATTCTGCCTGAGACTAGAGAAAATGGCATTTCCATTACTCCCACTGCTGACCTCACTGCGGCCCTCCAGGCAGGTCAAACAGGCGGGGCAAGGGCAGGGATGGCTCACCCAGTATGGTCAACATTACCTCTCTCCAGGGTGCCTCCTCCATCCGCCTATTTCTTAGGAGCTGCTTTCAAAGTTTTCTTCACTCTGAGGTTCCTTCAATAACATCAATGTGTTTTTTTATAACGATGTCTCCACTTCTGCTACCATGTTCTGAGATGGTCTTGGGCTCTAGGCATGGGGCTTGGTTAGTAGACAGACTGTGGACATACTCTGGTATCTGCTTAACACTTACTTACCAGTACTTGTAAGCTTCCTCAGAAGCTGAAGCAGTCCATTCCCACACGCAGCAAGATCTGGACAACGTTTAGGCTCCGACTGATAAGCGACAAGTAACATTCACAACACACAAAATGCCACACAATGACTATCTCCAACACGAGAGAATCTAACCATCTACCCTTGAGGATTAATGGCATTACCATCACTGAATCCCCACAATCAACATCCGGGGGTTACCATTGACCAGAAACTGAACTAGGCTGACTGTATAAACACTGTGGCAACAAGAGCATGTCAGAGGTTAGGAATTATGCAGAGAGTAATTCACCTCCTGACTCTCCAAAGCCTGTCCACCATCGAGGCACAAGTCAGAAGCATGATGGAATACTCTCCACCTGCCTGGATGAGTTCAACACCAACAACACTCAAGATGCTTGATAACATTCAGGACAAAGCAGCCCCCTTGATTGGCATCCCATCCACCATCTTAAACATTCACTCCCTCCAATGCAAAATGGCAGCAGCATGTGCCATCTACAAGATGCACTGCAGCAACTCACCGAGGCTTCTTCGACAGCACCTTCCAAACCCGCAACCTCTACCACCTAAAAGGACAAGATATCACCATTCCTTCACTGTCACTGGGTCAAAATCCTTGAACTCCCTTCCTAACAGCACATGGACTGCAGTGTTTCAAGAAGGCAGCTCGCCACCACCTTCTCAAGGGCAACTAGGGGATGCACAATCAAAATGTTAGCCTAGCCCATGTCCCATGAAAGAATGAGAAAAAACAGGTTACAGAGTATGCATGTTGTTCCTAGGCAAGATTCTAACCCCTCTCTGTCAAGAGTCTAACACACAACTGACTGATATCAGTGGTACATCATCATCTACATCATACATTAGCATATCCCATCTGTTAATCCTTTATGCTACACGTTGCATCATCAAAATAAATGTAAGAATGGTGACAGTAAATTCATATTTGAAGGGAAGATTCAATGCTTGCAACCCAGATAACTTACACAAGATGTTTTCCATTCTGTGGAAGAATTAAAAGACTTTCTTCTGCCTGGGTGCATGCTGCTATTCAGTATAATTATTTCATAGACGGGGTGTAATTGGATTCTATTTTATCAGTAATTTCACAGGGTAGAAAGATCATATGACCCCTGGGCAACAAAGTGGTATGACCGGGCAACATAGGTCTTCACTGTCAGTGAGAAGCATTGGAGTCCTCAGGTGTCTCTGTGAAATACAACTTTTAAGAGGCCAGAGGACAAAGACTGAATGGTTCATAATTGTATCCGTGTTTTTTTGATCAGCAAATCTGCAGATTCTGCTGATTGCTGCTTCTCACTACAATATATTTTCAATATCTACTGTGCAACACTACTTTATCACGATATTTTGATACCTTGAAAAATCAAAGGCACCAAGATAGAATGGGATAATAGGTAAGTAGACAATGAAAAAGACTCGATAACCATCTGCAGATTACTGATTCACTATGAGCCATTATGCACTCCTGTCCCGGCAATTTCGCCCCACACAGCCCGCTCACAGTAAACTTCCCTTAGCAACAAAATAAATAGAACCCCAGCCATGATTCCACCCTCTGTTCCCCCAGAAGCTGTCATACAAATTGTATCGCACACTGTATTTACAGCCTATCCACAGGTTCCATACGATGTTGCATTACATTTGTACAAAATAAATGTGTAAATAGTATTTTTTTTAAATGCTAATTGTTGTTTGAAGTGTGAGAGAAACATGCAAATTAAGTGGAAAAATGTAATTAATAAATAAGAAAATCCAACAGCAAATAAAAAGAATGTGACAGTAAAATACCGAGAGAAATCAATTCTAGAAGCACTTAACCCATGGGATTGGGTTCCTATGAAGACCTTTTTATGGTTAAGCCATTGATGTTGTTTCTCTGGGACTTTGATGGATTTTTTTTGCCAAAGTTACAATGGATGATCGGGAATCCTCACCAACCACCCCCTCACCCCCAGAGAAATTTCAGTCCCACAGTGTGACCACTTTCTGCTAGACTTTAAACCGGATGGTGAAGGGTGGGATAAACCTAGGATGGAGAAGCGATTTCTAAACCCTTTCTTTAAGCAATCTCTTGGAAACAAATAGGCATTTTATCCCCAGGCATTGCAAAAGTAATTAAACAGGTGATAGTGAGTCAATACCCTGATTTACATCACTCCCAGCTTTTAGATTCTTACAGTTATTTTGATGAGTTTCACAAGCCTCTGAAACATTATCAGACATCAGAATTGTGTCTACTTTAAGGCACTATGACAATTTAGACTGCTATTTATTTGCTGGTTTAAATTCAAAAGAAAATCTTGAGAAGTGTACAGTATTTAATTTTTTCGTACTAAACCTTAAGTGTGAACCTCCCCCCCTCATCCCGCACTGTCAGTTCTGCACCCCCTAAGCACACCCCCTCTCCTCGCCCCCAACACAAACACAGCGTCCACTTGGCTCTGACATGATTACATGGATTTCAATTACCATTTTTCAACCAGGTTTTAACCAAGAACACTCTCCTGACAGTTACTGCATCGCTGTTACTGACCTGCGGGCAGTTTCGTGGTTTGCTGTCGGACTTTTCAAAAAGCACAAAACTATGAAGCTGCCGAAAGGTCAGAGGTGGCAGCAGTTTCTATTCGTAGCAACCGTCAGTGAAACCGGCCTGAAAGGCTGGCTTTAAAAAAAAGGTCTGTCAGCTGTAAGCCGGTCGTTCAGGTCTGAGTCCCTAGCTGCTCAGTCCAGACGATGAGAACTCTGTTTACAACACTGAACCTGGCCCCTGTAGCCCCCGGGCCCTGGTGGTTGGTGCCGTCTGCACCCCTCTCTCCCGGGCCCTGGTGGTTGGTGCCGTCTGCACCCCTCTCTCCCAGGCCCTGGCTTCGGAGTGACCTGAGGTCAAGTAAAATGCTAAAAGGAACTAAAGTTCTTCTCAAAGGTGAGAATTGGCAGAGGGCCAGTTTGTTTAAGCAGCGTTTGGAAAGATTCAATGGGCATTTGAACCGGCGATGTGAGCAAGTCTGAGAGGGATCGTAACAGGCAAAGAGAAAGTGAACAGGAAACCAATGGAGGAGGATCAAAGCAGAATCTGCCTCAAGTGAAAAGAGGAGCCCAGCACCCGGGCCCCTCCTTGGTGGTTGGTGAGACTGAGATTGGCACCGGCTCCCATTCCTCCCCCATGGATCAGCACTTCAGCAGTCCCCGGAAGGAAGAGGCCACAGATTTGATGCTGAGCTGAATGTTCCTGTGACTGTCTGTCCCAGCCCCTATGCTACATGCTCTTTCTGCCCTGTGCTGATCTGGAGCTGGGTTTCCTGCCAGGCAGCTGTGCTGGGGTCTGCAGGCTGCATTTTGGTAAGTCTAGCCGAACATGCTATGCCCCTGTTGATCACCCTCGGCATGCCTTCTCTCATGGTGTAATGTGATCGAGATGCTTCTGAAGAGCTACCCGACATTAGAGTTAGTCTGATTATCACAACTTGCTGCCTGGTGTAGTGTTATATCCTCACTCAGGGATTGGAGCTTCAGCAACCCTCTGACAAAGCAGTGCCTGAGCCTCAGTGGATAGGCAGCAGTTAGTAGGCCATACCTGAACTGCCTGCCATCCCTCTGTTAGTTCTCTTTTTCCAATAAACAGTAATCTCAGGTGGTTCACATTGAATTGTAAAATGATACAGCGCAGAAAAGAGGCCATTCAGCTGCTCTAGTTTCTGTTACCATTTCGGTTCATGTCCCTGCTCTTTCTCCTTGACCCTGCAAATGCTTCCTTTTCAGGCCTATATCCCGTTTCCTTTGGAATATTACTATTGAAACTGCTTCTACCACACTTTCAGGCAGCGCACACTAGATCATAATAACTCATTACTTAAAATAAAATTCTCCTCATCTTCCCTCTGGTTCTTTTTGCCAATTACCTTAAATCTAGGTCCTCTGGATATCAACCTTTCCGCCAATGAAAACAGTTTATCGTTTATTCTATCCAAATGTTTCCGAGTTTTGAACACATGAATGAAATTTCCCTCTGCTCAAAGGAGAACAATCCCAGCTCCTCCAGTCTCTCTGAGTAACTGAAGTCCCTCATCCCCCTGTGAGCATTCTGGAAAGTGCCCACTACACCCTCTCCAATGTGTTTGCTACATTTCAGAGTAACTCCTTCAAAAGGACTTCCTCAGCTGCAAAGCACTTTGAGACATTCTGGGGTTGTGAAAGGAGTTATCTCAATCCAAGTCAATCTTTTTTTTTCCTATCTATTAAAAATTACATGTAAAACACGTGACTGAACAAAAAGTATGATGTAATATAGGCTCATCAGTGAAGCTAACTTCAGAGGCTCTAGGCTTCAGTTCTGGTTTAAACTTTATATGTGGGACTAATCCTTTACCAGAAAAAGAGTCATTTGTCCTCAGATGACTCAGGCTGCGGTTCCAAAGGAAGTTTGGTTGCTCACCACCAATCGAACTGTGAATCCTACATGGTTTAAGCAAAATGTTTCCCAAAAACTTCCCATTATTAAACGTTGATGTTTTGTATGAAATGCCCAACCGAAAACAAGAATTCAAGTATTTTAATTCCACTTATGGTTTGAAATATAAAGCTCAGGCAACCTCCTGATAGAACCGTTATTAGAAATGTATGTATCTGGGTAGTGGTTTAAAAACACAGGAAGAGGGCACCTGCAGAGCAGACACCAAAATATACTGCTGCTTCATAGAGCGTTTTTGCAGTTCCAAATTACTTTATTCAATGAGAAGATAACTCATGAATTAAAGATTGTTGTCCTGCCTCTATTATTGTGATGCCCCAGATACTGTGGGTAGCCATCACATACAATTCCTCACTGTGGGTCGGTGCACACTATAAGTTCCAGAGGAAGAGATACAGAGAATGTTTTCCACAAACCGTTTTATTACCGGACCATCCCCACTCTTGCCCCACACACACTAAGACTGGAACCCACGATTCATTCTTGTGCACTTCAAGCCTTCTTTAACCCTCTTAGAGGTTTAGAGTTACTGGGAGTTTGTAGCCATCTTTGCATTCATTATGCTATATGGCCTGACCTTCAATCAGACCGTCACTATAGGGGGAATTAGTGTGATCTATAATACTAAGAGGAAAGTAGAGGCTGCAATTCTCCAGGGGTGTTGTTGTCCTGTATTGTACATTATCTCCCACCAGGGCTGATCACTCAGGGTGGTAACAGGCCACTCAGTATTAACATTTCATTGCTGCTTCTGCCCCAGATGTTTTTCAGTATAGATTTAAGCTTCAGAGAAAGGGGCGGAATTGTATGGTCAAAACGTCTTGTACTCTCTGCAGGGTAACCTTTACTATAATTTCTCCAACATTGTGGCCCTTACAAAGACTGTATTAGTATTAGTCAGGTCGGTGGGCATGAAGGAAAATGTTGCCCACCTGATCAGACAGGAGCGCCCTCATGTGTGTCTGCAAGTGTGTATGTCTGTGAGTCAGAACGGCACTAAGTGAACTGCTCATTTGGAGAGCCAGTGCAGACATGTTGGGCCAAATGGCCTCCCTCAATGCTATAACCTTCTCCGGAGGTCCCCAGCATCACAGGGGCCAGTCTTCAGCCAATTTGATTCACTCCACGTGATACCAAGAAACAGCTGAAGGCACTGGATACTGCAGAGGCTATGGGCCCTGACAATATTCCAGCAATAGTCCAAAACTTGTTGCACCCCTAGCCAAGCTGTTCCCGTACAGCTACAGCACTGGCATCTACCTGGCAATGTAGGAAATTGCCCAGGTATGTCCTGTATACAAAAAGCAGGACAGATCCAATTACCAGTCTGCTCTTGATCATCGGTAAAGTGATGGAAGGTGTCATCAGCAGTGCGATCAAATGGCACTGGCTTAGCAATAACCTGCTCACTGTCACTCAGGGTGGAATTTCCCGTGCCCTCTGGCGTCGGGCGTGTTCAGTGGCGTGACAGACAATATGGCCACATGGCCAATAATCGGTTTGATGACATCATGAAGCCAGTTTGCAATTGCCTGCTCTGCCCGTTAACGCTGGGCTGCTATTGGACATCGGAAACCTTATTGTAATATATCTACAAACCATGATAAGGCCAGCCCACCGGAATCATCCCCCCCGCTGCTGGATCGTCCGCCCACGTCGCTGGGTAAACACGTCGGCTCAGAACACGTCTAGACAGGTGTGACATGCAGAAAGTCAGGAATCACTGCCAGTCCCTGACTCACATTGTGGATGTCCAAGGAGCAGAAGAAGCTGGAGGCCGATAGCAACAGGACCCTGGAGGAATGTCCATGACCTGCTGGGTGGATTCTCATGGACATGGCTTCACCTCGAAGCAGCTCCCGGAAGTTGGAAAGTCACGGTTGAGGGTCTGCTCACCATGGATGATGGTCGAGGGGGTGGAGAGGAAGGTCCAGCTGTGTGGGGGAGAGGAAGATGTACCGGGTGGGAGAGGAAGGTCTAGGATCGACTGGGAGAGGAAGAGGTGTGGGGGGGGGGGTGGGGGTGGTGAGGTTAGTGGTGGGGGAACAAAGATGTAAGGGGGGGTTTGTGGGGGGAAGGAATATGGGAGCGGAGGAGAAGGTAACAAGGGAGAAGACAGGAACTGGGGACGTTGGTGTAAGGTGGGGGTGGAAGGTGTAAGGGAAAGGGTTTGGAGGAGGGAAGGAGTGCAGAGAGGGGAAGGGGTCCAGGGGGGAGGAAGGAGTCTGGGGGGGGAAGGAGTTTGAGGGGGTGGGGAGGAAGGAGTCCAGGGAGGGGGGAGGACTCCTGGAAGGGGGGAAGGAGGAAGGAGTTCGGGGGGCAGTCCGGGGTGGGGGGCGGAGAAGCCGAGACTGAGTAAACAGTAAAAACTGGGAATTACGAGTTTCTGGTTGGAATGTTTTTCTTTCTGGTTGGGAAGCAGTCAGGGCGGAGGAAGCAGTAAGGGTGTGTGAAGGAGTCAGGAATGGGGAAGGACTAAGGTGGGGGAGGGGGGCACACCGGGGGGGTGGGGGGGTGTAGGGGGAGGGGGAAGAATTAAGGGGGGGTCGGGGAGCCTGTGTGGGGGACGGATTCTGGAGGGGGCGATGTGCAGGTGAACATGGGTCCATGGCAGCCTCCTGGGGAGTGATCTGAGGGTGGGTGTGGTACAAGGGAATGGTGAGACTGACCGAGGGCAGAGTGAGGGTGGGAGAGTGGGAGGGCGGTAGGGTGGGAGGGTGGGAGGGCGGGAGGGTGGGAGGGTGAGGGTGCAGTGGAATCGGTAGAAGGGATGGCGAGGGTGGTTGGTGGGGAATTGGAGGCAGACACAGACCCTGGGGGTGGGAAAGAGGAGGTCGGGGAGGTGAATGTGGGAGCGGGTGGGATTTTCGGGAAAGATGGGAATGTGCACGTTCACCTGGACTTCCCCGAAGGAAAAGGGTGTGGCTGGTAGGTCACAGAGGGGAGGTGGTGGGTGATACTGGGGGTGTCGACAGTGAGGGGGGAAAGGAAATGGGTGACTGGGGGAGGGGAAAGGCCAGGGGAATGCAAGAAAAGACTGTATTACTACCATGTTTCCAAATCAAAAGTGTAATGAGAGTCGTGGTGGGTGGGATCAGGTGCTGCATGGGAGTGTGGTCAGTGGGTGGACGGATATACAGCTCAGCTCAGGTGGTCAACTGAAAGGGAACCCCAGCAGGCAGCATTGAAACCGCTCAGGACATTGAGATGAGTGTGAAACATGAAGGATCCGTGTGTGTGGGAGAGAGTTTACACGAGGCTCCAAGAGACCCTGCCACACACACACTTCACCCTCCACAATCACTCGTGGGCCGGTTACGTGCAGCTGAACAGCTGGTGGGGGGGATGCATTGGGAGGAGTCGGGAAGCCTGTCAATGAAGCTGAAAGTGAAAGTGAATATATTTCCAAATTGTAAAGTGATGAAATGTGTTCACCCATGCAACCAACTGTGATCAGAATTACTTAACTTTTGAACGCCTTAGACTTCTAGGTGCTGCCCTGACATCCGCAGCAGGGGTGCAGACAGTCTGGGCAGTGGTTGGCCCTGTTGCCTCTGATGACTTTGGTATGGGTCCTCTGGAGAGCTCAGGCCTTGAGGGCCCCGTCTTGCTTTGGCTGTCCTCCTGTGGGCCAAGCTGCTCCCACTGTGGTGACAGAGGGCGAGGTGAGGGGGTCACAGGCAAAGGGGACTCGGAGCGAGAGGACAGCCTCTGAGATTCTGGAGTGGATGACCCAGGGGTGTCCAGCTGCTGCTCCTCCTCCCTTCGGGTGCCCGAGGGCCACGGCCTGACTCCTTGAGGGGGAAGGAGAACCTAGGGGGCATAGAGATGCCCGTTTCCTTCTCGCGTCACCAGCGCAGGAACTTACCCACGGCTCCCGTGATGGAGTGCAGGTCTGTGCACATCTCCACGTTCTGCTGGACCAGGGTCTCCATGGCGTCTGCCATCCTCCTCATGGAGACCTCCAGACACACGCATGTGGGCACCACTTCATCAGAGAGCAGGCGGACGCACTCCTCAGACTCGTGTGCCACTCTGTTGAGGGCTTCCAACAGCTCTGTGTGCTGTTCCCCACCTTCTGCTGACTCTCCAGGATGAGTTGGGAGGCCGAATCCAGAGGCTCGTCATCTCACCCGGACCTCACAGGCGCCTCTTCCCCAGCAGCCCTCCGAGTGCCAGGGAGCTCGGCTGAACCTGCCTCCTCCTGCTGCGGACACGTGTCCGTGTGGTGACCACCAGATTGTGAACCCGAGCTTGCTCCAGATCGAGGTCCCGCTGAGGGGTGTGTCTCTGCGCTGGTGGAGGGTGTGGGTAAGCGCTGTGATGGGTCTTCCAGGCTGCTTATCTCCAGCTCTTCAATGGAGGAGGTGTCCTCTTGGCTGGAGGCGAGGAGGTGGATGGAGCTGAGGGACTGCCTGGCTGAGGGTGTCGGTCACTTGGCAGAGCTCCCTGTGAACCAAAGTAGAGATAATTAGTGCAGGGCAGCAGAGTCAAAAACAGGAGGGAGAGACACTCCCAGTTGTGTTGAGGGAGGGATGATGTGGTGTAGGATCCTCATGAGGGTGTTCACCGCTAACCTCACCGTCACCGCAGGCAGGGTCCACATCCTCACCACTCAACATGATGGCCGCTCCTCACAGTGAGTGAGGGGCCGAATGTGGGCAACTCCACCCCCGGGTCTGGGACCTCTCCTTCCTGTTGTGAACCAGTTTCTCCTGCATGGAAACAGACAGAGAGAGTGTGAGCAGGATGCATGGCACTGAGTGGAATGTTTGTGTGGTGAGAGGAGCCATGGACAGGATGAGAATGGGAGCTCCAGAGGATATGAGGCTGATGGAGATGTGAGGGTGTGTGTGAGAGTTAGTGGTGTTGTCCCTTGAGGTGTGAGATCCCTGTGGGTGTGTGATGGGTTTGTGAGTGTGAGAGTTGGGAGTAATGAAAAGAGTGAGTTACCCTGGCAGAATGGATGAGGCCAGTCATCCTGTAGTGGCACAGGGTGACTGTCCTCTTTTGCAGGGCATTGGCGCTGATCACCGCTGTCAGTGCCTCCTATGCTGATGTTGCTGCTCTTCCTGCAGCCGGAGGGGAGGTAGAGGACATCATGGCGAGTCTCCAGTGCATCCAAAAGGCACTCGATGGACGCGTCATTAAACCAGGGGGCTGCAGTCTTCTTGCCTTTCGGGGCCATGTCTTCAGTGCAGGAGTCCTGGGCTGGAAGCACTGAGAGGTGTGAGTGTGGGTGCATTTTAAATATGGTGCCCGGCGTGAGGAAGGGGTGAGGTGATGGTGTGGTGGGTGAATCGGATACCACCCGCCATTGAAACAGCCTGATTCCCGGGAATGCATAATGAATGCAGCGGGATTGGGATGATACGGGATGAGAAGCCGCTATTGCAGCCGGCGGGTAAAATGTGGTTTTTCCTGCCCGCTCCCGCCCTCAGTGCCAATCTGGGACAATTCCACCCGCAGTTTGGGTTCCGCCAGGGCCACTCAGCTCCTGACCTCATTACAGCCTTGGTTCAAATATGGACAAAAGAGCTGAACTCCCGAGGTGAGGTGAGAGTGACTGCCCTTGACATCAAGGCAGCATTTGACCAAGTGTGGCATCAAGGAGCCCTAGCAAAACTGGAGTCAATGGGAATCCAGGGGGAAAACTCTCCGCTGGTTGGACAAAGGAAGATGATTGTGGTTGTTGGAGGTCAGTCATCTCAGTTCCAGGACATCACTGCAGGAGTTCCTCAGGGTAGAGTCCTCAGCCCAACCATCTTCAGCTGCTTCATCAATGACCTTCCTTCCATCATAAGGCCAAAAGTGGGGATGTTCGCTGATGATTGCACAATGTTCAGCACTATTTGCGACTCCTCAGATACTGAAGCAATCCATGTCCAAATGCAGCAAGACCTGGACAATATCCAGACTTGGGCTGACAAGTGGCAAGTAACATTCATGCCCATAAGTGCCAGGCAATGACCATCTCCAACAAGAGACAATCCTCGCCCCCTTGACATCCAATGGTATTACCATCGCTGAATCCCCCACTATCAGCATCCTAGGGGTGACCATTGACCAGAAACTGAACTGGACTAGCCATGTAAATAGTATGTCTACGAGACAGGTCAGAGGCTAGGAATCCTGTGACAAGTAACTCATCTCCTGGCTCCCCAAAGCCTGTCCACCTTTTACAAGACACAAGTCAGGAGTGTGATGGAATGTTCTTCATTTGCCTGGATGAGTGCAGCTCCTACAACACTCAAGAAGCTTGACACCATCCAGGACAAAGCAGCCTGCTTGATTGGCACCCCATCCAATACAGTGACTCCTTCCACCACCAATGCACAGTGCCAGCAGTGTGTACCATCTACAAGATGCACTGCAGGAATTCACCAAGGCTCCTTAGACAGCACCTTCCAAACCAACGACCTCTACCATCTAGAAGGACAAGTGCAGCAAACACATGGGAACACCACCACCTGGAAGTTCCCCTCCAAGTCACTCACCATCCTGACTTGGAAATATATCGCCGTTTCTTCACTGTCATTGGGTCAAAATCCTGGAACTCCCTCCCTAACAGCACTGTGGATGTACCTACACCGCATGGACTGCAGCGGTTCAAGAAGGCAGCTCACCACCACCTTCTCAAGGGCAATTAGGGATGGGCAATAAATGCTGGCCCAGCCAGCGACACCCACATCCCGTGAATTAATTTTTAAAAAGCAGAGTTTCAGGTGAGTTTGTAAATGAACCTGAAAGACTACACATGAAAATATTAGTAATAATTAGCTCAGTTTTTGTGAAAACACCATTACCAATGAAGAAAGAGCTATTTTTACCCCCCTAGCAACGACATGCTCGAGAGGTGGAACAATTGCTGACAGCTGATAAAAAACATGGTCCCAGATTTTCACCTTCACATGGCTTCTAGGTACAGGAATATAGCCAAAAAATTGAGGCATTGACATGGTTTACACAGTAAAAATACACTGAATGTTGCAGTTGGAAGGTCTCTGAGATTACAAATGACCCTTTCTCTTGCCTGAATATCTTTTACACGTTCTTTTAATTTGTTTGTTTAACCCCCTTTATTATACCCTTGTCCTGTTTAAAGTGCACATGACTGAGCACGCTCAGTTTCAGTACCTTCGACGTGCGCCTCCTAATGTGCTCCCCAGTGAAGTGGATTTGGGATCCATCATTACTGGTCCTCGCACGTCACCAGGATTATAGGGCTATACAGAGCTTGTGATTGGATGAGACTTCCAGTTCTGATGACCTCCTCCACATGTGGACAATGTTAAACCCAACATGTGGACAGGAATTCTCTCAGGGGAACAGAATTACACAGCCAGAGTGGAGACAGATGTCAGATCCAGTGTGGGCTCAGGGCTGCTCGGAAGGGGGTTGGGTTCGGGCACTCCAGGTAGGGAAGAAATGGCTTCACTGAAAACTGCCTTACATCAAAAAAAAACTTCTCTTTAAACTGGAAATGGTCATTCTTAATATCTGTTATTACACCCAATGTAGAGGCTTTGAAAATAAAACTGACCAGATCCTACCTTACAGTACACACAGGTTAGGATGCCGTAGAGTAAGAAAGTTTATATTTTAATATCACATTTCAAGCCCTCATGTGGAACATCCTAAATAATGCCACAGCCAATTAGAGCTTTTGAATTCACTGCTCGAATGTAGGAAGTGCAGCAGCCATATTATGTGGAAAGCTCCCACAAACAGCAATATGCTTATCTACTATAAATAGTGACTCCTGCTCTTCTTTAAGCGCGGGTTGAGGGATAAATATCAGCCAGCACCCCAGATAGAATTCCCCTGCTCTTCTTCACCATGGGCCTTGGTTTAATGCCTCACCCCAAAGTGCAGCACGCCCCAGTGCACTGGAGTGTCAGTAACTAAGAGCAAATACTAGTGTTCTTCTTGAGGCCAGGACCACAAGCACTCAGACAAAACCCCTGCAAAATCGACACTGGTGGACTGGCCGCTGTGTCTGGATGTAATCGGAACCTGACAGCAATTCTAACCTGAGGGTGGACTGAGTGAGAAACCGTTCTCGATTTTCCTTCATTGGGAAGAGGAGTTGGAGCCAGTTGTGACCCAAGGAGTTTCTACTGTTTTGTGACGCCCTACAGACCCCACAAGCGAATACTGGACCCTCTTTCATTGCTGCAGGGTCATTCCCCTCTCTTCCAAATGCAGGGTTCCTATGGGACAGCTCCGAAGCCACTTACTGCCGGACAGACCCAGACGACATGATCTTCCTAAACTTCCCATCCGGAACAGTCTCAGATACTTGTTCAAATGCCTGTTTGATATCGGGTGGTACTGGTGTTTAATGAAAGGTGCCATTTATTGCAGCATGCCTCTTTAATCTTATATGGACAGGCCCTTGTTATAAACTCATCTGGCAGAAACAATCTTAACCCTTCATCATTTTAAACATCTCTAGCATCGTGTCTTATCTAATGAAAATCCTAAACTCTGCATGGTTTGCTTTTGTTCTCCCTTAGCTCAGTGGGTAACATTCACATCTCTGAGGCAGAAGCTTATGGGTTCAAATGCCACTCCTGAGACTTGCAAAGCCCATAATTCAGGCTCAAACCTCGATATTGGCTGTCCCTCGGTTCGAGGATGACGTCTACTCAGGTTAGTGGGTTTCTGCCATGGGTCTTCATGTGACTGAACAGGTCAATTCTCGACCCGCAGGTCTTGAGCAGGATGTCCCGTGAGGTAGCGGGATCCGGAGTGCAGGATTTACTTTGTTTTCTTTCTCTGCCGCCGCGCTGCCTCATCATGAAGACATTGGGGCTTGAAGTGTGCTGCAGCTTGATGGACAACCTGTTGACACTCTGAACAATTGGTACCAAGCTCCTCCCCTCCCATGTCCTGTACTCTCGACTCTCAAAAGACCAGTGTCCCACAGGAGGATAAAGAAAATGCTTCAAAGACACTCTGAAGCCCGGTAGCACTAACATTAATGGCTAAGAGGAGCTTTCTACCAATCACTCAAAATGGCTGAAGGTGGCAGAAATAGTAGAAACTGATCCATTGAATGGTGGATTGGGAGGTAAGGACAAGGGGAACCCTACTGTGGCTCTGGGCGGGAGGGGAAGGGCTTAGTGTAGAAGTGCGGGAAATGTAGTGGACACGGTCGAGGGCCTTGTCAACCACGGGTGGGGGTTAAAGGGTTAACATCAGAAACATGCATGATGCTGACGTGATAATGTCAGATCAACCTCACGTAAAAGTCCAAATGTGCTGTAAATAAAGAGTAATGGTTTTCAGAAACTACAGACTCGAGCAGCATACTTTGGGAGAATACAAGAACACAAGAAATAGGAGGAGTAGACCACACGGCCACTCGAGTCTGCTCCACCATTCAATACAACCATGGCTGAACATGGGCTTCAACTCCATTTTCCCACCCACTCCTCATTTCCCTTAATTCCCTTAGAGGCCAAAAATCTGCCGATCCCAGCCTTAAATATGTCCAACGATGGAGCATCCACAACCCTCTGGGATAAAGAATTCGACAATCTCCAAAACCCTCCCATCTAGAGCCCAATCAGATAACAAAGCAGGAGTGGGATCCTGGGTTGGGGAGAAAGGATATCTGCGAAGTACTGTTGTGGAAGTTGCACCAGTGGAACAGGTCTGATGGACACAGGGGAACTGGGAGAATGGAATGGAGTCCATACAGGGTGTAGGGTGTGAGGAAGTGTAATCGAGGTGGCTGTGGGAGTCAGTGGGCTTAAAATAGTCTATCGCCAGAAATGGAGAGAGAGAAGTCAAGGAAGAGAAGGAAAGAGTCAGAGATGGATCATGTGAAATTGAGAGAAGGATGAAAATTGACTGTTCAGTCACATGAAGACCCCTGGCAGAAACCCCTGACCCTGAGGAGTGAGTTATGCTCAGCAGTTAGAGAAAACAATTGAAGAGATATGTTTGAAGGGTGGGTAGAGACTGTGATGCAGATCATCTATTGCATGTCTTGTGATTGAAAGCTGGCTGGAGTTGAGCTCTTTACTTCACATATCTACTGAATCTTTAGCGAACCTTTTCCAAAAACATACTATAAAAGAAATGAGAGAATATTACATAGAATTTACATTACAGAAACAGGTCATTCAACCCAATTGGTCCATACTGGTGTTTATACTCCACATGAGCCTCGTCCCATTCCTTTTCATCTCATCTCAGCCTATCAGCAGAAGTTCTATTCCTTTCTCCCTCATGTGTTTATCCAGCTCCCCCTTAAATGTATCCATACTGTTCACCACTCCCTGTGGTTGTGAGTTCCACACACGTATGTTTGTATGTTCATATTCCTGCATATGAAGGACAATACTAGGAGCACTTTGCACTTGTTAACCCCAGCACAAGGGGCCGATTCTAACCCTGGGACAGCAAAGTGACCTATCCAGTGGTCAGCTTGTCCGGGAGTGGTAGCAGGGGCTGGAAGGTCAGTGGAAGCAGAGAAAAGCCAGGTGAGCCAGAGGCCTAAGGTAAGTGTGGGCGTGGGAGGGAGTGGGGGTTCTGGGATGGTCAGTGATTCGGATGGGGTTCAGGGGTTGGGGAGGGGGTTCTGGGCAGGAGAGGCCCATGCTGCTGCTCCTCCTGGCCCTACAACAGAAAGTCTGAAACCTACCTGAAAAGGTCACTCAGTCTTCAGACCTGGTGGTGGAGCTTGGCGTTTTGGGTTTGGGAATGCAACGCTGTACTGACTAACTGGCTTACCCATAGTCATGTGACTCTGCCATGAGGCACTCTGCCTTTGGGGGCAGACATCTCAAGATTAGTTCAATAAAGGTCTCTTGCAGACACATACTGAAGAAGACTGCTATCCTTGTACTTGAATCACGGTATACAGAAGTGAAGAAAAAAGAGGTTTTTAAACCCTGCTAAAGGAGCAGAGAAGATACTGATAACCCAGGAACACAGAAAGGTTCAAAGTTGCAAAAAAAAAGAAGCTACTGAAAAGAACAAAGGAAAACAGACAAAGGCTGGAAATGAGACAGCTCAGACAGGCACACAAATACAAATCTGCAAATCAAAAAGCTGCGGAAGAAAGGACAAAAGAAAAGCACACAAAGGCTAGAGTGAAATTACTGGTTGCAGAGAAAAGGACATAGGAAACACAGAGTCCGCAAGTAAAAAATATTGAGTGAGTAAACAATGGCTGTAGTAAATTTTCCAATCCCATCTCCAGTGGCATTGAAAAGTGATGCATGGCAAAACTGGCAATTTTTCCACTCACAATGGCAAAACTTGCAACAGACTTAATGAACAAGCCTGAACCAATAAGAGTAGCTACACTGTTAACACTGCTGGGGAAGGACTGCTACAAAGTGTATACCACCCTAAATCAAACAGACGAGCAAAGAAAAAAAGATGACAGAGATTATGAAAGCCTTGTTGTACCTTTTGAACCTCGGGTGAATGTTACATATGAACGTTATGTATTCAACACTAGAGTTCAGAGTGAAAACAAGATCATTGAACGAATGTGATGGTGGTAACACAGATAGCAGAATCATGTGAATTTGGACAGCTAAAAGATGATCTGATTCAAGATAGATTGGTCTTAGATGTGAGAGATCCCTCGGTGAGAACAAGTTTGCTGATAGATGAGAAACTGATGCTAAAGAAAGTGATGGACGTGTGTCGAAATGTAGAAGTTGTGAAACAACAGCCAGAGCATATGTATAGCACACAAACCAGGAGGTACATTCTGCTGAGAGACAGCCCAAGCAGAAAGAGTGGAGCAATCACGGACAAAGGGCAGAATACAACTGCTGTGGCAAACAGCATGCACAGGGAAAGAGGGACTGCCCAGCATGGGGAAAGCAGTGTTTTAACTGCAAGAAGCAGAATCATTTCACACACTAATGCTTCACTAGGAAAAGCAAAACAAGCTGATACAGATGGCCACTGGAGAGATATCAGCAGAGGAGTCTGGTGAAGAACAAACACCATATAACAGATTGGTTCAGTCAAGTTTATAGACAATAAATGGTTTGTGACTGTTACAATGACGGCCGGAGAGGGAGAGTATCAAGTGAACAAGCAATGTCAGATAGACGTACGTCTGTCATGTAACATCATGATCTTCACAGACCTATGTGAAGTGGCTCATCATGGCAATCTGAAAATGAAGCCCTCGAAAGTAAGGTTGAGGCTATATGATGGCACAAGACTCAGACCGAGAGGACAAGTTAATCTGAGAGCCCAATGTAATGGCAAGATGGAAGATCGGGAGTTCCAGACCGTAAATGGGACACAACGGCCGCACATCTCAGCTGGAGCAAGTCTAAAGCTCGGGCTGGTAACCATGAACGTACCAACAGAGAAAGGGTAACAAAAGGCTCCAGAGCCAGGGAGACAATATTCAAGTAAACCACAAGATCGTTGTTGACCACATCAGTGCAACAAAATGCACGAGCCAAAGGTAAACAAAGCAGTTCTACATGAAAGTGGTGCTGTCCAGTGACTAATGTCAAACCACACACAAACTGCTCTTCCAGTAGCAGAAAAGCTACTGAAACAGGTGTGAGTGAAAAGGTCAAGGTGAAACGACAGAAGCCAAATTTCAGTTTAACAAGGCTGCCAAATCATTACCAGAGCTGAGCATTGGAGAGCCAGTCAGGGTGCACGCCTTCAACACTCTCAACAGGAGTCTACCCACGTGGAAACTTGGCACATGCGTAGAGAAATTGTCACCTCGATCGTTCGCAGTGCAACTGAACAACCAAATATACCAGCACAACTGCAGGCAAATCAGACCAACTACCAAAGCTGCTCCTTCACAGCAATCGGGCGGTCAGGGAGAAGGGATCTCACCAGCTGTACTGAGTACAGAACTACCATCAATCCCAGAGGTCCACAAGTTCCCAACAACTGCAATGGAACAACAGCAATCACCAAGGCAACAAGTGCCACAGGAACGATACTCCCCGGACAAGAAACATCACCCAGACGGACAGCCAATGTCAACGTGTACCTGTTCCATTAAGAGACCTGCACGGTTTAAAGACTGTGTGTGAAATACACATGCAGAGACTGAATAGTTGAATAGTACAACAAACAGTTGTCAATGCATGAGAACAGTGGGCATATAGTGGGTAACTTGGGCAACTCACAGTCACACTGGATCATGCATGCAAATGTGCCTTTTATTCACTAGAAAAAGGGGGTGTTTGTATCTGTTTTTAATATGAAATGGGGGATGTTTGTATCATTTTTATATGAAAATGGGGATGTTAGGGATTTGGAAATGCAATGCTGTACTGAGTAACTGTCTTACCTTGGTCATGTGACTCTGCCATGAGGCTGCCTCTGAAGGCAGACATCTTAAGATCAGTTCAATAAAGGGCTCTCACTGACACACGCATTACCTGCTGTCCTCATACATGAACCCATTGGGAAGGGGAGGAGGAGGAGGCAGTGCAGTGTTTGGGGTGAGGGTGCAATTTGTTTGGTTTAAGATGGCACCGGGGTTCAACTGATACAATAGGATCTTAACTGCAACTAACTCCGATAGGAACCTCATACCACAGAAAAATACAGACATTTGAAACGTTGCTTGTTCCATTTTAACCTCCTCAGTGAGAGGAGCTAAGCTTTCCCCCCAAGGCTTCCTCTAGATTCTTACAGAACAGAAGGAGGCTAATCAACCCATCGTGCCTGTGCCGGCCCTTTGATAGAGCTATTCAATTCATCCCACTACCCCACCCCACCCCCGCTGCTCTTTCCCAAGTATCCTGCAAATTCTCCCCTTCGAATATTTATCCAATTCTCCTTTTGAAAGTTATTATTGAATTTGCTCTACCAGCCGTTCAGGCAATGTTTTCCATATCACAACAATTCAGTGTAAAAAAAATGATCATCTCCTCTCTGGTTCTTTTACCATTTGTCTTAACTGGTTAACGACCCTCCTGCCACTGGGAACTGTTTCTCCCATTCCAAACACTCCATGATTTTGAACACCTAGAGATTTTAGCTACAAGGTTAGATTGGAAAGACTGGGGCTGTTCTCCTTGGAGCACAGCAGGCTGAGGGGAGATTTCGATTGAGGGGAGAGGTGTATAAGATGCTGACAGGTTTAGATAAGGTAGACAAAGAAAAGCTGTTCCCATTGGCTGATGGGACAAGAACCACAGGGCACAGGTTTAAAGTTTTAGGCAAGAGATGCAGGGGGGATGTGAGGAAGAACTTTTTAACGTAGTGAGTGGTAATGACCTGGAACTTGCTGCCTACGAGGGTGGTGGAAATGGAGATGATGAATGATTTCAAAAGGAGACTAGAAGGGCAATTGAAGGAAATACATTTACAGAGCTATGGGGATAGAGCAAGAGAACAGGGGTGATCAGATTGTTCTATGGAGAACCATGGACTTGATGGGCCAAATAGCCCCCCTTCTGTGTGATGATGTCTCTATGCCATCTATCAAATCTCTCCTTAATGCTCTCAGCTCAAAGGAGAATAACCCCAGCTTCTCCAGTCTCTACACAGAATTGAAGAAACATGGTAATGTGTGAACAAAGAGCAAAGAACAAAGTAAAGTACAGCACAGGAACAGGCCCTTCGGCCCTCCAAGCCTGCGCCGATCATATTGCCTGTCAAACTAAAACATTTTGCACTTCCGGGGTCCGTATCCCTCTATTCCCACCCTATTCATGTATTTGTCAAGCTGCCTCTTAAACACTACTATCATACCTGCTTCCACCACCTCCTCTGGCAGCGAATTCCAGACACTCACTACCCTCTGCGTAAAGTGAACTTCTACAATGTCAGTTTACATATAAAGACATTGGGCTGGAGGGTGTGAGAAGCAGACAGTGCAATCCTCCAGCACCTACACTCCGGTATCCTCCAGTGCAATCCTCCAGTGCAATCCACCAGCACCTACACTCCGGTATCCTCCTGTGCAATCCTCCAGCACCTACACTCCGGTATCCTCCAGTGCAATCCTCCAGCACCTACACTCCGGTATCCTCCAGTGCAATCCTCCAGTGCAATCCTCCAGCACCTACACTCCGGTATCCTCCAGTGCAATCCTCCAGTGCAATCCTCCAGCACCTACACTCCGGTATCCTCCAGTGCAATCCTCAGTGCAATCCTCCAGCACCTACACTCCGGTATCCTCCAGTGCAATCCTCCAGCACCTACACTCCGGTATCCTCCAGTGCAATCCTCCAGTGCAATCCTCCAGTGCAATCCTCCAGCACCTACACTCCGGTATCTGAAAGCAGTATTCCATTACACTGAGGCTCATTAACAAGGCCAGTGACAGCTCCTTACCTCAACCGCTTGTGCGACTCTGGTTCAGGAAACATCCAATGAGACAAACTCAATAACTCTTGAATGTCTCTAAAGTTTGGACAAAGCCAGATTTAAAAAGAAAATATTGGACAAGTTTCAATTTGTTTTAAAGTTAGACATTTTGGGGCATGTTTAACATAAAGGACTGATATCAGGGTGGGGGTACATGCCAGGGCCTCCTTGAAACAGTCTGCCTGCTCCCATTGCTGAGGAAGACACAAGTAATGTCCATAGTGGTAAAACTTTTAAATTGCAAGCAGCAATGTTAGTGCATCAAGACGAGAGGTTTTCTCATCGTGTATGTGCGAGTAGGCTGGAATGGCAGCTTCTACACAGACTCAGATGGGACAAGAGTGAGAGGCCACTGATTTTACCTTCTCCCTGCTGAGTGAAAACCACCAGCCTTTCCCTTTAAGATCTCGAGTCCAAACCTCAATCCCGCAGAAAGCAAGAAATTGCTCAGGCAAAGAAAGGCACAGGTGGAAAACAATAAGGGGCAGGAGTCGAGGGAAAGATTGATATTGTCCACAGAGAAGGGGCTGGAGGAACCTCGCTTCCCAGAGGCTGGAGCGCTGAAGCCAATGAAGCAGCTGTTCATATGGTCAGCGTGGGCTCCAAAACACGACAATCACAGGGCCATCTGCTGAGCAGAGTTGCCCTCAGGGTGAAAGCTGACTCTGACCTTCAATAACTTTATACCTTTTCAGTTCCACCTTCTGCTTCCACTATGTTGTGTTTAACTCCGTTGGTATCCGGCCAGTCCATGACACAAAAGGTGTGTAAAATGGAGCCAGATATGTTAAACGTGAAAACGAGGACTGTGCTTTGGTCCGTCTGAACGGCCTTGACAATATCAGCAGCTCAGGTGAGTTGGTAGCACAGCTCGACAGCTGTGGGTTCAAGTCCCACTCAGAAACTTAAACACATAACCCAGGCTGAGATTCCACTGCTCTGAGGGAGTGCTGCGTCTTTCAATGGAGACATTAAAAGCGAGGTCCCATCTGCCCTCTCAGGCAAACATAGAAATGCTAAGTCACAATTTGAAGAGGTGCAGAGAAAGACTCCAGGCCAATATTTACCCCACAAACAGCATCACAAAAATAGATTTATCATGATCTCCTTGCTTTTTTTTTTGCACAATTTGGCTTCTGTGTTTCCTACATTACAACAGTGACTGCATTTCAAACGCACTTCATTGGCTGTAACCTTTCGGGATGTCCTGGAGTCATGAAGGGCGCTATATAAATGTAAGTAATTTCTTTCCTTCCTGCTCCTTCACTGAAGTCCATGCCTGCCCTCGCCAATTGCCACTGGTCCCTGTTCTCTAGAAACTCAACCTCAAAGTCTTTTCGCTTGTACAAATCCCCCCATTATCACTTCTGTAGCCTTACCTGCTGCTCTCCCAACTTCCCACCAGCCTGAGCTCCCTGCTTCCTTTCTGTTAACCCCATCACTGGTGATGAATCATTCAGTCACAGGGGGTTCTCTTTGTGTGAACACACCCTGGTTTGTAATCACTCCTTAAAATCCACCCATTCTCCATGTAACCATCACCTCCTTCAATCTTCCCCCGACCTCCTCCCTGGTTTCTGTAGTGACTTAGCGAGCGGGAGCTTCCAGCTACCGTATATCCTGAGCTCATCCGAAACCCGGCCATCTGTGTTATGAAGTGATGCCCCTTTATTTTTGAAAATATGATTTTACAGCTTTCAACTGACTGAAAATGTTGCAATTTGAACTGAGATAGAGTAAACTGTTTAAAAATGCAAAGTCACGTTTCAAGGTGAAGGGGAGAAGCCAACAAGTCACCCCAGGGGAGTGTGAAGAGAATGGCATTTTCTATCATCCAGATACCCAACGAAACATGTAACTGAGGAAGAGGCATTAAAGTGCAGACACAAACAGACACACCCAAAACCTTGTAGAAACACACAATGCGTGAAGTGTTTCAAGACAAGACCGCCAGCCACTAAAGGGAGATTGCAAGTGACTCAGGTGGTATCAAGAGAGACTTCAGCAAAGGAAACAAACTGAGGGCAGCTCGCTCCCTCCCTCTGTCCCCTTTGGGATAAACATGTCGCCCGGTTTGAGAAGCCAACTCTACCAGAAACCTACCAGCGAACTGAGATCTTGTATTAATTGCAACATCTTCTGACCACAACCAAAGAACCAGCTAACCCAAATCGGCCACAGCGTTTAAAATCTATGGCTCCAGGACACTTAGCCGTGTGTGTGTGTGTGAGTGAGAGAGTGTGTGTGTGTGTGCGCGCACGTGTGCGTGCATGAGTGTGTGAGAGTGCGAGTGTGCGCGCATGAGTGTGTGAGAGTGCGAGTGTGCGCGCGAGTGTGTGAGTGCGAGTGTGTACACGAGTGTGTGAGAGTGCGAGTGTGCGCGCGAGTGTGTGAGTGCGAGTGTGTGCACGAGTGTGTGAGTGCGAGTGTATGCGCGAGTGTGTGAGTGCAAGTGTGTGCGCGAGTGTGAGAGTGTGTGTGCGCGAGTGTGTGAGTGTGTGAGTGCAAGTGTGTGCACGAGTGTGTGAGAGTGTGAGTGTGTGAGAGTGTGAGTGTGTGCGTGAGTGTGTGAATGCGAGTGAGTGCGCGAGTGTGTGCGCGAGTGTGAGTGCGAGTGTGTGCACGAGTGTGTGAGAGTGCGGGTGTGTGAGTGCGAGTGTGTGTGCGAGTGTGTGAGTGTGAGTGTGTGCACGAGTGTGCGCGCGAGTGTGTGAGAGTGCGAGTGTGTGCGCGAGTGTGTGAGTGCGAGTCTGTGCACGAGTGTGTGAGAGTGCGAGTGTGCGCGCGAGTGTGTGAGTGCGAGTGTGTGCACGAGTGTGTGAGTGCGAGTGTATGCGTGAGTGTGTGAGTGCAAGTGTGTGCGCGAGTGTGAGAGTGTGTGTGCGCGAGTGTGTGAGTGTGTGAGTGCAAGTGTGTGCATGAGTGTGTGAGAGTGTGAGTGTGTGAGAGTGTGAGTGTGTGCGTGAGTGTGTGAATGCGAGTGAGTGCGCGAGTGTGTGCGCGAGTGTGAGTACGAGTGTGTGAGAGTGCGGGTGTGTGAGTGCGAGTGTGTGTGCGAGTGTGTGAGTGTGAGTGTGTGCACGAGTGTGTGCGCGAGTGTGTGAGAGTGCGAGTGTGTGCGCGAGTGTGTGAGAGTGTGTGTGTGCGTGAGCGTGTGAGAGTGTGAGTGTGTGCGCAAGTGTGTGAGAGTGCGAGTGTGTGCGCGAGTGTGTGAGAGTGTGTGTGTGCACGAGTGTGTGAGTGCGAGTGTGTGCGTGAGTGTGAGAGTGCGAGTGTGTGCGCGAGTGTGTGAGAGTGCGAGTGTGTGCGCGAGTGTGTGAGAGTGTGAGTGTGTGCGTGAGTGTGTGAGAGTGCAAGTGTGTGCACGAGTGTGTGCGCAAGTGTGTGAGAGTGCGAGTGTGTGCGCGAGTGTGTGAGAGTGTGTGTGTGCGTGAGCGTGTGAGAGTGTGTGTGTGCGCGAGTGTGTGAGAGTGTGTGTGTGCACGAGTGTGTGAGTGCGAGTGTGTGCGTGAGTGTGAGAGTGCGAGTGTGTGCGCGAGTGTGTGAGAGTGCGAATGTGTGCGCGAGTGTGTGAGAGTGTGAGTGTGTGCGTGAGTGTGTGAGAGTGCAAGTGTGTGCGTGAGTGTGTGAGTGTGTGCGTGTGTGTGAGTGCAAGTGTGTGCACGAGTGTGTGAGAGTGTGTGTGTGCGAGTGTGTGAGTGCGAGTGTGTGCGCGAGTGTGTGAGAGTGCGAGTATGCGCGCGAGTGTGTGAGAGTGTGAGTGTGTGCGTGAGTGTGTGAGAGTGCAAGTGCGTGCGTGAGTGTGTGAGTGTGAGTGTGTGCGAGTGTGAGTGTGTGCGCGAGTGTGTGAGAATGTGAGTGTGTGCGTGAGTGTGTGTGTGTGCGCGAGTGTGTGAGAGTGCGAGTGTGTGAGAGTGCGAGTGTGTGAGAGTGCGAGTGTGTGAGAGTGCGAGTGTGTGCGTGAGTGAGAGTGTGAGTGTGTGCGCAAGTGTGTGAGAGTGTGAGTGTGTGCGCGAGTGTGTGAGAGTGTGAGTGTGTGCATGAGTGTGTGAGAGTGTGAGTGCGTGTGTGCCCCAATGACTGCCAAGGGCATTCGGCTTGACATTGCATTTTTTAGTACTTTTTCGCAGTTTTAGTGGTTAATAAATTTGCTCTTTCTTTGAATCAAGAAAACCTTGTTTGACTGGCCCCTTATTGCTCACAGCTTAACCGGTTAAGTACATTCTGATTTGGAAAAGGCATGTTCTTGTGAGAAAGAAACAAGCTTTAGTTATGACAAACCGAGGAGGTTGAATAGAGGGGAACCAGCCCACCCTTTCTCACCTGGCCATAACACTCATATATCAACTCACACCCGCTTTTTACTCATTCACAGGTTGTGGGCTTCGCTGGCTGGACCAGCATTTATTGCCCATCCCTAATTGCCCCTGAGAAGGTGGTGGTGAGCTGCCTTCTTGAACTGCTGCAGTCCATGTGGTGTAGGTACACCCACAGTGCTGTTAGAGAGGGAGTTTCAGGATTTTGACCCAGCAACAGTGAAGGAACGGCTGATATATTTCCAAGTCCGGATGGTGAGAAGCTGAGGGCCTGCTCACCTCCCTCACGACACACTTCCCTGCCTGAGCGTTATCGTCCCAGCAACTATGCACATCACATGTTCACTGTTTGCTAAGCAATCACGGGATCAGCAGGTTTGATGGCGCTCTGATGGCTAGCACGTTTGAATCCACATTGGCAGCAGCTTTTTCTTTGACAGGACTGATCTGGGCCATTGGTAAGGTTTGGAATGATATCCAGCTCGAGATGACCTTCTCAGCCTCTCCTCCGTGTTGCATTTTCAGTGGGATCCAGGCTTTGTAACTGATCAGCCACGTAGGGGTCCAAGTTGGGCATGTCTCCCAGGACCATATGGTCGGCAGCACTTGTCACTTCAGCTGCAGCCTCACCACTGGTCATCTTTGTGTCCTTTTCCAGCACCAGAACAGGTCTCCTCACACCAGATACACCCCCAGGGTTTGTAACACACAGGTCACTCGAGGACTCTTCCTCACTATCCAACTCCCCCTCGCTCAAGCCGCTGCCCACTGACCCTTCAGGCTGTGCAATGGCGTCGAGTGAGCCATTCGCTCCCACATCATCCGCCAGGTTTTTGACCCCAAGCGACTCTCCTCTGTGAACTGTTTTCTAAATCTGTCCTCTGGCTACAGGTTCTACAGCAGAGGTGTGGCTGCCAGTTAAAGCCGTTTGATGGCTTTGTGAGGTTCAGTATCCCAGACATCCTGTAAATTATTCCAACCCTGATGTTCCTATTCCAGAGGAATACTCTTGTGCCAATCGGAAGATCCACCTTGTCAGCTTTGTGACTGTGTAGCGTCTTTCTTCACAGCTCTATTTCTTGGTCCTCTTGGATGCCATATCGAACGCCTTGTTTAGCCTCACATGATGTTTTACTGTTCACTCTCTCAACCTCTCCTGCACCTCCTTTAGAATTGTAACCTTTATTTTATGTTATCTTTCTGTGTTCTTCCTACCAAAATGAATTGCTTCACACTTTCCTGCATTAAATTTCATTTGTCACTTCTCCATCCATGTGTCTATGTCCTTTTGAAGTTCTACATTCTCCTCCTCACAGTTTTAAATGCTTCATCTGTTTTCTAAATTTTGAAATTATCCCATTTGCATCAAGTCTAGGTCAACAATATATACAAAGGAAAACCATGGTCTTAATGGAGGCCTCTGGGAAAGCCCCAATGTACCATCCTCCAGTTGGAAAAGCAACTGTTCACTCTTTGGCCCAGATTATTGCCATAACAGAGAGACTCTCACTGAAATAGGGTTTGGTAGGCCAGCTGTCTGAAACCCAGAGTGTGCAGATTAGAACATGAAAGAGGAGGTCTGAACTTGGTGGATTTGTTAGGATAGCCAAGATACCCTTTGGAGAGGTAAGGTACCCCATCGGATAGGATCCCAGGATACTTTTGTGAGAGGTAAGGCACCCTTAGTGATTATTAAAATTAAATATGATTATGCACCTTTTATGCACTAACTCATTGGAACAGTCAAGCTATCAAAGAACTGTTAAGCCGTCAAGGAACTATCCAGCTGTCAAGCAACTGTCAAAGCTGTCAATGAACTGTCAAAGGAGTGTCCAAGGATACTAGGTGAGTTGGCATGGAAGGGGTAAGGGCAAAGGTTATTAGGTGGGGACCACAGAGCTATGAGAGGCCATGGGATGGATAGGGGCATGGGTTGGCATAGGTTGGAATGGAAGGGGCATAGGAGTGTGAGAGGGGTGAGGGGGTGTGAGGGGTGAGGGTTGGAGGGCTGTTTTTTGTTTTAATCTTTTATTAATTTAGTGCCAAGTGCCAAGTGCCAACACAGTGCCAAGGCACAGAGGCAGGTCTTCTACCTAACCCGCCTCCACACCCAGCAGCCTCCACATTCCAGGGTCACCCACCCTGACTCATGTTTCAGCCCCCCACCCTCCTGAGCTGTGGGTGGACATTTTGAAAGGTCAGGTTTGCAAAGCCAAGAAATCTCCTGACTCTGCGCACCTAACCCGGGAGTGAAAATCTGGGCCCCTGTTTCCTATCATTCAGCCAATTTCATCTCCATCTGCTACAGTCCCTTTTATCCCATGGGCTTTACCTTTGCTGACAAGCCTATCATGTGGCACTTTATCACATGTCTTTTGGAATTCCATGTACACCATCAATGCATTAGTCTCATCAACCCTCTCTGTTACCTGTTCAAAAAACACAAACAGTGTTAATTAAGTCAACAAGTTAGTTAAACACAATTTGCCTTTAACAAATCTGTGCTGGCTTTCCTCAATTAATACAAATTTTTCCATGAGACTGTCAATTTTGTCCTGTATTATAATTTCCCCACCGCTGAGGTTAAACTGACTGGCCTGAGGTGCTGAGTTCATCCTTACATCCTTTCCTGAACAAGGGTGTAACATTTACAATTCTCCAGTCCTCTGGCAGCACCCCTGTATCTAAGGGGGAATGGTTAGTGCCTTCGCAATTTCCACAAGAACATAAGAATTAGGAGGCCATTCAGCCCTTCAAGCCTGCTGCACGATTCAACAAGATTGTGGCTGATCTAATTGTGGCCTCAACTCCAATTTCGCCTGCCTCCCATCACCCTTGGCTCCCTTGATGTTCCACACTTACTTCCCTTAGTATCCAGGCCCTCCAAGCCGCATATTGCCCGTGCTCCGATCATATTGCCCACTTGTATCATCAACCCAACATCTGTTATACCCTTCTTCTGCTTCATCTTACTCTCCATCTAGTTCACCATCCAGGAAGCTCTGGCTTTGTTTGTTCTATCTTTCCCCCACAAGGCAATGTACCTGGACTGTACTCAAACTATTGCCTCTTTAAGGCAGCCCATTGTTCAGTTAGAGTTTTGCCTGCCACTGTTTGATTCCAATTTGCCTGGACCAGATCAATTCTCATCCCATGGAAGTTGACCCTCCACAAATTAATTACTTTTAGTCTGGATTGCCTTTTTTTTCATAGATAACCTAAACCCTATGATACTATGATCACTATTCCTTAAGTGTTCCCCAACTGACACTTGATCCCCTTGCTGCACCTCATTCCCCAGAATCAGATTCAGCTGTGCCTCCTTCCTTATTGCGTCAGTGACATGCTGATGTAGAATACTCTCCTGAACACACTTCACAAACTCCCCACCCTCTTTTCCCTTTATCCTATTGCTATCCCAGTCTATATTAGGATACTTAAAGTCCCCCATCAAATCTACTCTATAGATTTTGCACCTTTCTGTAATTTCCCTTCAAATTTGCTCCTCTATCTCTTTCCCACTAGTTGGTGTGCTGCAGAATTCTCCCAATAGTGCAATGGCACCTTCTATTATTTCTTAACTCCAACAAACAGATTCTGACCTTGACCCCTCCAGGACATCCTATCCCTCAAAGACTGCAATATTCTCCTTAATCAATACTCCCACCCCTCCTCCTTTCTCTCCTTCCCTATCTTTCCTGAGCACCTTCTATCCAGGGATATATAATACCTGCCCTTTTTTGAGCTAAGCCTCCATTATTTCCATGGCTTCATTTTCCCATGTGACTATCGGTGCCTACAGCTCACCAATCTTACTTCCCACAATCCACGAATTCACATACATGCACAGTAAATTACACTCGTAATAAGCAACTCAGCTGAAATTCTCCAAATTACCATCCTGACCAATCCCTCTTTAAACATATTCTCAAATATCCTCACTGCCTTTCAAGAAACTATGTAAAATATTCTGCAAAGTTTGGTTGAAGTTAAAGGGAGCATTGTGTTGATTTCTGGCTGTTTAAAAACAAACTGTGTGGGTCAGACAAAGAGGTTATTGTCTTTTTAAATAACATGTCGCAGTCTATTTCAAAGGATGCAAACTGGAACAGTTTGGCTGAAGGGCCTGTAGGGGATCTTTTTCATGACTGTGATCCCAGTTTGATCAACCAGAGAAAAACAGCTGCTTTAAATTTGCTTGGTTCCTCTCTGTTACAGGTGAATATGTGGATCATTCAAAGCTTTTTGTATGTTGAGTAGGTCTCTCAAAGAGGTTCTGAGTCTTGTATGGTTGAACAGTAAGTGTTTATTGATAACACATAACTAGGTACATATATACAGAGTATAGCCCAAGCTATGAGCTATCTCTATGCTTGCTTCTACACAGGTCTCTGTCCAATCCACAACTGACCTCTAGTCTCAGGTTATGTAAATCTTTACATCACACTGTGGGCAGTACTGTTTCCCAGGCCCACATTAACCCTTTTACTACAGAGCTAAGAGTATAAGAGCACAAACATCAACTGAATCTACTGTCTTCCACAATTTGCATAAAGTGGACTATTCCCTGAGATGATCTTCACATTTTAGTTCGGCGAATGCTTTGAGTATTAAGATAGAATCTGCAGCATAGAAACAGGCCATTCAGCCTGTGTTTATGCTCCACACAAACCTCCTCCCACACTAATTACCTCCTCCATCCTACCCCTTTATGCCTCTGTTCTCTATTCCCTCCAATATGCGTCAAGTATCCCCTTCGCTGTTTCAACTCCTCGATGTGGCAGTGGGCTCCACATTCTCAAAACTCTCTCTATGTTTGATCTGATAGTCGCTATCTTATATTCCTGCTCCCCTTGTTGTGCACTCACCCACAAGTAGAAACACTTTCTCTCCATTCAGCCCATCAAATTCCTTCATTATGACTTTAAAGGAACAATGATATAGTTCCAAGTCAGGATGGTGTGTGGCTTGGAGGGAAACTTACAGGTGATGGTGTTCCTTTGTGTCTGTTGCCCTTGATCTTCTACGTGGTAGAGGTGCCGGGTTTGAAAGATGCCGTCGATACTAATATTCTACTCAAAACAGGATCAAGGAAAATCCATGACGAATCCTGCTGTCAATAATTTTCCAGCTCAAGGATTTTCTATTCATGACTGCTCCCTGCCTCCCATTTCTAAATCAGGTTTCTACCTCCAGCTTCACTGAGCCACCCTTCCCATGACTCTTCACCTTATCCATTAATCTCATCAATGGAACCTTGTCAAAAACCTTTTGAAAGTCCAGGTCTATAACACCCACTGCATTACTCTTGTCAAATGCGACAGTAATACCATCAAAAACATTGAGAAATTTAATTAAGCGAGATCACCCTTCCTGAACCTGCCCAGAAAAGTTGCACTTTTATACTGATTTCCACATTAGATCCTTTAGGATAGCTTTCAACATTGTCCCTGTGATCAGTGTTAAACTGACCAGTCTAAAATCCAGGTTTGTTTGATCACTCTTTGATTTGAATAATGAAGGTATGTTTGTCAGCTCACTCAGCTTTCCCTTGAATCTTTAACTGTGCTACTTACTGCTTTGTTCCTTTCTTCTTTATCACTTTGGATGGATGTAATCAGGACCAAATATTTAGCCTAATTTTGATCTTTTCTGAAGGTCACACGGCTCCTCCTCAAACCAACCCTGGAAATCTGCTCCTAGATTTGGTTTTACTCTTCTTCCTCCTGTACAGGTGCGTAGAACTCTAATAATAATCTACTTACATAATATATATTATATAAAACCTACATGTACAATATACATGTCACCTACATATCCATTCTACATATACAACCTATGCATACAGCAATCTACAGGCTCCATGTACCACTCCTTGTGATAAACAATTCCTCTTCATAAGAGGTTACTCTCGACCTTCCACCCCATTCCCTCAGGATAGTTTTAAATGTCACCGACTCCCCATTCAGAGGAAGCTCTAATCACATGAGAAACACTCTTTGTAATTTAAAAGTTGTATTTCAACTCTCTATTAAATCTCCTGTTTGTTTCCCGTTCTAGTTCAGCTTAGATACTATTCTTAGCTTCCTAGCAGGAATTTAACTCACAACCCTCTGATTTGGAGATAAGAGCCAAGCTGAGCCAAGGTAATATTTAGGGTGTAAATGAGTTATACTTTCCATTGCTTCATTCCTAGGTAGCTGCAAGGAGCCCTGATAATGGACATCCCTCCTTCGAGGCTGTTATAAAGTTCACCATTCTAGCAGTGATCAAACCTTCAGCATCAAAGGGTTGGAAGAGGTTTAAACACTGTCGATTCACAATCGTGTGTTTGTCTGATGGTTCAAAACTACTTTCTACCCAAACTCTCCTCTTGCTACCACAATCTCCCCACTTAAGCCAAGTTACTGCCTTTTAAGAGCTAGTTTTACAATTCCAGCTAAATATGGTGCAGGCAAAGCTTCCTTTTAGCTCAGTCAAAATAGGGGCAGATTGGAAAATTGTGCGTAATCCACCCCTTCCCTGTTTTGTTGTGGAGTTCTACATGGGTGTTTTGGGGATTGTCTATTCTCTGAAAGTATGCTGCATGAGTCTGTAGTTACTGAAAACCATGACTCTTTATTTACAGCAAGTATTTACACATTTGGATCACTCCATGAGGTTGGAGCTTCTCCTCCTTCCAGATCTCTCTTACTTCTCAGCCATGTGATCTGACATCATTATTACATCAGTATCATGTATGTTTCTGATGTTAACCCTTTCCTCTACATCTCCCCCATGTTTTTATCCCTATCATATTGACATCCTCCTACATCTCCCCCCAGAGTCTCAGACTTTACAGTGTTAGACTCTGGGGTTCCTTGACCAATCTCCCTGATCTTGTTCTGATCTCCTGTTGAGGTCGAGGATATTGGGTCCTCTCCCTTCTGTCGGTGTGAGTGTTCTCCTGGGTGTCTGTACAGCTTATAGTCTTCCTTCTTCTCCATCAGGATCTGAGCAGTAAGCCCAAGTTTCCATTGACTTTCTCTCCAAGGATATTAAGGTGCTGCCGTTTTTCCTGAGGATACCCTGGTCTGTCTCAATCCTGGACGATCTTGGTTGTGAAGCTTTTGTGATTGTGCCTCCCTTCTGTGGGTCTCGGACCCATACTCTCTCCCTGGTCTTCAGCACAGGGAACTCACGTGCTCTATGCCTGTGATTAAAGTTCTGAGCCTGGCTGCTTCTCTGTTCTTCCTCATGCTGATTTACCCTCTGGTGGTCATTCATGGTGATATCGGGTTTGAGTTTTTGTGCTAGAGATGGAAGTTGTGTTCTCAATCTCGTACCCATTAATAGCTCTGATGGTGAGAAACCATTTTGTAGTGGTGAGGTTCAATAACTCAGAAGGTCATAGAAACATCGAAAAATAGGAGTAGGAGTAGGTCATTCAGCCCTTGAGCCTGCTCCGTCATTCAATATGATCATGAATGATCCTCTATCTGAACTCCATACTCACGCTCTCGACCCATACCCCTTCACACCTTTAGAGTCCAAAAATCTATTTCCTTCTTAAATATATTCAGCGACTTGGCCTCCACAGCCTCTGTGGTAGAGAATTCCACAGGTTCACCACCCTCTGAGTGAGGAAGTTTCTCCTCACCTCAGTCCTAAATGGTCTACCCCGTATCCTGAGATTGTGACCCCCTTGCTCTAGACCTCCCCCCACCCCCGCCAGCTGGAGGAATTATCATCCCTGCATCCAGTCTGTCCAGCCCTGTCAGAATTTTATACGTTTCAATGAGATCCCCTCTCATTCTTCTAAACTCCAGTGAATACCGGCCTAGTCGGCCCAATCTCTCCTTGTATGACAATCCTGCCATCCCAGGAATCAGTCTGGTGAACCTTCGCTGCACTCCCTCTATGACAAGTATTTCCTTTCTTAGGTAAGGAGACTAAAGCTGCACACAATACTCCAGATGTGGTCTCACCAAGGCCCTGTACAGCTGCAGTAAGACATCCTTGCTCCTGTACTCAAGTCATCTCGCAATGAAGACCAACATACCATTTGCCTTTTTAACTGCTTGCTGCACCTGCATGCTTGCTTTCAGTATGGTCATTAAGGTCTTCGTTTTTCTGCAATAAATCTTTGAAGGTTTGTACCACTCTGCTTCTCGTTTCGCTTGAGGATATTGAGATGAACTGGTTATATGAATGAAGCCACATTCATTTGTGAAATTAGCAAATTGCAGCCTGTTGTCAGACATTATGATGTCTGGAATTCTATGTGTTGCATAAATTCTCTTGATGGATTGGATGGCTGCTTCTACTGTGATACTATGCAACTTAGTTACTTCAATCCACCATGAGTAGTAACCAATGACAATAAGGAAGTTCCAAGAAGCCCATTCCTAGTCCCTCCCACAGCCTTGGTGGAAAGGTAGAAGGGAATAGTGGTGTTTTTGTTCTGGACTATTTACAGCACAGGTAGGAGTGTTAGAAATCATTTCTTCTATAGAGTGAATAATGTCTGACCACCAGGCTGACTTCCGTGCTCTTGCACGACATTTGTTATTCCTGCATGACCTCGGTGAAGTCTTTGAGGAATATCAGGCCAAAGTGTTCTCGGTATGACTATTTTCTCATTGAAGACTATTCAGTCGTCCATAGCAATGAGGTACTTGTGTTGTTCGAAAGACTGCCGTAGTATCAGGAGAGTGGGGATATAGACTGGCCATCCTTCCAGATGATGTTCTTGGAATTGGAGACATTCTTCATCTCATTGCTTGGCTTGTTTTATTTCCAGCAACTTTTTTTTTGCAGTAGTTGGTAAGTACCGAGTAATTAAGGATGTATATTCTTCAACCTCTTCAACGTTGTGTAAATCCTCTTAATTGGTTACTTCTGATGGATATTTGTGACAAGTGTGTCTGTTGTTGTTGATTCTTCCCTTGCACATACTCAGTGATGAAGTCATATCTCATCAATCTTAGTATGAACCGCTGGACAGCATCTTTGCAGTTTCTTTCATATTCAGAAGGGCAACTAGTGGCTCATGGTCTGTTTCATCTTTGAAATGCAATCCCATAACATGATCTGAACATTTTTCTAAACCTGTTGTCTCTCTGCACTTGAAATAAAACTGCCCCAGACTTGTATTACTGCTACCATGGTCGGTAATTCTGGATCGTAATGTGCCAAGATTTCAGAAGAAATTAAAAGTTTTTTATTTTGTTTGAATGCATTTTGCTGGTCCACATCCCATCACTGTTGACCCTGTCTCAAGAGCTGTCTCGAAGGATCATTGACCCCTGTTAAATTTGCTAGGAACTTACCTAATTGGTTCACCATCCCATGGAATCTTTAAAGCTCAGTTATGTTCCTGGGTTGTGGAAATTCTCAGATTACTTTCATTTTTTGCCCCTGTTTTGTTGTGCGGTTGGGGTTGGATGGAGGCTTTGGGGTTAACCCCAGAGGATGCTGCATGAGTCTGTAGTTTCTGAAAACCACAACTCTTTATTTACAGTAAGTATTTACACGTTTGGACCACTCCACGAGGTTGGAGCTTCTCCTCCCTCCAGATCTCTCTTACTTCACAGTCATGTGATCTGACATTATTATTACATCAGCATCATGTATGTTTCTGATGTTAACCCTTTCCTCTACATGCCCCATGCTGCAGGAATGGCTGTGTCCAATTTTCCAGCCAACACATGCAGTTTGAACTGTACGTTAATGTTCTTATTTCTCACCATTTCAAACTGAGACTTTAACTGTTCTGTGGCTAAGAATACATCTTTCACCAAACTATTTTGAATTACCGGCACACCTATCGTCTAAGAGATTCACTGCCCCAGAACTGTGCTAATGTCTGACACTCCCCACTTCATTCAGGTCTATCCCTAGCTGCCCAGCAGCATCTTCCAAACCCATGACCACTACCATCTAGAAGGACAAGGGCAGCAGACATGTGGGAACACCCTCCAAGTCACTCACCATCCTGGCTTGGAAATATATTGCCGTTCCTTCACTGTCACTGGGTCAAAATCCTGGAACTCCCTCCCTAACAGCACTGTGGGTGTACCTACACCACATGGACTGCAGCGGTTCAAGAAGGCAGCTCACCACCACCTTCTCAAGGGCAATTCAGGATGGGCAATAAATGCTGGCCCAGCCAGTGATGCCCCCACTCAGGGTAGTTTAAAATGTCAGAAGATTGCACCATTGATCAATGTCATAATGTTGCACAAGATGAAGGAAAGCATGGCAGAGAAGTTCAGTGTTCAGCAAAGCCATGAACTCTGCTCCTGTCATTATACCATTGGCTGTATCTGCAGCCTCAAGAGTTGTAACTAAGCCATCTTCTCCCAAGTCAAGGTGTCATTTTTTTTCATGTGAGAGACATCCTTTTACTCTCGACAAGCAAGTCAAATCTCAGTCACTGTCGTTTGAATGTATTTGAAAATACACATCCCATTCCTCACTGTTGAAAGTACAAAATGTAATCAAAACTGCAGTAAAAATAATGAATGTTTTATTGACTTCAAAACAACAGAGAAATTTTTATTACAAATGGACTATTTAAAACGGGTGAAATTGAATTTGTGATGTAAACTATACATGAAACTCCCCAATTCTAACATACTTTGTTCAATTTGTTGACTGAGCAACAATAACCTGAGGCTATAGGCATTTTCCTCTTATTAGATGAAGTTTGCCTACTTTTTGGACATAAATTTTCTGACCTGAGTGACAGGGTAATCGATTATAAAATTAATTGTATACTAAACCTTACCATGAACTTCTTAATCATTCAAGATGGAAGATTTCAATGACAATATTACAACTAGCGTAATATATGAAATCATTCAGAACTGTAAATTCAGGAAACAGCGGTGAAAAAGTGACCTCAGAATTTCAGCATAAAATGCAGTCAGTACATGTAAATTTCCAGTGGGTTGTTACTGCTCGGACTGGGGGCAGTGCCCAGGGTCCTGTCACCTTCTTAACAGCATTAGTTCTCCAGTCTTCAAATTAGAAAACTTGCTTCACCAGGAGGACCACATGAAGGTTGCTGTCTCCTTCTCCCCTCTCCCTCTCCCTCTCCCTCTGTCCAGTCCCACAAGTCACAAGTCATTTTTTGTGAAGTCAAGACACACATCAAAAAGAAAATGACTCGAGTTGGACCAAGTTGCTGACTCGAGTCAACAACTCTGGTGGGGTCTACCTCCGAACTGCCAGTGATTGAGAGAAGGGGCTTTGGACCAGGATAAAGCTAGTTACAGATCTGTACCAGCTGATGCAACCCGATTGTAATATTTTATAGTTCAAGTGTAAATAGATAAAAGGAGACATGCCCAAGATAATCCAGATTAATTCCTCACTCAACGTTCCGGCCACCATCAACTTCCACCCCCTGATTGGTCACAGAGGAGTCAGTATAGGAGATGTCAATGTCTTTGACAACTGAGTAAGTGTTAATGGTGTATCAGCCTCTGTCTGAAATCAAGCTCACTAAGGTCTCTAGCATCACACAGGAGGAGTATTGAAAATCCTGGAGCTCTTCCTCTTCTGCTACCTAGTACTCAGCAATGCTCTGTCACTTACCTCTCTGCATCCTGAATAACAGAAGCAGTAAATGCCTCCTGCAGTGTGTGCTTGAGATGCTAGTTAGTGCTGTGATGAGGGATCTCCCTGCTCGGTGAGTAAAATAACTCCATAAGACGTAGGAGCAGAAGTAGACCATTCAGCCCATCGAGTCTGCTCTGCCATTCAATGAGATCATGGCTGATCTGATAATCCTCAATTCCACTTTCCTGCCTTTTCCCCATAACCCTCGATTCCCTTACTGATTAAAAATCTGTCTATCACAGCCTTGAATATATTTAATAACCCAGTCTCTACAGCCCTCTGTGGTAAAGAATTCCACAGATTCACTACCCTCAGAGAAGAAATTCTTCCTCATCTCTGTCTGGAATGGGCGACCCCTTACTCTAAGAATATGCCCTCTGGTCCTAGACTATCCCACAAAGGGAAACCACCACTCAGCATCTACCTTGTCAAGCCCCCTAAGAATCTTATATGTTTTAATAAGGTCATCTCTCATTCTTCTAAACTTATTACTAATAAATAAGCAGGCATATCCAGTCAAATACTGATTTTACATCTGTGGTGCGCACAACCCTACCCAGCAGTGCGGAGAAGATCTGAATAATACGGTTTGAGTTCTCCTCCCCTCCAATCTCTGCACAGCCAAGGCTAACAACCCTGTTGCAACTTCCTTACAAAGATAGTAACATCTAGAGTTTACCATCAATTCCACACTTTCATCTCTGATTATATCCGAGTTTAACTTTTAAAAGGGCAGTGAGGAATGAGAGATGGTGACTTGGAAGTTATTCGTGGCCATGATTGTATAGTAAAAGGGTTATCTCTAAAAATAGCTACTGAGCATGTGTGTAAGAAGCTATGTCACACTGATGTCACTGAGAGATGACTGAGAAGCAGCTTAGAGAGTAATTCCAGGTACGGCTTAGCCTTGTTTAACCTTTGTAAATAGTTAGTATGTAAATAAGTGCGTTTTCAACAAAAGACCATTGCCTCCAGAAAGATCTCTTCTGGAGCAAGAAGTTAATGAATCCTGAGATAAACCCAAGATGATAGATGATGGAGGCAGTGACTACACCCGCAGAGGAACAGTAGAAAATGGCAGGAAAAGCCTGGAGTGAAACCCAGAAACAGTGCAGCTCAGCGGGTCAGGGACATCGAGGCCAATCCAGCAACTTCACCCGAGGCGACAAAATAACCAGGGCAGTCTGCTGACTGGCAAGACAAGCAGTATAGGAAAAGACAACCTTGGACCAGGGTGAAAAATGTCTACTGCTTTGCACCTACCAGAATCATTTCAAAATATAGAGGGCCCCAGACAGGCTGAGTAAAGGCAAAATTGGCAGAGATGTTTCACCTGGTACCACATTGCCTCAGGTCTTCCAAGTAAAGAGAACAAAGATCAAGTTTGCACTTTTTTTTATACGCTGTCAGGAGCATTAGCAGATGATGTGTTGGCCAGGCAGTGGGTTAATGGATGTCATCGCAGCCTTGGACTCATACTTTACTCTTCATAAAAATATTGTAATAGAGAGGCCGAAATTTAATCAGCGTCGTCAAAAGCAGGGTGAAGGGATTGACTTATTCATCAACAAATCGTACTGCCTCGCTGGAAATTGGAACACTGAAAGACAATCTGATCAGAGATAGAATAATCGGCTTTTTAGATGAAAATCTCTCAGAATTCTTACAATCTTTGGAAGATTTAGATTTGAAGTTGTACAACTGACCAGGCAAGGCAAAGAGTGGGAGGCAGAATAAGGCTGTTGTCGGAGATGTGACGGGAATTTCCCAAGAACAGCCTGATGAAGTCGTTCAGTTTGTGGTTGTAAAACCGAAAGCCTAGCAAGGTATCAACCAGGGAAATGCCCTGAAAAGGCGCCGACCGCCATTTTCTAATGTCCTCGCTGTGCCGGGAAGAAGATCCACGAGCGGGAAGAGTGCCGCACCCGAATTGCACAGTGCCAAGGGTGGAGCAACATAGGCCATTTGGAAGTGGTCAGCTGTTCAGGAAATCTGTAGTTACCAGGCAAAAGGAGACATCTGTGGAAGGAACCTCCATCAAGACTTTGCGACCAGGAAACCATCTTCCTAGGAGAAATAAAGGAAAATAAAAACCCGCATTGGGATGCTGACATCGATGTAAATGGGCATCAAGCTAGATACAGGAGCTGATATCTCAGTGTTATCTGGCGGGGTTTCGTGTCTGAATAAAATGACATTGCGACTGTCCTCTATTCAACTCCAAGGGCCACGGGAGGATATTGCAGATCTTTCAGTTATCTTTGGGGTCAGGTTAGGAGCAGGAAAAGGATGCACCAACACTGACGGTGACCACCCGCAAGATGATATTCTAGACCTTAATTTGTGCGAGAGAATGAAGTCACCACAGAGGCAGATGATCTGCTGGTAGGAGGGGTACTGGACCTTACTACACTCTTTGACACCACTGCCAATGATCTTGAAGTCTTTCTTGTCTCCTCAGGAAGAATGACCCTTTTGTTGAAGAAGGTAATAAAGAAGTAAATTTGTCTGCTTATCCCACTGATGACATGCATCAACAACTGCAAGCAGCCAGCAAAAAACTATCCAGATGCTCAACTCCAAATTGAATCAAACCAATAGTGGAAGTTTGGAGGTTATTAGCCTGTACGAATGTAAGATGGAGCTTACACTTGGACCTGATCAGCAAGTCATGGAAGCACTCGAGCTTTCTTTCAGTAAAGCAGAGGTCCAAACTCCAGAACTTCTACAGCTGGACTCCCTTTGAAAAACTTACGTTCAAACATCAAACGCAGCTGGAAAAGATTAAAATTAAGCATGAGTTGGCGAAGTCTAGCTATTTAAAAGAGACTACAGACTCAGCGAGTAGCAGTCACACAGCACTACCAAAGCACAGAGAGGGATATACACATTAGAAATGGTGCAACAAAAGGAAGTGTGAACATATCTCAGTACAGGAGCGTATGTACCGCATCTCAGGAAATGGCCACAGCATCAGACAAAAGAGTTGGCTACAGAGCAACTTTCTGAAGAAGCACTGATACTAGCTGTCTTTCCTATTACTACTGAGACTCTTGTAGTAACAACCCCTGACGCTGAAGTTGAACTTTCAAGCAAGTCTGCAGACCAGATTAAAACGCAGGAACTTCCTACAGATCCGGACCAGAGGTTTATTTCATTGCTGATGATGGTGAAATCCTACTTTCTCCTGCTGACCCCGTGACCCCACAGAGCACCGCACACTGAAGCAAGTGTGGAAGTGATACCACTACTTGTAGAAAGAGAAATTCCTACCCGAAGGGTAGTAGGGAAGTCCTCCTATCTTCATCTCCAGCAGTGTCTTCAGGATGCTCTTCATTCTTGCTTGCAAAACTCTAAACAGTGTCCAACATTTGATGTGATTCTGTGATTGGACAACATTTGCTAAATAATCCTCAATGTGCTAAAGATTACACTGACAACCAATTTAAGATTGTCAGTTGGGCTCACAATGTGGTGCATTTGCACGTACTAGGAGCTACATATATTAATGCACAGGGCCCTGTTCTTTGCAGACAGAAAGAACACGAACACACACTACACCTGTGAGCCAAACAAAATAAGTGACAGCCATTCGCTGGTTCATTCCTCAGGCCAATGCCTTGACCAGAGTTAAACTGCCTGGTTTAAATTTCAAACAGTGCTTGGCAATCACTGTCAGTCACCAGAAACTGGTGCATTCTCCATGGCAATGCCTCTACCAATCAGAATACACTTGCCAATCAGCACTCTCTTCTCATACAGTATCAATTGTTGTTCCCTTTACACTTGGCATTCTTGCAAATGTCCTAATGAGTGCAAGATGAAAAGCTTTGACAAAAAATCTTTTTTTTCCAGCGATATTATGGGTGTGCTATGAATGGCTCGCTACTTGTTCCGTTTTCTCTAATGAGGAAATCGCATATGTCAAAAGCAGTCTCAATTTAATTCACTCAGCCATAAATCCTGGGGACACAAGGGCTCCTTCCGGGTCTCTTTGAATGGAGAAAACTGACTCCCTTAGTAAAGGAGTTCAGAGACAGTTATAGATCGAAGATGGGGTGCAGAGTTTGGTTCGCCAACTGGAGGGGAATAGGTCAAGTCAAAAATTCCTGCCTTCCCTTATTAATTCAGAATTGCTGGTTTGACTGAAAAAATTGAGTTAAGAGTGGGTGGGTTTACCATCATCAAGGATTAAATTGGAAGATGTCTGTGGTAAATTGGTTTGTGTCAAACTGGGATTCGATGAGTATCACTTAGATCAGCTTGAGTCCAACTGAATGATTACTCTTGGACTTTCATCCTATTCATCACAAAGCAGTGTTTGGATCCAACACTATCACTAGAATTCTCAGACCAGTTTCTCTCTCCTTTTTCCTTTTGTTCTATTAATAGAAAGTAGTCAGTGACCACGGAGCCCTGCTGTGCATCGCAAGCTCATTGTTTCTGAGTTCTGTTACTTCCCTGTGTCCTTAATATGTATAGCGTTCACTGCTGACAATGGTAAGTGCCAGCTACCATTGATCAGTTGCTGCAGGTGCTCCCTGAGTCTTTAATCAATGTCCCGGCAAAGAAAAGGACAAAAATTGAGATGGATAATGCAGTGAGAAAAATTCATAGTCCTGTCAATTCTCTCGCAGTTGGGCTCAGTAGAGGTTGTACATTCTGCAAGTGTAACCCAGCAGTTCACATCTCCACTTCCAATGCGTTAGTAATGTAGAGCACCTGCCCCAGAATTTACATACAGTCGCTTCCAGAATAACTGCTTTATCTTCTCATTGTTAGAATGTGTTGCGGCAAGTACTGCCCAGTTAAATACATTTTTACTTCTCAAAATCAAATAGCCAGAATAATCCTCATTGATCTAAACAAACACGACAAGAATGGTCGAAGGAAAAAGGTGATGTGCCTTTTATGAAGCTTGAAGTTCATCCCATTTTCCTCACTGGGATTAGCCACATTTACAAACCACCCTGATCACTGTGATGGGCATTTGTAGGAGCACTGGTCACTATCAGATCAGTGATGGACATTAGGATGGGGGCAGAATGGGAGACGGGGGGGGGGGGCGGGGGGACAGGTCGGAGGGGTGAGGCGGACTCAGTAAATGGGGAGGGGCATTGGGGGCAGCAGTGCAAGGCCAGGTGAGACTCTTGCAGGGACTCAGTGCTGACCCTGTGGATATATCTGCATTCTCCTCAGGATATCTATTCAGAGTGGGCTTTCAGCATGATAACAGGCTGACACCGGAGTTCCTGTCTGACCACGAGGCCAAGTGTCCATTAAGCAAAGTTGTGTTCAATGGGTGGAAATAGTCTGGGCAGTTAAGACCATCCATTGCACCTCTCACACAGCAAAGCATTGCTAAAAGAGGCTCATCAATCTCCCCAGAACAGCGATTTACATCCTGGGGGTTACCATTGACCAGAAGCTGAACCGGACTAGCCATATAAATACTGCGGCTACAAAAGCAGGTCAGAGGCTAGGAATCCTGCAGCGAGAGTAATTCACCTCCTGACTCCCCAAAGCCTGTCCACCATCTACAAAGCACGTCAGGAGTGTGATGGAATATTCCCCACTTGCCTGGATGAACGCAGCTCCCACAACACTGAAGAAGATTGACACCATCCAGGACAAAACAGCCCGCTTGATTGGAACCCCATCCACAAACATTCACTCCCTCCACCACCGATGCATAGGAGCAGCAGTGTGTGTACCATCTACAAGATGCATTGCAGGAATTCACCAAGGCTACTTAGGCAGCACCTTCCAAACCCACGACCGCTACCATCTCGAAGGACAAGGGCAGCAGACACATGGGAACACCACCACCTGGAAGTTCCCCTCCAAGTCACTCACCATCCTGACTTGAAATATATCGCTGTTCCTTCACTGTCGCCGGGTCAAAATCCTGGAACTCCCTCCCTAACAGCACTATGGGTGTACCTACACCACATGGACTGCAGCGGTTCAAGAAGGCAGCTCACCACCACCTTCCGAAGGGCAATTAGGGATGGGTGATAAATGCTGGCCCAGCCAGCGATGCCCATATCCCATAAATTAATTAAATAATTTAAATAGAATTTACAGCAAGAAACAGGCCATTCAGCCCAACTGGTCCATGCTAGTGCTTATGTTCTGCACAAGACTCCTCTCACCTCTCACCTCTCTCCTTATTATAACCTTCTATTCCCTTCTCCATTTATTTTTTCAGTCCCCCCTTAAATGTATCTGTACCCTGTCTTGACCAATCCCTGTACTGTGGTAGTAAGTTCCACATTCTCACCACACTCTGAGTAAAGGAGTTTCTTCTGAATTCCTAGAATTAATAGAATCATAGTCACACTCTCCAGCTCAAAGTGTATCCAATTCTCATTTAGAAGTTATTATTTAATCTGCTTCCATCAGACAGAACTTTGCAGATCACCACTCACTGTGTTATAATTTATAATTATTAGATTTATTAGCGACTATCTTACAGATGGCTGTATTAAACTTGTATCTTCAGACGTTGATGGAAAATTTGCTGGGAAAGTAAGTAAGAGTCTTTATTACTGTGTAAATCGTGATAAGGAAGTGATACCCTGTAAATCAGCACAAAACGTTGTTTGTTTTGTGTCCCTCTGCCCGCCAGCCTCCTGATAATGGGATCCCACCATCAACCTCCCCGAGTTTCAAGCGATTACTGAATTTACGCAGTGAATGCACATTCAAATTCACCGCAGAAAAATTAGTATTTAATGGAAAGGATTGTTTGTAATGATAGAATTTATTTTCCAGCAATAGCACTCGACATCTCTGACGTGAAAAGAGGATAATTGACACAATCGACTTTCATTCTCGCATTTCCTTCAAGCTTTTTAAAATGTAAAATATAATTTTTTATTTTACTTCTCCGATTTTCTCTCCCTCTCTCATTCCAGTCGCTTTCCCTCTCTTTGGGTGGAATTTAACACCCTCCTCTGTGGCAAGTTTGGTGGTAGGGGATGCGTTTAATCAGATGGGTAACTGATGGGTGGGGACCACACCTGCCTTCCCACCACAGAGTTAATCAAGAGGTGGGAACTGTTAGTCCCCCCATTGACTGAGGTCCCAGATTCCCTGTTCCCCTCAGCAGACCCCTATCTGCTGGCACACTCAGTATATTACAGCATGGAAAAGGGTTAATCTGAAGAGTGAGGAAGCAGTCTAACTAACGCAGCTACACTGCAAGAACTCCTGCAGCAACCTTTTTATTTTACTGTTTGTAGAAGTGATTTGACTTTAGTGGGGAACTTGTAACTTGATAACATGAATTAACTTTTTACTTGGGGAGAAAAATAGATGTACCTGTCAGGAGAAGATATCCTGCATCAGGTTAATATAAACCCATGAGGGTAGTTGCTTGGATCTGTAAACACATTCTTACCCCTACTTCCCAAAGTCTTGAGTCCAATTCCCACTCTAACCCAACATGTCAGGCTGACACTTCAGGGAAGCGCTGAGAGAGTGCCGCACTGTCACCGGGGCAGCACTGAGAGTGCCGCACTGTCACCGGGGCAGCGCTGAGAGAGTGCCGCACTGTCACCGGGGCAGCACTGAAGAGTGCCGCTCTGTCACCGGGGCAGCACTGAGTGCCACTCTGTCACCGGGGCAGCACTGAGAGAGTGCCGCACTGTCAAAGGGTCAGTACTGAGAGAGTGCCACACTGTCGAAGGGTCAGTACTGAGGGAGTGCCGCACTGTCGCAGGGTCAGTACTGAGGGAGCACTGCACTGCTGGAGGTTCAATATTGTGGGAATGCTGCACGGTCAGGGGTGCGGCCATTTGAATGAGATTTTAAATGGAAGCTGCCCATTCAAGTGGTTCTAAGAGATCCCATAGCGCTATTGATGAACAGCAGGGAGTTCTCCTGGAAATCCTGGTCAATATTTATCTCGCAACAACAATGTTCTTATCAGTTCTCTTATTTGGTTTTTGCGGTATCTGATTGCTGATTGACAACTGCATTTCCCTACACAGCAACAGTGACTATGCTTCAAAAAATGCTTCATCAGCTGTGAAGCACTTTGAGACATCCTGAGGATGAACAATGCACTATATAAATGCAAGTACTTTCTCTTTCAGGAGCATCCCCATTAACCTTGTAGACAAAGCTTCTGTGCAGCAATCACAAAGGTTTTACTAAACCTCTCACTCCAACAACAGGGCCATACAGGAAAAGATTAAATCAAATTGAAATAAATTTGAAAATTGATATGCAAAATTACAGTGATGTGAAGGAAAGGTTGGCATTTGCTGTGTTTTCAGGACACTGGTCTGGCCTTGCTAGTGAGTTCCATGAAGAGAAAAATATAAAAGAAACTTTAGGGTTTTTTAAATATTCATTTATGAGATGTGGCAAGGCCAGCAGAGACGGTGGTGTAATGGTAATGTCACTGGACTGGCAATCCAGGGGCCCAGGCTAATGCTCTGGGGACAAGGGTTCAAATCCCATCACGGCTGTTGGTGGAATTTAAATTCAATTAATAATCTGGAATTGAAAAAATAAGTTTCAGTAATGATGACCATGAAACCATTGTCAATTGTTATAAAAACCCATCTGGTTCACTAATGTCCTTTAGGGAAGGAAATCTGCTGTCCTTACCCGGTCTGGCCTACATGTGACTCCAGACCCACAGCAATGGTTGACTCTTAACTGCCGCTTAGTTCAAGGGAAATTAGGGATGGGCAACAAATGCTGGCCTTGTCAGTGATGCCGAAATCCCATGACAGATTAAAGAAAAAATTTTTTATTGCCAATCCCCAATTGCCACCTTCTTGAACTGCTGTAAACATCTTGAACCATGTGGTGTAGGTACACCCACAGTGCTGTAAGGGAAGGAGTTCCAGGGTTTTGAGCCATCGACAGTGAAGGAAAAGCGATATATTTCCAAGTCAGAACGGTGTGTGGCTTGGAGGGGAACTTCCAGGTAGTGGTGTTCCCATGTATCTGCTGCCCTTGTCCTTCTTGATGGTCGAGGTCATGGGTTTGGAAGGTGCTGTCGAAGGAACCTTGGTGAGTTCCTGCAGTGCATCTTGTAGATGGTACACACCTGCTGCCACTGTGTGCTGGTGCATCAATGGTGGAAGCAGTGAATGTTTAAGGTGGTGGATGAGATTGAGTTTAATGTATTTTTCAATTGAGTAGCCCCCGAAGTGGGAACAATAAGAATCTTAAGAAATGTCCTATCAGCAGCTAGGCTCCAGGATCAAGATCTCTAATGGCCAAATCAAGCAGCAACACTAAGGAAGGGCACTCCTGTCAGATTATTATTTATGAGATTTTGAATTTTCCAAAAATTTAAAGTGAATCATCTTAAATAATTCTCTGATTTGCTCGGCCAGGTTTGTGATATTTACAGGTCCCTTCAGCACTTTAGGAATCTTCAGTCTAAATTCTGGGAATGCACACAGATTGACATTCTGCTGTCCTGTATTGGAATGCCCAGTACTTCCCTGTAGCGATACACCCCACACTGAGCTACCTCTGGGACTGGGGAGGCAGGACGCCCAGAGCTGAGGTTTAGGGATCACCGTGTGTACAAGAGTTATGGAGCTAAAACCTACACAGCTGGAAGTCACTCCAAGACAGCGGGTGTTTGAACCTCCAGAATCTCCATCGTAATGTTTTCTTTCAGAAAAAATTAGGATTAAAGAGATGCTGAGAATACTTGTTGGAGGAATCAAAACCTAGAATAGAAAAGCCTACTTAGGCCACCAAATAACTATCATTTTGGTTCTCAGATGGTTTATTATCCCAGATCCATGATGACTGGATCATGTAGGCGGTTCCTTCACGTTGATGGGAGACTGATGGTTATGACGACAAGTTGATAGTTCCGATGTTTCAGTGATTCTGCTGTACCTGGAGTGATAGCAATTGCACTTCTCTGAAGAACTGATCCAACATTTACTTTGGGACATCAAAACTATTTGATCATAAGAACGACGAACAGGAGGAGGCCATTCAGCCCATCGAGCCTGCGCCACCATTCAATACGATCATGGCTGATCCTCTACCTGAACTCCACCTTCCCTCCTCCTCCTCCTCCTCTCCATCTCCCTTGATTCCATCATTAATGAGGCACACAACATCCAGCACAGTAGAACAAAGAGTTTCAACATTCAAAGCTCTTTTGCAAATACCTCTCAAGAGTGTAGGTCTTTGAGTGAGCTTTCCTCGCTCGATCTGCTGGAATCAGACTTCAAGTGTAGTTTCATTCCAATGTCTAAGTTTTGAGCCTATTCCAACTCATGGGACTTATGTGCCCCCACATGGTGTGTTTGGGTATTGCAGCTGAATGAGGATACGATCTTCACTGGGGGGGTTTCAGAGCAGTTCAGCACTCGAGTGAAAACGAACAAATGTGTTCATCTCCAGTTCTTCCAGCAGAACACAGACAGATTCAAAGTCTCTGCTTCAAACACACAGATTACAGCAGCTTTTTCACATTGAATTGACTTGGAATGAATTAGATGAGTCCCACAGCTCCAGTTCCAATTCTGTATAAATCAGTTTTATTCTTATATAAAAATAGTTTCAAGTTTCAAATAGTGTGGGGTTTCTGCTGGGAATGAATGAAGGCTTAATTTACCCAAACGCAATTTCCAAGCACTCAGACTAAATTATGAAATAATTTAGAAGTAAATTTAGAAACATCTTTCTTCAGTTGATTTCAGAGCTATATTCACATTTGGACAGTTTGGCAGTTACACTGGTAACTCCTTTCCTGCAATTGTGGGGTGGGTGGGGTGAGGGGGTGGCTGGGGGAGATTCCCATTTCCTGGTGTCTTCTCCATGATCTACCTCCCTGAGACCACTCCGTTACTTCAACTTCCCAATTTCACAACACCTCTCCTGAAATGACTTCTCCTCACACCAACATGGCTACCTCAAGAGACATCTCTCCCAATATTTAGCCTCATCTTCCCCATTCCATCCTCTGTCACCCCCTCACAGCAGCAGCAGTGTGTACCATCTACAAGATGCATGGCAAGAACTCACCTAGGCTCCTTCAACAGCACTTTCCAAACCCACGACCTTTAGCACCTAGAAGGATGCATGGGAACACCACCCCCTGGAAGTTCCCCTCCAAGCCACACACCATTCTAACTTGGAACTATATCAACGTTCCTCCACTGTCGCTGGGTCAAAATCTTGGACCTCCCTTCCTAATACCTACACCACATGGAATGAAGCAGTTCAAGAAGGCAGCTCACCACTGACTTCTTGAGGGCAATTAGGGATGGGCAGTAAATGCTGGCCTTGCCAGCAATGCTTACATCCCATGAAAGGATTTTTAAAAATTCCATCCTCCGTCTCCATGCACCCCCTCCATCCACCTGCTCCTGCCTCATTCCACCATCCACCTCCCCCCTTCCATATGTGATTTCTCCAATTATTAGTTTCCAGACACTCTGCTCAACTCCATAAGGACCCTCTTCTGCCAGCATCAATCATGCTGGGACCAAGCATCCTTTGATGTAAAATCAGAGGAGGAATCTTCAGCAATTGCCAGGGGTTTTAGTTCCGAACCTCAATTCCATCCCTCTCCTCCACTACCTGCTCAGGCTCAGCCCTCTCTGCTCCAGCTGCTTAGACAATAGCCTCCGGATTTCTCTCCCGAATTCACCGCGTTCAGCTATCTGGCCCCACTTTAGGCCTTCCCTAAATAAAACTTTGCCCTAACTCTTCTTCTGTCAGGAGCTATCGAAATGAAGGCGTAATTTTTAACTAATACCAATCCATAACCACCAGATGACAGGAAAATAAGCAATCAGAAAATCAGCAATGAGAAAAACAAACATATCAATCTGATTTTGGTGATCTTAGTTGCGAGTGAAATGTTGGGCAGCAGAGAGGATTCCTCTCATTGGATTCCTCTCATTACTCTATGTTGAAGAAGAGCAGTGGAGCTTTCATTTTCCCTCAACTAACATCACTAAAAGTAAGTTATCTGGGCATTATCATTTTCTTGTTTAAGGGATCTTGCTATTCACAAATTGGTTACTGTGTTTTCTACATTATTACAATAACTTCAAAAGTGCTCCATTGCTTGTAAAGTGTTTTGGGGCCTCCCGAAGCCTTGGAAGGTGAAAGTCTTCCTTCCTTCTACAGAGAGGTCAGATGGGCTCTGCTTTAACTTCTCATCTGAAGACAAAGTTAAAAATTGACTGTCTTCCTGTGTTCAGGCATGAGAGCTTTAATCAACATGTCCTCTCTAAGTCATGGAGGATTTCAATTACCCTGATATTAAGTGGGCAGAAGAGGTAGGTAAAGGACTCCTTTCTAACCCAATATGTAAAAAGCCCTACAAGGGAAGATTTGCTTTACACCTAGTAATGGGGAGTGAACCAGAGCAGATAAGAGAAATAAAAGTAGGGATACATCTAGGCAATAGCGGCCATAAAACAATATACTTTAAGATGATGAAAACCACCTTAATAGATTGGAGAAAAGTTGATTTCGAGCGGCCGAGAATAGAACTTGGGAAAATAAAACAGCAGAAAGATTGGAAAACAACGACAGAATAACAATGGGGAACATTTAAACTGGTATTCAACAGAGTTCGAGAAAAATATACTCCGCTAAAACTAAAGAATAAACTAAATACTAGTGGGACTCAAGGGGTGAATAAAGACCTAGGGAATAATTGAGGGTTAGGAAAGAGGCAAACGTTAAGTAGACAGACAAGAGAGGGGTGTAGCATAAGACAGAATGCGAAGAGATTAGGAGAGAAATCAAAAAACAATTAGAAAGTCAAAGTTTAAATTCATGCAGCATTTCTACCTTTTAAGTAACTAACTGTGGGCAGATTTGGTGACTTTTCAGTGTATATGATTTGTTACAAAAAATTCCAACTCTAAATACTGACTTGAGTGAAAAAGGAAAATTATGTGAAAGCAGTTTCAGGAAGTCATTTGCCTTTTTATTGATTTGTTTTGTAGGAATTTGATGGGTTGGCTTTGTATGGCCTTTTGTTTAAAACGAGTGGAGATAGCTTTCCGTGCCTGATCAATATTTGAGCAAATCCATATGGCCAACTGAACAGATATTGGTTAGTTAAGTCAATTAAAAAATTGGAACAGATGATTTTTGCATGTTACAGCCACCAACTGGTTGGTGAGACACACTATACACAAAACTTTTAATTATGCATAGAATTGATCTGATATGACTGTTCAAGTTAAAGTTCAAGTGTGAATTTTAAAGAATCCTTAAAACGACATAATTTTCAACAGTTGAAGATTCTCTTTAGCAATATTACAGTTGTCCAAACTGAGAGAGTGTGATTCACTGTCCTTTCATTATGAGTAGGATCAGTATGGTTATTCTTAACTAGATGCTCAGCATTTATAAGAGTATCAGCAACCAGATCAAAACACAAAATCTACATAATGAGCTATTTATTTGTAACATACATTATACATGACTTTATTTTTAACACATGCATGAAAGATTCTTTATAGTGCAAAATTTTCAAATCTTCAGAATATTAACTGAAGTTATCAACATTAAGAGACAAGATAATGTTGATTTCAGTACCAGCTTTCCTATTCTTTTGCATATAATAGGCACGACCATACCACAGGATTCATACTTTTAAGATCCATATTTCATTAGAAGAAAGAAAATATACAATTACAGTGCAAAGTACGGTTTTGTGGAAAAGCAAAAACCGGACATTAATTTAGTGCAATGGGCGACAGTAGATAAAACCTCAGGGCTTCGAAAACCTCACTGATTTTCGTTTCACCAGCTGTTCTTGCTGCCTTGCTGCCTGAGTTTCTTCGAGGACATCAATCACCCTCTGGAACAAAACATTTCCAAACATCATATTCAAGTTATTGATTATTGTTGAACTTTAAAAGCTCAGGTATCAAGTTCACCAAACTAACTGCTGAATGGTTAAAGTAGCTTAAGTTTAATGGATAGTGGATCTGCTGTCTAATGTTTAAAAGATACACGTAGGAATATCTTCAATGTGATCCATCAGTTCCCAAAATTTTTGTGGAAATTTATAATTCTGCAGGTTTCAAATTGTGCACTTTTTATTCCTCTAATTTTTTTGTTAATATTTGACCTCACTGTCCACTCCCTCTACCCACCAGCATACTGTGGCTTCAGTGCGTACCATCCATAGGATGCACCGCAGCAACTCACCCAGGTTATTTCAACAACATATCCCCTCTGTAATCTCCTTCAACCAGAAATGTTGTGGAAATCACTTCCAAGTACCCCTCCAGGCTGCCCTGACTTGGGCACATCAAAGTTTCCTTACAAAACACCATCACCATAAGGGCTGGAGTGGTTATCACCCTTCTCAGGGCAGCTAGGTATGGGCAACATGCGTGACCTTCTCAGTGTCATCCACGTCCGAGAAATTACTTTTTAAATTATATTGAAGAGTTATAAGTACATGGTTTTTAAGGTTTAAAACAACATCTAATTGAAATAGGTCTGGTGCAAAATTAACAATTAAGAAAACAAGTCCATGTTCTTATTTTCAGTCACTGACAGTGGTGTAACACAGCAGTGAGAAAATCACACAGTGCTGTTAGTATATATTACAAGACTGTTGTTCAAAGGAACCACAATAGTTGACATCTTCAATCTATTTGTGACCTCAAAAGCTCAACTTAGAAGATAGTGCAAAAAATGAAAACAACGTGTATTTATATAGCACCTTTAATATAACAAAACATCCTCTAGCACTTTGCAGGAGCATTATCAAACAAAATTGACACCAAGCCATGAGATATTAGGCAAAATGACCAGTGGTCAAATCTTAGAGGAGGAAAGAGGTAGAAAGGGGGGAGAGGTGAAGGGAGGGAATTCCAGATCTTAGGGACTTGGCAGCTGGAAGGAATGGCCAGCAAAGGTGGAGCGATTAAAATTGGGAATGCTCAAAAGGCCAGAATTAGAGGATTATATATATCTCAGCGGGTTGTAGGGCTGTAGAAGATTGCAGAGACAGAGAGGAGGATGGATTTGGAAACAATTGAGAATTTTAAATTCGAGGTGTTGCTTAACCAGGAGCCAATGTAGCTCAGCTAACACAGGGGAGACAGGCGAGTGGACCTTGGTGTGAGTTGGAACATGTGTAGAGAACTTTAAGTAACCTCAAGTGTGCGGAGGATGGAACTAGGGAGGCTGGCCAGGGATCCATTGGAATAGTCAAAAGATGAAGAACTTGCAGTGAAAGATGAGTGCAGATAAGCAGGAGGATAGCCTCAGGCTCAGGAGTTTGCTGATAGCAAATTAGACACAATAGGAGATTTCAGGACATGGTTAAGAGAGTAAGCAGGCAGCTGTCAGATACAGGTCAATATAGACAATTCTAAGTCATGTTTTGAGAATATTAGGGACAAGAAATGTAATGTAAATAGTAAAACTCTTAAGAGGAACAGAAAAATGATGCAGATATTTTTGAAGATAGCAATGCAGGCATCAGAAGGCCATAAAAGGGCAATAGATTATATAGAAGGCACTGAATACAAAAAAGGCGGTGTTGAATTTGTATAAGGCATCAGTTAGACCACCACTGGCACATTGCACACAGTTTAGGTACCTTGAATCAGAAGAGTATTAGTGTTGAGAAAACAGACACCAGAAATCACTAGAATCAAACCCCAAATAAGGGGCTGTCAAGAAAAGCTTTTCCCCCACTGGGACACATAAAAGCTACTGGAGACTTGCAAGGATTCGAGAGGGTAAATAGCGAAAGATCATTTCTGTGAATGGGCGACTCTGTCGAAGGGGAGGAAAAAAATTCAAGATCATCTCCCCAAAAAAATGGAAGAGGACTTTTACTTAAAAAGAGCGTAAGTAAAACATGGAATGTTTTCCAAGAAGTGGCCACTGAGCCACAGACTAGCATCACATTAAAAGAGAATGGAAAATAACATAAGGGGCAGTGGGCAGGGAAATGGGATTGAGAGCAGTTAGTTCCAGGCAGCCTCGACAAGCTGCATGCCTGTTATGATGTTGTGAATTCGATTACCAGCTAAGTCAGGAACCAATATCATGAGCTGAGTCAGTTCTGTTGTACCACACAGTAATCCTTTCTTGGTCAATCTTTGGAACCATGCAGATATTATTAATTTAAGATTTGTTTTAGTGTATAATCCTATCTCTGGTCCTTTCACTTGATGTGGCCTCATCACAATGACAAGGGTTACAACTTACAAAAGAAAAGGGAACAAGTGAGGGAATTATTATATTTAGTTAAATATAAAATTTAAACTAATAAATAGTTAAATAGCAAAACTTAAGGAATCTGGCAAGACTAGAATGAGTTTGCTGGAGCCCAGATGTTTATCTGCTGTACAGACACAGGAGATGGGATATGAAAACAGAGCATTACAGTCTCACCAATGATGGGAGGGATGCAGTTACAGCACAATAAGTTTACATGTGCCTTTCCAAGTAAGAAATAACTAGGAGCAGGAATAGATCATTCGGCCCCTCAAGTTTGCCCCACCAGTCAATGTAATAATGGCTGATTTGACGTGGCCTCAACACCACTTTTCTGCCTGTCCCCATAACCCTTGACGCCCTTGTCAATGAAAAATCTGTCTAACTCAGTCTTGAATATATTAAATTACCCAGCCTCCACTGCTGGCACCAGTTCAAATGTTGACATGGGGGTTAGCGGAGACAAAAATACAACAAAAACATGACAACAGAAAGTCACGTTTTTCAGACAGGACATATACACGCACAACTTTTAATGTAATAAAGAAATGTCCCCTAAGAAAATCATGCTAGCGTCAAACATTCCATTCCTATTCAGACAAAAATATTTACCTTTGCCATATTCGTGTCTTGGATAGTCACTTTTTTCACAGAACCTTCAGACCCACAGTTTGAAAATCCTATTATTGATTGATCCTGTAAAAGAAACACAACATCACCTTTCTATCGCTCGAGTTGTTGCCTCCTTAGCTTTCATTTTTGTTTAATAATTCTTCTGGAAAACTTGTGTGAACAACATTTCTGAACTATGTTTTAAATAAAGTGCAACGACACAATCCCCGCCCCTGTTCAGCTGGCAGCCAGATCCCACGTCATCTACACTGTTCCTCTAAATCCAACAGTTAGGGGGCAGCTGAGAAGGGCTTTGCAAGGCTTTCCCTTCCACCGTATAACAAACCTACTGGCTTCCGGACTTCCCCACACTGACATGGCGGAGCTTTGTCCCTCCTACATTCTCAGGTTCCATCTAACAATGTTTACTGCACAAAAAATACAGAAATTTGTTTCATTGGCTTTGCATATTCTGAACACTGACGGAACTTTGCTAGGAGCCCCACCAGCTCTGGCTCTAGTATTGTTCTGAAAGAGGATGTTTGTAAAGTCAAGATTGGGCTAAATGTCATGCAAATTTAAGGCACAGAATACTTTTTAACAACCACTTTGATAAAACACTCAAACTCCCCAACCATGTTCACATTCTCCGAAATGAGGGGACACTGTTAAAGCCGAATGACAGAAGCTCTCTCTGTTTAATGATGAAAGCTTCAAGCCACATATCAAATCACAAACAAGTGCAGAAACAATTGCGTTTGAGAAATACTGGGCTGGAGAGACACGTAGTTTATGTTTATTATAAAGGATAATGTCCTTTCATTATTATAGTAATTTAAAAAATCAATTTAGTCTTTCTCAGTGAGCAAAGCATAATCATGCATGGGAGTTAATTCACACTTTCATCATACTTCAGTGAGCCCTCCAATGCCAGACGCAGTTGGAGCATCGCACAGCGTACCTTGATGTACAGGCTCAGCACGTTGCCATCTAAAGTTGGTGGTTGAACAAATTCTTCAAAAGTGTAATTCCAGTCATTGCCAAGATGGCCCAGAATCTCATCAGACACACATACGACCCTCCTAAAAAGGACAATATGCAAACAAAGGTCAACTTGTGCGTACGCTGCAGGATTAAAACAGGTTTTGATTCCTACATACCAGTGAATAGTAAACTAATAGTCTAAACAATTAAAAACCTGGCTTGAGCATGGAGCTTAGGGAACCTTCCAAAACTCCTGATGGGCTCAGCTTCCTATTGATTAAAGGAAATCATAAAACACCACTCAAATAAAACATCACTAAACACCCTCATTAACACTTCCATTCATTGCAAAGCTGCCAAACTAGCAATCACCACAAAACCAACCAAGTTGTTGGCATTATTTTTCAAGCTCTTAAGAGGGCCACCTAAACTTATATCAGAATAAACACTAGAAATGATTTCAAAACTTAAGTTCACTCATCGCGATTTTTAAAACTCAAACTGTAGACAGCCCTTCACCCCACAGCCTGCACGCGCTTTCTGCACTGTCCCTGACTGCAAAGACCCCTCAGTCTGGTCTTCAGCGCTGATATCTTTGGAATTTCTGTGTATTTAATAACTGAATTTCAGTAGTTTGTGCCTCTCTGCTTCTGTCACAGAATGCAGTAAAATTAATGGTAATATGTTATTCCTTTCTGTACCATGCCTTCATGGCCTGGTTACCCATTCACCAACCAGTGAGTGGCTGGTCAATTCCAGCCTCCTTCCTATCTAATTCAATGTCCAGATCTATAAGAGGTACAAACCTTGTAGTCACACCTAGCCATTTAGCTCTTGACCAAAAAAAGCTATCTGCAGGCCCTGGCTTCTTTTAGTTATTATTTGATGGACCCACAGCCAGGAAGTGGGAAGTTTCGAGAAACACTGCAGATAGAGTTTCTAGGGTCACTAGCGGCAGTTCTGGGATCATGAAACATTGAAGATATAGCCTAAGGATTTGTGAGCATCAAGAGGGGTTCGGTGTGTCGGAGCATTGGGAGGGTCTGAGAACAGTGGCAGTGGGGTTGCTGGGATCTGTTAGAAAAGCGGGTGGGAGAATCAGGGCTGGGCATATTGGTCACTTCTGGGGAGAAAGGGCTCCAGGACCTAAATGTCAGGCATTGTCCCTCAACAGTGTTCCGGTTGTCAGGCTCCTCCCATTGTCTGTTGGCTGACATACCTTCGTACCATTTTCCCACCATATGGTTCCGGCCTTCAGGGTAATTTTTTTTTGCCGGGAGCTCCCTTAAGGCTGCGATTTTCCATTTGTTTTAAAAAAAAAGGAGCATGGTACCAGAACACATTCATCACATCTTCCTTCCACCCGGCAATCGAGGCAGGGTCAATGAATATTTTTTAAGGCCAAGTTTGTGATTGACAAGGGAATCAAAGGGTATCGGAGCAGACAGGAAAATGGGAGTCGAGACCAGAATCAGGTCAGTCAATGATCTTAACAAACGGCCAAGCAGGCTCAAGGGGATGAATGGTCTACTTGTGCGCCTAATTTGTATGTTCACCTGCTTTTTGTGAAAACACTCACTGCTTTTTAAAAAAAAAACAGCAGTGAAGTACATTATTCTCCAATTCTTTTTTGTGGAAAACTAGCCAACAGAAGACAGAAATTTGACATATCCTCTCTCTGAGGTTAACAACAGGTGTGCAAGTATTGTTAACACTGACATTGTAACTCTCATCAAAACAACACATCCAAATTTTGATGGTTGGGAAAGTGCGACAGCATTATATATCTCATGGGGCCCCCTTCTCTATATAGCAGACTGAGAGGTGGTCAGATAGAGCTCTTTAAAATTGTGATGAGGTTCAATAGGGTAGGATGCAGGGAAGATGTTTTCACTTGTGGGGGAGACCAGAACTAAGGGTTATAAACATAAGATAGACACTAATAAATCCAATAGGGCATTCAGGGGAAATGTCTTTCTCCAGAGAGTGGTGAGAATGTGGAACTCATTACCACAGGGAGTGGTTGAGGTGAATAATGTAGATACATTGAAGGGGAAGCTAGACTGGTACTCAAGGCAGAGAGGAATAGAAAGCTACGTTGAAACAATTAGATGAATTAAAATGAGAGGAGGCTTGTGTGCAGCAGAAATAATGGCATAGACTGGTTGAAGCAAATGGCCAGTTTCTGTGCTGTAAATTCAATGTGGTGGTTATACATGCCCACCATTAGAAAAATAATATAGTGGCTGTGTTTTGTTTGAGTTATGCATTTTTGAACTGGTTAAATAAAATTGCTGAGTCTGCCAAGAACCAGTCGGTATTTCGTGTACCTGTTTGTGATGAGCAGATTGGCCTTTTTCTTTACAGATAAACGACAATGGAATCGGTAGTTTTCTCCTTCAAACTTCTGAAACTCCAATTTCTGTAACAAAATTAAACTACAGCTGTCATTTGCTCCAGCGATGATTAATCAAAGCATGAAATTTAAACACATTATGCCCATTAGGTGCAAGCAACAAACTTCTGGCAGAACGATTAACTTGTTAGCACGCGGCCCAAACAGTAGAACCATGTTACATATGAATGCAACGGTGCCTTGAAACGTTAATTCAGCAACTTGGTGGAGGGCATCACATCATCAAAGCCACATAATAGTGGGGATGTTCGCTGATGATTGCACAATGCTAAGCACCATTCACAACTCCTCAGATACTGATGCAGTCCGTGCCTACATGCAGCAAGACCTAGACAACATTCGGGTTTGGGCTGGTAAAGTAGCAAGTAACATTCATGCCACACAAGTGCCGGGCAATGGCCATCTCCAATCAGAGAGAATCTAACCATTACCCCACGGCATTCAATGGCTTTACCATCGCTGAATGCCCCACCGTCAACATCCTGGCCGTTATCATTGATCAGAAACTGAACTGACTAGTCATATAAATACCGTGGCTACAAGAGCAGGTCAGAGGCTGGGAATTCTGCAGAGAGTAACTCACCTCCTGACTCTGCAGTTTGGTCAGTAGTGGTGCTATTGAGCCACTCTTGGAGAGGGACGTTGAAGTCCCCCATCCAGAGCACATTCTGCGCCCTTGCCACCCTTTGTGCTTCCTCCAAGTGATGTTCAACATGGAAGAGTACTGTTTCATCCGCCCTACCTCAGCTGTAGGTGGTAACCAGCAGGAGGTTTCCTTGCCCATGTTTGGCCTGATGACATGAGACTGGTCCGGTGACCTTACAACCACGCCACTGCCTCCCCATGTGATGGAATACTCTCCATTTACCTGGATGAGTGCAGCTCCAATACCACAAGAAATTCGACACCATCCAGGACAAAGCAGCCCGCTAGACGGGCATCCCATCCAGACACCTTCAACATTCACTCCCTCCACCACAGACGCATGTACCATCTACAAGGTGCCTGCAGGGATTCACCAAGTCACCATTGACAACAACTTCCAAACCCACGACCTCTACCACCTAAAAGGACAAGTGGATACATGGGAACACCACCACCTGCAAGTTCCCCTCCAAACCACACACCATCTTGACTTTAGTCTATATCGCTGTCCCTTCACTGTTGCTGGGTCAAAATCCTGGAACACCCTCACTAACAGCACTGTGGGTGCACCTACACCACATGGACTGCAGCGGTTCAAGGCAGCAGCTCACCACCACCTTCTCAAGGGCAATTAGGAATGGGCAATAAAAATGCTGGCCTAGCCAGCAATGCCCGTGTCTTGTGAAATAATAAAAAACATGATCAGTTGGAGAAGGCACTGTGTGTAAAGGAGAGCGGAGGAGTGAAATACTGATCGCATGTATTCCATGTTATGCGAACCAGTCAGAACAGAACTGACAGAAATCTGCTGAAAGCATATGAAAGCTTTCAAATAACTTTCAAATATTCCACTGCAGCTTCTCAAGGCTGCTTTGCTCCAAAATAGAAGACAAAGATCAAAATCTGTAATCGAACTTAGACACAGCAAATACGGTTAATGGCGAACTCTGATTACAAGCTGCCTGCTTTTTGTCTAAATATCATCTGAAGCTTCTCTGTAGCCCAAAGAGAAGCTCAGGTCTCTAAGCTAAACTGTTCAGAAGGGTCATTTTAGGAATTCTAAGTTTTAACTTTAAATTAGATTTAAATATTGGCATTTGCTAGCCATTCAGTACTGCCTGGAGTCCAGTCCAGAATTTAAATAAAAAGAGTCTCTGAAGAAGAGTCATACGGACTTGAAACGCTAACTCTGTTTCTCCCTCCACAGATGCTGTAAGACCTGCTGAGTTTTTCCAGCATTTTCCGTTTAAATAAAAAGAAATGTTCTCAGATGTCAACCTTTTCAGCTTCCTGTCGTCCTACGGTACTGCTCAAATTATATCTCAGAAGAATACATCTCAGAAATGTATTTTGAAAGCTGCAAAAGGTGCACAGAGTCCTTAATCAATTTAATACCTAATCAACCATAACCTCTTTTTTTATTTTCTTTAACCATCAGAAAAATATAAACTAATAGCCTACGAGCATAGTGTGAGGCAGTGGATATAGTCAATTTTGGCTATTGCAGAATTGAAGAATACTTAATGCTGAGTGTTCCCCTGCCTGATGCTTCAAGCATCAGTCTGTTGCTTTCCGAATGGACAGGAGCACACGGAACAATCAGAAAACAGGTTGAAGTTAAATTTGTCCCTATCTGGGAAGCTGCAGAACCACAAAGGAGAAATTCGATTTCCAACTTTGGGCTGGCAATTCAATTTGCCAAGTCTGTTTCACACGAAACAATTGGAGAGCAAGAGACCAGGAAACTGGAGGTAAGTCAGTAGAGTCTGGGAGTCAAACTGGCAGAACTCATGTTTATGAGGAGAATTGTAGCATCTTCTCCCATCAATAGGTTGCCTGACAGGTAACCAAAGACAAACAGGCTCAACCATTATTGCGATGGAATCTTTAACAAAGCAGCTCGAGCAGTGAATGGAATGGAAAATTAACTGAGATACTCAGCCTCTTCCTTCATCGTTATGTACAGCACGTTACTCTCCCTTTTCATGGCATGACAAAAACTGGGGAGGGAAACACAGGAGACAGTGAAAGAAACCAGAACAGAACAGTTAGGGCATATAAGGCAGAAATAAACAAATCCCAAACAGACTGCTGGAAAAGAGATACAGAGACAATAAAAACATTTATTTTTAACATCCCAAGGCACTTTACAGAGGAGCGATCAGACACAGGAAAATGTCGAGATTGAAAGGAAAATATCAAGAATAGTGATCAAAAAAACTTGGTCACAAAAATTAGCTTTAAGGCCGGTCTTAGAGGAAGAGAGCTAAGTGGGGAGGCAGGGGATCTGGGGCTGGGAATTCCAGAGTTTGCAGTCTAGATGATGGAAGGCACAACCACCAATGATGGGTCAACAGGGAGGGAGGATGCCAACAATAGTTTACATTTAACTTAGTGAAAATGGCTCAATACTTTCACAGGACCAAAAAGACAAAACATGACCACTCATAAGGAGATATTAGAGCAGTTGGCCAAAAGCTTTGACAAAAAAGGTAGATCTGAAGGAGCATCTTTAAGGAGGAGAGCTGTAGAGTATTAGGGAGGAATTCCAGCACTTTTGGCCTACAAAGCCAAAGGTACAGCTGGCAATGATGGAGTGATGAAATTTAGGCCAGAATTAGAGTTCTGAGTGAAAGGAGTTGTAGGGCTCCTGGAGGTCACAGAGATGGAGAGGGGTGAGACCAGAAGATAACTTTAAATTGGAGGTGTAAGACGACCGGAGGCAATGAGGGTAAGCAAAGACATGAGCAATGGGTGAATGGGACTTGGTGCAGGATTGCTTACAGACACAGTTCTAGATAAGCTCAAATTTAAGGCAAATGGTGAATGGGAGGGCAATCAGGAGAGCATTAGAATAGTCACATCTGGAGGTGAGAGAGGCATGATGAGAGTTTCAACGGCAAATGGGCTGAGGCACCAGCGGAGTCAGGAAATGTTACATAGGTCGAAGTAGGCAGCCTGTAATGGAGACCATACAAGGTTGGAAGCTAGGATAGGGTGATGAGGTAGTGAACATTCTGACTAAGACGTAACTGAAATAAAGATCACGAGCTGAGAGGGTAAGCACACTTAACAACACAAGACAAACCAAGAAGTCACAGCCACTGAATGGAGCACCATTTTTTTCACAAAAGTATGTTTAAGTACAGCAAACCCTGACTGAGTGACATGGAGTGCTACTTACATCTGTTATTGCACACCTGACACCCTTTCCCTTCCCTCCCAGATTGGCAGTAAATGCATACAAGGTACGAGCTCTCATCTAAATGGAAGAAATCTTAGTGAACATGGCTGCACGAGCATTGCTGTTTGCATGTACTGGATGCGCCGACTTTTCCAAAGCTCAAGTTCATCACTGTACACGCACACAACAAATACGCACCAAAAACAGTGTGTTTTAGTGCAAGATGCAGCAGCAACATTGTGTGTAGCCAGTATAACAGACACACAGCAGTGCAAGTCTAGGTCAGGTGAGCTATGTTGACAAAACCAGACAGGATGAATATGAATTTCCACTCATTCACTGGGATTCGGACCTTATGGAACAAGAAGAATCATGATCATTGTTAATAAAACGCTTGTAAAATGTGATGTAAAAAGTTAAAGTAAGAAGAATCTCACTTTATGTTTATGGAGATAAATGGCTTCATGGTGAGGGTGAGGGCAACTGCCCTTGACATCAAGGCAGCATTTGACTGAGTGTGGCATCAAGGAGCCCTATTAAACTGGGGTCAATGGGAATCAGAGGGAAAAAATCTCCGGTGGTTGGAGTCATACCTAGCACAAAGGAAGATGGTTATGGTAGTTGGAGGTCAATCATCTCAGTTCCAAGACATCAATGCAGGAGTTACTCAGGGTAGTGTCCTAGGCCCAACCATCTTCAGCTGCTTCATCGAAGACCTTCCTTCCATCGCAAGGTCAGAAGTGGGGATGTTTGCTGACGATTGCACAATATTCAGCACCATTTGCAACTCCTCAGGTACTGAAGCAGTCCATGTCCAAATCCAGCCAGACTTGACAATATCCAGGCTTGGGCTAACAAGTGGCAAGTAACATTCGCACCACACAAGTGCCAGGCAATGACCATCTCCAACATGAGACAATCTAACCATCACCCCTTGACATTCAATGGTATTACCATCACTCAATTCCCCACTATCAACATCTTGGGGGTTACTATTGACCAGAAACATGAACTAGACTAGCCATATAAGTGCTGTGGATACAAGAACAGGTCAGAGGCTAGGAATCCTGTGGCAAGTAACTCACCTCCTGATACCCTAAAGCCTGTCCACCATCTACAAGACACAAGTCAGGAGTGTGATGGAATGCTCTCCACTTGTCTGGATGAGTGCAGCTGCAACAATACTCAAGAAGCTTGACACCATCCAGGACAAAGCAGCCCGCTTGATTGGCACCTCATCCATAAACATTCACTCCCTCCACCACCGACGCACAGTAGCAGCAGTGTGTACCATCTACAAGATGCACTGCAGGAATTCACCAATTTGCCAGCACCTTCCAAATGCACGACTTCTACCATCTAGAAGGACAAGTGCAACAGACACATGGGAACACCACCACCTGGAAGTTCCCCTCCAAGCCACTCACCATCCTAACTTGGAAATATATCGCTGCTCCTTCACTGTCACTGGGTCAAAATGCTGGAATTCCCTCCCTAACAGCACTGTGGGTGTACCTACAGCTCATGGACGGCAGCGGTTCAAGAAGTCAGCTCACCACCACCTTCTCAAGGGCAATTAGCGATGGGCAATAAATGCTGGCCCAGTCAGCGACGCCCACATCCCATGAATGAATTTTTTTTTAATTAGATAAACTCCAGGGACACAAGCAGCCTAAAAGGTTTGCACTCTGACTGGTGATTAGTGAAGTTAACATGTTGACGCTCTCTGCTTAACCCTTGGTATACCCAACAAGAAATGAACTTGTAACAGAGGGAAAAAAAATCACATGCCTCACACAAAAAACTCAAGAGCATTCTATCAAAACCCCTTCTTACTTGTCACTGAACTACCTTCAAAACTGAAGGCTAGGTTTTAAAAAATGAAGGTTATAAGGAATGAGGAAAACCTGTGCACTCATGCAACTTGAGTGCTTCCCTGTTGATGCATGCCGATTGTTTTCATTTTCACATTCATACTTGTAACAGGAATTTTGATCTCAATGTGGTGGAACTTCAAAATGAAGAGTATAATCCAATTACCTCTCTTTTCTCCAAAAATAGGTTCTGTTCATTGCATTTTTAATAATCAGATTTTGAAAAGAAGTGAATTATAACCAGTACATCAAAATGTGAAAAGAAATGCACATTTCAATGGCAGAGTTAAAACTGTTTTTGGTTATAGCCAGAACATATATTTGTAAAAATACAGGTACTTCTATTCTACCTGCTCAAATATACACATCTTCAAATCAACAAATTGATGAGTGACTATCCTTTCCAAGCTAGTGCTAAGTTTAGAAAAAATGGATAGGAGACATAAGGATTAATCATTTATAATTTTGACATAATTTTAAAACATTTTAACTGCCACGTAAACATTTGTTGATCAGGCACATTGAAGTATCAGGCTATTAAAACAAATATTTCACAGTTCAACAAATGAAACACATCAGAAAGCTAATTATAACATTACATTCAGGAAGCACAAAGTCAAACTTCAAATCCAATTTATTTTTACTTTAAATCAAGTTATTCAGTTATATTTTTTGCCGCTATAATATGAATAACCAGAATAAATATAGAAATAAAAACAGCTAAAAAGGTACAAGAACAAGGCTACAGGTGTTTCATGGTATAGATCCTTCATGTTCACAGAAGCAAAGTTTATTGGTGAGCCTACTCGATGCATACAAGTTTAATCAATGTACAAACCAGTTCAAAATACAACCTGTTCATCATGACATACATACCCGTTATTTACTGTGACTTGTATATAGAGATAAGAAATTTATATATTACAAATTTAAATATATTTACATTTGATGCTGCGACATTAAATGAGTGGGTTAAGAAAAAGCATACAGTGTAAAGTTGATATAAGCAAGCCGATTTAAAACCTCTCATTCCATATCTTGCTGCATGTTTAAAAAGAGAAAGAGAAAAGTAAGAACCTTGCCATGTTAAAAGACTGAAGAATAAATGCTTTTTCATTTAACAGTTTTGCGATGTGAGGAAAGAAAAATGAAAACCTGCAATAAAAAGTTGATTGGAAAAATCACAAAAGGTTTACAACATTCGGGAAAAAGAGGACCGATTTATTTTTTGGGGCGCAGACTACAGTGAGTAGCAACAGACAGTACACGTACAGGAGATATGTAATATTTCTCACACAAAACTGCTGTCTGGAGCTTGTAACAATGGTGGGAAGAAGCAAATGCAGAAGATTTAATATCTGGTTCTATTGCACAGGAGTGTACAAGGCAAAAAGAAGTTAGGGCCCTGCGTGATAGACGGGTGAACAAGAGTGGACAGAGGATGGGATGGTCCCTCTAAAGATGAGACAGCAGAAGAGAAGACCAGGTTGTGGAGCAGGCTCAAGGAGCCAAATGGCCTACTCCTGCTCCTATGTTCCTAAGACGTGGTTAAGAGTGGGATTATGTCATTAGTGAACAAGGCACAGGATGATTTGGAAATTGCAATCTCCCATCCCACCAGCCTCCAGATGTGCGAGAGCATTTCCTGCCATTTCTGCTGTAAACTGCAATTATTGCTCATGATGCACTCCCTTCATCACTGAGAAGTCCAGAGACAGCTTGGACAATCAGATTATCTGAATGTTTCGATTTTATCGGTGAGTGCGATCTTAAACATTCGGTAACTTTCCAATTCTACTTTGCCCCTATCTCTATCCAAGATCACTTTTTGAGAGCATCCATGAGAGATGATAACCAACATTGGAGATTCCAAAACTCAATGACTTGGATACCACTTGCAATGACATTGCAATCAGTCTTAAAAGGGCTGTATACCAATAAAGTCCCTGGTTATATAGTGTGCAAAGAGTGATGAAGGGGAAAATGTCTACAAAGACCTTGAAGCTAATAAATACAGGGGAGGTCCCACAAAGTTTCAAAGATATTAATGAGGTGTTGGGATTCAGAAAGGTGACAAGGGATTACAAAATACAGGCCCTTCAATCTTTCATCAGTAACTGTCAAAATAATGAAACAGATTATTAAAAAGAAACAGGAGGATCACGTATTAAAATATCCTTGTAAGTAACATGGTTTCATAAAAGGCAGATTCTGTTTGATGTTCGTTAAGGATAGGGCATCACAAATCAAAATTGGAACTCTGTGATACAACATACCGAATATAGCCTTCAATAAAACTCCACATGAACAGCTGGCCGCAGGCTGAGGATAGTGGACATCTTTAGTAAAGCTTGAAGGTGTGCAAGGAGCTGGCAGAGGGGAAGCAGTCGTACTAGTTGAGGGAGTGAGGTAGAGCTGGGGGATTTGTGGAGTGAAGTGGTTCAAAGATCAGTAGCAGGTCCTGACTGTTTCTGGTTTATATAAATGAACTGGATTCAGAAACACAATCTAAGCTGGTTAAATTTGCAGATAACGTCAAATTGGGAGAGCTGGGGATGGTGAGAGTCAAGTTTACTAAAGCAGCTGAGGAATTACAAAAGGAGATAAGCAATTTCTACAAGTGAACAGAACAGCAGAACTATGGCAGGCAAAGTTCAATACAGACAATTGGAGATGGTACAAGAGAAAAGGTGGGGTGCGTCCTTATGTGACATTAGACTCAATACTGAACATGTCCATCTAATGCACTGCAGGAATCAAAGCAAACAGAACAGATTCACAAAGCAGTAAGCCATTCAGCCCCTCAAGCCTGTTCCATCATTCAGTCAGGTCATAGTTGAAATGTACTTCAATTCAATTTACCCACCTTTCCTCTATATCCATGTATAGAGTTACATAGTAAAAAAAATTCCAACAATCTCTTCAAAATTTAAATTGCCCCCACCCCCGCTGCCCCCCCAACCCTTCCCAGATCCCACAGATTCTTTTGCGGGAAGAGAACTCCACATACATTCCCCCACCAGGGATTGATGATCATCTGCATTTACCTTGACTGATCCCACTATTATTTTAAAGACAGAACACCACTCAACTATCTAAATTCAGCCAAGCCAAGTTTATGCCACCTGTCTGCATTCAGAGATATACAAGCAGAGAACCTAACCAGGTCACATTCAAGCAAAGTCAAAACAGTCGAAAACAACTAAGATTTTCTAAAAAGTTCAAGGTTTTCATTGTGGTTTTGTTGTACTGTAGATTAACCTGTAATAAGTACACCAATAAGAGGTCCAAAAGTTCCATTAATTGTCATGGCTGAATTGACCTTTTAGGGACTGCAATCAATATTGACGGATTCAGTATGAACAGTGAAGTTGATGATGGATAGCGCTGCCATGATTTGTGTCACAACGGCTATGAAGAGGACTTTGGACTTGAAGGGGAAGAAAACTGAGTGCACATTAAAAAAAGTGTTCACGCACCAAGCCATCAAAAATAAGCTACAGCATTGTGAAATATAACCCAAAGAGCGAAACGCAGCTCAGCGGGCGGGGGCGCGGCAAACGCAGCTCAGCGGGCGGGGGCGCGGCAAACGCAGCTCAGCGGGCGGGGGCGCGGCAAACGCAGCTCAGCGGGCGGGGGCGCGGCAAACGCAGCTCAGCGGGCGGGGGCGCGGCAAACGCAGCTCAGCGGGCGGGGGCGCGGCAAACGCAGCTCAGCGAGCGGGGGCGCGGCAAACGCAGCTCAGCGAGCGGGGGCGCGGCAAACGCAGCTCAGCGAGCGGGGGCGCGGCAAACGCAGCTCAGCGAGCGGGGGCGCGGCAAACGCAGCTCAGCGGGCGGGGGCGCGGCAAACGCAGCTCAGCGGGCGGGGGCGCGGCAAACGCAGCTCAGCGGGCGGGGGCGCGGCAAACGCAGCTCAGCGGGCGGGGGCGCGGCAAACGCAGCTCAGCGGGCGGGGGCGCGGCAAACGCAGCTCAGCGGGCGGGAGCGCGGCAAACGCAGCTCAGCGGGCGGGGGCGCGGCAAACGCAGCTCAGCGGGCGGGGGCGCGGCAAACGCAGCTCAGCGGGCGGGGGCGCGGCAAACGCAGCTCAGCGGGCGGGGGCGCGGCAAACGCAGCTCAGCGGGCGGGGGCGCGGCAAACGCAGCTCAGCGGGCGGGAGCGCGGCAAACGCAGCTCAGCGGGCGGGGGCGCGGCAAACGCAGCTCAGCGGGCGGGGGCGCGGCAAACGCAGCTCAGCGGGCGGGGGCGCGGCAAACGCAGCTCAGCGGGCGGGGGCGCGGCAAACGCAGCTCAGCGGGCGGGGGCGCGGCAAACGCAGCTCAGCGAGCGGGGGCGCGGCAAACGCAGCTCAGCGAGCGGGGGCGCGGCAAACGCAGCTCAGCGAGCGGGGGCGCGGCAAACGCAGCTCAGCGAGCGGGGGCGCGGCAAACGCAGCTCAGCGAGCGGGGGCGCGGCAAACGCAGCTCAGCAAGCGGGGGCGCGGCAAACGCAGCTCAGCAAGCGGGGAGGCAACAAACACAGCTCAGCGAGTGGAGACACAACAAACACAGCTCAGCGAGTGGGGACACAACAAACACAGCTCAGCGAGCGGGGACGCAGCAAACACAGCTCAGCGAGTGGGGACACAACAAACACAGCTCAGCGAGTGGCAATATGGCTTCGCTTGGGAAATGGAGCAAGTGACCAACTACCAGAGTTTAAGTATCCTTCATAATCCTGAGAGTAACATTCCTGCTAACTTCAATATGTATGAAATAGTGACTGCTGCTTAAAATCCACTTCACTTCCTGCATTGCCAAAGCCAAAGGTTTTTGACAGCACAACTTGCGAAACCAAAGCTCTTTGATTTGAAGCATCATAACTTTCTTAATCTTATAGGAGACCAATACAGGATTAAGACTACTGTTTCACCTCTTTTCCAGTTTCCAAACAATAGCAACAGATTTTACCTCAAGCAAGTGGCATCCCTCGGATTCAGTGCGATCATAAGGCCTGATGATCCCATCTTCACGGATACACCGCGGTGGACGGAGTTTATTTACATCTTCAGTTGATTCTGCTACCCTAGAAGAATCAGGTATTGTAATAAATGACTGGTAACTTTTTGCTTATAAAGTTAATGATTATTTTTTTGAACCCCTGACTTCATCAATGGAATAAGTCCTTTAAAAGCCCAACTTTTTGGCATGTCATCTACAACTTTAAATATTCATTCACTTACTCCACTGCTGGCAGTGTGGGAGCAGTGGGTACCATCTACAAGAGGCACTGCAGCAACTCACTGAAGCTTCTTCAACTGCACTTTCCAAACCCATAATCTCTAATGCTTAGAAGGACAAGAGCATCAGTTGCATAGGAACACCGCCACCTGCATTTTCCCCACCAAGCGAAATAGCATCCTGATTTGGAAATATATCGCCATTCCTTTGACATTGCTGGGTCAAATTTTCTGGAACTTCTCTTGCTAATAGCATTGTGGGAGAACCTTCAAGAAGGCAGTTCATCGCCACCTTATCATGGGTAATTAGCAATGGCTGAAAAATGCTGGCCTTGGCACAACATTCACATCCCAAGGTAAAAACAAATAAAATGTAAGGCAAGTATCACAGAACCTCACAGTGCAGAAGAGGCCCTTCGGCCCATCGAGTCTGCACCGGCACATGAGAAACACCTGACCTACCTACCTAATCCCATTAACCAGCACTTGGCCCATAGCCTTGAATGTTATGACGTGACAAGTGCTCATCCAGGTACTTTTTTTAAAGGTGTGAGGCAACCCGCCTCCACCACCCTCCCAGGCAGCACATTCCAGACCGTCACCACCCTCTGGGTAAAAAGGTTTTTCCTCACATTCCCCCTAAACCTTTTGCCCCTCACCTTGAACTTATGCCCCCTTGTGACTGACCCTTCAACTAAGGGGAACAGCTGCTCCCTATCCACCCTCTCCATGCCCCTCATAATCTTGTATACCTCGATCAGGTCGCCCCTCAGTCTTCTCTGCTCCAACGAAAACAACCCAAGTCTATCTAACCTCTCTTCATAACTTAAATGTTTCATCCCAGGCAACATCCTGGTGAATCTCCTCTGCACCCCCTCCAGTGCAATCACATCCTTCCTATAATGTGGCGACCAGAGCTGCACACAGTACTCCAGCTGTGGCCTCACCAAGGTTCTATACAACTCCAACATGACCTCCCTACTTTTGTAATCTATGCCTCGATAAGTGTCCCATATGCCTTTTTCACTACCCCACTAACATGCCCCTCCGCCTTCAGAGATCTATGGACACACGCGCCAAGGTCCCTTTGTTCCTCAGAACTTCCTAGTGTCATGCCGTTCATTGAATACTTCCTTGTCAAGTTACTCCTTCCAAACTGCATCACCTCACACTTTTCAGGGTTAAATTCCATCTGCCACTTATCTGCCCATTTGACCATCCTGTCTATATCTTCCTGTAGCCCAAGACACTCAACCTCACTGTTAACCACCCAGCCAATCTTTGTGTCATCAGCAAATTTACTAATCCTACCCCCCACATATGTTGTTTATATAAATGACGAATAATAGGGGACCCAGCACAGATCCCTGTGGTACACCACTGGACACTGGCTTCCAGTCAATAAAGCATCATTCTGTCATCACCCTCTGCCTCCTACAACTAAGCCAATTTTGAATCAACCTTATCAAATTACCCTGTATCCCATGTGCATTTGCCTTCTTTATAAGTTTCCCATGTGGGACCTTGTCAAAGGCTTTGCTGAAATCCATATAAACTACAACAACTGCACTACCCTCATCTACACACCTGGTCACCGCCTCAAAAAATTCAATCAAATTTGTTAGGCATGACCTCCCTCTGACAAAGCCATGTTGACTATCCCTGATCAAACCTTGCCTCTCCAAGTGGATATAGATTCTCTCCTTCAGAATTTTCTCCAATAGTTTCCCTACCACTGACGTGAGACTCACTGGCCTGTTGTTTCCTGGCTTATCTCTACAACCCTTCTTAAATAGCGGAACCACATTAGCTGTTCTCCAGTCCTCTGGCACCTCCCCCATGGCCAGAGAAGAATTAAAAATTTGGGTCAGAGCCCCTGCGATCTCCTCCCTTGCCTCCCTCAGCGGTCTGGGACACAAATCATCAAGTAGGTTTGTGTATTTTACGAGGAGCAAATTATTTATCAAAATTTAAGACTTTGGTCATTTTAATTAACGTTATACCCCATGAATGCAGTTGGTGCATTTGGGTGAAATTTAATAATGTTATATAAGTATTTTTTTGAATGCCAGTTTTACAAGAAATCCAGTTTCCATTAAAATACAATTTAAAATACTTTTTAAGATTCCTGCTGGCTCTTCAGTAGATAACAGTAAAAAGCAGAATTTACAAATCTGGGTCTTCTCAAAAGTACAGAGCCACTGGTAGGAGGTCAGATGAATTCTATTGGTTCTGAATTCTATTTGGGCAGAATGTAATGCCCGAAACACTAACAGTTCTCTGTAATCAAATCTTACTTTCTAATTCCTTGCAAAGTGCTGCTCGCCATGTCAACGATCCCACCTGTTGGTCGGGCAACAACGCCAACCAGACCTTTGCCAACTCCTTTAAAGAAACCAGCCGCACCTTCCTTTTTAGCACCTGTTGCAGGAAATGGTACATCATTACTTGGAAACGGTAATTCAATTCGTGGAACATATTCAGAACAGATGCTGCCAGCAGCTGCTTAGTCAAATTAGACATTACTCCTTCCTAAGCACCAGCAATTCTCCAGGTTAACACAAAATAAATGCTAGAAAATCCCGATAATCCATGCACCTGGCTAACCTTATATTATAGGTTTACAATATGCTTCATCCTCAGCCTTATGAGTAATCAGTCACACATTTCAGTTTTAGGTTTCTCATTCATTTACCAGCATTGATTTTTCACCCACGTTTTCTCACATGAACATACAGCACAACTTAAAATGCACCAAAGAATTAAAAAGAATCGGACGTAATGGCATGATATAAAAATATTATAATTAAGGACAGCGCCAAGTACAGTCCAGATTCTTCCCAAACAGAAAAGAAATTTTAATGAGAGAATCATCCAGTATTTGGACCATTCATGCGTACTTTTTAGTGACCAGTTTGAGACAGAGACTTATGCACCAGTCCCTTGCCTGCCCTCCAGACCAAGGATGCTGCTTTAAGCCTTCAAGCTACAAACGTTTGTGGATTTTGTCAAAAAGTGCAATGAAATGCAATCCTTAAAAGACTGATAAAATTCCACAACCCCATGAATCACAAAGAATTTGACACATTCAATCACCAACAAACCAGTAGCGTGAATTATAGAGTAATGGAGTTGCAGAATGTAATGCTCAAAACACTAACAATTCTCTGTAATCAAATCAGAATTTGACTGTCACCTTTTGGGTCTTTGATATTTTTGGTGATCTGCACTGCAAAGATTTGAAAATGTTTAAGTTTTAAAACAAAGTGATTTTTCTTTTAAATCATAGGAGTAGGCAATTCAGCCCCTCGAGCCTGCTCCACCATTCAGCACAATCATAGCTGATCATCCACTGCAATGCTTTATCCCCCACACTACCCCATATCCCTTTGTCAATAGTATTGAGAAATCTGTCAATCTCTGCTTTAAACATTACTCAATGACTGAGCTTCCACATTATTCCTTTTTGCACAGGTTGAAATACTGAAATATATTTCTTTAACCATTAAGTCAAAAGGATGGAAAGCTAAAATAAGGCAGGGCTAATGCACTACAGAGCTTCCAAGATATGTCCAGAATAGCTGGGAACAGCAAAATAGCTGTGGTCATACAGTTGAATACATTATATAAAAGAAAAGCTCGTATGCAATGGTATTCAATTGTCTGTCCATTACAATATTGTTCCAAGACATTTACATTTACATACCATGCTACAAAGTTTAGACCACGTACCTTCAACTGGCTTTGTGACTATTCCTGTAAATCCTCCAACCACACCCTGAAACGATACAAGACGATTACTTGTAAATGTTTTTACATTATAGAATATATTATTGAACTGAAATTATTATGCTGGAACATAATAAAACAGGGTCATTACATCCATATAAATAAGAACAGTTTTTCTAAGTATCCTGAAAACAAGGCTTCATGACAGAAGTTTCAAATAATTTTGGATTTGAAGATTTCTCTGGCAGCTGTGTGCTTGTGTTAAGCACTCTGGCAGAGTTGGGTGTGCCACTGTGTTAATAATCCGGCATACTGCTTCCCACTGTGGGGAGGTGACAATCACAGGTCAGGGACTCCATCATAAGGCTGTTTTCCCCCATGACCTGCTGTTGGTCCAGGACAACACGAGCAGGGGTCTTGGAAGCAAGTCACGAGTTCACAAGACATGGGTAGAAAGGAACCTGGGAGAAGCATTGAAGTGAAATTAGCACCCTCATCATACAGTACAACAGAAACTGATGTTGCTTGCTGTACCTAAAGGTGGCTGGAGATTGGCACAAGGGAACTAATGGAAGTGAGAAGTAAAAAAGTTGTATTTGAAATTACGATGTCTAACACATAATTTTGAAACTATATCTGTTCTAAATTCAGATCCTAAAGAAAGCCACCTGGCCTCAGGAAAACACACTGCCAAAGTTAGCCAATTGTTTTACTTGTGGCATCAGGTAGGATTCACATCAGTCTGAATTTGGAAGCTCCTCTAGACCACAGATCTTGGCATGAAGATTTATCCATTTTTATACTACACTTCATTTTATTTTGGCTTAAAATGTGGGTGCTTTACATTCGAACAACGCAGGTTATGGGAACGATACGGTGGAAATGTTCAAAATTATAAAAGGGATGGGACAGGATGGACTATTCTGATGAAAGGTCAATGACCTTAAATGCTAATGCTTTCTCTCTCCACAGATTTCGACTGGCCTGCTGAATATTTCTAGCATTCACAGTATTTTGCTTTTGTTTTGGATTGAAGCAGACTATTTCTGGTGGTTGAGGGTCTGGAATGAGTGGCTCTAGATACAAGATTAAACATGCGAGATTTTGAACAAAGAGCAAAAAAAGCTTCTCTATGCAGAGTTGAGAGGCTGTGGACTTGACTCCAAGGATGAGAGTGTCAGGCAGAAACGATGGCCGGGATTTTCTGGTCCTGTCTTGGGAGGGGCCCGCTGCAGGCGAGGCGGGGCCCCAGCTGGAAGTCCATTGACTTGCGGTGGCACAGGAAGATCCCGGCGGCGGGCGGGTGCGGAAAATCCCGCCCTATGTCAACATTCAGGGTTATTTGGAATAGGTGACAGCATATTGGGGCAGGACATGTAAATGTGATTGGGACTATGTACTTCTGTGGAGGTGAAACACCAACATGGACCGGTGCAGCTTCTGTGTATTTTGAAGTATGGTTATAGGTCAGATTTAAATATGTATTACAGGCCACCACATTGTATTTAGATGCAATGTGCCCTACGCGCTAAGATCATTTGTACTGCTAAAGGCCCAGCTGCATTCAGGGAGATTTCCTCAAATACCTTGAACTAGAACTAATCAATGAAAACATGAGCAAAGCATAGAGCTTAATGGTGTTAGAACAGATTATGAGGTAGTATTTTCCAGACATCAAAAAATAGCACCAAGGTGTGACCCACTTTTCATATGGCAGGGAGCAGGGAAGATCATTTAGGGCGATACAGCAATGTTAAAAACATCTTTATAAAGGGCACAAGCCCACGTTACTTCTTATAGAATGGAATTGTTGGTACTGAGCTCTGTTTCAGTGCTATGGCACATACAGTGCAACAAGAATAAAGAAACACGTTTAACTAAAATTCATTTATTTACAAAACCACCCAGAGTCTGTTAATTTCTGTCTCAGCGGTATTATTTAGCAATGTTTCTTTCTCTGTATAGAGACAGGTTTTCTTGCTTCAACATTTTCTGAATGTTGTGTAGTTTACAACATCTCCACGAGGTGGAGGTAGGAGATAGTGTCATTGATAAACATCCTACCAAATTGCCAGTGAGTTGGCAAAACACTATGAAAAGCGAGTGATCACATATTTCAACTTTGTGTGACATTGGGGCAACAGGCAAGGTAATACAACCCTAGATTCTGCTTTTTAACTTTCACTTTCGAGACAGTTACAGTTGTACATTCAATCTTTGTAAAGGTCCTGAAAAATTTTAAGAACATCATAAAGTAGAAGAATTTTACAGGCGTTTTTAATGAGTTTATAAACCACTCAAATGAGAGGCAATAAAGCATTGCCAGTTTCTCCAGCAGTGTGTGGATGATATCATTTTTTAATTCATTCATGGGATATGGGCATTACTGACCGGGCCAGTATTTACTGCCCATCACCAATTGCCCTTGAGAAGCTGGTGGAACTATTAATTGGAACTATATCGCTGTCCCTTCACTATCGCTGGGTCAAAATCCTAGAACTCCCTCCCTAACAGCAGTGTAGGCGTACCCACATTACGTGGGCTGCAGCAGTTCAAGAGGGGGCTCACCACCACCTTCTCAAGGGCGATTAGGGATGGGCAATAAATGCTGGCCTGGCCAGCGACGCCCACATCCTGTGAAACAATCATTTAAAAACACGGACTTCAGTATCTGGGGAGTCGCTTGCAGTGTTCGGCACCATTCGCATCAGTGAACACCCCCACTTCTGACATTATGATGGAGGGGAGGTCAATGATGAAGTAGCTGAGGATGGTTGGGTCTAGGACACTGCCCTGAGTAATGACTGCAGCAATATCCTAGGACTGAGATGATTGACCTCCAACAACCACAACCATCTTCCTTTGTGCTAGGTATCACTCCAACCTGTGGAGAGTTTTCCCCCTGATTCCCATTGACTCCAGTTTTGCTAGGGCTCCTTGATGTCACACTGAGTCAAATGCTGCCTTGATGTCAAGGGCAGTCCTCTCATCATATATCTCGAGTTCAGCTCTTTTGCCCATGTTTGGACCAAGGCTGTAATGAGTTAGGAGTTGAGTGGTCCTGATAGAACCCAAAATGAGTGCCAGTGAGCAAGTTATTGCCATCTAAGTGCCGTTTCACAGTCAGCGACCCCTTCCATCACTTTGCGATCTCAATCATGAGATTGAGAGTAGACTGAAAGGGCGGTAATTGGTCGTGTTGGATTCGGCCTGCTTTTTGTGGACAGGACATGCCTGGGCAGTTTTCCACATTGCCAGTAGATGCCAGTTTTGTAGCTGTACTGAAATAGCTTGGCTAGGTGGGGGGAGTTAGTTCTGGAGCACAAGTCTTCTGTACTATTGCTGGAAGGTTGTAAGGGCCATAGCCTTTGCTGTATCCAGCAGCTTCAGCCATTTCTTGATATCATATGGAACGAATTGAATTGCTTGAAGACTGGCATCTGGGGGCCTCAGGAGAAGGCCAAGATGGGTCATCCACTCAGCACTTCTGGCTGAAGCTGGTTGCAAATTCTCTTTTGCACTGATGTGCTGGCTTCAGTGAGGATTAGTGAGGATGGGGACATTTGTAGAACTTCCTCCTCCAGTGAGCTGTTTACTAGTCCGCCACCATTTGAGGAATGAAAGCTCAAAAGAAGCCACAGAACTGAAGTGCCAAATTACACTTCATTTGTTCAAGGCCAAACAACAAACATACAATTGTAGGCTAAAGGTTCTAGACTTGGTTGGTGGTCATAGCTATACTGTGAAAAGCAGATTTAAGCTTACCTAGGGTCCTACCCGTATCATCAAGGTGTGATCCCGTCTCAAAGTGCTGATTGGACATACAGGTTTGTCTGGCAATAAATGACTTTGCGAATATCTTAGACGGTGTAGGCACATGATTGGGATAAGGCTCATTATAGAGAAGATGCCTTTGCCTCAGAGATGACTTTAAATACCGTACTCTCCTTTCCCTTTTTATTCAGGCACCTTCCACATGCAAGGCACTTCACAGTGGTGTAACAGATTCCAAGCCCAGGAAAGAAAGATTTGGGGACGTGGCCAAAAGCTTGGTTGAAGAGTTGGGTTAATGAGGGACTACAAGGAGGAGAAAGAGGAAGAGGAAGAGGAGGTTTTTATATAACTCAAGAAAATTCAAGGCAGCTGAAGCATGGCGACAAATGGTGAGATGAAGAGAGCAGGTTGTACAGAAGTCTGGATTAAGAGTAGCAGAGAGTTTGAGGATAAGGGATGCATGTGGAAGCTGACTATGTCTGCAGATGTTGCCAATAGTATTGCACAGATGAAGAAAAGGCAGAGGCTAAGGATGAATCATTGAGGAACTGCAGATAATGAGTGTGCAGAGGTGAAAGGATCATGGAATGGTTACAGAACAGGAGGATGACTCTCGGTCCATCGTGTCTGTGCCGATTCTCTGCAAGTGCAACTCATCTAGTCCCACTCCCCTGCCTTCACCCCATCATCCTGCAAATTTCTTCTCTTCATATAAAGAGGTCGTTGTTTGAGGTATGCTGGCTGCAATCGGACTGAGTGGAACCAAGCAAGAGAAGTCCCAGGGAGCTGGACAGAGGAGGAGAGGTGTTTGAGGAAAAGAATGTCATGAGCTGTGCTCAAGGCTGGTGAAAGGTTAAAAGGGATGAGAGGGATAACAAATGTGAGTCAGTGAAAATATTATCTGATACTTCAGTAAGGGCAGGTCCATTGCTATGGGAACAGTGGAAACCTGAGGAAAAAAAGAGCCTTGGGAGAGATTGATACAAATTTGGAAGATGGTTACACGTACAAAGACCTTATAGAAGAAAGGGAGGTTGTAAAGGAGTTGATAGTGAGGGCAGAGGGGTCAAGAATGAATGGATGACAGTGGTTTTGAAAGGAAGCAGAATGGTGCTTGAGGAACGAGGACCATTTATAATATCAGGAAGTTTGTGCACCAGGGAGGGACATAGGAACATTCAGCCCCTCGAGCCTGTTGTGCTATTCAGTAGAGTCTTGGCTGATCTGCGACTTAACTCCATTCCCCCCATATCCATTAATACCTTTGGATAGCAGAAATCTATCAATCTCAGATTTAAAATCAATAATGATCTAACATAATATGCCGTTTGTGGAAAAGGGTTTCAAACTTCTATCACTATTCATGCCTTTTAAAAAATATTATCCTTTTTCTGCTCTCACAACCAAAATGAATAACCTCACACTTCCCCATATTATACTCCATCTGCCACCTAGTTGCCCACTCACTTAACCTGTCTATATCGTTTTGCAGCCTTTGTGTCCTCCGCAACTGGGATGATCTTGTCAGGTGGGTCAGTGAAGTAGTTGCTCTGCATCTGAAGTCTTTCAGCTTTAAAGATAAGCTCAAAGCTTTGTGAGAAATCAACTGGGGAACAGATTAGTTTAGGCCTAGTATTGTGAAACGAGAAAGGATGATTTAATACCCTTGTAGTGAAGGGGTCTCTAGGGATGAGTGCTCATAATAGGATAACATTTTATTTTCAGCTTGAAAGTGATCCAAAACTAGGGTCTCAAATCTGAACAAAGCAAATGATGTTGGTATGGGGAGTGAGCTGGCTAATTTAAAAGACATGACATTAGAAAAAAAAAAGGCAAACATTTAAAGATTTCATTCATAATTTGTAACAAATGCATATTCCCTTATGGAATAAAAACCACGTGGGAAAATGGTCCAACCATGGCTAAGAAGGGAAGCTAAAGATAGTATTAGATTAAAGGAAGGGACTTGTGATCCTGCCAAAAGCAGTAGAGAGCCCGAGGGCAGGAAGAATTTAGCAAAGGATGATCAAGAATTTGATAAGGAGAATACAGTGTAGGAGAGTAAACTAGCAAGAGACATGAGAGTGTAAAATTTTCTATAGGTATATAAAAGGAACAGATTAATGAAAGTAAAGGCTAGAGACAGAGACAGGATACATTATACTAGGGAATAAGGAAATGCGAGAGACATTAATCATTTTCACAGTAGGACACAAAAAACATTTTGGAAATAGTGGGGAACCAAGGGTTCAGTGAGGATGGGGAACTTGAAGAAATGAGTGTTAGTAAAGAAACAGTACTGGAGATATTAATGGGTTTAAAAGTCGACAATTCCCCTTGACCTGATGGCCTGCACTTTTTCTGCTCACAACCAAAATGAGTAACCTCACACTTCCCCATATTATACTCCATCTGCCACCTAGTTGCCCACTCACTTAATCGAGCAGAATAGAGATTTGAGACCCTAGTTTTGGATCACTTTCAAGCTGAAAATAAAATGTTATCCTATTATGAGCACTCATCCCTAGAGACCCCTTCACTACAAGGGTATTAAATCATCCTTTCTCGTTGCACAATGCTAGGCCTAAAATAATCTGTTCCCCAGTTGATTTCTCACAAAGCTTTGAGCTTATCTTTAAAGCTGAAAGGCTTCAGATTCGGAGCAACTACTTCACTGACCCACCTGACAAGATCATCCCAGTTGCGGAGGACACAAAGGCTGCAAAACGATATAGACCGGTTCAGTGAGTGGGCAACTAGGTGGCAGATGGAGTATAATATGGGGAAGTGTGAGGTTACTCATTTTGGTTGTGAGAGCAGAAAAAGGATAATATTTTTTAAAAGGCATGAATAGTAGAAGTAGCTACAGAGGTAGATGTATTTGTTTTGATCTTCCAGAACTCCCTAGTCTAGAAAAGCTGCCATGTGCTGAAAGGTGGCAAATGTAACTCTTATTGAAGGAAGGGGAGAGAGAGTGAGTGAGTGAGTGAGTGAGTGAGAGCGAGCAATCGAGAGCACGAGAGAGAAAACTATAGGCTAGCTAGCCTAATATTGGTAGTAGGGAAAATGCCAGAATCTATAATTAGGGAGTTGGTGACGGGACACTTAGAAAATCCTAATATAAGGCAGAGTCAACACGGATTTATGAAAGTGAAATTGTGTTTGTCAAATCTGTTTTTAGAGGATCTAACCAGTAGAGTGGATAACAGGAAACTAATGGATGCAGTATATTTGGATTTTCAAAATTCATTTGACAGAAGTTCTTATACAAAGAGTACAGCATGTGTGATTGGGGTAATACCCAATCCTCAATCTATGCCAATCTAAGAGACAGAAAACAAAAGCAAGGAACAAATGGGTTATTTTCAGGTTGGCAGGCTATAACTGGTGAGGTGCCGCAAGGATCAGTGCTTGAGCCTCAGCTATTTACAAACTATATCAATAACTTAGATGGAGACTGTGTGTAATATATTCAACTTTGCTGACCATACAATGGTTTGGTGGGAAAGTTAGTTATGAAGAGGAAGCAAAGAAGCTGGCAAGGTGTTACTGGCAGGTTAAGTGAGTGGGCAAGAACATGCTGAATAGAATAGAATAAGTAAAGAAATCTTATTACCATTATTTCAGGTCTTGGTAAGATCACATCTGGAGGATAGTGCATAGTTATGTTTTCCTTACCTAAGGAAGCATATACATGCCTTACAGGGACTGCCTATGAGGCTGACTGGATTGATTTCTGGGATGAGAGGATTATACCAAGAGGAGAGTCTGAGTACACTAAGCCTACATCTCCTAGGCTCTAGAAGAATAAGATCAAACTTAAACATAAAATCTTTTAAGTGGCAGGACAGAGTAATTGTTGGGAGGATGTTTCCCCTGATTGCGGAGTCCAGAACATGAGTACACAGTCCCAGAACAAAGGGTCGGTCATGGACTGAGATGAGAAGAAATTTCTTCACTCAAAAGGATTCTGAATCTTTGGAATTCTATCCACATGTCTCTACTACTTCATCTTCCCACTATCCCCTTTCCTTCATCTCATCACCATCCCTATACTTTCCCTCCGAGTTACTCATTCAACTCCCGCATTCTCCCCTCCCGCTTACTCCAATGCCCCCATCTACTCCCCCTCTGCCTACGGGCAGGTGATGAGAAGCCAGAGCCCCCAGCTGTTGCATCACTGTAGTGTAGCCATTTTTGTTTCGCTCTAAAGTGGATACCTGGTTGTTCTGTGTCTTGGGAATTTTAAGCTTTCATACTTTTATACTTCACAATGTTTAAATTTATCCCTCAGCCAGACTAACTCATCACTGTTGGTGGCACCCTGCTGTGCACAAATCTGATTCCAGGTCTCATTACATTACAACAATGACCACACTTTATTAGTGCTTTATTGCCTTTGAAGTGCTTTGGGGTGACATGTGGCCATGGAAAGCATCATATAAAATGCAAGTTCTTTCTTCCGCTTTCCACAATTTATTTTATTACATATGAAATGTGCATGTCTGATAGGATGCAGACATTATTTTTATCATGGAAGATACGAACAGGTTTGTTGGTATGGTCGCAGTGACTTGGACGTTAGTGAGCGATGTATCTTCACCCTTACAGAATTTATAATTATAGAGATGTGCGGATTTATCAACAGCATAGAAAACAGTAATATTGCATTAAGCTCTCCTCAATTGTCATGTTTTAAAATGCAAATTTTCCCTACCCGTAAAAAGCCTTTTCCTCCTTTAGCCAAACTGTCTCCAAAGTCCTTGGGCTGGCGGTTCATTTCCTCCCTGCGTTTCTGCTGGTATTCTTTATCCATCGTGATTGCAGCCAGACCTTTCCCAACAGTGCCTGTGATTCTAGATACGACACCAGCTGCACCACCTGTGTTTGGCACCAGCATTTGTATTAAGCACAAGAAAATAAGCACACACTGCTGGAACTGAAGTCAGATTCAAATCCAGTGAATAATCTCTCAGATTACGGAACTATCTGAGAAACATGACTTTTCTGATCATCAGTTCCAACATATGCTGACATGAAAGCTGCATCAGAGTCATCACCTACCAACAGTGTGTCCAAGCAGACTCCTCACTCCTATCACAAAGCCCTCTGCAAATTCCTCTGGTCCCTGAACAGCACCCTAAACATTACACAGTCACCATTGTTAGAGAGTAAAAACTTGGATCAGCTTTACAAAACACAGACATATTTTCCATTGCTTCCTCTTGACTTACCTGGAAAGGTTCATAGAAGAATGCTTCGACACCTTCAGACAGTCCTCTGATAAGGCCAACTGGGTTTCCAAGAACATCCAGTCCCAAAACAAGCACATACATTTGCTTTAGAAACTAAAAGAAGAAGCATTGAAAGGTTGGTTGGTGATATTATTCAGGTTTTTCATTTCAGTTAATAATAATGTTTTTCGCACTTAAGAATGCATGAATCAATGTTATTCAAATAGCAATCAACCTGTATTTATACAAACCCCCTTACGTAAAACAGGATCAGTGATGCGTCACACGAGATCCAAACCAAGCAAAAAAAGAGTGAATTTTGGGCAAGAGGGAAGAAGGACCATAGAAGCAGTTGAAAAGATGGGCTGTAAAGCAGATAGAAGGTAAGGAAGGAGGTTATTACAAAGCGTGTCAGCCTTGGCTAAATGGCACACTCACTTCAGATTCTGAAGATTATCTGTTCAAGCCCCCTCCAAGACTTGGGCACATCATCTAGGCTGACATTCAGTGCTGTGCTGAAGGAGTGCTGCAATGTCAAATGTGCTTCCATTTAGATGAGACATTCTGCCTGCCATTTAAGGCGGATGCAAGAGATCCAATAGTGATAGTTGTAGGGGAGCAAGAGAGTTCTCCTGATGTTCTGGACAACATTTAGCCTCCAGCTAAAATCATTAAAATATTTTAACTGATCCAAAATTGGACTGCGTCTCCTCAGAGGAGAGAAGGTCATGGGAAGAATTGGAAAAACTGTTCCAGTGGCAGAAGAGCCGGCAACCAGAGGACACAGATTTAAGGAACTTAGCAAAAGAACCAGAGGGGGAAGAAAGGTTTACCCAACTGATTCCTGGGATGGCGGGACTGACATATGAGTTGAGATTGAATCGATTAGGATTATATTCGCTGGAGTTCAGAAGAATGAGGGGGGATCTCATAGAAACCTATAAAATTCTAACAGGTCTAGACAGGGTAGATGCAGGAAGGATGTTCCCGATGGTGGGGGAGTCCAGAACCAGGGGTCACAGTCTGAAGATATGGGGTAGACCATTTAGAACTGAGATGAGGAGAAAATTCTTCACCCAGAGAGTGGTGAGTCTGTGGAATTCGTTACCACAGAAAGTAGTTGAGACCAAAACATTGTATGTTTTCATGGAGTTAGATATAGCTCTTGGGGCGAAAGGGATCAAAGGGTATGGGGAGAAAGCAGGAGCAGGCTATTGAGTTGGATGATCAGCCATGATCATAATGAATGGCGAAGCAGGCTCGAAGGACCTACTCCTGTTCCTAGTTTCTATGTAAATATGATGATCTGGATTGGACTGCCTGAAAGTGATGGAAGCAGATTCAAAAGTAGCTTTCAAAAAGGAACTGGATAAATACCTGAAGGAAATATTTGCAGGGCTATGTAGAAAGAGCAGGAAATTGGACCAAAATAAAAGCAAAATACTGCGGATGCTGGAAATCTGCAACAAAAACAGAAAATGCTGGAAAAACTCAGGTCTATCCTTGGTATGACTCATATGGACTCGAAACATTAATCTTGTCGTTCTCTCCATAGATGCTGCTAGACCTGTGTTTTTCCAGCATTTTCTGTTTTTGTGGGAGAAATTTGGACCAATTGGATAATTCCTTCAACGAACTATGACAGAAACAATGGGCTGAATGATCTCCAACTATGTTGAACCATTCAACAGGCATTTATATCAATGCTGACTGTGGAATCTTGCTGTACACAAATTGGTTGAAGCACTTTCCTAGTTTGGATCAGTGACTGCACTTTAAAATAAAGTACTTGATTGGCTGGTACTTTTTGAGGCCACAAAAGGAATGATATAAAGGCAAGTTTTTTTCTTAATGGTTTAGAGAGGGAATTCCAAAAGACAACAGCAGCAGCAACAAGGGCATGGCAAGGGCATACAGTAAAGAGAACTAAGAACTTCATACCAAGCAGAGAATTAGCTCATTAGCTTTAGGAATGTAATGAGTGCAAGACTGGCTCTGGATACCAGGGCAGAGAGAATGAGGAATAAGTAGTGTCAGCAAGACAGAGAGAATGGACCGGGCCATACAAGCAGGTAAGCTCATTTGTAGTGCAGCCTGGGGAATGCTGAAGATATGAGAGAGGATCTCGAAATTCAGTTGTCGAGAAACACTGACGCTTGGAAAAGTGGTGCAGATGAGAACATGAGCACATCACTGGATTAGCTGATATGAGGAGGCTGGTGAGGAAAACATAGGCCTCGAGGTGGTGAAAGCATTGACTAAAATTTTAAGTCACTTACTTTGTATTTTACCAAATCAATACATTTTTGTTTTCAAAATAAAAAAGCCACTAATGTACAATACAAGTAGTATTTACGCATCCATTTTTTGTCGGATAAGACATAGAAGACTTTAACATACACAACTGCTTTTTGGTTGAATTATATTATCTCACCAGTGAGGATAAGCTGTTACAAAAGTTGTTCACCAACTCACCATTGTTGATTTAACACAAAATCCTTGGAGATGCCAGAGATGACCCTCCATTGGGAAGCAGCTGACCACTGCCAGCCACCTGCTTACAGCCCCCAACATACAGCTCACCACAGTGCTACAAAGGAATGGGTACTACAAGACACTGCGCCATTGTCTGACACATCGATTCTGAGAGCAATTTGTCGTTGCACCTAAATCATTTTTAGAATCACATTCATACCGTCTAGGGTTACAGATCCAGATCACACTCAAGAGCAAAGAAACAGGAATGCCAACACCTGTGGACATTCATATCTGGGTATGAGTCACCACCTTGAGGATATAAGAATAAAGCAACCTGCAGGAAAATTGAAAAAATAACCACTTACTTGTTCGCTATAATGTGAAATTACAGCCCACATCAGCTGGTTCCTCTTGTAGAACTGAAATTTCATTTCAAAGAATGCAAGCCTGTAACACAAGAAACTCCTAAGTTTTTCTTCAAAATTGACCAAAGTAAATAGACATAAACACACATCAAGCCATATTAGGAAACGTCATTCAACCTGTTCCCTCCAGTGACCATAAGAATTGGGGCAGGAACACAAAATCCAATCCCTTGAGCCTGCTCCATGGTCAGTCTCATCCTGGCCACAACTTCATCTTCCTGCCTGTTCCCATAATTGTTGACAAAGACATGTATAATATCCACTGTCCTGGATTTTCTCTCTCATGTAACCTTAAGCTACACCTATCCCCAAGAATATGAACAAAATAAAACTCCAGAATTATAGTTCCCTGAAGTACAAGGGACTTGGACCTGAGCATATCTGTTGCTCAACCTTTTAGCCATTAATCACGAGATCTGCTAGAAGGCATCAAAAGTTACTGGGTTTCACTCCCATCTGCAAAACCACACACTACTCCAAGACCTCCAAAGACAAAAGGTAACCCTCGACTTCTTTCCTTCTTGACCAACCGTCTCCTTAAACCCCTCTCTCTTGTATTCACTTTTCAACAACGGTGAGGAGCTAATGGACTTCTTTGTTACCAAGGCAGCTGCCTCTGCTGCTTCCCTCCTTCCCCACAAAGTCAAACCTTCAACGGCACTCCCTGTCCTCACCCAGGTCTCTCTCGTTCTTTCCCTCATACCCTCTCTGAGCATATCTCATCCACAAGATTCAACTCCTCTTTGCCTTGACTCTATTGTCACGAAATTTCTGACCACCAAGCTTCTCTTCCAGGTCCCCATGCTATCTGATCTTGTAAATAGTTCCCTTTCCTCCTCCTTTCTAAACCATTATCAGCTGCCTCACCTAAAAGTCCATTCTCAATCCCTCTATCCCTGCACACTAGCATCCTAATTCTTACTCCCCTTTCCTCACAAGTCTGAAAACATGTTGCTACTTCCCAAACTCACGCCCATGTTTCCCCCAACTCTGTGCTTCAATCTCCCTAAATCAGGTTTCTGCCCTTTCCTCAGCATGGATACAACTCTAAACAGAACCATAAACGTGACCATGGTGCATTATCCTGCCAGCTTCTCTCTACAGCTTTTGGCGTGGGATCACACCTTTCTTTTTCATCATCTCTCCTCTGTTTGCCAGCTCAGTGAAACTTTTCCAGTGCCTTCCACGAGATACAGATCCTTTTTGCAATAAGATCACCAGAATTGTTTCAAATGTTGCATAACCAAAGTGCGAAAATTATTTAACATAACCTCTGCTTTTCAATTTTATCCCTCTAGAAATGAACCTTGGAATTTGGTTTTTACTTTTTATGGTCTTGTTAACTTGCAGTGCTACTTGTAATGATTTCAGAGTCTGTACCCCTAAATTCCTTTGCACCTCCACCCCATTCAGATTCCCATGGAATGTGTCCTTATTCCTCAGACCAAAATGCACCACCTCAACTTTGTATCAAAATTCATAAGACGTCTACAGGTCCATTCTGCAGTTTGATAAATTTGTTCAAATTGCTATGTTAGTTATTGATATGTTTGTTCAAATTGCTATGTTACTTATTGATTTATTTGTTCAAATTGCTATGTTACATATTGATTTATTTGTTCAAATTGCTATGTTACATATTGATTTATTTGTTCAAATTGCTATGTTACATATTGATTTATTTGTTCAAATTGCTATGTTACTTATTGATTTATTTGTTCAAATTGCTATGTTACATATTGATTTATTTGTTCAAATTGCTATGTTACATATTGATTTATTTGTTCAAATTGCTATGTTAGTTATTGATATGTTTGTTCAAATTGCTATGTTACTTATTGATTTATTTGTTCAAATTGCTATGTTACATATTGATTTATTTGTTCAAATTGCTATGTTACATATTGATTTATTTGTTCAAATTGCTATGTTAGTTATTGATATGTTTGTTCAAATTGCTATGTTACATATTGATTTGTTTGTTCAAATTGCTATGTTACATATTGATTTGTTTGTTCAAATTGCTATGTTACATATTGATGTTTGTTCAAATTGCTATGTTACATATTGATTTGTTTGTTCAAATTGCTATGTTACATATTGATTTGTTTGTTCAAATTGCTATGTTACATATTGATGTTTGTTCAAATTGCTATGTTACTTATTGATATGTTTGTTCAAATTGCTATGTTACATATTGATGTTTGTTCAAATTGCTATGTTACTTATTGATATGTTTGTTCAAATTGCTATGTTACATATTGATTTGTTTGTTCAAATTGCTATGTTACATATTGATTTGTTTGTTCAAATTGCTGTGTTACATATTGATATGTTTGTTCAAATTGCTATGTTAGTTATTGATATGTTTGTTCAAATTGCTATGTTAGTTATTGATATGTTTGTTCAAATTGCTATGTTACATATTGATATGTTTGTTCAAATTGCGATGTTACATATTGATATGTTTGTTCAAATTGCTATGTTACATATTGATATGTTTGATTCAGACAGATGCTCTGCTGGCAGTCGCAGTGGTAAAAAGTGAAATTTGCTGCTTTGGATTTTAAGACAAAAATACACACTTATAATAGTGAAAAGCAGCTTATTGTACTTACTTAAAGATGAGATCGTCCACATCTGTTAAGGTAGCTCCAATGCTTTTGAGCAGGATGTGGAGAGACTGGAGTGGTACTGCTTCCTGCTTTTCTTTACTGGAATTTTCTCCTCCTGAGTCCAGAGATAAACTTAGATGCAACTGTTGAGAAAAGAAGATTGTGACTAAGTAACATCAACTTCAACACTTGTACCAGCATTATTAACGTGTGCAAGATATTATGCATTACACATTTCGAATGTTTACAGAAAATGATAACATTTCTAGAAAACACATTACCATGTGCTTCTCAGGTTCACGATGAACTTTCACTGGATGATCAAGTTGAGAAAAGATGCACTTTGTTCTCAAAAAATACAAGGAATTACGGGGTTCACGTGGACAAGGAAAATCACTGGTTCTATGCATGAGTCATACATGCCCACAGAGCAATGAAAAGTCAAACATCCTTCACAAAGATAAAATTATTTAAAAATACCAAGTCTGATTTGGAATCATTTTGCCCAGCAACTTCTTGGAATTATTCCCTAAATTTTAGCTGCTTTTTGCTCAAGGGATTGCACAATGGATGGAGGTGAATGAGGTTGATAGTTAAATCACATCATAACATCTCAGACAGGCTCAGTGGACTGACATTTATTTGACATCATTTGTTCTTGTATGTTCATATTTATAGAAGACAAAACAGAGGAAGATAAACTTGGAAAGCCAACATTAGTGTATGCTTGCAGTGTGTAGCCTCTGGTCATGTTTAACTGGAAAATCGCTGTACATTGATTCTGGTGGAAGGAAAATTAAAGGCAATGAACAGAAAATAATGAACAAAACGCCCTAAGTTTCCCAAGACTTATGCAAGGGTTCCCACTGGCTTGCAGGCTCAGAAAATCAATTCAGCTATTTCCTGTTGGAGGAATTAAATATTTGTACAGCAAATCAATATTTTCACAGTCACTGTAGGTTATCATTGTTTAAAACTGTGAAAGAAACGGAAAACAATGGGGTATGAAATGTCAAAACAAATAATCACTGCTCCTGTAGTTATTGGGAGCTGAACATAGTCTATAAACATGCAAACAATTTTAGTTCTTTATTTAGTTTGAAAAAAAGCCAAAATACTAACTTTGATTGGTGAAATGTGGAAATATTCGAAGAAGCTAAGTCTTGAAGCATCCGTCATTGATGTTTCCATCAATTCTGCCTTCACGGCTTCCATGTCCTGATCTATCAGATTAGTCTGCAAAATAAAACCAAAACTACTTTAAGTCAATCCTATCAGGACCAGCTTCAATCCAATTCTTTTGCAAAGATGAAGCAATTAAAATATTTCTCAAAGTTTAAATGTGACAATGTCTCATTCAGATTTATGAAAATGTTTTACCTTAAGGTTAGAGTTGTTAATTTTTATAGTAAAAGCAGCTATTTTACCCAAGTGAACTCCAAGCAGCTATTCTACCCATATATATATGCTAGATTTATCTAAGCTGACCATTCTTCACTTCTGATTCTAGACCATGAAGCAGAATGTGAGACTATAGAAGAGACTTAATGCAGAGCCCACATTTCTCTTCACCCAAAGGTTCATTTCTTTTTCTAATGAAAACAGGATAAACACGGAGTACTTCATACATCAATCCTTGCAAAGGTAGGAAAATGACCATTCTGCCCTATCGAAGGTAAAGAACATAAGAAATAGGAGCAGGAGTAGGCCATTCAGCCCCTCAAGCCTGCTCCGCCATTCAATAAGATCATGGCTGATCTGCCCCAGGCCTCAACTCCTCTGTCGTGCCAGCTCCTCATAGCCCTCAACTCCCTGATATTTCAAAAATCTATCTATCTCCTCTTTAAATACTTCCAGTGATCTAGCCTCCACAACTCTCTGGGGTAGAGAATTCCAGACATTCATTACCCTCAGAGAAGAACTTCATTCGCATCTCGGTTTTAAATGAATGCTCCCTTATTCTGTAACTATGTCCCCTAGTTCGAGATTCCCCCACTAGCGGAAACATCTTCTCAACATCTGCCCTGTCAAGCCCCCTCAGAATCTTGTACGTTGCATTAAGATGACCCCTCATTCACCTAAACTCTAATGAATAAAGGCCTAACCGGTTTAGCCGTTCTTGATAAATCAACCTCTTCACCCCAGGAATCAGCCTAGTGAATCTCTTTTGAACTGCCTCCATTGCCAGTATATCCTTCCTTAAATATGGAGATCAAAACTGTACACAGTGCCCCAGGTGCGGCCTCACCAACAACCTGTACTGTTGTAACAAGACTTCCCTATTTTTAAACTCCAAACCCAGCAATACTGGCCAAAATTGCATTTGCCTTCTTAATTACTTGATGCACCTGCATGCTAACCTTGTGTGTTTTACGCAGATCCCTCTGTGCTGCACTTTTTTGGAGTCTCTTTCCATTTAAATAATAGTCTGTCTTTTGGTTTTTTCTACCAAAGTGCATGACCTCACACTTCCCTACATTAAACCACATCTGCCAAGTTTTTGCCAACTCACTCAACCTGACTATATCCCCTGGCTGATTCCTTATGTCCTCAACACATGCCCTCCTACCTATTTTTGTAGCTTCAGAAAATTTGGATACATTACACTCTCCCCCTGCTCCAAGTCATTAATAAAGATAGCAAATAATTGAGGCCCCAGGACTGATCCTTGTGGCACTCCATCAGTTACGTCTTTCCAACCTGAAAAAGACCCATTAATCCCGACTGTCTTGTGTGTCAACCAATCCTCAAACCATGCTAATATATTACCCCCAATACCGTGACCTCCTATCTTGTACAATAATCTTTATAAGGCACCTTATCAAATGCCTTCTGAAAATCCAAATACACTACATCTACCAGTTCCCTTTTATCAACTCTGCTTGTAATATCCTCAAAGAACTCTAGCAAATTTGTCAAACATGATTTCCCTTTCACGAACGCATGCTGACTCTGTTTGATTGCGTTAAGATTTTCTAAATGTCCTATTCCTTCCTTAATAATGGACTCTAGCATTTTCCCAATGACAGATGTTAGGCTGACTGGCCTATAGTTTCCTGCTGCTCCACCATTCATTAGGATCGTGGCTGATCCGTTTGCGTTTTGAATTGCACATTCCCATCTACCCCCGATAACCTTTGATTTCCTTGCCTAACAAGAATCTATCTACCTTTGCCTTAAAAATATTCGATGACCCCACCTCCACCACTTTCTGAGGCAGAGTTCCAAAGTCGCACAACCCTCAAAAAAAAAATTCTCCTCATCTCTGTCTCAACATGGCAACCCCTAATTTTAAAACAGTGCCCCCTAGTTCTGGACTCACCCACAAGAGGAAACATCCTTTCCATGTCCAACTTGTCAATACCGTTCAGGATCTTGTATACTTCAAATCAAGTCATCCCTCACTCTTCTGAACTCCAGTGGAAACAAGCCCAGTCTGTCTAACCTTTCCTCATAAGACAACCCACTCATTCCAGCTATCAATCTAGTAAACCTCCGCTGAACCACCTCCAATGCATTTACATCCTTCCCTAAATAAGGAGACCAATACTGCACACAGTATTCGAGATGTGGCCTCACTAATGTCCTGTATAACTGAAGCATAACATCTTTACTTCTATGTTCAATTTCTCTTGTAATAAAGGATAGCATTCCATTAGCCTTAATTCCTTGCTGTAACCGGATACTAACTCCTTCTGACTCATGCACTGAGTCCCTCTGCAGCTCAGGATTCTGCAACTTGACTTTTGGTTAAGTAATACTCTACTTTTTTATTCTTCCTGCCAAATTGAGCAACTTCACATTTTCCCACATTATACTTCATCTGCCATATTTTTGCCCACTCACTGCCTTATCTATATCCGTCTGCAACCTCCTTATGTCTTCTTCACAACATACTTTCCTACCTATCTTTGTGTCGTCTGCAAATTTAGCTATCGTGCCTTCGCTCCCCTCATCTCAGTCATTGATATAAATTGTAAAAAGTTGAGCCCCAGCACAGACCCCTGCGGGAATCCACTTTTCACATCTTGCCAATCAGGAAATCTATTTACACGTACTCTGATTTCTGCCAGCCAGCCTATCCTCTATCCATGCTAATATGTTACTCCTTACACCATGAGCTTTCATTTTCTGCAATACCTTTGATGTGGCATCTTATCAAATGCCTTCTGTGAATCCAAGTACAGCACGTCTACAGGCTCCCCTTTATCCACAGTGCATGTTATTCCTTAAAAGAACTCCAATAAATTGGTTAAAGATGATTTCCCTTTCACAAAACCACGCTGACTCTTCCTGATTACCTTGAGTTTTTCTAAGTGCCCAGCCGTAACCTCTTTAATGATCGATTCTAACACCTTCCCCACAACAGATGTCAAGCTAACTGGCCCATAGTTTCCTGTTTTCACCCTCCCTCCCTTCTTGAATACAGGGATTATATTCATTACTCTCCAGTCTGTTGGAACATTTCCAGAATCTAGGGACTTATTGGAAAATTAACACCAACGCATCTACTACCTCATTCACCCATTTAAATTAGTCAGGCCAAAAACAGAGCTGCTTATACCAACAGGAAGATAAAAATTCCAATAATGGAGCAGCTGTGCAAGAAAGTTCATAATTGGGCAAAGATAAAAGTAAAAGCATGATAATAAAATCATAATGCAGAGAACTAAAGTTACCTTTTGGGCCATTGCAAGAGGATCTGATGCTGGGGTAAACATTGCTATAACTGCACTGAGAAACCCCTGATCAATTTTCACAGCCATTTCTTGAATCAGGACCATGAAGTATCTAGAAGTAAACAAAATGTCATAGTGAGCATAGTCATATACTTGAAACAGGAATGATCATTTCAAAAAAAAGGCACGCATATACCCAACTAGTCATTATTTCAAAAATATTCAAGGACATATCATCAATAAACATTCAATTTCTTGATTACATAGTTTTCAGAAAAGATTTTAACATGACACGAGTGATAGTACCAGTGAAGATTGTGTTCAAGTCGCTCCATGGCCTGACCTTGCTGATCTCAGTAACCTCCTTCAACTCCCAATAACCTCTGTGTTCAGCAAATAGTGGCCTCTTGAACACGCCTGACTTCCTTTGCCACAGCACTGCCAGCTGTACTTTCAGCTATCTAAGCTCTAGCTCCTTGGCCTCTCTCACCTTCCTTAATACATCATTAAAACCTATTGCTTTGACCCAGCTTTTGGTCATGGGTCCGAATTTCTCCTTTGGTTTGGTGTTAATCAAGTATTATCTAAAAACAAGGACGGAATGTATGACACAAGGACTGAATTACATTATGCACCCTGGCCCAATTATCCCCACCTTCTAACCCTGCTTTACCTGAAAACAACCTTTGGCCTTAACCACACATGTTCAATCTACAGTAGATGGACTAAATACTGTATCGAAAAAGGTCAAGTCAATTACAGGCACCCACCCTGATGCATTGTGTCCTTGATACCTTCACTTGCTTCTTCCAAGTGGTGTTCAACATGAAGGAGTATTCAACAGTTGAGAGAGTGGTAGCTGGTAATCAGCAGGAGGTTTCCTTGCCTGTGTTTGGCCTGATGTCAGCAGGCTTCATGATATCCTGATAACAATGTTGAGGATTCCCATGGTCATTCCTTACTGACCGAATACCACTGTGCCACCACCTCAGGTGGGTCTATCCTGCTGGTGGACAGGGCATACCCAGGGATTGCGGAAGAGTCCGGGAAATTGACTGCAAGGTATGATTTGGTGAGTATAAACAGTCTGTGGGATAATTCTCCCAATTTTAGTACAAGTCCTCAGATGTTAGTCTGGAGCACTTTGCAGTGCTTACTGGGTGAGATGTGTCTTTGTCCTTTCTAGTGCTTCGGTGGATGCCGAGTGGTCAGTCCTGTTTTATTCTTCTGTAGAGATTTCACACCAATGAGGGACTTGCTAGGCCATTTCAGAGAGGAACTAAGAGTAACCATGGCCGGGATTTTCATGGTGGGACCCGCCAAGGAATACTCAGCGGTCCAACCAAACGTCCATCGATTTTTGGAGGGAGTGGATGATCCCGGCGGCGCATGGGGCTGGCAAATCCCACCCCGTATTTCTGTGGATCTGGGGTCACATATAGGCCAGATCCCAAGTAAGGATGGCAGATTTCCTTTCTTGAAGAACATCAGTGAACCAGATGAAGTTTTACGACAATCCAGTAGTTTCATTGTCACCATTACTGAGGTTAGCCTTTTATTCCAGATTTATAAATTATCCGAATTGAATTTGAAGTTCATGTCTCCGCAGCATTAGTCCCATCCTCTGGATTATTAGTCTGGTAACATTACCAATGCGTTACAGTTCTCTGGTGTATGGATTTTCTGCCATTGGTAGCCATTTCTCCTTATTCGCTCTATCAAAACCCTTCATGATTTTGAAGATCTCTATTAAATCTTCCCTTAACCTTTTGTGCTCTAAGGAGGACAATCCCAGTTTCTCCAATCTCTCCCTATTAACTGAAGTCCTTCAACCCTGATACCATTCTGGTCATCTCTTCTCGCACCCTCTCCAAGTCTTTGAAACCTTTCCTAAAGTCTGGTGATTAGAATTTAACACAAAGCTCCAGCCCTGCCCCTTCCAGGATTGTTAAATGTTCTACGAGCAAAGGGGGAATTTTTCCTCCCATGTTTGGAGTTGACCCCAGTTCCCAGAGGATGAAAGGTCACAGTCTGAGCACCCCGAGAGAGAGGAGACTCATGAGTCTGTATTCAGGACTGGGAGTGATTCCCAGTCACAGGATGAACGTGAACAGCTAGAATCTGCCAGTCTGCAGCTGATGTTTACTAATCATCTGGAATATCTATAACAATCTAATAATTTATTAAGAGGTGTAGTTTCAGCAGATATCGCACCTGCACTAGTAAAGAAGAAACGTTACTCACTTGAATTGCATCACTTGGCTATGTTCATTAAATCTTGTGATGATGCTTATATCAATAAATGGCTTTGGTTCTAAACAGAGTGTACATAAAAATTTGAGTATTTGCAATATAAAAATATGTATAAACACATGTAATTATGGAATTTAAAAATCAGTTAAATTTGATTACTGACCTGAATCCAAGGCGATGGACTTGGGAGGGGGTACAGGATGGAATGCTATTGGAAATATTGCACCAGCCAGCTGGTTATCAACCTGTGACAGAAAGACTAGGTTGACACGTTCTCAAGGCAACAAAGCTATTCCTTTTATTCTATCACTTCAAGATTATTCTATCACTTCAAGATACACCAGTAGATAGAAAAGGTGTATAAGAAAGGCAAGGTTACAGTGATCATGGGGCATTTCAATATGCAGGTAGACTGGGAAAATCAGGTTGGTAGTGGATCCCAAGAAAAGGAATTTGTGGAATGCCTACGAGATGGCTTTTTGGAGCAGCTTATGGTGGAGCCCACTAGGGAACAGGCAATTCTAGATTTAGTGATGTGTAATGAGGCAGATTTGAAAAGGGAGCTTAAGGTGAAGGAACCCTTAGGAGGAAGTGACCATAATATGATAGAATTTACCCTGCAATGAGAGAGGAAAAAGCTGGAATCAGATGTAACAGTATTACAGTTGAATAAAGGCAACTACAGAGGGAGGAGCTGGCCAGAATTGACTGGGAGATGAGCCTAGCAGGAAAGACAGTGGAACGGCAATGGCAGGAGTTTCTGGGAGTAGTTTGGGAGACACAGCAAATATTCATCCCTAGGAAGAAGAAGCATACTAAAGGGAGGACGAGGCAACCATGGCTGACAAGAGAAGTCAGGGACAGCATAAAAGCTAAAGAGAAAACATACAATGCGGCAAAGAGCAGTGGGAAACCAGAGGATTGGGAAGCCTACAAAGACCAACAGAGGACAACTAAAAAAGAAATAAGGAGGGAGAAGATTAAATATGAGGGTAAACTAGCCAGTAATATAAAAGAAGATTGCAAGAGTTTTTTTTAGATATATAAAGGGTAAGAGAGAGGCAAAAGTGGACATTGGGCCGCTGGAAAATGACGCTGGAGAAGTGGTAGTGGGGAACAAAGAAATGGCGGAGGAACTGAATAGGTACTTTGCGTCAGTCTTCACAGTGGAAGGCACGAGTAACATCCCCAAAGTTCAAGAGAGTCGGGGGGCAGAGGTGAATATGGTGGCCATTACCAAGGAGAAGGTGCTAGGAAAACTGAAAGGTCTGAAGATGGATAAATCACCTGGACCAGATGGATTACACCCCAGAGTTCTGAAGGAGATAGCTGAAGAGATAGTGGAGGCGTTAGTGGTCTTTCAGGAATCACTGGAGTCAGGGAGGGTCCCAGAGGACTGGAAAATCGCTAATGTAACCCCCCTGTTTAAGAAGGGAGTGAGGCAAAAGACGGGAAATTACAGGCAGATTAGCCTGACCTCGGTCGTTGGTAAGATTTTAGAGTCCATTATTAAGGATGAAATTTCAGAATACTTGGAAGTGCATGGTAAAATCGGGCAAAGTCAGCATGGTTTCATCAAGGGGTGGTCATGCCTGACAAATCTGTTAGAATTCTTTGAGGAGGTAATGAGTAGGTTAGACAAAGGAGAGCCAATGGATGTTATCTACTTGGACTTCCAGAGGCCTTTGACAAGGTGCTGCACAGGAGGCTGCTCAGTAAGATAAGAGCCCATGATGTTAGAGACAAGGTACTAGCATGGGTAGAAGATTGGCTGTCTGGCAGGAGGCAGAGAGTGGGGATAAGGGGGTCCTTCTCAGGATGGCGGCCGGTGACTAGTGGAGTTCCGCAGGGGTCAGTGTTGGGACCACAACTTTCCACTTTATACATTAATGATCTAGATGAAGGAACTGAGGGCATCCTGGCTAAGTTTACAGATGATACAAAGATAGGTGGAGGGACAGGTACTATTGAGGAGGCGGGGAGGCTGCAGAAGGATTTGGACAGGTTAGGAGAATGGGCAAAGAAGTGGCAGATGGAATACAACGTGGGGAAGTGTGAGGTCATGCACTTTGGTAAGAAGAATAGAGGCATAGACTATTTTCTAAATGGGGAGAGAATTCAGAAATCTGGAGTGCAAAGGGACTTGGGAGTCCTAGTCCAGGATTCTCTTAAGGTTAACTTGCAGGTTGAGTCAGTAATTAGGAAGGCAAATGCAATGTTGGCATTTATTTTGAGAGGACTAGAATATAAAAGCAGGGATGTGCTGTTGAGGCTTTATAAGGTTCTGGTCAGACCACATTTAGAATATTGTGAGCAATTCTGGGCCCCATATCTCAGGAAGGATGTTCTGGCCCTGGAGAGGGTCCAGAGGAGGTTCACGAGAATGATCCCAGGAATGAAAGGCTTAACATACGAGGAACGTTTAAGGACTCTGGGTCTATACTCGATGGAGTTTAGAAGGATGAAGGAGGGGGATCTGATTGAAACTTACAGAATACTGAAAGGCCTGGATAGAGTGGACACGGGGAAGATGTTTCCATTAGTAGGAGAGACTAGGACCCGAGGGCACAGCCTCAGAGTAAAGGGAAGACATTTTAGAACATAGATGAGGAGAAACTTCTTTAGCCAGAGAGTGGTGAATCTATGGAATTCATTGCCACAGAAGGCTGTGGAGGCCAGGTCATTGAGTGTATTTAAGACCGAGATAGATAGGTTCTTGATTGGTAAGGGGATCAAAGGTTATGGGGAGAAGGCGGGAGAATGGGGTTGAGAAACTTATCAGCCATGATTGAATGGCGGACCAGACTCGATGGGCCGAATGGCCTAATTTCTGCTCCTATGTCTTATGGTCTTATTATGAAGTGTTTTATGCTATTAATGTCAAACTGTTGATTGTCTCAGGTTCATGGCACCTTATGGCTGTAAAACATTTTGGGAAGTCCCAAGGTCAAGAAAGATGGTATATAAACACAAGTTTTTCTTTCTTGAGGTCTGGAAAGCGTTAAAGGCTTTGCCAAATTAGAACTACAATTTATCTCCTCCAGTCTAGAAAAACAGAAAAGAAATTGCATTTATGTAGCACCTTTCACAACCTCAAGGCAGCTCAAAGATTTTTACAGCCAAAGTAGTACTTTTGAAATGTAGTCAATGTTGTGATGTAGGAATCGCGGCAGCCAATGTACCAAACAGCAAGGTTCCACAAACAGTAATTTGCTAGTTACCAGACAATAGCTTTCAGTGATGTTAATTGAGGGATAATGTTGGACGGATACCCTGGAGTGGGACTTGAACCCACACTCTTCTGACTCAGGCAAGAGAACTGTCACTGAGCCTTAGCTCACACAAATTACATTTTTGAAAGGTGTGACAGTGAAATTTGAAATTCTGATCAGAGTCTTACTTTAACATTAATAATGCTGTTATTTTTCAGTTTTCAGTTGGAGATGGGAGCAGCGGCATACATGAAAAACAGGAACGATGCTTAATGTTTATTATGCCATTAGGTTAACTAACTACTTTATCTACTTTATGAGCTTTTCAAATCCCCCACCGTTTCTTTCCACCTGATCTAACTCAGCCTTGGATATATTCAATGACCCAGACTCCACTGCTTTCTGGGGAAGAGAATTCCAAACATTCACGACCCAGAGAAGAAATTCATCCTCATCTCCATTTTAAATGGGGGACCCCTTTTTCTGAAACTGTGTTCCCTAGTCAGAGGTTCCAACACCAGGGAGAACATATTCTTGGCATCTCAGAACCTTATTTTTCCATATCATCTCTCATTCTTCTGAACTCCAATGACTATAAATCCAATCCGCTCAACTTTCCCTCATAAGGCAACCCCTTCATTCCAGGAATCAGCTTATTGAACCTTCTCTGAACTGCTTCCAATGCAAGTATATTCATCCTTAAATGAAGAAGCCAAAACTGGATGCAGTACTCAAGATGAGGTCTCACCAACGCCCTGTACAGTAGCAAGACTTCTCTACTTCAGGGATGAGAGTGGACAAAAACAAAAAGGTCTCAAATTTTTGTGACAGGGAATTATGTAATTAGGGCACTTTCTATGATCTGTAGTGAATATAAATGCTTCTAGGCCACTTCAAATAGGTGGAATTATCAGGCTTCAAGTAGGTAGAGACATTAATTTTCTCTTGGTTTATCTTCTATCATCATCAAGACTGTGGACCAATGGCACTTGCGTCAAATCACTGAAGTGAGATCAGCATTTCAGTACTCAATGCAGTCCGTGCATATAACACACAAGTCCAAACTAACAACCCAGCAAGGTCATGTTCTCCCTAACCCCTACTCACTCACTCAGCAGCCCCTCTTCCCAACCTCCCTCATGCCCACACTCACTCTGCAGCCTCTCCACCTAACTCCCTTCACCCCACTCTCACTCAGCAGCCTCACAACTCAACCTCCTTCACCCCCACTCACTCACTCAGCAGCCTCATTATCCAACCTCCCTCACCCAGCAGCCTCCTTAACCTCCTTCACCCTCACTCACTCACCCAGCAGCCCCTCTGCCCAACCTCCCTCACCCCCACTCACTCACTCAGCAGCCCCTCTTCCCCAGCCTTCCCTCCCGATCACTCACTCACTCAGCAGTCCCTCTCCCAAACCCCCTTTCCCCCCACTCACTCACCCAGCAGCTCCACTCCCCAGCCTCCCTCACCCCCACTCACTCACTCAGCAGTCCCTCTTCCCAACCTCCCTCACGCCCACTCACTCACTCTGCAGCCTCTCCACCTCCCTTCACCCCATTCTCACTCAGCAGCCTCACAACTCAACCTCCCTCACCCCCACTCACTCACCCAGCAGCTCCACTCCCCAGCCTCCCTCACCCCCACTCACTCACTCAGCAGCCCCTCTTCCCCAGCCTTCCCTCCCGATCACTCACTCAATCAACAGTCCCTCTCCCAAACCCCCTTTCCCCCCACTCACTCATTCAGCAGATCCTATTCTCAATCCCATCTCCTCTCACCGCCTGCCAAACCCCTCGGAGACTCAGGCTCCACTGCTCCCCCATAATACCCTGTTGAATTCTGCGGAGGCTTGGGCTCCTCTGTTCCCTCCTCCACCACCCCTCGAGCCTGCCAAACCTCGCAGCTCCACCAAGCAACCAGCAGCAGAGTGCGCCCACCCTCTAGGTGGGGTGATGGCTGCCGGGTCTGAGGTGGCAAGAGACCGAATCGTAGTTCCCCCTACTCCTGTTCCTGAACTCAATACTTAACAAATTTTCCAGTCTGAAACTCTCTCCTCCCAATTTTGGCCATGTTGGAAGGACAGGGGGAGGGGGAGGCAGAGGTCAGAAAAAAAAATTAAAGGGTGGAATCACACTATCCTAAAGTTGGAATTCCAACAAATCCCTGCTATTTTTATACTTCATCCACCTTGTAATATTCTATTTGTCAATATTCCAGCATTCCATTTGCCTTCCTAATTACTTGCTGTACCCGCATGCTGACTTTGTGATCCATGTACAAGAACACTCAGATCCCTCTGTAACACAGCAATCTGTCATCTCTCTCCATTTAAATAATATCCTGCTTTTCTATTCTTCCTACCGAAATGGATAACCTCAAGTTCCCATATCAAACACCACCTGCCAAATTTTTGCCTACTCACTTAATCTATCCGTATCCCTCTGCAGACTCATAGTTCGCTTTGCTACATATCTGATCAGCAAATTTAACTGCAATACACTCTTGTTCTTTCATCCAAATCATTCATATAGATTGTAAATAGTTGAGGCCCCAGCAGTGATCCCTGTGGAACTCCACTAGTTTCAGTCTGCCAACCTTAAAATGATCTATTTATCCCGACTCTCTTTCCCTGTTAGTTGGTCAATCCTCTATCCATGCTGATAATATTACTGCCAATGCCAAGAGTTTTTATCATGAGTAGTAACCTTTTATCAGGTGCCCTATATGTCCTTTGCAAATTCCAATACTCTGCATCTACTGTACTGTCTCTAATTTTCCTTGTTATTAACAAAATCTTTCCCTTATTTTTTGTCATAAGCCTCCTTTTTTTGTTCTTTTTTAAACTTTTATTTCCTTTGTCATCCAGGAAAAATTTCTCCCTATTTTTGTCCTAAGCAGCTGGCCCCTTATCCTAAGCCTATGTACCTTGGACTAAGAACAGTCTCTCACCATCAACTTTACTAAGCCTGCTAAGAATTTCATATGATTCAATTCGATGAGATTACCTCACATTCTCCTAAACTCCAGAGTACACAGGTTTATTCTATGCAAACTAATTTTGAACATAATCTCTTTAATACAACTTTTAAAGGGGCTTCCCTGCAAGTTGCTTGGAAAGTTTTGTTTGATCGTAAAGAACATACGGTGATATTTTCTTACTTCACGAAATGAACGTGAAACATTTTAGATTATAAAGAATGTTAGATAACTGGCGGTTAGATCACAAACTAGTTCCAACTGCTGAAGCACATCAATTGAAAGTTTAGTTACATCCCGTCTAGGACATAATAGCCTTTGCAAAACATCTCCACAACATAAAAGTTTTGCAAAACTCATGCAACGAGCTGATAAACCAATAAACTTTACCTGTAACCAGTACAACTGAGCACGTAAACTCCTGTGATGAGCAGACTGCTTATATTCAACTTGAATTCCAGATAAAAAGTTTCGCCTGATACTCATTCGCTGAGGCAACCGGGTTTGCATTGCCTGAAAATTAACCTGAAAAAACATGAGCAAGCCATCAAAATAGGAAATGCGCTACATTACATGACCCAGCTGCCAGTACATTATCCTGTGCTCTATTACATTGCTTTGAATCACTGCTAAATTGCTGCAGTATTTTGATAATCATAAATGAATTGATGATCCTTTCTGTATACAATGAGATTAGTATAGTTAAAAAGGAGCACTGTATAAAGATCTTATTTCACATGACCACTGAGGGTGGAAGAACTGCTGTTCCATTTGCCTTTAAATTGTGAAGGTTTCATCAAAACCTCAACCGGGTTTTGACTCAGGATCCCCCAAGCAAAGGCCAGAGGAGGGGAGGAAAGGAAGACAAGTCAGATTTATGTTCTACTCCGTTCCACTATCAGGAAAAAGAACATGCTCATTGGGTTGTGATAATGTGGCTTGGTTATAACTTTTCTCAATGCACGGATTCGCTGAACACAGCATTGGTCTGTGTCAGATGTGTACACAACAGAAGGTGGCCCAGGAAAGTTGTGATGGAATCCATGGTTTTAAACTTGTATTGTCTGAGACAGACCCTAATTGAAAAGGGAAAACAACCCTTCCAGTTTCTAAGGAAACTGAGGCTGAAATTGAGATTTGAAACCAAAGCTTCTGGGGAGACTGAAGCAGATTGAAAGCATGTAAAAGATCACAGAGCCATCAGGACTCAGATGATGATGGCTCCCATGGTGTAGTACAGGCAGGTTGAAGAAGATGTAGACTAGATTCAGAAGTTGAGAATAGGCAAATGTACAGTTGCTGCAGCTGTTTCAATTACTTGAAGATAGCAATGGTGGATCTAGGCCATCCAGACTGCCGTAAGGAGAGTTGAGGAGGTTCACCATTTTTAGTGAAGGCTGTTCCTGTGGAACTTGGGTTGGTTGTGCGCTGCTGTTGGCTGGGGATCGGGCTAAATCAGAGAAGAGGAGGAGCTGAAAATCTTCATGAGGAAGACAAAGTTTTGAAGGACTTATGTGACTGAGATTGATGACACAAAGCTGGGTGGACTGCCAAACCAATTAGTAAGATCTGTCTTAGTCACATCTGCCATTTAATGCATAATTTATAGTTTATAATTGACCACAATTTGCCTTTTAATTTGCATTTATGTTGATTCTGAGTTTGAGAGTATAGTTGGTTACCCAAGATAACAATTAGTCTTTGTTTTGTTTGACTCCTGAACAGTAAAAAACTGTTTTGTTTTAAGACGTGGAATATTGTACCTTCATTCTTTCAGTAAATAACTGGGATCTCGGATACAATTTTAAAGGATGTTAATTAAATTGTGAAAGAAAGAAAAAGAAAAGAAACCATTAAGCAACTTGGTGGGCGAGCTTTGGAAATTTTAATAATTACACTGGCAGAGGGAGCACAGCAATCTTGCATTTCTGGCAAGAAAAGGAACTCCACTGTTATAGGCTGGCATGTCCATTGGAACCCAGCTGCGACAGACAAACACTCTTTGTATGTTACCTCCAAGTTACTGTTCAACTTTATCCAGCATTCTGGAGCCTTTGCGGTCAGGTGTGTCTGGTAGCTCTCTTCCAAAAGATTGATGTGCTTTTGACTAAATGGCCTCCAGCGTTGCTTTCGTTTCATTTCCCACACAACACCAGAACTGAAGTCAGAACGAAATATCAATGAAAACAAGTTTAGCTTTAATTAAAATAAACATTCAGCTATTTTGATGTGCCAAAATTATTCGGAATGATGGAAATTAAACTTTTCGCAGCAGCCTCCATCTCTTCACACACCGACTCCATTTATCTGCCATCTCACCACATTTAGATCCTGTTTATCTCCACAGATTGAGATAAGTATCTCAAAACTGAGTCTGCTATAATGGCTCACAAAGATTAAGTTTACTTCACAATACTTTAGTAAAAATATTCTGCTGGTCTTCACCATTTATTTCCTACATATTTTTACATTTGTATTCCCTGATATCTGACTCTCTCATCACAATGATTAATTTAATCAATTTTTGTCCATTTCTACTTTCTCAAGAGCAAAAACGACCTTCTAAATGTTAAATGAGAACTGTGCTAGTCCAGATGCTTCAAACCAAGCTTGGCCCCAGAGTATTCTCCTTCTAGGTTCTTTCCAGCCTGTAAAGTCCACACTTACAGCTACCAAATTTCTTCTTTCTAAACTAAATTGTATCTTAGTCCATGATTCTTGACATGGGTTCTGAAAATCCAAGTATATACCAGCTGTGACTCACCTTTTCCACAAATCATTTAAGATCCTTCTATCCTGAATCCATATTTTTCCAAGTGCTCATCCATGAAATCTCAAAATAACTCATAAGGCTTTACTTACCCTTGGCTCTGTAATTTATACATATATCTCAAGCCTTTTTCAAATAAATTAGTTATTTTAACCACATTCTCATTATTTCTTTGGATTTAACAATCCTAAAACAGTCACATTTAACTATGCTTATTTCAGGATGCTTCTCGCTTAACAGCAGGTTTGTCTATTTTGTAAGCATTCAGCCTTTTTATCCATTATCTATATATTATCTAGTTACTCCTTTGCTGTACATCTGATACCAGACTTGGGCTCTTCCCCTCCTGGATAAAAGTGATCTGAAGCCACCATTAGCCAATTAACTATTTCTTCATTCCCAGGTTGCAGCTGCCCACCATTAATTTTAACTGGACCACCTTTTCAGTTTTTATTTTGCATGTATTTATTTAGCAATCACAACAAGCTTTTACCTGGTTCCTTGTATTTTTTCTAAACCTGCTCAACTTTATAATTTATCCCATTTTCCCATATATGCAAAACCTTGTATGTTTTGAAAGCTTTCTGCTTATATTTTTAATTTGGCAGCTCTGATCGCATTTGCCTCGAGTTTCCTTTCAGCTGGTTTTGACTTAGCTGGCACACGTTTCATCTCTGGTCTCAGCAACATCTCAACAAAGGTCCAACTGTTCCAGTTAACCATTTTCCCCTAGAAAAGTCACTTTTGCCTTTGTGATCAGCATTTTTAAGTCACTTCCTTTCTGCATACAAGGTTATAATTGGCCAACAGATCACTGCTTCTAAAATGATTTAGAAAAATGCTTTAGTATTCAGGTCTTCTTGAGGAGAGCTGCAAACTGTTAAACTAGTGGTGTAGGGTTGCTGCTTTCATTTATTTTGGTTCAAATATGTCATTATGTTCCTCTCATGACTCGGTGAGTAGGCATATCATACAAAAGAGGAAGCGCTCTTGCTAGATCCCAGCTTGTGGTGACTTAGCTCATCACATTATAGAACCATGCAATCAAAGCACAGGAGATAACTAATTGGCACTTGTGCCTCTGCTGACTCTTTGAAATAGCTCTACCATTAGTCCCACTTCCCAAGGCTCAGATAGCACCCTCGCCTTTGAATCAGAGGGTTGTGGGTTCATGTCCCACTCCTGGAAAACCAAGAACTGTGATTGTACTTGAAAGAAGTTGCAATCTGTGACTGTTCGTAACTCGAAAGAGTTTCCCAAGGCTCAGATAGCACCCTCGCCTTTGAATCAGAGGGTTGTGGGTTCATGTCCCACTCCTGGAAAACCAAGAACTGTGATTGTACTCGAAAGAGTTGCAATCTGTGACTGTTGGTAACTCGAAAGAGTTTCCCAATCTTTACCCATGGTCACGCAATTTTTTTCCTTTTCAAGTATATATCCAATTCCCTTCAGATAGTTTGTACTGAATCTGCTTCCACCACCCTTTCAGCCAATGCGTTCTAAAATATACCAACTTGCAACCTAAAAAGAACTGCTCATCTCTCCCCAAATTTATGTTCCAATTATGTTAAACATGTGTCTTCAGGTTAATGACCACCTGCCAGTGCAAACTCTTTTTTCTTTTTCATTCCATCAAAACCCTCATGATTTTGAACAACTCTATTAAATCTCCCCTTAATCTTCTCTACCTTATTGAGAACAATCCCAGCTTCTCCAGCCTCTCCACATAACAGAAGTCCCTTATCCCTGACATCATTCTGGTAAATCTCTGTATTTCCCAAGGCCTTGACATCTTTCCTAAAGCATGGCACCTAGGATTAGACACAATACTGGCTGAGGCCTAACCAATTACTGAAGTTGTGCTGAAACTTTCTGGCATTTGTACAGCATTTATAAATACTAACTTCTGCTGCCGACTGGGAAAGCATCAGTAACACTTGCACATGCACATGCACGCTCAGCCACCAGCACATTAGCAACTGTTCCTGGTGCCTTTCCAGCCAGCAGCAGGAGTTTGGAATATGTGCCAGTGAGCTTGTTTTGCTACAGGTTGAGTTTACACACATTGTCATAGGTCTTGGCAAGGCTGCCACACACCTTGCAGTTGCATTTGCACCACCTGTCCCATTGCCAGATGCTAGCTGAGGAGATACTTGCACTTTATTCCCTTCCTGCAAGTTGCATCACTCTGGCACCCACAGGGTGTCCCACCCCAGCTGCACTTAGCAGACAGCAATGACAGACATCATGCACATAACCATAGCCTTTAATTGCATTCAAAGGTGCTTGCGAATGTGAAAATGAATTGTTTCCATGTACATTCTGTCTGAGAAAGGAGTTCCAACACAGCACGGTCGGTAGATAGTGGAACTCTTAATCCCTGGATCATTGTTTCGACACATTGGTTAGTGAATTTTTTGTTAAGTATTTCAGAATACTTACAATGATCTTTACCAAAAATTGTCCTATACTAAATATTACAACCAATTCCTAAAATCTTCTGAGTTCAATGGATGTTGGGAATCTCATTTACTGAAATTTCCTGGATTGTATATAAGTCCACAGGTCACTGAAAGTGGCAACGCAGGTGGATAAGGTAGTCAGGAAGGCATATGGCATGCTTGCCTTCATTGGCAGGGGTATTGAGTATAAAAGCTGGGAAGTCATGCTGCAGCTGTATAGAACCTTGGTTAGGCCACACTTGGAATATTGTGTGCAGTTCTGGTCGCCACATTACCAGAAGGATATGGAGATGTTGGAGAGGGTGCAGAGGAGGTTTACCAGGATGCTGCCTGGTCTGGAGGTTATTAGCTATGAGGAGAGGTTGGAGAAACTCGGATTGTTCTCACTAGAGCGACGGAGATTGAGGGGCGACTTGATATAAGTTTACAAAATTATGAGTGTCATGGACAGAGTATGTAGTCAGAAGCTTTTTCCCAGGGTGGAAGAGTCAATTACTAAGGGACATAGATTTAAGGTGAGAGGAGAAAACTATAAAGGAGATGTGCGGGGCAAGTTTTTTACACAGAGGGTAGTGAGTGTCTGGAATTCGCTGCCAGAGGAGGTGATGGAAGCAGGTACGATAGTGGTGTTTAAGAGGCAGCTTGACAAATACATGAATAGGATGGGAATAGAGGGATACGGACCCTGGAAGTGCAAAATGTTTTAGTTGACGGGCAATATGATCAGTGCAGGCTTGGAGGGCAGAAGGGCCTGTTCCTGTGCTGTACTTTTCTTTGTTCTTTATGGTTTACTGAATTGTCAAAAGGATGTTTCATAGAGAGGGAACAATTGATAAATGATAGGCAGACTAGGTACAAGAACTTGCAATCGGTTAAGGGCTGCACAGGCTGAAGAATAGACAACTTGAACTTTGTTAATCTGTGTCAAGCCAGCTTGTTTGTATTAATACTGCCAGATGACACTCAAACAGATACAGACAGCAATTGTGCAGGAAGTGCCCTCCCCAGTGTTGCCGCACAAATAAACAATCAAGAATCTCACGTTTTTTTTTTAAAAACAGCTTTATGAACTTGTCTTGACACCTTCAAAAGGTTTGTGTAGGTGAATCTCCCTCTCTCTGATCCTGCACCCCGTTAAAATTGCACCATTTACTTTATATGACTTCTCATCTTGCTTCCTTGTAAAATCATCACTTCACATAACCATGCATTAAATTTATCTTCTACATTTCTGCCCATTTCCCCAGTTTATGTCCTTCTGCAGTCTATTACAATCTACCTCACTGATCACTGCATTTCAGGAGACACCATTGCATACTTTACTCCAATCTGAAAAAAACAATCTTTCACCACTACTCGGTGCATTTTATCTCATACAATTGTTTATTCACGTTGCCACTGCCCTTTTAATCCAATTGGCCTCAATTTTGCTACCAAATCCATTAAATGCTTTTTTGAAAGTTCATATAAATGAGTATTTCACCAATATAATCAACCCTTTCCATTACTTCATTATAAAACTCGATTAAGTTTGTGAGATATTACTTGCCTTTAACAACCCTGTATTTTTCAAATGAAAATATATAAATTGATTTTTTTTTACCTTCTCGTCTTGTCTTCTGCCAGCCAGTGAAACATTAACTGAAGTATCATCAGTGACAACAAACAAGCTCTAAGGCCGGTTACATTCAATACCCCAGATCAATATAAGCAAGGGTCCATTTTAATATTACAGAGGGTAATTATACCAGACTCAGTATACCAGACACTGCATAGCTTTTCTGGCACGAGGGGCTTGGAATAGCTCCCCATTTCCTTGTTTTAATTTTGATGCAATGGTTTCAGTTTTGCACTTTGCATTTGAGCTATTGCAATGAATAGATTACAGGATTCATTGTAAATTTAGGATTGTCTCTGTTGGCAATTATTAGAAATGACATCTAGGATAATTGACAGTTATTTATCTATATAACTAAAGATCCGGGAGCTATATTTTCTTTCTTTTTTTTTTTAAAAGCAACGTGCATCAAATCAGGGCACTTTTTGCTTCTTTCCACACTAGTTATCTCTCTTCCTCTCCATGCTCATTTTCAATCCAAGGGCATTTTTCGCCTGTGGCTGCAACAGCAAATGTCAGTGGATTATTTGATGTGAGGCTTGGTAGCTCAGCCCTATTCAGTTCTTAAGTGAATGTCAAGTGCATATAGTCGTAAGAGGTATTGTTAGACAGATACCAAGATTTGCAACCTTGGCTGATGCTCCTTTGCTAAAACACTGGCACTGGGGATAAATGTAGTTCCGCAGTGAATTAATGCCTTGGGGAGGAGAGCCCAGAAAAGGTTAGGAACAAAAGCGAAAACTAAATTTAAAAATAATCACATATTGGCATGCAAAAAATAAAATGTTTCCTGCATCTTTAAAAATATATTTTAAATTATCACTTTTATCATAACAATCATACCCAAAAATTGCCTATGTTGGCAGTTTTGACCTGACGAATCGCACACAGTTAGCAACAGTTCCCTAAGTAAAGAATATTCACGAGTGGCACTTTTTGAATATTATTATGTAGTGTGGTGGAATAGCTAAGTAATGCTCACTGGCATTTTGAACTGTTGACTCATGAATTATGCAAACACACAGGAGTAAATTTAATGGCCGTGTCAATGGCTCCATCTAATCAAATGGCTGGCAGCTCGTAGACCGAGCAGCGCCACCAGGAGCGGTGGCCACAACTGGGAATGCAGGAGGCCCAGGGCAACATCATCAGTGGAGGACCCAAAAGACAAGTGAGTGGGGTGGGCTCACCAAAACCCACGATGGAGAGAGGGCCAGAGTGCAGGGCAGGAGAGGCTCTTCCAGCGAGGGCGGCCCTTGCCACTGAGGGTCTCCTCATGGAGCTCAGAATGCCCAATCAGAAGAACTCCCCAGCCTCCCCTCCCCAGGGAGGCAGCCAGGGTATACCTGGCACTCACAACCCACTGCCGGTAGAATAACTAAGGCTGACCCTTATCTTTGCTGTCCTGACTTACTTGGGGGAAAATCGGGAAGGCAAGGGGCTTGCCACCTCACAGCCCGAGGCTGGGGCGAGAGGGGCGGGGGTGGGGGGAGTAAAAAAGTTCCACCTTCAGTGTGCAGCTCAGCTTCTCCAAATTGGTGCATTCCTCAGCTGTTGGACACTGACTCATTGTTGGAAAACCACACAAGGGGGAGCAAGTCAGAGACCAGACTACAACACTCGCAGTTTGGGTTCTCCAGTGCCAACAATCACGGCTTGTCGTATGGAGCACACAATTTGCATCGAACTTCCATTGACACCTTTCAAGAAAGCTGAAGATGACAGACACTTGGAACTATTGCCACTGATTTAAAATTCTGTTGCAGAACAGGCATTTTACCATTTCATCCCCCTATGATTATTATACAGAATTAAGTGTCCATACTGGAACAAGTGCATTATAAAGCAAAACAAGTAACTGCATCCATGAAAAGAGAGGTAATATAACCTACATCTCTTGTGGAATTTCTGGTAAACTGAGGCTCGTATTCTTAGCCTGCTTTGAGGATTCTGATTCAAAAACTATGCTTCCAATGTTTAAGATATTGAGTTTAAAGTGTAGCAGAGACGGGCTCTATATCGTTACTCTCAATACAATACTGTAAAATGTTTTAACAGAGGGAGGAAAAAGAAATAATGTAAGAACAGCAGTCAGGAGGAGGAAAATAACTCAGCAGAAATCATTTGTGAACACTGAAGAGAAAAATTTAAAGTTGATAGTTACTAAAACATAATTTGAAGTCATAGGAGTAAGATAGAAACATATTAATTTTTAAAGTTGAAAACAAATGTTCTCGTAGAAAATGCACATTCCTAAAGCAGCAACATGCATACATCATATATACTAATGTAGAAGGTGTTCTCCAAAATTCCACATGCCAAGTCCATCACTTATATCAACATTACAAAACTTCTATCCACCAAAATTCTCATTTTAATCTTGATTGGTTTTCTCTCTACTGTTTCATGTTTAAAATCAGTATATTCCCATCAGCTATGGCGTGCAGTTGCTTCGCTCCACTCCCCTAGCAATGCAACGTTTAAATTGCAACGCTACTTCTCGAGTTGACCTGTGCCTCCTGCTGATAATTAAATCACCACGCCTTGTCTGTCTTGAAACACTCCAGTAGGATAGATATTCCCACTCCTCTGCCTTTAGTCCAAAAGGACACAAATTTCTCATCTTCTACACAAGTATATATGGTACATCCAAAATAGGAAAGCATGCCTCAAATTGTAGATCATTCGTTTAACCTTACTTTTGGTTTGGATGGTCCTAGTTTTATTGAGAAAACATATGTCCAGCCAGTTGCCTTCCCATCTTCAATTAACTCATCCTTTCCCATTTGCTGCATGCACAGACAAGATGCAGACAGGCAAATGTGGACAGGTGAAAGGATTACCATGAACCAATACAAATTGCTGCCTGTCCAAATGGAGTGCATGTGTCTTTGACTCTTCCCCTCTCAAAGGAAAGGGAGTTTCTGCGTGCAATGTAAATTATAACGTCCGTTGCATAGTTGCTAGTGGAGAGGGCCAAGGTACATAATGCAGTAATTCTAATTGTCACTTCACAGTCAGGTATGATGTGAACTCATTCTCACATGCAAGGGTCAATGCGAACCTGCTTGAGGGCCAGCTGGGCGACAGCAAATTAACCAGTGTCGTTGAGCTGCAACTTAATAAGTGGGTACTGTACTTCAAAGATTGTGTCTTTATACACAATATACAATTCTTACAAACAAAACAAGGTATTATCCAAAATATTTTATCCACATTACTACACAAGACCACAAACGCAAGAGAAAAATGACAGGCATTACAACAAGAGGATGACACTCAATGATTAATTAATAAAATTCAAAGCTTAGATAAGACACATCTTCAGGTATTTTCTTTACACCTCAGAGTCTCATGCCTAGCTGATATCACACCATGCAGGGCAAAATTTACTGGGTCTCAAAGTGAGAAGATCAAGAATATTTCAGGCTGCATTCACATTGCATTGGTCGGAATGACTTCAACTGCAATGGAATAGGGTTACACTTTTACCTTTGAAAATGCTAACTCAGTAAGTGGTTTCCCTCCCTGGCCAGAAGCAATATAAAAAACTGCTGCCCTTCTTTGTGGCTATGGACAGGTTGAACACACCCATCAGCAAAGCAGTCATCTACTTGCTGGACTGTATGGATCTTACCATGCTATTGGGTAAATATAAGATAGTCACTAACAAATCCGATAGGGAATTCAGAAGAAACTGCTTTACTCAGAGTGGTGAGAATATGGAAATCACTACCACAGGGAGTTCCCGAGGTGAATCACAGATGCATTTAAGGGGAGGCTATGAGGGAGAATAGGATTCTGATAGGTCAGGATTAAGTAGGGTGGGATGGGGGTGGGGGGTTCACCTGGAGCATGTAAATGGACCAGTTGGGTTTGAATGGCCTGTATATTCTATGTAAGAACCATGGTCTGAAACAAAGTTGCGTTGTGAACATCAAATAATTTCACTCCAAAACATCGAACAGGGGACAGCAGAGTTTTAGATGACCACATGTTCATGGAGGGTAGAATGTAGGTGGCCTGCCTGAAGTGCATTGGAATAGTCAAGTCTAGAGAAAACAAGCTATTGGATGAGGGTGGATGAACTGAGATGGGAGTAGAATCGGGCGATGCCATGGAGGTGAAGATAGTCAGTGATGCCATGGATAAGGAAGCTCGTTCCATGTCGGCAAGGCTGCAAAAAGTCTGGTTCAGTCTCAGACAGTTGCCAGGGAGAGGAACAGAGTCAGTAGCTACAGAAGAGTTTGAAGCTGGGAACAAAAGCAATGGTTGTGGTCTTCCCAGTATTTAGTTACAGAAAATTTCTGATCAACCAATACTGGCTGTTGAATAAGATGTCTGATAATTTAGCATCAATGGAAGAGTCAAGGCAGTTGGTGGTGAGGTACAAACATATGAATGAGATGCAGAAGCATAGGAACCTAGGACCTGGAAGTAGGAGGAGGCCATTTGGCCCTTCGAGCCTGCTCCACCATTCAATAAGATCAGAGCTGATCTGGTTGTGGTCTCAACTCCACCTTCCTGTCTGCCCCCCCTAAATAATCCTTGACTCCCTTGTTTACCAAAAATCGAACTCAGCCTTGTGTGAATTCAATGATCCAGCCTTCACTGCTTTCTGTGGAAGAGAATTCCATAGACTAACTACCTTCTGAAAGAAATATTTCCTCCTCATCTCCATCTTAAAAGGGGGCCCTCTTATTTTTCTACCGTGTCTCCTAGTTTTGTCTCTCCCACAATGGGAAATATCCTTTCAGCATCCACCCGGTCAAGTCCCCTCAAACCTTATATATTTCAATAAGATCACCTCTCAATCTTCTAAACCCCAACGGCCCAACCTGTCTAATCTTTCCTCATAAGGCAACTCCTTGATCCCAGGAATCAGTCAAGTGAACCTTCTCTGCACTGATTCTAATGCAATTATATCCTTTCTTAAAATATGGAGACCAAAACCGCACAGTGTTCCAAATGTGGTCTCATCACAACTGTAGTCAAACTTTCCTACTTTTATATTCCATTTGCCTTCCTAATCACTTGCTGTACCTGCATAATAAGTTGTGATTCATGTACCAGTGCATCCAGATCCCTCTGTACCATGGAGTTCTGCAATCTCTCGCTATTTAAACAATATGCTGCCTTTCTATTCTTCCTGTCAAAATGGACAAGTTCACTTTTTCTCACATTATACTCCATCCACCAAATTTTTGTCCACTCACTTAGCCTACCTGTATTCCTTTGCAGGCTCCTTATGTCCTCTTAACTACCTTCTTTCCTACACATCTTTGTGCCATCAGCAAATTTATCAACAATACATTCAGTCCCATCATCCAAGTTATTGATATAGATTGTAAATCAAGCTTGTCCTAAGCCCTTCTACATGGCCCCCGAACAATTGTTGAAAATTCCGGTAGGAGGGGTCACCGAGTTTGAAGATTTCTGCAGGGAACTGAATCTTCAATTACAGCCCGTTTCTCTCCTGTGTTTGCTGCTGATTGGTTCAACCATGATCCTACCAGTAGCAAACATAGGACAGAAACAAGCTATGATTGGAGGCGCAGTGAACACTGGCAACTGCGAGTTTGCAAAGCTGGAGAGAGACTCTGGAGCGCGTGGGCCCTCCTCTCACCATGTATTCCTATGGCTCCAGCTGCTTCCTCCCTGCCCCCCAGCTCCGGGTGCTCTGGCCCAGCTGCAGGCACGGTCCCCTGATGTCCCAGGTTCTCCCCACATTCCACCAGCTGTTCCCCAGTTCTCCCTATGCTCTTCCGGTTCTTGGCCCTCACCAGGGCGGGCATCTGGGTCCGGAGGCTGCTAAGCATCAGGTTTCACTCCAGGTCTCTCTTCCGTACTCCCGTCCATCTGTTAATTTAGTGAAGGTGAGTGAGTGAGTGTGGGAGGCTGGCTGAGCGAGAGAGGGAGCGAGGGTGGAGGTAAAGGTGTATGAGAGAGTGAGAGGGAGGGAAGTGTATGTATCTAGCTCACTCTCAGTCTCACTGTGCTCATTCAATCACCCTCACCTATTGTGAGAGTGGGGGATAGTGCGTAGGTGAGGGTGAATGAGAACCCCGAGGCTGGGAGTGAGCTGAACACACACACACACACACACACACACACACTCACCCTTTTACGGCCTAATGGTCGTCTTTATTTATTACTCATTTTAAAATTATCAATTTGTTGTTGATTTTTTTTGCTCAGCAAGTTGTTTCTTTTCATGTCAGCTTTTTATTTTGAAATTCATGTTTAATGTTGTGTCAAACCTTATCTTTCACAAATTGTTCATCACCCCGCCCGAGTCTGAGAAAAATTAATATGCCCCCGACACAATAAGATTGAACAAGCCTGTTGGAAAGAGTTGAGGCCCCAGCACAGATTCCTGTGGCACATCACTCGTTACATCTTGCCAACTCGAAAATGACCCATTTATCCCTACTTTCCTGTTAGCTAACCAATCCTCTATCCATGCTAATATGTTACACCCTACACCATGAGCTCTTATTTTCTGTAGTAACCTTTGATGAACACTTTATCGAATGCCTTTTGGAAATCCAGTACTAAACATCATTCCTTTTATCTACATTGCCCGTTTCTTCCTCAAAGAATTCTAATAAATTGGTCAATTAGGTAGAGATGGACGTTGTCAGCATACAAGAAAACTAACACTGTTTTCAGATGATGTAACCGAGGGGCAACAGGTGTATGAGAAAGAGGAAGGAGGGGTCCAAGGATAGACTGGCATTCAAACATGATGCTCAAAACAGCCAAATGATGCAGAGCAGTAACCAACAGAGGTAACAGAATGTTGAACCATGCTGGTGAAACTGTAGATGACATGTCAGAGGAAGTTATGGACAAACTCTATTCTAATCAGACCACCTCGAGTATTGTGTTCACTTCTGGACAAAAGGTGCAGAAGAAAATATTTAAGTGCTGGTGGTGGTGCAGACAAAAGCCATATGGCTGATCACCAATGTTGCATGTTTGAGGCATAACTGATTACTGGAGTAACATTTAGACAGAAATTAAATATTGGATGGGGCATATAAGAGATGCAAACGTGCTTCTACCTCTTGGGCTTGTGTCTGTAAGTTCATTGTGTGGAAAAGGTAAATCCAGAAAACTATTTTCACCCAAAATGAGAGAAGGACAATGGGACACAGATTTAAGCTATCAACAAGGCAAATTCAGGAGTGACAGCTGGAAGCTTTTAAACCCAAATATAGACACATTTCAGGTAGTTTAATGAAAGAAATTGAATATGGAATCATGTCAGAAATAACTGGATGCTGCAACAGGTCTTTCCGGCTGGACAAATTAACAGGTACTGAATAGCCTTTCACCAATAATTATCCTGTATTCCTGAGAACACAGAATCTTCAGAAGTGATAGTGCTACCAACAGAGCGAGACTAAACACAAGTATTGGCAAGGCTGCTGCACTAAGGGGTCTGAAAGATTGAGGGCTCGGGGTAATTACACTGAGATTGGGTATATTTATTTGGCTGCTTTTACCACAGTTGAGAGGTGAATTCTCTAAGTTGTGTTTTCCTTTGTTGTGTGGTAAATTATGAATTTTAATGGCTCCATCCCTGCTAGCAATGTTATTTAATTATTTCTATTATACTGTCTATCCCATTAATTTTAAGTTGCTCGATTTGCATCATCTGTTAGTTCTTTTTCTGAGTATAAAGCGTTTCCTGCACTGCTTTATTTAAATTCAAATTAAATCCAGTCAAATTTTTTCCAGCCCCAAAAGCAACTTGGAATAAATAGCTCAAGATCATATTCCCTGATCTGTTTCCTTGGTTCTGCGTACAGTCATTTGCTTAGACCACTCTCGTACAGGAGAAAGAAAACCAAAGCTTACCTGGTAATTCCGATGTAAGCAATTTCCTGTTTGCTTTCATTGTTAACGAGTGACAGTCCAAGGCTATGAAGTGAAACTGTAACTCCCTTGTCAAACTGTTTCAAGTCCTCAGCCTGTCGCGCTTTAGAGACAACGGCAACATCTTCACTGAACACCAACACACGCTGTCGCCCATCGAGGAACGATACCCAGTGAATCTGATTGTTGCGTTCCCAAAGGAACTGTCCAAACTGATCCTGGAAAATATAAGTTACTCTATCAATGAGATAGCTGGGGCAGAGGACTTGGCTAAAAATTCTTACTTTTGTTGTTACGCTGTTTGAACTAGTAGTCCACACAGAAACAAGAGAACTCATTGGAGCTAACTTTCCACTGCTTTGCATTAGGATACAGGGAAAAAGGGCAGAGACTTGTGGAGTCTATTCTCTGCAGTTAAATCCACGTTCTTCCTTTAATGTAGGCACAGCCCGAGCACCCAGAGCAGGTGCAATGGTAAACAAACCAGTGTTCGGGTTCCTCCCACATTTCTGAGTGCAAGGCCTTCCCAGGAGAGATTCCTACACTCGGGGTCAGAATGTCAGGGTCACGCAAATCACCTGAACCTGGAAATACTTCTCTTCATTCATTCTCAAGACATTCTCATAACTGACAAGATCAGCATTTATTGCCAACCTCCAGTGCCCCTGAAACGAGAGTGGTGACTTTCTTCTTGAACCACTCCACTGTGATATTTTGGTAAGCTTACTAAGCCACTTCAGAAAGCAGTTATGAGTCAATCATGTTGGTGTGGGATTGGAGTCATATATAAGCTAGACCAGGTAAGGGCAACAGGTTTTCTTCCCCAAGTGAGAGTTGGGTTTTATGATTTAAAAAAAAACTGCCTTGTAATTCCACATTTTATTCTAGTCAGGCAGAGATATGAACACACCACCTCTGGAATGTTAGTCTACAATACAGCAGTAATTAAGTCAAGAACCTAGGAGGAGGAGTAAGCCAAGCAACTCATTGAGCCTGTTCCACCATTCAACTCCACTTTGCTGCCCTGCCCCCAATATCCTCGATTTGCTTAATGCTCAAAATCTATTAGTTTCAGTCTGGAATATGCTCAGTGATGGAGCATTCACAGCCCTCTGGGATAGATAATTCCTAAGATACACAACCCTCTGAGTGATGCCATTTCTCATCTCAGGCCTAACTAGCCACCTCTTATCTTGAGACTATGCTACCTGGTTCTACACTCCCCAGCCAGGTGAAATAGTCACAGCTGTTTAACCACATACACGCTGGCTGCTGAAGTTAAAACAAAGACACAGCTGCTTTCTTTGCTAGACAGAATTTTTTGACTTAGTTCACAGTCAACACTACTCCAACACCCAATGTCTCAACTATCCCCATTTATATTCTATTGCAATAAACCAATAACAAAAAGGGGAGGAATTAACAATCAACAGAAAGAATAAATTAACAAACTAACTCAGGGTATCCCCATTCATATGCTCTTTTGAGTGTCAAATTAATTATCCCCATTTATGGGTGTACAAATGCCCATCACCTGTTTAACAATGCAAATGCCATCAAACCTTAATAATGTAATTAAATAAGACATTGACAACAGCATTTATCTTGTCAAGCCTTGGAAGAATTTTTGAAGTTTCAACGAGATCACCTCTCATTCTTCTAAATCTCAGAGTATAAGCCCATACCACTCAATCTTTCCCATCAAACTCATTGAAATGGATAAATAGGTGAAGCTCAAGCACTGGTCTTCGTGATACTCTACTAGTTACATCCTGCCAAACTGAAAATGTCCCTTTATTTAATTCTGTCTGTAAACCAATCGTAACCATGCTAATATTGTCCACCATCCCATACGATGTAATCTTATGTAACAACCTGTTCTATGGCACCTTAGCAAACTTCTTCTGAAAATTTAAACATACTACATCTAGAGGTTTCCCTTCATCTAAACTGCTAGTTACAATCTCAAAATACTCCAACAGATTTATTAAACACAATTTTCTTTTCATGAGATCATACTGAGTAATGATAGTAATTTCCAAGCGCTCTGTTACCATGTCCTTAATAGTAGATTCCAACATTTTCACTGTTACTAATGTCAGGCTAACTGATCTGCAGTTCCCCATTTTCTCTGTCTTCCTTTTTTGAAAAGCAGGGCTGTATTTGCTACCTCTCAATCCATCGAAAACTTCTAGAACCTCAGGAGTCCTCAGAGGTGAAAACCAGTTGTTACAAATGCGGGGCTTTACAAGGTGGTTATGTTTTAAAATGTCTCCTTTAACTGAAGGTAAAACAGAATGTTCTTGATTAATGGGATAATGGTCCAACTAAACCTCGCCCAGAGAAAGCCCCACACGATCTGGTTGTCATGCAGAAAGGAGCACAAACTGAAACCTATTGAAAAGCAAGTGACAGTTTTCACACCTTGAAACAGAAAAGGGGTGGCTTCTTTTTGGAGACAGGCAGAGAGAGCGAGAGACAATGTAGCTCGGCTGTGAAGAGCAGGAAAAGACAATATTTGTGTTAGCGTGATGCTGGTGAGAGCCTGTAATCTATTCAAATAGATGACGACAGAATATATGCAACTTTTGGAAATTTAAGCAACAAGGAATCGCCGAGGGGATCCTTGCTGGTGGAGGTTGATTGGAAGGAACAATTTTCGAAGGACACTGGAAGATTCAGCCTGGTAAGGCAGGGAGAAGTGAGCCTGCTGGATAGCTGGGAACAATTTGGGCCTTCATATTGTAACGTTATATATATAAGACAGAAGTATGGTGCACGGCAAAAGGAGTTGTAAAATGTACCTCGATCGTGTTAATTAGTTAACGTAAAAGCGCCTTTTCTTTAGTTTGATGTGCTAGCTGCCTGTTAAATAATGTTTGATCTCTGTTGATTTTAGTTTGTTTGTTACAGCATAAGTCTTAAAACGTGCTATCCTGTCCTTCTGTTATTTCCGTCGATCACTTGGAAATTCATGTCCTTTTAAAGGTTATCAGTCTCTATGGCAACAGTGCATCCATAATCTTGGCGACCACCTCTTCGAAAACCCGAGGGGGCAGGTCATCAATCCAGGAGGTTCATCAGCTTTTAGTCTTATTAATTTTTGCAGTACTCCTTCTTGACTAATATTAATTACTTTACCAATATTAATTACTTTAAGTTCATCATTCTCATTAGATCCTTGGTTCCCCACAGTTCTGGTGTGTTGTGTGTGTTTTCTATCATAAAGAAGGACGCAAAATCTTTTGTTTAACATTCCTTTGTCCGCATTACAATTCTTCCTGTCTCTGCATCTGAAGGGGCCACATGACTACTTTCATTAATTTCCTTCATATATACTTGTTAAAGCTCAAGAGATCTTCGTGGATAGCATGCACAGTGAGGTGGTCACACCGCAGGTAAGGAGTGCACAGGCAGAAAGGGAATGGATGACTGCCAGACAGAGAGGGAAATAAAGATAAGAATGAAAGACAGAAAAGTAGAAAACAAAAGTGGAAGGCAGAGGAAACATGGGTTAGCAGCAAATAGAGCCATAGTACAAAAAAGGTGTGTAAAAATATTAAAAAGTCTAAAGGCACTGTATCTGAATGCACAGAGCATTCGCAATAAGGTAGAATAATTAACAGGTCAAATAGATGTAAGTTGGTACGATATGACTGCGATTACGGAGACATGGCAGCAGGGTGACCAAGGCTGGGAACTAAATGTCCAAAAGTACTCGATATTTAGGACGGACAGGCGAAAAGGAGGTGGCGTGGCGTTGTCAATTAAGGATGAAATCAGTGCGATGGTGAGAAAGGATATTGGCTCAGAAAATCTAGATGTAGAATCAGTCTGAGTGAGCTAAGAAGGTGGGGCTAACACGGGGCAGAAAACAATAGTGGGAGTTGTCTACAGGCCTCCAAACAGAAGTGATAAGGTAGGGGACGGTATTAAACAGCAAATTAGAGTTGCATGTCCCGAGGGTGCTACAGTAATCATGGCTGACTTTAATCTACATATAGACTGGGCAAATCAAATTAGCAATAATACTGTGGCGAATGAATTCCTGGAGCATGCATGAGATAGTTTTTTAGACCAGTATGTCAAGGAACGATAAGGGAACAGGCTATCCTAGGTTTGGTATTGTGCAATGAGAAGGATTTAATTAATAATCTTGTGGTGCGGGGTCCTTTAGGGAACAGTGACCATGACATGATAGAATTCTTCATTAGGATAGAAAGTGAAGTAGTCCAATCCAAAACTATGGGCCTAAAGCTTAACAAAGGAAACTATGAAGGTATGAGGTATGGGTTGGCTAAGATAGATTGGGGAACTTAATTAAAAGGATAGACAATGGCTAATACTTAAGGAACAAATATATGCATTACAACAGGAAAAGCGGCCTGACCATGGCTAACAAAAGAAATTAAGGATAATATTAGATCCAAAGCTTCTATAAGTATGTAAAAAGAAAAAAGATTAGCGAAGACAAATGTAGCTTCCTTACAGTCTGAAATGGGAGAATTTATAATAGAGAACAAGGAAATGGCAGAGCAAGTAAACAACTACTTTAGTTCTGTTTCCACAGAGGAAGACACAAATAACTTCCCAGGAATACTAGAGAACTAAGGGTCGAGTGAGGAGGAGGAGTTGAAGGAAATTAATATTACTAAAACAAGGTGATTTAGACAAGTTGAGTGAGTGGGCAGATACATGCCTGATGCATTTAATGTAAGTAAGTGTGAAGTTATCCACTTTAGTAGGAAAAACAGAACGGCAGAGTATTATTTATATGGTGATAGATTGGGAAATGTTGATGTACAAAGGGACCTGGGTGTCCTCGTACACCAATCACTGAAAGCAAACAGTTAAGATGACAAATGGTACGTTGGCCTTCATTGCAAGAAAACTTGAGTACAGGAGCAAGGATGTCTTACTGCAGTTGTACAGGGCCTTGCTAAGACCACACCTGGAGTACTTTCTGCAGTTTTGGTCTCCTTACCTAAGAAAGGATATACTTGCCATTGAGGGAGTGCAGTGAAGGTTCACCAGGCTGATTCCTGGGATGGCAGGATTGTCATATGAGGGGAGATTTGGCCAACTTGGCCTGTATTCACTGGAGTTTAAAAGAATGAGAAGAGATCTCATTGAAACATAAAATTTTGACAAGGCTGGACAGACCAGGGATGATATTTTCTCTGGCTGGGGGTTATAGAACAAGGGGTCACAGTCTCAGGATATGGGGTAGGCCACTTAGGACTGAGATGAGGAGAAACTTCTTCACTCAGAGGGTGGTGGACTTATGGAATTCTGTACCACAGAAGGCTGTGAAGGCCATTAGTCATTGGATATATTTGAGGAGGAAATGGATACATTTCTAGACTCAAAGTGTCAAGGGGTATGGGGAGAGAGCAGGAGAATGGCGTTGAGATAGAGGATCAGCCATGATCATATTGAATGGTGGAGCAGGCTCGAAGGGCCGAATGACCTACTCCTGCTCCTATTTTCTCTGTTTCTATCCGTTCTTACATTTCTTGATAGCTTACTCTCATATGCTATTTTCTCCCTCTTGATAATTTTTTTGTCATCCTTTGCTGATTTTTAAAATCATTCCAATCCTCAGGCTTACTGTGCTTTTTTTTCACAATGTTGTATGCTTCTTTTCATCTAATGCTATTCTTAACTTCTCTGTTATACATATCTGTTATACTGGGTGTATATATGCAGAAGTTATTGAAGAGGGCAGGATAGATTGAGAGAGCAGTTCATGAAGAATACAATACCCTGGGGTTTATTAATAGGGACAGAGTGCAACAACAAGGAGGTTATGTTGAACTTGTACAAAACATTAGTTCAGCCTCAGCAAGAGTACTGCGTCTCGTTCCAGGCACCCTGCTTTAGGATGTTGAAGGCATTGGACAGAGTGCAGAAAAGATTCATGAGAATGGTTCCAAGGATGGAGAACTTCAGTTATGAAGATAGGTGGGAGCAGTTAGGACTGTTTTCCTTGGAGAAAAGAAGGCCAAGAGGAGATTTGATAGAGGTATTCAAAACCAAGAAGGGTCTGGACAGAGTAGATAGGGAGAAACTGCTTCCACTCGTGAAAGGATAGAGAATGAGAGGTCACAGATTTAAAGTAATTGTCAAAAGAGGCAAAAGCGACATGAGGAAAACCTTTTTCACGCAGCGAGTGATTAAGGTCTGAAATACACTGCCCAAGAGTGTGGTGGAGGCAGATTCAACTGATGCATTCAAAAGGCAATTAGACTATTACCTGAAAAGGAAGAATGTGCAGGGTGAGAGAAAAGGTGGGAGAATGGCACTAAGTGAATTGCTCACTTGGAAAGCCAGTGCAGGCATGATGGGCTGAATGGCCTCCTTTTGCGATAGAACAACTCTTGTGCACCACTATTCCAGTGGAGTTTTATTCCTTAAGGGAGGAATCGATTAAAATTATAAACCTTTTATTTAAACGTTTGTCAAGGCCAAGTCTCCTCCACAACTGCACAACATCGAAGGTTTACGGCACATTGAGGCCACTTGGCCCATCGTGTCTGTGCTGGCAGAAAAATGAGCCACCAAGCCGAATCTCACTTTCCAGCATTTGCTCATAGCCCTGCAGGTTACAGCACTGAGGTGCATATCCACACACCTTTTAAATGAGTTAAAGGTTTCTGCCTCTACTACCCTTTCAGGCAGTGAGTTCCAGACACCTGCAACACTGGGTGAAAAAATGTTCATCTCCCTCTACCAATCACTTTTAATCTGTACCCCTAGTCACTGACCTCTCTACTAAGGTAACTAGACGCTTTCTTTCCGCTCCATCACAATTTTGTACATCTCAATCAAATCTCCCCTCAGCCTCCTCTGTTCCAAGGAGAACAACCCCAGCCTATCTAATCTTTCCTCATAGCTAAAATTTTCCAGACCTGGCAGCATCCTTGTAAATCTCCTCTGTACCCTCACTCATGCAATCACATCCTTTCGGTAATCAGCTCTGCGGTCCAACCATCCTTTTTTTTTTAATTCATTCATGGGATGTGGGCTTCGCTGGCTGGGCCAGCATTTATTGCTCATCCCTAGTTGCCCTTGAGAAGGTGGTGGTGAGCTGCCTTCTTGAACCGCTGCAGTCCATGTGGTGTAGGTAAACCCACAGTGCTGTTAGGGAGGGAGTTCCAGGATTTTGACCCAGTGACAATGAAGAAACAGTGATATATTTCCAAGTCAGGAAGGTAATTGACTTGGAGGGGAACTGCCAGGTAGGAGCTTCCAGGTTCCCATCTATCTGCTGCCCTTGTCCTTCTAGGTGATAGTGGTCGTGGGTTTGGAAGGTGCTGTCGAAGGAGCCTTGGTGAATTCCTGCAGTGCATCTTGTAGATGGTACACACTGCTGTCACTGTGCGTCGGTGGTGGAGGGAGTGAATGTTTGTGGATGTGGTGCCAATCAAGAGGACTGCTTTGTCCTGGATGGTGTCAAGCTTCTTCAGCTGCTTCATCAGTGACCTTGCTTCCATCATAAGATCTGAAGTGAGGATGTTCGTCGGTGATTGCACAACGTACAGCACCATTCATAATTCCTCAGATACTGAAGCAGTCCATGTCCTGGACAATACCGAGGCTTGGAGCTGACAAGTGGCAAGTAACATTTGCGCCACACAAGTACCAAGCAATAACTATCTCCAACAAGAGAGAATCCAATGATCGCCCCTTGACATTCAATGGCATTACCATCACTGAATCCTCCACAATCAACATTCTGGGAAGGTTACCATTGGCCAGAAACTGAACTGGACTAGCCAACACCCATCTGGGACCCTCCACCCCTGCGTGTCCTTCCGTCCCCACCCCATCTTCCAATCCCAGCCCCAGCCGCGTATTCACTATACCCCCTGACATTCCCCTCTCCGATGCTGAACGTTCAGTGCTCAGCAAAGGACTTAGTTTCGTATCCTTACGCCCTCATCTCAATGAATTTCGGGCTCGGCACGATGCTGAACTCTTCTTCCGCCGTCTTCGTCTCCGTGCTCACTTCTTTGGGCAGGAGTCCTCTCCCCGTTCAACGGATCCTTTTACACGCCTCCAATATTCTCCCTCCAACTGGACCCCTCCCTCTGGATTCTTACCTTCTCTTGATCTTTTCATTGAGAACTGTGGGCATGACATTAGTAGTCTCAATTTCTCTGCTCCTCTCACCCATTCTAATCTGTCTCTCTCTGAAGTTACTGCACTCCGTTCTCTCAGGTCCAACCCCAACATTGTCATCAAACCTGTTGACAAGGGTGGTGCTGTTGTTGTCTGGCGCACTGACCTCTACCTCGCGGAGGCTGAGCGTCAACTCGCAGACACTTCCTCCTACTTCTCCCTGGACCATGACCCCAACGCTGAACATCAAGCCATTGTTTCCAGGACTGTCACTGACCTCATCTCCTCTGGAGATCTTCCTCCCACAGTTTCCAACCTGATAGTCGCCCAACCTCGGACGGCCCGCTTCTACCTCCTACCCAAAATCCACAAACGGAACTGTCCTGGCAGACCGATCGTGTCAGCCTGTTCCTGCCCCACGGAACTCATTTCTCGTTATCTTGACTCCCTTCTCTCTCCCCTTGTCCAGTCCCTTCCCACCTACATCCGTGATTCCTCTGACACCTTACGTCACATCAACAATTTCCAGTTCCCTGGCCCCAACCGCCTCCTCTTCACCATGGATGTCCAATCCCTCTACACCTCCATCCCCCACCAGGATGGTCTGAGGGCCCTTAACTTCTTCCTTGAACAGAGGCCCGAACAATCCCCATCCACCACTACTCTCCTCCGTCTGGCTGAACTTGTTCTCACACTGAACAATTTCTCCTTTAACTCCTCTCACTTCCTCCAAATAAAAGGTGTGGCTATGGGTACCCGCATGGGCCCCAGCTATGCCTGTCTCTTTATGGGGTATGTGGAACATTCCTTGTTCCAGTCCTACTCCGGCCCCCTCCCACAACTCTTTCTCCGGTACATCGATGATTACTTCGGTGTTGCTTCATGCTCTCGTCGGGACCTGGAAAAATTTTGCTTCCAATCTCCACCCCTCCATCATTTTCACATGGTCCATCTCTGACACTTCTCTTCCCTTCCTTAACCTCTCTGTCTCAATTTCTGATGATAGACTGTCCACCAATACCCATTACAAGCCTACCGACTCCCACAGCTACCTCGACTACAGCTCCTCACACCCCGCTTCCTGTAAGGACTCCATCCCATTCTCTCAGTTCCTTCGCCTCCGTCGCATCTGTTCTGATGACGCTACCTTCAAAAACAGCTCCTCTGACATGTCCTCCTTCTTCCTTAACCGAGGTTTTCCACCCACGGTCGTTGACAGGGCCCTCAACCGTGTCCGGCCCATCTCCCGCGCATCCACCCTCATACCTTCTCCTCCCTCCCAGAAACATGATAGGGTCCCCCTGGTCCTCACTTATCACCCCACCAGCCTCCGCATTCAAAGGATCATCCTCCACCATTTGCGCCAACTCCAGCATGATGCCACCACCAAACATATCTTCCCTTCACCCCCCCTGGCGGCATTCCGTAGGGATCGTTCCCTCCAGGACACCCTAGTCCACTCCTCCATCACCCCCTACTCCTCAACCCCCACCTATGGCACCTCACCATGCCCACGCAGAAGATGCAACACCTGCCCCTTCACTTCCTCTCTCCTCACCGTCCAAGGGCCCAAACACTCCTTTCAAGTGAAGCAGCATTTCACTTGCATTTCCCCTAACTTAGTTTACTGCATTCGTTGCTCCCAATGTGGTCTCCTCTACACTGGAGAGACCAAACGCAAACTGGGCGACCGCTTTGCAGAACACCTGCGGTCTGTCCGCAAGAAAGACCCAAACCTACCTGTCGCTTGCCATTTTAACACTCCACCCTGCTCTCTTGCCCACATGTCTGTCCTGGGCTTGCTGCATTGTTCCAGTGAAGCCCAACGCAAACTGGAGGAACAGCACCTCATCTTCCGACTAGGCACTTTACAGCCTTCCGGGCTGAATATTGAATTCAACAACTTTAGATCTTAAACTCCCCCTCCCCCCATCCCCACCCCGTTTCCTCCCCCTCCCTTTTGTTTTTTTTTGTTTTCAATAATTTATATAGATTTTTCTTTTCCCACCTATTTCCATTATTTTTAAATCTACAACTAATACCTTGTCAATCTTTCCACCCCACCTCCACTAGAGCTGTACATTGAGTGTCCTGCCATCCATTCTTAATTAGCACTTTTCTTAGATAATATCACCACCTTCAACACCTCTTTGATCCTTTTGTCTGTGACACCTTTTGATTATCTGCTTGCTTGTCCCTACAACCACCCCACCCTCAACTTCTCTCCCCCCGCCCCCCACCTTAAACCACCGTATATTTCACCCCTCTCCTAACTATACTTCAGTTCTGTTGAAGGGTCGTGTGGACCCGAAACGTCGACTCTTTCTTCTCCACCGATGCTGCCAGACCTGCTGAGTTTTTCCAGGTAATTCTGTTTTTGTTTAGCCATATAATTACTGAGACTACAAGAGCAGGTCAGAGACTAGGAATCCTGCAGCGAGAGTAACTCACTTCCTGACTCCCTAAAGCCTGTCCACCATCTACAAGGCACAAGTCAGGACTGTGATGGAATACTCCCCACTTGCCTGGATGAGTGAAGCTCCAACAACACTCAAGAAGCTTGACACCATCCAGGACAAAGCAGCCTGCTTGATTGGCACCACATTCACTCCTTCCACCAACGACGCACAGTGGCAGCAGTGTGTACCATCTACAAGATGCACTGCAGGAATTCACCAATGCTCCTTAGACAGCACCTTCCAAACCCATGACCACTACCATCTAGAAGGACAAGGGCAGCAGATAGATGGGAACACCACCACCTGGAAGTTCCCCCCCAAGTCACTCACCATCCTGACTTGGGAATATATTGCCGTTCTTTCACTGTCGCTGGGTCAGAATCCTGGAACACCCTCCCTAACCGCACTGTGGGTGTACCTATGCCACATGGACTGCAGTGGTTCAAGAAGGCAGCTCACTGCCATCTTCTCATGGGTAATTAGGGATGGACAATAAATGCTGGCCTAGCCAGTGATGCCCACATCCCATGAATGAATTAAAAAAAAGGTCACCAGAACTGCACACGCTACTCAAGTTGTAGCCCAACTAATGTTTTGCATAGTTCAGGCATAACCTCCCTGCTCTAGGTTCTATGCCTCGGCTAATAAATGAAAGGATACCACATGCCTTCTTAACCACCTAATCAACCCGTCCTGCTACCTTCGGGGATCTGTCGACATTCACTCCAAGGTGAATGCACCACTCAGTATCCTCCTCCCATTTACTGTGCAATCCTTTGCCTTGTTTGACCTCCCCAAATGCATCACCTCACACTTCTCTGGGTTGAATTCCATTTGCTACTTTTCTGCCCACGTGACCAGTCCATTGATAGCTTCCTGCAGTTTATAGTAATCGTACTCCCAACAACCACGCGGCCAATTTTTGTGCGATGTGAAAACTTCTTGATCATTCCCCCTACATTTACATTTAAATTATGAATACATACCACAAAAGGTAGGGCTAGTACTGAGCCCTGCCGAACCCCACTGGAAACAGCCTTCCAGTCAAAAACATTCATCAACAATTACCCTTTGTTTTCTGCCAATGAGCCAATTTTGTATCCAGCTTGCTACATTCCTCTGGATCTCATGGGCTTTTATTTTTTAACCAGTTTGCTATGTGAGACCTTGTCAAAAGCCTTGCTAAAATCCACGTAGATCACATCAACTGCACTGCCCTCATCAATACTCCCCGTTACTCACTCAAAGAACTCAATCAAGTTAGCCAGACACAGCCTTCCCTGAACAAATCCACACTGAATATCCTCGATTAAATCCATGCCTAAGTGACAGTTTATCCTGTCCTCCAGAATTTATTCCAATAATTTACCCACTACCGAGGTCGGTCAGACTGGTGTATAATTATTCGGTCTATCCATCGCTTCCTTTTTAGACATGGGTACAACATTAGCAGTCCTCCAATTCTCCGGTACCACACCTGTATCCAGTGAGGATTGGAAAATGATGGTCAGACCTTCAGCTATTTCCTCCCTGGCTTCTTTTAACAGCCTGGGATACATATCATCCAGCCCTGGTTATTTATCCAGTTTCAAGGATGCTGGTCCCCTTAATACTTCCCATCTCTGTATGTTTATTACATCCAATACTTCACACTTCTCCTTCTTAACTAAAATGTCTGCATTGCCCCCTCTTTTGTGAAGACAGATGCAAAATATTCATAATGAACCATACCCACATCCTCTGCCTCCACACACACCACCTTTTTGGTCTTTTATGGGCCCTACTTTTTCCTTAGTTATTCTCTCACTCTTAATGCATTGATTAAACATTTTTGGGTGGTTCTTGATTTTGCTTGCCAATACTCTTTCATGCCCTCTCTTTGCTTTGCTAATTTCCTTTTTGATTTCATCCCTGCACATTCTATACTCCTCTCAGCTTCCTTTAGCTCACTGTATCTGCTGTGCCCTCACCTACCTTAATCACTGTCACATCTACCTCTCCTTGAACTCTAATCAAATCTAAACCTGCTGGTCTGACTGCTTTTTGGGTCAAAAAAATCCAAGTAACTAACCCCCCTCCCTGATGCATCACAATATCTGCAACTCAGACTCTAGATCCATAACTCTGAGCTGAAGTTCCTCAAACTGCAGGCACTAAATGCAAATATGGTTGTCTGGAATCATCCTTATCATCACAAACTTCCACATACTGCATATGTAGCATACCACCTCGACTGCCATCTCAATTTAACCTTGTTTAATATATTTAAATATTGTTTCATGTAACTAATTCACTTGGCCTAACACCACCACCTCCTCCCTCTGTACCAAACTGTCACTGACCAAATGCTCTGCTTCTCACCAATTACGATGCACTCCGCCTTCTGGGTCATGCCCAAATTACAACTGCTCAGTCAACTTCCAGCTCTTAGTAATCACCCAACATTCAGGCAACTACTTACATACAGTTCATCGATTGCTAACTGCTTTGCAGTCAACCAGGTTCCACTGCAGGTTGACTTTTCTTTCTTAAGAGCTCTTTTTGTTTTTACAGGTAATATCTACGTACCTTTAACAAGTCAAGTTCTCCTGTTTTCCAGACACAGCCCCAGTTAAGTTTCCTGATACCAGTAGGGTCAGTCCATGCAAATAATCGAGCCTGTCCTGGGTCAAGTATCAACTCATCCTGTAATCCACTGTCGGGTAGGAAAGGATTAAAGGGCAGTGAGAAGAGTATAAACTACTCGTGAACAAGACATTTCATTTAGCAGTAATATTATCCCTGTGCCAGAATAGAAGTGCATTCACAGAAACTAACTCCTGTACATAGCTTTTCCATTACAATTGCTTAGCCTATGCAGAAATTCAAAGTCCGGAAAAGCTAGCATATTACCCTGTATTGTTCAGTTAAATGTATAAGATACACAAACTTATATTTTTTAAAATCACTACTTGTGCAAAATGGTAATAACATCTTACATGCTGTCAAAATTCTAAAACTCAGCATACCTGTAATATACAGCAACAAAAGTACACCTTAGGTCTCAGGTAACAATAAACTTGTCATTTTAACACATTTTGTAACAATTCTGTTGTAACTAACAGACTGAAGAGTCGTATTCGACTTGAAACGTTAGCTCTGTTTCTTTGTCCACAGATGTTGCCAAACCTGCTGAGTATTTCCAGCACTTTCTGTTTCTATTTCAGACTGCCAGCATCCACAGTATTTTTATTATTACCAGGGGACCTTCGTGCTTATCTTCGAATAGGACCATGGGGTCTTTATGTCTCCCTGAGGGGGTGTGTGCGGGAGGCGGGTGACAGGGCTTCACATTAATGTCTACCCCGAAAGGCAGGACCTCAGTGAGTGTAACATTCCCTCAGCATCAGCCTAGATTATGTGCTCAAGTCTATGGAAGTGAAGCCAGAACCTTCTAACTCAAACAAGAGAGTTACCAATGAGCCAAAAATGACACCCAAGCTAGTTTTGTATCTGTAACAAAGTGTGATGGATTCATTAAATGTACAGGTATCATATAAATAACACATTAAGATCATAAATAGGTAATCTGGGATTATATGAGAGAATAACATTGATTTACTTTTAAGAGAAAGTACTTTCTTTCCATTTGAAATGCACTTTGGCTCAGCTGGCATTGAAGCCCCATCAAGGACTTAAGCACAACCTAGGTTGATATTGCAACGCAAAACAGGGGAGTACCAAATTGTCATAAATGCTGTTTTTCAGATGAAACATTACTTCTAAATTGTCTGTCTGTTCAGACAAGTAATCAATCTCCTTGAGTGCACCCCAGATTCTCTTGGGCTAAAAGGTGGATATAAAAGATATCATGCCAACATTAAAAGAGGAGCATTCAAATGCCCTGACTAAGATTCTTCTGTAAAACATCAACAACTAACAAATTATTAACTGGTCATGCATTGCATCCCTGTTGGTGCAATTTGCAAACTGATTCAGTTAAGAGCTGCTATGGGGATTTCACATACCTTTGCTTGAAGCGAAACTTCACTGCCGTTGTATGATTAATGAGTAGGGCAGGTGCAGAACCATCATAATAGTCAGTAAAAGTGATCTCTGTGGCATGATCTGCAACATTCACATCCACTATAACTCCACCACACTGCCAAAGCAAAAAAATGCATAAGATCAACTGCCAGTTCTACTCATAATTGGAATCTGAAACATATCATTGCAAAACAACATTAGCAATAGGTTTGTAATTTCCTTATGGCCAAATTAGTTGCTGCAGAGATTTTATACAGGGGAACTTGATCATGTTAAAAACAGAAGAATGAAACGCCAAGTTTCTTTATCCATTTTGCATAACACCAGGTGTGTATTGAGAGAGAGATGTGTGTGATGTTAAGTGCCATGCTTTGCAACTTTCATTCCTTTTACTTGCAAATTATTATTAGGAATTTTGATTAAATTTAATTATGTTTATTAATTCTGCTTTGTTATAGATCAGGAGTTTTGCCCGCTCTTCTCTACAATTCAACTGCTCAAAATTAGATGCATTTTTAAGTTCACTTACTATTTTCATTATTATTCACTTATTTCTAAGCTAGTTATGATTTTCTGCCATCCATAAACATTTACTGATCATAACAATCCAAACAGCCATTTCCTTTGGTCTTTGGAAATTGTTACCACAAAAGAGTTGTTTAGGTGGCACAAGCAGGATTTTGGAATGAGAGCATTCTAAGTGTGCCATCTCCAACCTGGCTGCCTACCTGACACAACAGAGCTGGCAAAATATAGGTCCAGCTCTACATCCATGGCACTAATCTACTGAAATGAGGAGAGAATACGGCAATTTTAAAGTAACATGCAGAGTACACTGAAATATCAATAGTGGCATTTATGTAAAAAGCACACCTGTACAGATGGCAGGCAACTTTAAGATGGTAAAAATGGCTCCAAAATGCTTGTATTCAATGCTACATGAATTGATGCATCTTAGTTTTACCACTGCCATACACAAATTCATTCAAAAATCTTTCAACAGCCTCACTCAACCCTGCTTCTACAATCTCCTAGATCCTCACTCCTACTGCCTTCTACAACTCCTCCAGCCTCACTCATCCCTACTTCCACAGCCTCCTATAACTAATTGGCATCCTCCAATCTGGAATCTGGCCTCCCTGGCATTGCTACTCCAGCCCATCCTCCCTTTTCCATTTAATCAGTGGCCCAGCCTTCAGGTATTTTCTATTCTAAAACTAATCCTTGCTACCGCTCTGCCCAAGTATTAAAGCCCCCTCAAAGCCTATGTCTGTGACCATGCCTTCATTCCCTTCTTATTGCTTGCCATCCTCTTACATTTACTGTGTATAAACCCGAAGTAAATGTAAGTTATTGTTGATGAACACGTCCTCCTCTTCTGTCAGAGGCCGTTTAGGAGAATATGCAGCACTATGTTTGTCCCTGTTGTAGCCAGTCTCTCCGCTCACCCTGAGCATCCGGGGTGGAAGAAATCGTTATGGCCTAAATAAGCCTGAATCCCTCGCTCTCTATGGAACAATGGTGTGATAATGCAATGTCCTCTTTCAACTTTAAGCGATAATGTACATAAGCACTATTCCAAAATCACGTGCATTTATTCATTATTTCTAAGTTGGGTTATCTTTTCTGACACCTTTCAACATTTGCTGATCATAATCCAAGCAGCACTTCCTTTGGTGCTTAGAAATTGCATCCATTCTAAGTGGCACAAGCAATCTTTTAGGAAGAATGCGCTCTCAGTGCATTTGGGTAGCTGAGTTGCTGAATGCTCAGGTGACTATTCTACAAGGAGAATCAGCCCAATCAGTGGTGGTGCAAGTCTCGCATTTCTTCGGTCTTTAATGGCTCTGCCACAGGCACAGAGATCACAGATTCTGTCTGGCTCTGGTGTTTTAATGACAACTTGGAGTATAGATGTTTAGAAACCTGCAGCCCATGTCCTGTCACCAAGTCTTACTCCCCCATCACGACAGCCATTCTTCTCAAAATTCCCAAAGCGTTAAGTTTGAGATCCTTGAATCCACAAAGCTCTTCTTTTGCACAATCCTTCTGACCTGAAGCATTAGACTGCAGTGCTCCCGTGCAGATTTTTTAAAAAATTGTTTTTGGAAAGTGGGCATCACTGACAAGACAAGCATTTCTTGCCCATCGCTAATTGCCCTTGAGAAGGTGGTAGTGAGCTGCCTTCTTGAACCGCTGCAGTCCATGTGGTGTAGGTACACCCACAGTGCTGTTAGGGAGGGAGTTCCAGGATTTTGATCCAGCGACAGTGAAGGAACGCTGATATATTTCCAAGTCAGGATGGTGAGTGACTTGGAGGGGATCTACTGGTGGTGGTGTTCCCATGTATCTGATTCCCTGGCCCTTCTAGATGGTAGAGTTTGGAGGTTTAGAAGGTGCTGTTGAAGGAGTCGGGGAGTCAGGTGAGTTACTCACCTCTCAATTCCCAGCCTCTGACCTGCTCTTGTAGCCACAATGTTTATATGACTGGTCCAGTCCAGTTTCTGGTCAATGATATCCCCCAGAATGTTGATGGCGGTGGTTCAACAATGGTAATATCACTGAACATCAAGGAGAGATGGTAAAACTCTCTTTGGTTAGAAACAGTCATTTCCTGACACTTGTGTGGTATGGACTGCCACTTAGCAGCCCAAATCTGAACGTTATCCAGGTCTTGCTGCAAGCGGACACGGACTGCTTCTGTATCTGAGGAGCTGTGAATGGGACTGAACAATGGTGCTGTGCAATCATTAGTGAACATGCCCACTTCTGACTTCATACTGGAGGGAAGTTTACTGATGAAGCAGCTGAAGATGTTTGCTCTGAGGACACTACCCTGAGGAACTCTTGCTGTGATGTCCTGGGACTGAGACGATTGATCTCCAACAACATCTTCCTTTACGCTAGCTATGGCTCCCCAGTGGAGAGATTTCCTGTCTTGCTAGAGCTCCTCGATGCAACATTAGGTCAAATGCTGTCTTAATATCAAGGGCAGTCAATCTCACCTATGGAATTCAGTTCTTTTATCCATGTTTGGACCAAGACTGCAATGAGGTCATGAGCCAAGTAGCTCTGGCAGAACCCAGACTGCGCATCAATAAGCAAGTTATTGCTGTTTAAGTGCTGTTTGATAGCACAGCCAACGACATCTTCCATCACTTTGTTGATGATTGAGAAAAGTGGATGGGGTCTGATTGGATTTGTCCTGTTTTGTGGACAGGATATATCTGGGCAATTTTCCACATTGTCAGGTAGATGGCTGTGTTGTAGTTGAGCTGGAATAGCTTGGCTAAGGACGCAGCCAGTTTAGGAGCACAGGTCTTCAGTACTACCGCCAGAGTGTTATAGAGGGCTTTGGTGAGACCACATCTGGAGTACCGTGTACAGTACTGGTCTCCTTATTTAAGGATTGTTGTAAATGTATTGGAAGCAGTTTAGAGAAGGTTTATTGGATTTATATCTGGAATGGGAGGGTTGGCTTATGAGGAAAGATTGGACAGGCTAGGCTTTTATCTGCCGGAGTTTAGAAGAGTAAGGAGTGACTTGATTGAAACATACAAGGTCCTGAGGGACCTTGGCAGGGTGAATGTGGAGAGGATGTTTGCTCTTGTTGGAGAATCTAGAACTCGGGGTCACTGTTTAAAAATAAGGTGTTACCCATTTAAAACAAAGGTGACGAGAATTTTTTTCTCTCAGTGGGTAGTGAGTTTTTGGAACTCTCTTCCTCAAAAGGCAATGGAAGCAGAGCATTGGAATATTTTTAAGGCAGAGCTGGATAGATTCTTCATAAAGAAGGGGGTGAAAGCTTATCGAGGGTATGTGGGAATGTGGAGCTGTGATTACAATCAGATCAGCTATGATCTTATTGAATGGCGGAGCATGTTCGAGAGGCCGAGCTGCCTACTCCTGCTCCTAATTCATATGTACGTATGTACGTATGTTATCAGGGCCAATAGCCTTTTCTCTAACCAGTGCCTTTAGCTATTCTTTGATATCACATGGAGTGAATCGAATTGGCTGAAGACTGGCATCTATGGTACTGGGAACTTCCAGAGGAGGCTGAGATGCATCACCTAATCTGCACTTCTGGTTGAAGATGGTTGCAAATGCTTCAGTCTTATCTTTTGCACTGATGTGCTGGGGTCCCCCATCATTGAGGATAGGGGTGTTTGTGGAGCTTCCTCCTCCCGATAGCAATTCAATTGTCCACTACCTTACATGACTGGATATGGCAGTAATGGAAAACTTTGGTCCAATCCTTTGGATGTGGGGTTGTTTATCTCTGTCTACCGCATGCTGCTGCCACTGTTTAGCAGGCATATAGTCCCATGCTGTAGCTTCACCAGGTTGACACCTCATTTTTAGGTATGCCTGGTGCTGCCCCTGGCATGCGCTCCTGTACTGTAAGGATGGCAATGGTGAGGGATATGCCAAGCCATGAGGTTAGAGATTGTGGTTGAACACAATTCTGCCACGGCCCATATTACCTCATGGATGCTCAGTTTTTAGCTGCTAGATCTGTTCTGAATCTATCCCATTTAGCACAGTGGTAGTGTCACTTAACACGGAGGGTATCCGCAGTGTGAAGACAGGACTTCGTCTCCACAAGGACAGCGCAGTGGTCACTCCTGACAACACTGTCAAGGACAAATATATCTGCGACAGGTAGGTTTGTGAGAACCAGTTTAAGTTTCTTCCTTCTTATCGGTTCCCTCATTACCTGTCACAGGCCCAGTCTGGCAGATACATCCTTCAATGTTCAGCCAGCTCGGACACTTGTGATGCTGTTGAGCCACTCTTGCTGATGGACATTGAAGTCCCCCACCCAGGGTACATTCTGTTCCCTTGCTACCTTCAGTGCTTCTTCCAAGTGGTGTTCAACATGGAGGAGCACTGATTCATCAGCTGAGGGAGGGTGGTAGGTGATATTCAGTAGGAGGTTTCCTTGCCTGTGTTTGACTTGATGCCATGAGACTTCATGGAGTTCCGAGTCAATGTTGAGGCTCCAAGGGCCACTCCCTCCTGACTGCGGGGGCAGGACATACCCAGGAGTGGTGGTGGTGATTCCTGGGGCATTGGCTATTAGTTATGATTCAGTGAGTATGATTATGTCAGGCTGGTGTCTGACTAGTCTGTGGGGCAGCTCTCCTAATTTTGGCAAAAGTCCCCAGATATTGTTGAGGAGGACATTGCATCGTCGACAGGGCTGGGTGCCCTTGGCATTTCCGATGCCTATGCTGATGTCACATGATCTGTCCAGTTTTATTCTGTAGTGATACAACTGAGTGGCTTGCTTTGCCATTTGAGAGGGTAGCTAAAAGGTAAACATATTGCTATGGGTCTGGGGTCACACATAGGCTAGGCTGGACTAGGATGGCAGATTTCTTCCCCTGAAGGTCATTACGGATGGGTTTTTACAGGTAATCTGGTAGTTTCATGGTCATCATTATTGAGAGTAGCTTTTCATTGTAGACTTATTAATTACTAGATTTTAAATTCCAACATTTATGGTAGGATTTGAATTCATGTCTCCAGAGCATTGGACCAGGCCTCAGGATTGATTACTGGTCCAGTAACATAACCACTAAGATACGGTTCCCAGCTGCAGCCACATCTCGAACCTGGCTGCCTCTGGACTTCTGATGTACTCCCTCTCCCCATGCCCCTCTCTAACACCACTCCCCCAACGCCCCTCAGCTCTCTGCCACATATCCAAGTAAGTCTAACACCTGTCTGAATGTTGCTCCACCAGGCAGGATATGTTGAACTGGGAGAGGAGCGGTGGGAGCTGTAAAATTTCCTTACACCCTGCAGAGTTCACTGTGTATGAACCACAGCTTTCAACATGCGGCTGAAGGACCACAGGGCATGCAGCCACTTAGTCATCAAAATTTTCCTCAAACATCATTCAGATAGACAAAGAACAGCACCCAACAGCTTCCATCTAAATGATCGATCAATCTGCCCCTTTCAATAAAGCACAGGGAAAATGAGTTTTGCCTTGGACACCATTAGCCTCGTAACCGAAATCAGCTGAACAGGTTCTTGCAGAGTCTGGAGGCCCAATACTGTGGCCTCTTCTCATTTCACCAATTTAAAAAAGGTAGGTTAATGAAGCTGTCTTGTGTTCATCGAGTAACAGACTGAACACATTAATAAAGTTCTTGTATAAATATATTCTAGGTGCAATTTGACAAGTTTCTGGACAAAGAAGGGTGAAAGTATAGATATAAAAGGCAGATGGTTGGGCTCGATCAATAAGAAAGGGGCAGCTGGTTGGGCCAAATGACCCATCCTGGTTCCGAAAAATATTTAATTTCTTGCCTCCACTTTTGTGCCTCCCACCGTCCCCACAGGAAGATAATGAGCTTCCAACTTGGCAGTTTACTCACAGCAGAGCAGACAATAGTCAACCTCCCTTCCACATCTGGTTCCAAATTGAGATCCAACGTCTGCCGTCATCAAAGAGAACATAAACAAAACAGAGCACTTGAACTTACCACATGGTCAAGACTCAACAATGTGCCGTTGTCTTGCTTATTATAGAAGAAAGATTTTGATGACAGTTCAGAACCAACCACTCGGACACAAAGCTTGTTTGATGTTGTTTGCGGCCAGAAAGGAAGACACTGGAATAAAATTAAAGAAATTTTAGCAATGGGCTCCTAAGACAGTTAAACATGAGGAACTGGTTACTTAATGGATGCAAAGCTAAAAAACAGAATTAAAATAGTTGACAGAATTCCAGGTGCAACACAGCCAAAATTAATTTGCTCCAATCAAAAGGAGCTGCGATATTAAGAAACTATTAAGAATTGGTATCGGCCTGCCAAATTTACTATTCATGTCAACATTATAAAATAATGAAAACAAATAAAACTTTCATTTTGAATTCTTGTGCCATAACGTTAACATAATTGTGTAACAGTAAGAAACAATATAAGAAAGAGAGCACAAACTCGCTGGAAAAACTAAACAAATATCCAACTCAAGAACAGAAATATTGCTAATAAACCTCATTCAATAACATTTACCAATTCACATGATTATATGTGAATGTCTAAGCACACACATGTGTTATCACACTACAATAACCCTGCCTGTTATTCAAATTCAAAACCTGAAAATAGACAAGTACAAATGATTTTGAACTTCAATACAAATTCTGATATTACCTTTTCATTTGAGATGTGGCATGTCGCCAGTTACAAGACTGGGTCCTGCACGTGTGGTAACTGAATATAAAAGTGCTCAAGTGCTCAAACAGTGAAGAAATAGCTTAACTGGGGATACAATCATTAATCATATACAACACTTGATTATAAGCTCCTTGCCCAAGATGTATGACATTGCCCTAAACACTCACATTAAATAACGCTCTCATGGAGGGGTCTGTACGAGTATGCAGATATTTAAGTGGCCTGTTGTTTTGCTCAGAATCAGTTACTTAAATGTAGAAAATCAAATGAGATTGTTTTCCAGTAAAGAAAATGGGAAGGAGCATCAGAGTCACTTTTGTGAACAACCAGTGCTTCATGTTTAGAAAAAAAAATCACCAAATTAATTAGATTCAGAATCCAGTGAAGATAACATTTTGGAGAAATTATCAAATATTTGAGGAGGATTCCACATTAGGCTGAGAGTAGAATGAAGAGGTTCTCTGTATAGGCTCTGATAAATGCTGTGCAGTAACAAAACAATATCCTGGACATTTCAATCTCCTGTGTGCTTTGTGTTTCTACTTTACCATTGAACCATTTCTTCTTAGAATAGTTAGCAGATTTTATTAACAGTTAAAGCAAGTGGCGTAGTGTAAATTGCTCCTAACATCAAAATCTGGATGCATTAAAAATGTGATAGAATTCTTGTGCAGTAATTATATTTGCATTACTGATGATAAACCCACAGGAGTAAATGGATATTTTCACAGGCATATTTCAAAACTAAAACCCAATACTATACCTCTGCTGCTGAAATATAAACCCATTTCTCATTGTCGAATTGGTCAATCGGCTGATCTTCTCCAACTTCCAATTCATAGGAAGACTTGTTAACCAAAGTGTAGAATGGAGTTAGGGTAACAACCTTGGTCATGTTGAAACTGCTCATCTTAATGGTAACTCCAATCTGTGATTTTAAAAATAAATGAGTTATTAACAGTATTTACAGTACAGACTACCTACCTTGTAGGCATCCTGTACACATGAATAAGTTTCCAAAGTCCAGGTACCCAGATCATTAAATGTGATTGTAAATGAACAGATACAGAAAATAATCAAAAAGGTTAATGGAATGCTGTCCTTCTTATCTAGAGGGCTTGAATGCAAGGGGGTAGAAGTCATGTTTCAGCTATACAAAGCCCTAGTTAGCTCACACCTGGAGAACAGTGAACATTCTGCACACCACACCTTAGGAAGAATATACTGGCCCTGGAGGGAGTGTAGTGTGGGTTTACCAGAATAATATCTGGACTCGAGGGGTTAAATTACAAGCATAGATTACACAAACTGCAGTCATATTCCCTGAAGTTTAAGAGGTGATTTGATCAACTTTTTGAAGATATTAAGGGGAACAGATAGGGAAAAGAGAGAAATTATTTCCACTGGTTGGGGAGTCTAAGACCGGGGATATAGTCTAAACATTAGAGTCAGACTTTTCAGGAGTGAAATTAGGAAACAACAAAGAGCAAAAGGAGTTTGGAACTCTCTTCTGAAAATGGCAATTGATGCTCGAGCAACTGTTAATTTAAAATATGAGATTCAATTTTTCTGTAAACCAAAGGTATTATGGGATAAGCAGCAAGGCAAGTATATGGAATTCAGGTCGCAGTTCAGCTGTGATTTCACTGAATGGCTGAACAGCTTGAGGGACTAAATGGTCTCCTCCTGTTCCTCTTATTAATCAGAGTACCAGCTCTACAAATACACCAGAATGATATCGATAACTGAAACAGCTACAAAAGCATTTAAAGAAACAGCACTGATCAGTAGAGATTAAAACACTACCCTAAAGCCTAGGTTTAAGCTGAGCCCTTCCTTTCTACATTTGAGATCAAAGTACAGCACTGTTTTGTTATGGTACTTCAGCACAACAATAGTTGTGGGGCGACATGGTTGGTTGGTGCGTGAAGTGGAGAAGTGATGTTATTGTGGTAGAGGCTGGTTATATATTGAGGTTAAGGTTAATTCAGCAGAGCAGGGTAGATATATATTACACAGTCTATGTACAGTTGGCAGCACTTTGGGACAAATTGGATGGTTGTAAATGTGGTTACTGTTACTAGGCCTGTAATGCTTTGAGCATAAAACTCAAGTACTTCATCTTGAATTAAAATGTAGTGATTATGTTACTCAACTAGACACTGTAGCGATAGATACTTAGGAGAGACCTGACTCTGGGTTTATACAGTAAATTTTAGACTATAACTGCACTCCTGTTCAGTATCTGCCCTTAAAAACACCCAAACTGCACTTTAATTGAGAAAACTCACCAAATATCCCATGTTCTTTGCAGGACATTTGACACAGCCATAACTTCCCACGGTGTCTAATGAGAAACCATTAGACCAGCTGCTGGTGGATACACACAGCTGAATCTGTAAACCAAAAAACAAAATATATCTCTCCAACACAATACTTCAGGATCATCAACTCAAAAACCTTCATGGCAAATCAAATGATTGGCAAAAATAAATATATAACAAATTAACACACATATTTGGTCACCAATGGAGCCTGATTCAAATCCTTGCCAATTTCAGGCATTTTAGCCCTTATTTATGTTCTACATTTTCGAATCATGACCTGATGAGCAATGCAGTGCAATGGAATATGAGATTCTGGCAGCAAATTACAAAGCCTCTGACCTCTGAGCTGGGTCTCGGAATATTGGTATTATTTGAAGAGAATGAAGAGTTGAAGTTTTTGATACTATTTTTATTTCACGAACAAAAATAGTATAATTTTTAAAAATCTGTTTTTACTGTGTCTTTTGAAACCATGCGCTTATATTCTGCAGCAGCAAATATATAAAATACAATTCCACATTACCCAAACCACTCTAGTCATCTAGAAGGTATGTAGGTTGACAAATTCTCCATAAGTACTGTCTACGTTTGTTGAGGGGCAAGACAGATAGGTGTGAAGGCATCCAAAAGGATTGGATATTGATGGTCTTTATAATAGAGAGCACAAAACCAACATGCAGAATAGGCCACTTAATCACACCTAGCTCATCAAGAAAGCAAGGGCCTCTTTACCCCTCACAGCCTCAAGCAGTTCCTTCAGTGACTTTCGATTGTAACTACTCTTCCCAGAAGTCTTTAACATCTGTCGGGCACACAACATTAGGAATGCTTTCAAATTTTCTTTCAGCTCTTTGGAAGGTTGTCCTCATGCCCGATTATGTTTTCATTTGAATTAGTATTTTAGATTTTCCTTTACTATGAATAAATGACATCGCCCTGGGGTCCCCTCCCAGTTCTCTTTTCAAAGCTGCAAAGCTCTACATTTTCCAATGTTTCACCAGTTCACAGATGCTTGTGATCTGCTTGTGGAGCTTTCTTGCTTGCACCACCTCATGGGCTGGAATGCTTCATCCTTGTCCAGCTGACCAGGATTACAGACAATATTCAAGGGTGACTCGAGCGTAAATTCCTCAGATCTGTACCCTACCATTGTGGTTCTATATCTCAGCATTCTGTTCCCTCAAGAGGAAAATCCATCATTAGTTTGGAATGACAGGCCACCAATGCTGTTACCGTTATTGGACCTTGAATGGGGCTGGGGCACCAGAATGTGGAACAGCGTGCCACTGTAGCTATGGTTATTACAGTCTTACAGAAATGTAATTAAAAAAACTTTAATCCTACAGCATCACTTCCAGCACTTGCATACCTGCCGAATGCCATAATTCCAAAATCATTCTGTGCACTCACTGTTACCTCAGCCTCCAACAGTGCTAGTTAACAGCAGAAATTAAAAAAGACAACACAGATGAATAAATGAATAAAAAGGATGTTTCCAGACCCTGTAACAAGCTCCAATGATTTGCTCCAACTACAAAACACTTTGCCTCCCTTCTACTCTGTATGATGTCCTTTAATAACCTTATCCATTTCATATTTTAATGTGTTATAATAAGGCTAGTGCATTAATATTTATTTGACTTGTGCATACGGAAAGAAAAGTTGAACAGGAAAGAGGAGATACTCAATGGTGAAGCTGCATCCTTAAGAAAAGTTACAAGGTTTAACTGAAGTTAGTAAAATGCACCATCCCGTTCACCCCTCTATGGCATTTTCTCTTTTTAAACTGTGATGACTGCTCCCTATGCCAACAAATGGAGTTATCTCCTTTTTACTGTCAACCTGAAAGTATCCAAAAGGAATGATACATACCTTATTTTTGCTGAAAATATTTTTCCGTTTGAAGGAAAACAGGACAACATCACGGAAGTCAGCTGGATGTTTCACGTGTACATCTTCTGCACGATACTGTAGGACCCGGGAGGTTTTATTAATGATCCAGTATGGGCTATAAATAGACAAAACCAGACGGCCACTAACTTTCTGAACATGGACAAGCAAATCAATGCTCATGCGATCCTTAGAGTCAGCAGTAAAGCACACCGGAAACATTTCGGCAAGTCCATCTTCAATTTTAATATGGCCAGACCAGTTCCTGCCTTGATACTTCATAAGGACTAGCTCCATTATCTCCCCCCTGATTCTGGACTGTAGTATGTCTGCTGTGCATCCTTCTGCCAGTTCATTAATTTCAGCAGTTGCCTGGATAAAACAAATACCACTTGTTGAAAGGGCAAAACTTGGGCAGGTTTTTAAAAGTAACACCAACTGTTGCATTTGGAAGGAAAATGAGAGGCTACAGAAATTAAATGGTATAATTTGAAGGGGGTTACAGGAACAGAGAGATCTCCATTTCTATATCAAAGTGACTTATAAGGCTTACATACACAAATTTTTGGAGGCAGCAGGACACATTAATAAAGGTTATTAAAAAAACCATACAGGATCCCGAGCTCTACAAATACAAGAACAGAATGCATACAAAACAAGTGGCTATCCTTCACCCTTTTGTATCACTGCTTAAGCCTCATCCAGAGTATTGTGACCAATTCTGGGCCCCACACATTAGGAAGGATGTCAAGATCTTGGAGAAGGTGCAAAGACATTTACGAGAATGACCCCAAGGATATGGGACATGAGTTATGTAGAGACACAAAAGCAGCTGGGATTCTCCTCCCCAGAGCACAAACAGTTCAGGGGAAATTTAATACAGGGGTTGAAAATTTTGAGAGGTTTTGATAGGGAGAAACTTGGTGATTTCTCAAGATCAAATGACATAATGGTGCAAACATTCTGGTTCAACCTGAAACGGCTGTCAGGAAGAAGGGTGCAGGTGGTGGCGAGCAAGCAGATTTTGTGGTGGCGACTGAAAATAATGTGTTCAGTCTTCCTGATATTTAATTGGAAGAAATTTCTGCTCATCCACTGCCAGATGTTGGACAAGCAGCCTGACAATTTAAGATGGTGGAAGGATCAGCAGAGGGTGGTGATGAGCCAAAGCTGGGTGTCATCAGAAAACACTTGGAAACTGACACTGTTATTAGATGAAGCTGGGCAGCGTGTAGATGAGAAATAGGAGGGGGCCAAGGATAGATCCTTGGGGACAATAAAAGCAAAATAGTGCAGATGCTAGAGATCTGAAACAGATCCTTGGGGACACTGGAGATAATTGTGCGGGAGCTAGAAGAAATGCCATCATCGATGAGACTCTGGCTATGACTGGATAAATAAGAATGGAAGCAGGCGAGATCAGTCCCACATAGCCGGACGATAATGGAGAGGGAGTAGAAGAGGATAGTGTGATCAACAGGGTTATAAGCTACAGACAGATCAAGAAGGGCAAGGAAAGCCAATTTACTTTGGTCACAGTCACATAGAAAATAAGCGAAATTGACTTTGATAAGATCCACTCCGGTACTGTATCAGGGGTGGAACCTGATTAGTGGGATTCAAACATGGAGTTCTGGGAAAGATTAGCACAGATTTGGGAGACTGCATATGTGGAGGAAAGGGAGGTTGCATATGTGTTGGCAGTTTGCCAGGATGGAGAGGTTAAAGGTTTTTTTTTGAGGAGAGGAGTGATGAGAGCAGATCTGAAGGAGAGTGGAGTGGAAGCCAGTGCCTTCAGCTGTTTCTTGATATCATGCGGAGTGAATCGAGTTGGCTGAAGACTGGCATCTGTGATGCGGGGAACCTCCGGAGGCCGAGATAGATCATCCACTCGGCACTTCTGGCTGAAGACGGTTGCAAATGCTTCAGCCTTTCTTTTGCACTGATGTGCTGGGCTCCTCCATCATTGAGGATGGGGATGTTTGTGGAGCCTCCTCCTCCAGTGAGTTGTTTAATTGTCCACCACCATTCACGACTGGATGTGGCAGGACTGCAGAGCTTAGATCTGACCGGTTGTTTATGGAATCGATTAGCTCTGTATATCACTTGCTGCTTATGTTACTGGGCACACAAGTAGTCCTGTGTTACAGCTTCACCAGGTTGACACCTCATTTTTAGGTATGCCTGGTGCTGTTCCTGGCATGCCCCCCTGCACTCACTGAACCAGAGTTGATCCCCTGGCTTGGTGGTAATGGGAGTGGGGGATATGCTGGCCATGAGGTGACATATTGTGTTTGAGTACAATTCTACTGCTGCTGGTGGCCCACAGCGCCTCATGGTTGCCCAGTCTTGAGTTGTTAGATCTGTTTGAAATCTATCCCATTTAGTACTGTGGTAGTGCCACACAACACGATGGAGGGTATCCTCGATGTGAAGACATCTGCAGGTGTGCTTCAATGAGTATGGCTATGTCAGGCTGTCGCTAGCTTGAGAGACAACACAGCCAATTTTGGCACTAGCCACCAGATGTTAGTAAGGAGGACTTTGCAGGATCAACAAGGCCGAGTTTCCCGTTGTCGTTTCCGGTGCCTAGGTAGATACTGGGTGGTCTGTCTGATTCCATTCCTTTTAGACTTTTTAGTGGTTTGATACAATTGAGTGGGTTGCACTTAAGAGTCAACCACATTGCTGTGGGTCTGGAGTCACATGTAGGCCAGACCAGGTAAGGGTGGCAGTTTCTTTCCCGAAAGGACATTAGGGAACCAGATGGGTTTTTCTGACAATCGACATTGGTTTCACAGTCATCATTAGACTTTTAATTCCAGATACCTATTGAACTCAAATTTCACCATCTGCTGAGTGGAGTTTGAACCCCGGTCACCGGAGCATTACCTTGGGTCTCTGGATTACTAATCCGGCAGCCACTACCTCCCCACCAAGGCACTGAAGAATGAGAAAGACAGGAGAAAAAAAGGAACGAGAATGCAATTGTACAGAGTAGCATAGAGTCAAAGGAGCAATAGGAGTGCAGCTCACTAACTGAGTGAAGACTTGGAATTGGTGGGGGTGGGGGTGACGCGTTTGTTTCCTCTTTCTATCTTTCAGAGCCCACAGAAATTGATTCTCGCTCTGCTTCAGGGGAAGGAGCTAGCTGTTTGGTGAGTATCTGGTAAGTGGCTAAGTTCTATTCTATCCCTAACGTTTAAAATAGTACCCAGTTTGGTGGTAAAGTTAATCAAATATATAAGAAAGCAACATAAATAAGTGATTAATATAACGAAGTAATTATTTAAAACACATTAAGGACAGCAGGACAGGTGATGTGTCAAGGCTGCAGCATGTGGGAGCTCCTGGATAATACTGTGGTCCAGGGCAAACACGTCTGTAGTAAGTGTTTGCAGCTTGTGGGACTCCGGCTTAGAGTCATTGAGCTGCAGGCTGATCTGCAGACACTGCGACATATCAGGGAGGGGGAAAAGTTACCTGGATGCTTTATACCAAGAGGCAGTGACACCACTTAGGATAGGGTCTTCTGACTTGGTCACTGGCCAGGGGCAGGAGGGTGTGACTGTGCGTGAGGGAGGTACGGGGACCCAGAGGGCAGGACTGTGAGTCTCTGCAATTGTCCAACAGATTTGAGGTTCTCTCAGCTGAGAGTGGGGGCTTCAGGGTGAAAGAGCAAACTGACCACGGCACGTTCGTACAGGAAGCCATCCAAGTGGAGGGAACAAAAAGTAATGTCGTGGTATTGGGGAACAGTATAGTAAGGGGGATTGACACTGTTCTCTGTAGCATAGAGAGAGAGTCCAGACAGCTTTGTTGCCTGCCTGGTGCCAGGGATCGAGGCATCCGCTCAGGGCTGGAGAGGATCCAGTGGTCATGGTCCATGTAGGTACCAACGACCTAGGCAGGATGAGGAAGAAGGCTCTGCATAGTCAGAATGATGAGCTAGGCATCAAATTAAGAAGCACAACCTCAAAGGTAATAATTTCTGGATTATTACCTGAGCCACGTGCAAATTGGTATAGGACAAATAAGATCAGAGAAATGAATGCGTGGCCCAAAGACTGATGTGGGAGAGTTGGGTTCCGGCTTGTGGGGCACTAGCACCAGTATTGGGGAAAGTGGGATCTGTATCATTGGGACGGTCTACATCTGAACCGTGCTGGGGCTGGTGTCCTTGCAAGCTGCCTAACTAGGGAAGTAGAGGGGAATTTAAACTGAATAGCGGGGGCAAGGGATCAAATTTGGGAAGATGTGGTAAAACAAAGAGTAGAGACAAGACAAGAGAGACAGGTATTAAAATGGGAAATGATGAAGACTGTGACAGAAAGGGACAGAGAGTACAGTCAAAGAGTAAGTCAGCAGATAAGGCTAGGCGCTACAAAAATAATAAAAGGACAAACCTAAAGGCTGTACCTAAATGCACAGAACATTCAAAACAAAACTGATGAACTAATAGCACAAATAGAAATAACTAAGTACCAACCGATAACCATTACAGAGACATGGCTACAGGATGACATAGATTGGAACTTGAATATTGAAGGGTTTGTGACATTTAAGAAGGACAGGAAGTTAGGAAAAAGTGGAGGGGTGGCTCTGTTAATTAACGATGGTATTAGCACATTAGAGAGGGATGAGGTTGAGGAAACCAGGATGTAGAAGCGGTTTGGGTTGAGATGAGGAATGATAAAGGCAAGAAGTCACTTGTGAGAGTGGTGTACAGGTCCCCTAATTGTAACTACACAGTAGAACAGAGTATAAAAGAAGAGATAATAGGAGCTTGTCAGAAAGGTACAGCAATAATCCTGGGGGATTTTAATCTATATATAGGCTGGAAAAATCAAATGGGCAAAGGTAGCGTAGATGAGGAGTTCATAGAATGTTTTCAGGATAGTTCTTAGAACAACATGTTCTGGAGCCAACCAGAGAGCAGTCTATGCTAGATCTAGTATTGAGCAACGAGATAGGATTAATTGATAACTTCCTAGTGAAGGCACTTCTAGGTAGCAGTGATCATAATATGACTGATTTTTACAATCATTGTGAGGGAAAAACGAGTGCGCATCCAAGACCAGTTTTCTAAACTTAAATAAAGGCAATTATGAGGGCATGAAAGCAGAACTAGCTAGAGTGAACTGGTAAATGAGGTTAAGGGATATATCAATAGAAGTTCAGTGGCAAACATTTGAAGGGATATTTCAGAACACACAAAATAGGTACATTCCAATGAGAAAGAAAAATTCCAGGGGAGGACCCACCATCCGTGTTTAACTAAAAAAGTTAAAGACAGCATCAAACTTTAAAAAAAGCATATAATTACGCAAAGACGGGTGGCAGGTCAGAAGATTGGAAAGGATATAGAGAACAGCAAAGAATGAGGAGGGAAAAATTAGAGTACGAAAGAAAGCTAGCTAGTAATAAAAAAGAGTAAGACTCTCTATAGATAGTTAGAGAAGAGTTAACAAAGTGAGTGTTGGTCCTATAGAGTGCATCAGGGGAACTGATAATGGAAAGCAGGGAGATGACGGATGAATTAAACAGGTATTTTGCTTTGGTCTTCACTATAGAGAACACAAGTAACATCTCAGAAATAGCTGTAAATCAGGAAATGGAAGGGAGGGAGGAACTCAGGAAAATTACAGTCATCAGAGAAGTGGTATTGAGCAAATTGTTAGGGCTGCGGACTGACAAATCCCCAGGCCCAGATGGACTTCACCCTCAGGCCTTGAAAGAAGTAGCTGGTGAGAGAGTTGATGCACTGGCTTTAATTTTCCAAAATTCCCTAGATTCAGAGAAGGTTCTATTAGAAAATAACAAATGTATCTCCTTGATTCAAAAAGGGAGGGAGACAGAAAGCAGGAAGCTGCCGGCCAGTTAGCCTAACATCTGTCATAGGGAAAATGTTAGAAGCTACTATTAAAGATGTTATAGCAAGGCATTCGAAAAATTCAAGGCAATCAGGCAGAGTCAACACGGTTTTGTAAAAGGGAATTCATGTTTAACCAATTTATTGGAGTTCTTTGAAGGAATCATATGTGCTGTGGGCAAAGGAGAATCGGTGGATGTGCTGTACTTAGATGTGCAGAAGACATTTGATAAAGTGCCACATCAAAGGTTAATCAGAAAATAAAAGTTCATTGTGTAGGGGGTAACATATTGTCATGGATAGAAGATTGGCTAGCTAACAGGAAGCAGAGAGTTGTTATAAAGGGGTCTTTTTCTGGTTGGCAGGATGTGATGAGTGGTGTGCCACAGGTATCAGTGCTGGGGCCTCAACTTCTTACAATTTATATAAATGACTTGGATGAGGGGACCGAAGGACTGGTTGCTACTTTTGCTGATGGCACAAAGTTAGGTAAAAAAGTAACTTGTGTAGAGGGCAAAAGGGGGCTAACAAAGGGGGTCACTGTTTAAAAATAAGGGGTCACTTATAAGGGGTCATTTAAGACAGATGAGGAGAAATATTTTCTCTGAGGGTTGAGTGTCTTTGGAACTCTCTTCCTCAAAAGGCGGTGGAAGCAGAGTCTTTGAATATTTTTAAGGCAGAGCGAGATAGATTCTTGATTAACAAGGGGGTGAAAGATTATCAGGGGTAGGCAGGAATGTGGGGGTTGAGGTTACATTCAGATCAGCTGTGATCTTAGTGAATGACAGAGCAGGCTTGAGGGGCCTAGTGGCCTACTCCTGCTCCTAATTCCTATGTTCGTATGTACGTATGAATTCTGAACGCTGGCCGGAAAGACACTAGAAAAGTCAAGTCTGGAGGTGGCAGGGGTATGGGTGAGTCAGGCTGAGAATGGGTGAGAAAGGGATGGGGACAAGTGATATTTCAGAGGTTGTAGGTCATGGTCATAGACTAAATACAGTATTTTCAGCCCTAGACAGGCTACTGAAGTTGCACACAATCAGGAGGAACTTGAGTGGCTCCAGGAAAGGTGGGGAGATCAGGGGCTAAGGCATAACGCTTCGGATACAGTCTGAACAAGGTGGTTTAGGTCTTGCCAATCAATGTTAAACTGCAAAACGTATGACACTCCCAGCATGAAATGCTGAATAGACATCAAGTAAATATAGCAACAATCCAGGAATCAGGGATAGTACTGCAAAGATAAATATAGTTAGTAATATCATATATACGAAAACTGATTTTATGCTTGTCATTATGTTATTGAAGATCAACATATCACTAGAGAAATGGGTTCAAAAAAGAAACTTTGGGGCAGCCCAGGAAAGAAACCACTGCTGATAGCTTCCATTGAGTTAGGTTGGAATGGAATAAATCAAAAGCAGTGCATGGAGTTGATCACACAGGAGAGACAGTGGACATGGATTTGTTGGCTATGTCAAAAACCATGGAGAGTTTGCAGGTGAATAATGCACCATGATCATCACACATAATGTCAGTACTTTGACTAGGGCATTGTTAGTGCTATGACTAAGACAAAAACCAGACTGGAGGGGTTCCAACAAGTAGATATGGTAAATCCCAGATAATTAGAGAACAAGTGGAGGTTGAGAATGGGTTAAGCTTCTTCAAGGTATGGGGTGAATTTTTTTTTCTTATTCATTCATGGGATGTGGGCGTCACTGGCTAGGCATTTGCTACCCATCCCTAATTGCCCTCGTTTGGAGGGCAGTTTTAAGGGTCAACCACATTGCTGTGGGTCTGGAGTCACATGTAGGCCAGACCAGGTAAGGGCGGCAGATTTCCTTCCCTAAAGGACGAGTGAATCAGATGCATTTTTATGACTTTTAATTCCAGGCATTTATAGATTCAAATTTCACCATCTGCCTTGGCGGGGTTCGAACCCGGGTCCGCAGAGCATTGCCCTGGATCTCTGGAATACTGGTCCAGTGACAATATCACTGCGCCATTGCCTGCCCCCACATACAGCAGCTTTGAAGGGAAGATGGTGGGGGGAGGAGAAGTAGTTGTGTTGGTGAGCATTGGGTAAAGTGGCAGAGCAATGAGAAGCTGAGTTAGGAGGCAATGAAGACAGCACAATGCAGCATTTTCATTTTAAAACATCTGCATAATTTTATACGGTGTGCTCTGGCCCATGTCATCATCATGAAGATGGGATGGAGGTATTAGAGTCCTAAAGCCAAGTGAAATAAAAAAAGCAATATTTGATATTAATATCAGCAAAAAGATTATTTTTACTGTTGAACTGCTACTTTTATTTAAATACATAAATAATAAAAGACTGTGCTTCCATTTCCAATAACCTAAGTTCACAGTGAAGCATGAATATTATTAGCTGCAATCTTCCACCTTACTTGAAATACACTCACCTCCAACATGTATCGCAAACTATATGGCAGAAGATTCCTGATTGTAGCCGTAGGATGGAGGTGAATGATATAGGCTGGATCCCACTCATCATCACCATGATTACTGATAAAGTTCAGTTCATCTGGAATAGCAATGGTGTTTACTATAAGAGGAATGAAGCTCCTCTCAGTTGAAGGACATTGGAGAATGCATCGGATCTCTGTGCTCCTGTGAAGCTCTTCTTTCCAAGTAATATATGTTGTTGACATTTTGAATTGGTCCTCCAGCTCACCTGATGGTTTTAGGAACAACTGGCCTCTTCAAAAAAAAAATATATTAATGCTTTAGTACTTAATAAAATGCAGCAATATTATGTACAGCTCCTACTTTATCCTACACTTAAAGTGAAACTGTAATTAAGTTTTCACCAAATTTAGAAGCTGCTCCCCTATAGTATTGCCTGGAGTCAGCTTGGGCTACAATATTTAACAGCTTGCCTGTACTTTTATAGCCATCATTCCAATCCTTTATTCTGCTTGGAAAGCTCATGAGGTCAGGGGGCAAGTTCATTTGCTTGTAAAGTTACATCTCAAGATCAGAAAAATACACACACACAAAATCTGTAGACCTATAATGTATTGGTGACCTATGATTGGCTGATTACTAACATGTGATTGACTTTTACGTTCCCCAGAGCCAGACCTTTCCAAGAATCAGCAGAACTCTTAACACTGATGAAAGAATTTTGAAAAAGGTTTCTAAGACTAATGCCCAAGACACACGTTAATTTGAGGGGTGTATGAAAAATGAATAATTAGTGTTCTTTTTATTCACAGTAATAGAGGCACAAAGATATAGCACAGCATTCTCAGTGTAAACAGAATAAAAAGGAGTCCTATTTGTCCATAGAAAAATTACGGTGCAGAAAGAGGCCATTCAGCCCATCGTATCTGCACCGGCCAAAAAGAGAGAATAAAAACAAACTAATCACTTATTTTAAGTCCACTTTCCAGCACCTGATCCATAGCCTTGCAGGTCACAGCAGTTCAGGTGCAGATCCAGGTACCTTTTAAATGAGTTTCAGCCTCAACCACCAATTCAGGCAGTGAATTCCAGACACCCACCACCCTCCGATTAAAAGGTTTTTCCTCATGTCCCCTCCAAACCTTCTACCAATCACCTTAAATCTATGCCCCCTGGTAACTGACCCCTCAGCTAGGGGAAACAGGTCTTTCCTGTCTACCCGATCGCGACCCCTCAATTTTGTACACCTCAATTAGGCCCCCCCTCAGCCTCCTCTGTTCTAAGGAAAACAACCCTAGCCTATACAATCTTTCCTCATAGCTGTAATTTTCAAGCCCTGGCAACATTTCCATTTGCAAAATCATCCATTGACCATTACCCTTTGCTTCCTTTCGCTGAGCCAATTCTGCATCCAACTTGCCACCTGTATCCCATGGGATCTCACTTTTCTGATCAGTCTGCCATGTGGGACTTTGTCAAATGCCTTACTAAAATCCATGTAGCCAACTTCCACTGTACTACCCTCTTCAATCCCCCATGTCACTTCCTCAAAAATTTCTATTAAGTTAGTAAGACATGATTTTCCCCTAACAAAACCCTGCTGACTATCCCTGATCAATCTGTGCCTTTCTAAGTGACAGTTTATCCTGTGCTTCGTAATTGATTCCAATAATTTGTCCACCACAGAAGTCAGACTGACTGGCCTATAATTTTCTGGCCTATCCCTCGCACCCTTTTTAAATAATGGTACAATGGTCGTAGACTTCCAATCCTCTGATACCTCACCTGAATCCGGTGAGGTTCGGAAAATGATCCTGAGAGCATCTGCTACTTCCTCCATGGCTTCCCTGGGATACAATCCTTCCACTTTATATGATTTATCCACCTTCAAGGGTGTCAGTCCCTCCAGTATTTCTCCTCTCATTATACTTATTGTGTCCAATATTTCACGCTCTTGCTTAACTAGAATGCCTGCATCATCCCTCTCCTTAGTGAAGACAGAGGCAAAGTCCTCATTGAGAACCCTGCCCATATCTTTGGCATCAATGCACAAGTTACCATGTACATCTCTGGTAGTCCCTTTCTAAAAACTAAGCACTTCATAGCTTTTCCTGTGAAAGATCTCCAAAATCTCCATTAAATTCATCTTCAAGTTTGTTTTCAAAATCCTTTGGTGAACTAAAACAAGACTTGAATACTTGGGCAGATCAAGCCAAGACACAGGAATACTGTCTGGAGAAAATGAAAACTTTTGCTGAGCAATCATTATTTTTAAATTCCAAGTATAAACATTTTGATTATATTACATAAAAAGATACAATCAACATCTTTACGTATGTACTCAATATTTATCTTGTCTTTTTTACAGCAAAATGTTCAGCAACATGTGCCATATCGGAGCCAGGTATCAATTCAGCTGAGGTGGCCCTGGACTGCAGTAGCCTTGGAGATGGCTCTAGTGTTTTGAGTGAGAGTTTGGTAGTACGGCCATTGGCATCGTGGGGTTTCTGGAATACTGAGCAGAATATCTTGAGGATGGGAGCACTTGGAGTGGGATGCAAGGTTTGGAGCATTGGGGGATTTCTGGCATCTGAAAGCATAGCAGTGGGTGGAGGGAAGGAAGGAATGGAGAGTTGGCAGAGGGGTGGATTTTGATGGATGTTTGAGGTTGATGATTCTGGGATCTGGCAGCACGTCATGCAGAGGAGTTGTCAAGGCAAAATAACTGCCCGATCATTGCCAAGCCTCTTGCCCTGTCTCACTTGCAGCTGGCTCACTGCAGACAATCTGACCAACATGCGATAATGTTTAATCAGTTTCACCACCTGTAAGAGTCTAAAGGCACATGGAATTCCTCTTCAGGATTAGCCACACCAATCGGCTCCAATCGCCGGCCATCTGGAATAAACTTGTAGACGATAAAGGAGACAGAGAAGTGGTTCTTGATCTATCAGTAGGGAAAAAACACAAACTGAGCTTTTCTATCAGTTATACAAACTTCATCTCAAACTATCTCATTTTACAATAATCAAAAAGCCTTGGCCACCCTATAAGCTTTAAACAGCGAGTATGATCAGCATTTAATGAATCTTTCACCTTTAACACCAAACTCTCACAAAGTTTTAGATGGCCAGTCCATTCACTACATCACCATTTGTAAAACATTTTCAGATTAAACCTGATTAATTTCAAATTACTGAGATACTACTCAGGCCTCTATCAATGTTTCTAGTAGGACCAGCATGATACTGGTGCAGGGATAAACCTCCGCTTAGTTCTTTCAGCCCCACTGGGAATCATCTAGCTCCAGCTCAGCCTACATCTGGAGTGAGGAGTAGATAGTAACAACACAACAAAGGTTGTAAGTCTGTCTCCCCAGTTTGTTTTGTTGCTCATATTGATTATTTAAAGTTCTATACTACAGGCTGGGGCCGGGAGGAGGTCGGCATATTGCCAGAACTCAGTAGTGGCCACTGCTGCGACTACAAGCAGTCCCAAGAAGGAAGACAACATGGATACCAGACTAAGGTGGGCCCGGGGTTTTTGGTCAGGGAGGGATCTGGGGCTCGAGGGAGAGGGAGGAAGCGGCTGGGGGTCAGGCTCTGGAGGCTAAAAACTCCGTCAAAGGAAATAGCCACCTATTTCCTTCCGCCTTTGCACCTGTCCACCATAGGCTCACCCGTCCTATTTTACACCTGCAAATATGCCGACTGGGGGAGTCATAAAATTCACCTCAACGATAAAAAAGTGACAATTAGCAATGTCCAACCTACAAATTTAGAATGAATGGCTGAGGTGACTCTTCTCCCAATCTGTCTAACATTTGCAGAAACCTATCATCACCTTTAAAAATCTCCAAATCATTGCTACCAAGAAGTCGACTTCAGTAGATTTTTAATTTCCCCTATAAGGAGTGGACACTCCAACAGTGACACATCTCACTTAAGTAGGCCCAGAAAATTTGGGCCAAGTATACAGAGCTAAGGGTCAAGAACCCACAGGAGTGCTTACAGCTATGGCTGGGCTTTAGCTAGTTAAAACCACATAGTTCACCACTGCAGAGAACTGGTGAGTTTCCCGTCGCCTACTCTTCCAGCCTAAGACAATAGCCTGCAGGATTACCTGGAAGTGAGTGGAAAGAATTACAGCCCCACCAACAGATCCATCAAATTTCCCAATATTAACTGGGATAGTCTTAGTGTGAAAGGCTTAGAGGAGGCTGAATACTTAAGGTGCATCCAGGAGAGCTTTCTCAGCTAGCACGTAGAAAGTCTTGCAGAAGGACCTGGACCTAATCTTAGGGAATGAAGCCAGGCAAGTGGTAGAAGTGTCAGTGGGGGAGCATTTTGGGGGTAGTGACCATAACTCTAAGATTTAAGGTAGTTATGGAAAAGGACGAAGATGGACCAGAAATAAAGGTCCTGAATTGGGGGAAGGCCGATTTCAATATAAGATAGGATCTGGCCAAAGTGATCTGGGAGCAGCTAGTGGTAGGAAAGTCAACATCAGACCAGTGGGAGTCATTCAAAAAGGAAATAGTGAGAGTTCAGGGCCAACATGTTCCCAATAAGGCGGATCAACAAATCCAAGGAACCCTGGATATCAAGGGATATAGAGGATTGGATAAGGAAAAACAGGCGGCTTATGGCAGATACAGAGGGCCGGAAACAGCGGAAGCCCTAAAGGAATATAGAAAGTGTAAGGGGTAATTAAAGTAATTAGGAGAGCAAAGAGAGGGCATGAAAAAAACACTGGCGGGCAAGATAAAAGAAAATCCCAAGGCATTTTATAAATATATTAAGGGCAAGAGGGTAAGCAGGGAAAGAGTAGGGTCCATCAGGGACCAAAGTGGCAATCTGCATAGAGCCAGAGGATGTAGGTGAGGTTTTGAATGATGGCTTTTCATCTGTGTTCACTATGGGGAAGGACAATGTAGGTGTAGAATTCAGGGAGGGGGCTGTGATATGCTTGAACAAATTAGCATTGAAAGGGAGGGGGTATTAGCGGTTTAAGCAGGCTTAAAAGTGGATAAACTCCCAGGCCCAGATGAGATGTATCCCAGGCTATGTGAGGCAAGGGAAGAGATTGCAGGGGCTCTGACATTAATTTTCAAATCCTCTCTGGCCACTGGAGACGTGCCAGAGGACCGGAGGACAGTGCATGTGTCACCATTATTCAAGAAGGGTAGTAGGGATAAATCAGGTAATTACAGATCAGTGAGTTTAACATCAGTGGTAGGGAAACTATTGGAAAAAATTCTGAGGGGCAGGATTAATTTCCACTTGGAGAGGCAGGGATTAATCAGGGATAGTCAGCATAGCCTTGTCAGGGGGACATCATGTCTAACAAATTTGACTGAATTTTTTTAAGGAGGTGACCAGCTGTGTAGATGAGGGTAGTGCAGTTGATGTAGTCTAAATGGGCTTCAGTGAGGCTTTTGACAAGGTCCCGCATGGGAGAATTGTCAAGAAGGTAAGAGCCCATGGGATCCAGGACAACTTGGCAAATTGGATCTAAAATTGGCTTAGTGGCAGGAGACAGAGGGGGATGGTCGAAGGTTGTTTTTGCGATTGGAAGCCTGTGACGAGTGGTGTATTACAGGGATCAGTGCTGGGACTCTTGCTGTTTGTAGTGTACATTAATGATTTAGACGTGAATTTTGCAGTTATGATTAGTAAGTTCGCAGATGACTTGAAAATTGGTGGTGTTGTAAATAGTGAAGAAGAAAGTCTTAGAGATTACAGGATGATATAGATGGGCTGGTAAGATAGGCATAGCAGTGGCAAATGGAATTTAATCCTGAGAAGTGTGAGGTGATGCATTTTGGGAGGACTAACATGGCAAGGGAATACACAATGAATGGTAGGGCCCTAGGAAGTACAGGGGATCAGATCGACCTTGGTGTACATGTCCATAGATCCCTGAAGGCAGCAGCACAGGTAGAAAAGGTGGTTAAGGCATATGGGATGCTTGCCTATATTTTATGCCTTAGCTAATAAAAGCGCAGGGATGTTATATTGAAGCTGTATAAAACGCTAGTTAGGCCACAGCTGGAGTACTGTGTTCAGTTCTGGTCACCATGCAATAGGAAGGATGCGATTGCACTGGAGAGGGTGCAGAGGAGATTCACCAGGATGTTGCCTGGGCTGGAGCTTTTCAGCTATGAAGAGAGACTGGATAGGCTGGGGTTGTTTTCCTTAGAGCAGAAAAGACTGAGGGGGGACCTGATAGAGGTATACAAAGTTATGAGGGGCCTAGATAGGGTTGATAGGAAGAAGCTTTTCCCCTTAGCGGAGGTGTCAATAACCAGGGAACATAGATTTAAAGGTAAGGGGTAGGAGGTTTAACGGGGATTTGAGGAAAGCCTTTTTCACCCAGAGGGTGGTTGAAATCTGGAACGCTGCCTGAGAGAGTGGTAGAGGCAGGAACCCTCACAACATTTAAGAAGTATTTAGATGAGCACTTGAAACGCTATAGCATAGAGGGCTATGGGCCAAGTGCTGGAAAATGGGATTAGAATAGAGAAGTGCTTGATGGTCGGCTGAAGGGTCTATTTCTGTGCTGTATAACTCTATGACTTTATGACTCATTTCAGGTTCTGTTAGTTGGCCAGACTAGTTCATCATACACATTGTCTGCCTATTTCAAGTAGCAAATTACTGAGACATCCTCAGAAGATTGACTTTGTTCTGAACTTTCTTTGACAAGCATGTTATCGGAGTCAATGTCTACAACCTTTCACACTAGTGGGCAGGCACAAAGTTGGTTCATAGACAGCTAACAAATGCAGGTTTGAGTCCTTCTTAGTGCAAAGATGATATCTAAACACCTCAAAATTACTATAATAAGCAGTGTAACTTGATGAAAAATGAACAAGGAAGCATGTCTAACAGAACATTGATTAACTAGCCATGTCCTTCACCACAGCAAGAGATCAGACTGGGGGTAGACTGGAGCCTCCCATTCTGCATCCAGTTGCCTTTTTTAAATCACAAATGCACCCCCCACCATGGTCATGAATCTCACACCTGATTAAAGTCAATTACTGAAACAGCTGAATTTTTAAGCCAATCCAATGTTGTCAGTGTTACTAATAATGCCTATTCACAGAAAGCAACAATAAATAGACTGAAGAAAAGTTATATTACCTGGAGAGGGGATCGGATGATAATTCTTTTATCACCTTCTACAACATCTATCTGGGCTAAAAGCGACACTGAATGTTCACTGCCAGGGTGGAAGACATTATACAAGCGTCGGCCTGGCTTAGCAACAGGAATATTTGCTACCTCTGTATAATCACATGGCACTGGTGGAATAAATTGATTTTCTTTAATGAAAAACACAATCACTCATTCTACTTTTCAGACAGCATTGCTACATTTATGTACAATTTGAGGGGGATTAATACATTGTTTATTAAGCAACCCTTTCTTCACTTGGCAAATTTGCGGCATGATACATTCCAAAATTATTCAACCAATTTAATACAATTATCCTTTTAATAGTTAAAGGCTGTTAGTTAAGGTTCAGTGAAGTCATACACATTGGATATTAATTTCTCTCAGTAGTATAGTCTCAAATGCCATGCTGCTGCCAACTGTATGCTTTGTTTCAGTACAGGAAATGTTCTAGTCCATGAAATCGCTGGATGATTCTGATTTGTCTCAGAGGGTCATGATACTAGATGCAATATTTTTGTTGCACTTTTTTTTAAGGTGCATGGAGCTTGGTCTTTTGTGAATAATCAAAAGTTGAAGCAGTTCCTGCTGAAAATGCCTGTAGGAAAGTCAAGCTCCATGGACCAACTGGTCTCTTTCATGTCTGTTTGTACTATCGAAAGGGGAATTCTTTTCAAAAAGCAAACAACAGAAAAGCCAGTTCAAATTTCAACTTCTTGCTGCTAACAGCAGTGACAAAAATAGCAGCTTAGTTGTCAATTAAATTAGATTCAGATTTAGAATGAGGTTTCAAAGAGAAATGGTCTAAATCATTACAGGGAAAATTAAATGCATTATTCCTGGCAGTTCATAAACACATTCACTTGGGCATTTTATTTTCTTCATAATCCATATGAGAAAATGTTTCTGCTCTGTCATTTTAAAAAATTTGTTCATGGGATGTGGCTGTCGCTGGCTGGACCAGCATTTATTGCCCATCCCTAGTTGCCCTTGAGAAGGTGGTGGTGAGCTGCCTTCTTGAACCGCTGCAGTCCATGTGGTGTAGGTACACCCACAGTGCTGTTAGGGAGGGAGTTCCAGGATTTTGACCCAGCGACAGTGAAGGAACGGCGATATATTTCCAAGTCAGGATGGTGAGTGACTTGGAGGGGAGTTTGCAGGTGGCTGTATCATCTAAGGATTCTCTTTCATCATTCAACTTACCTATTGTTAAAGTGAAAATGGTACTTTCTTGTCTTTCTAACACAGAAAGCTTTCCTCGATTTCTGGGTTGTACAGCCAAATAGTCAAGTTCCAGTATCTGCCCTGCATCCAGCTGATGAAGCTTCTGCTCAGGGGGTAAACCAATGGCACGTAGACTTGTAGAGTGATGCACATCCAAAGGGATGCCCAGTGCATTTTTTAAGGTGTATGGAACTTGGTCCTTCAGTGAATAATCAAAAGTTGAGGCTGTTCCTGCTGAAAATGCCTGCAGAAAAGTCACACATTTCAAAAAAATGTTTACCACATTCAAAAAAGACAGACTTGGATTTCTGTAATGCCTTTCATGACCACAGAACACCTCAAAAGTTCTTCACATCCATTGATGTACTTCAGCGCAATAGCTAAAGCTCTAAATATGGGTCATACGGATTCGAAATGTTAACTCTATCTCCCTCCACAGATGCTGTCAGGCCTGCTGAGTTTTCCCAGCATTTTCTATTTTTATTTCAGATTTCCAGCATCCGCAGTATTTTGCTTTTATGTACTTTGGCGTAATGCAGTTACTGTAATTATGTAAGAAATATTCCTGGGAAACTACAGCAGTATACAAACATCTACAGGTTTATTACTGAATGGCAATAGTAATCAAGTCACTGAAAGTGCACAGATTTTAACCGATTGACATTAGAGCCAATAACCGTACCTTTTTATTGCTGTAGATGGAGGTCTCTAGTGAGCAATGAGATGGCTGCGAAATGGAACAAGCAGGCTGATGGAGCAGTGGGGGTTTACTCTGTATCTAACCATGCCATACCTGACGTGAGGGGATAGGATAGTGACTCTAGAATGTTTTCCATTTCAAAAGCCCAAAGCCCAGCACTAGCACCACTCACTCTGATGAGCAGAAAATTCCCCGACCCCAGAGAAGCAAATCACAAAAGAAAATGGCCCCATGGCAGAGGTCCTGAGTGCTACCGACACTGGAAAAACAAACCATGGCTAAACTTAGCAACTGTACAAAAAGGCTGAAACATAACTGCATATTACAATAGCTGTGTGGATCACAAAGTTACATTTTAAAACTGCATTCAAAAATTATACACATTTTATATAAATATATAGCAAAATATGCAGACGGTGGGAATCTGAAACGTTAACTGCTTCTCAATAGATGCTACATGTCCTGATGAATGTTTTGCAGAATTTCCTATTTTTATTTCAAAACTTCTATGTCAGGTACCATCTATTTTGCAGCTGTAAAGCTTTCAGCATTAAGTTGGCCCCCTTTAATTTGCCAAAAAACCCTGCAAGGTTGCCCCAGCTCAGCGCACAGGTTACCTTTTCCAAACGGCTGTATCATCTCCAGGCCTCTCAATTAGTTTTTGATTGTAGAGCTGTAGTAACTGTCCCTCCAATCTCTCCACACCCCCTCAACAGCTCAGCCTACAAGCGTGGCAACATACATGCCTCATGCACGCACTTTCCCTCATACCAACCAACCTCTTAGGTAGGCACTTACTTATAAAATCAGGAACAATCACATTCTCGTTACCCAAGCTCTTCGATGAGCACAAGCTTCACCTGAAACCCCATCCTTCCACTAAGTAGCACCTCAGCCATATTATCCCTGCTTTTAAGGATACATCCCGCAGCTCCAACAGGAATATACAACCAGTTCCTCCTTTATTCAGTAAGTAGCTGGCCAGGCCACTTGGCCAGTTTTGGCCCTCAGCTGAGGAGGAAACTGCCCCTGAGCCAAATTACCTCTCCCCTCTGCAGAACATCAAAATAGGTTCTGGCAAACTGTTCTCTTCCCAACACCCCCCTCCGACTCATAATCATCCAAACATTCTCCACCCTGTCTCTCCCACTCCCGCACCAGCGATCACCTAAACATTTCCCAATTCGGAACTGAATTACTTCCTTTGAAACTGAATAATTCACTGGTAAGCAAAGTAAAAATAATCCCTTAAAAACAAACGAGATTTTAAAGGTATTGGTGTTTTACCTTGGCTAAGTCATCGAGAACATTCAAACTGCATTTGGACACTGTGATATTCAATATGTCCTTTGAAGAAATGGTAATGGCAGTCTGTGGGTCAAGAATTAGAAGGAAATCATCTCCTGGAACAAGAGCTTTATCCAGCCCCATGTTGGTTTTCATCTAAATGTAATAAACACAGGTACATGTAATCCAATATTGCACAACATTTTTGAAAGAATACTTGTCAGAAATATTCAGCCCTAAGTTTTTTTTCCATTATATAGATGCATCAATTAACTGCCACAAAGTTCCTCCCTCAGTAAGTAATAATTCAGCTTTGACAAACCCACAAATAGATCTGGCAAAATCTGAAAATCTGAAGCTTCCAAGGTTCTTGATCATCAGTTAATGTAAATATTTGAAATCAGAAGGGCATGAAACCTGTCACTTGTTGTGTCAGCGTTAATTACTAAGGAAATAGAAGGGCAAGAAAAAGTCATCGAGTCCAGCAATGATTTTGATTAAACAAAATACTGGTGTAAAACTGCAGTTTAAAGCAAAACAAATAATGAGAGATGAACATCTGAAGAAAAATATCACCAGGATACTGCAGGGATAAGGAAGGCTTTACATTTAGGCCTGAAATGCAACTGTAAAGGAGGAGAGCAGCAAACTGTACTTCAAATAAGAATCATATCTGCACTTGCTGTCTGACTTCAAGTAGCAATGAGAAATCCGAGTTTATAATTTATAGTAAAAAATTGCAAATTAACATTTTTTTTTAAAAAAAAGCAAAAAACAAAATGGGGGAAAAGTCAGTAGCAGGTAAACATCTATTAAAATAGAAAAGCTATAAATAGGACATTTCAGGAGCTTATATTTAAAACATTTTCTGGTTCTAACAGCCACTGGGCTCCTCTTGTTGCTTTGCACAAGTTTTCGACATGTAAATTTCATAATTCTGAGGAGGTTTAATAGGGTGGATTCCAGGAGGACGTTTCCACTTGTGGGGGAGTCTAGAATTAGGGCGCACAGTTTGAGAATAAGAGGTTTCCCTTTTAGGACGGAGATGAGGAGAAATTCTTTCTCAGAGGGTTGTTAGTTTGTGTAATTCTCCTCCCCAGAAAGCAGTTGAGGCTGGGTCATTAAATTTATTCAAGGCAGAGTCAGATAGATTTATGATAGGCAAGGGAGTCAAGGGTTATGAGGGGTGGGCAGGAAAGTGGAGTGAGACCACAGCCAGATCAGCCACAATCTTATTGAATGGTGGAGCAGACTCGAAGGGCCAAATGGCCTACTCTTGTTCCTAAATCCTATGTTCTGAATTTTTAAGCTCAACTTTCTCCTTTTTAAATTTTCTTTAGGAGATACATGAATTTAGCTGAACAAATCTTATTTTATCTTTTATATTTTGCATACAATGTCAAATGATCCCCATTACTTTTGACAAGAATTCTGGTAACAAAGCTGCAACGATCATTCTCTGCCCAAGTTACTCTGTAACTTTGCACAATTAAGCATTTGTAGGAATCATAGAAAATTTAAGACATAGAGAGCCCACCATGTCCATGTCAGAGTTCAGGAGCCTACCCTTGGCCCTGGTAAAGTGCACAGGTGCAATCTATACAATATCACATTACCTGAAATGTCAGACTCCATCTTCTCAGCCCTCCAGCAACTTGCTCCAAGAGAGGTTCCCATACTGCACTCAGTTCATTATAATAAAGGACCTAAAATCAAGTAGCTGAACGTTATGAAACTTTCAATTACTCACTAAACATGTAGCTCAGCTTTCCAGAAATACTGACTGAACTTGGTGTGGAATACAACGGTTTAAAGGAATTGCAATTACGAACGCAGGACATCTCAAAGTGCTTTACAGCCAAGTAAACCATTCCGATGAATTGACGCTGTTGTAACATAGGAAATGTCACTGATAGTGGAGTTCAACAAGGGAAGAGGGAACATTCCCTCTGGATTGAGGCTGGTGTAAGCTGGAATACAGGACTGATGAAGATTGTAGAGATAGGGTATAGCCATGAGGGTTTTTGTTAATTGGGGAAGTATTTTGAAATCAATGCAATGGAAGATGGGGAGCCAATAGAGGTCTAAAAGGTGATAGATAAGAAAGACTGAGTCTGGCACAGGGTGGAAGCAGCAGAATTCTGGATAAATTGAAGTCTGTGTAGGGTAACAAGTGGTAAAGCGAGCAGGGAGAAATTAAAGCAATGGAACTGACAGATAACAAAGACATGGATGTAGGTGACAAACAGGCTGAGGTGGTCAACGTTTTGCAGGAAGAAACAGGAGTCTTAATGATAGACTAGATATGGACTTTGAAAAAGAGGTCAATCTCAAAAAGGAGAGATTTTCTAGTGTTACCAGGGGGGATAAAACCAGCGGCTCGTGTATGAAAATTCTGCAGAGAACCTAACATTGTTTTGGTCTTTTGTCAATATTTAATTGTGCAGTGCAGAGGTATCATGGAGCAAGGTGCAGGTATATTTTTATATGTAACATTATATAGCTACACACAATGTTAGAGGACAACCATAATACTGTCAGAATTGCTGCCTTTCAATATTAGACATCAAACAGGTCATGTTTGTCCTCGTACTGTTACACAAAGAGTAGAGAATTTCTCCCAGTAATCGCACCAATATTTATCGTTTCATCAATATTGCTGTTAACAGATTACCTGGTTACTTATCTCATTGCTATTTGTAGGACCTTAATGCGTGCAAACTGGCTGCTGTGTTTCCAAAACAATAGTATACATTGGCTGTCAAGTACTTTGGGATACCCTGAGGGTGTGAAAGGCACTACTTAAATGTACCTCTCCTTTATTCTAATCTTAACATTACAATATACATATTGATCAAGGCTTATATAGGTATCCCGTAAAGGACAATATAAACAGCTATGTTTGGTTCAGTTATCAATGCATTACGCATCCTTATCAGGAGCAGAATGACAGAAAATACCTCCAGTGTCATGTCTGAATTAACACTGACAAAAGATGTCCAATTTTCCACTCTTCCAGAAAATGTTGACTCAGTCAGAAGTAAAGGAATTGTGCAATGGCCATGTCCACATTCGAGAGTTACTTGAATTAATGAAACGTCTATTTTGAAGGACTCCCCAGTCTTCTCCCGTTTTCCTTCTGTGAAAATCTCTGTTGCTTCACTGGCCATGTCAACTCCCAGAAACCAGTAATTAGAATTGAAGGCATCCTTCACGGCCCAGAGGTCAGTCACCATGTCATTTGTTTGCTGCATTTCTATGTCCTGCACTTTGGGAGTCATGGCTGACATGATTGTCATCACAGTATTTAGAGTAATTGGGGAAATCTTTAAACAAAAGAAATACATTCAATCTAAAAAGCATGACACTGAGCAGTGAAATAGTTAATCATTCATTCTTTAGTTTGTGTTCGAAATATTATTTACTTAAAGAAATAGTAGAAAGCTCAGTCATATACTAAATTACAGCGATAGCATTAAGAAATCAGAAATAGTACATTTTAAGTACCATCATCATGGGATGATATTGAAGACAGTTGTGTGTCCATGGCTCACACCTGTCAATATGGAAATACACAAGGTACATACCAGGACGTTATCTTACCTTTACAATTATCTCTTCTACCTTAAGACTGATATTTTGAGGCCCACATGAAGGTTCTAAGAAGTCCAAATACAAGGAACAAGGCTGCAATACCTGGAAGTATATAATGCAGCACAATACAGTTAACAGTAAAGGTATCAGCTTCAGTAGCTACTTCAAGAATAGTTTGCAGAAGAGCTAGAATATAGATCCAAGACAGTCAGCAACATTAAAGAAGCCAAACCTACAAAGGGCCAAGTTACATAACAGCCCCAGGCTTGTTATGTTTTTTTTCTGATAGTCATATCTTCTGTCTGGTATCAGCTTTGTAAATCTTTTCTGCACTGTACAGTCTCATAAATTAATGTTCATGTCCGAGCCTTACCAGGGCAAATGTTTTATTCCATTTTCATGGATTTACCAGCTAATGACAGCCAGACATACAGGTAGAGGTCGAGGCAGAAAGCATTGCTTTGCACAGGTTCACCAGAACAAGCACTGACAACAGTCAGCAGCTCCTGATGTGACAATGGTATCAGTATGAAAGTACCATGTAGCAATGTAATTATGGACACCCAACATGCTGTTGTTTTCACAAAGGTGTTGCTCTTACCGTGGTTATATTTGTCCCTCTCTTCTCTTGTAGGAAAGGACATGCTAGAACCTTTAAATCACTGACGAGGGCAATCATTCGTTGAGAATTCTTTTCATAGATTACTGAAGTATCACAATGGAAGGAAGCAACAAGTGCAGGGGCATCAGCTTTTGAGAGATTTGCCACAAACACAACTTCAGGATTCATCACCAGTACTTTCACATTGATCTTTCGTTTTGGAGTGTCTGTAACTGGAGCAAAATAAAGCCAATTTACGATATAATGCAAATATTGCTGGAAAAAAGAGACATGTCTAAGCTTTTCGTCTTGCACTCATCAGGACACTTCGCAAGAATATTAATATAAGGGGAAAACAACAATTTATACTGTATGTGTAGAGAGCGCTGATTGGTTGGCAATTCTCCATTGCTATGGAGAATGCATCTGTGATGGCAACTGTCAGTTAACTGCCAAGCATTGTTTGAAATTTAAACTAGGCAGCTTGACCCTGAGTCCTCAGGGCAATGCCTTGACCAATGAGTCGGTGAACGGCTGTCACTTATTTTGTTTAGCTGAAACAGGCGCAATGTGTGTACATGTTCTTTCTGTCTGCAAAGAACAGGGCCCCGTGTATTAATATATGTGGCTTCCAGTACACGCAAATGTGCCACATTGTGAGCCAGACTGACAATCTTAAATTGGCTATCAGCCTAATTCTTAGCATGCTGAGGATTATTTAGCAAATATTCTCCAATCACGGTATCACATCCAATGTTGGACACCATGTTTTGAGTTTTGCAAGCACGGGCTGGTGGGTTTTTTTTCCTATTTTTTAATTAAGCTTTTGAAAAAAGTTGCTGAGGGGCTTCATTCATGTTGCAGCGCTCTCTCAGCCTCTTACCATTCACTGCAATCAGCTGCTCCTCTGAAACTGGAAGGCCTCTAATCAGCCCTCCAGCTTCCAGAGCCAACCTGCCTCTCTTCACTGGGCAGTGAACCTGTCTCTGTGCCACCTCAGTCAAACTACCAACAAGTGACTGTGTTCCCCCCACCCCCACGGGAACCCTGAAACAGTCTCGGCTCCTATTTTCTGTCGCCAAAGTAAAATTTCAGTCTTCTGTATTTGGTTAGCATCACATCTAGAGGCAAAAGCACAATCATTACCCGCACAAATCTGGGTGACTGTAGAATTATTACATGGAATTACATAGAATATACAGCACAGATACAGGCCATTCAGCCCAATCAGTTCATGCCAGCATTTCTGCTCCACTCAATCTTCCTCATCAAGCAATCTGCATAACCCTCTATTCCCTTTTTTCTCACTTAATTATTTAGCCTTTTAGATGCAAGTTTACAGAAGTTCAAGAGCATCGTGCAACAACCTGGTGCCACTGTGATTCCCCAACATGGGTGAATGAACCACAATGGCATCCGTGCGCATATCACAGAATCTCACCGTGCAGAAGAGGCCCTTCGGCCCATCGAGTCTGCACCGACACATGAGAAACACCTGGCCTACCTACCTACCTAATCCCATTTACCAGCACTTGGTCCATAGCCTTGAATGTTATGACGTGACAAGTACTCATCCAGGTACTTTTTAAAGGATGTGAGGCAACCTGCCTCCACCACCCTCCCAGACTGCATTCCAGACCGTCACCACCCTCTGGGTAAAAATGTTTTTCCTCACATCCCCTCTAAACCTCCTGCCCCCCACCTTGAGTTTATATTCCCTCATGACTGACCCTTCAACTAAGGGGAACAGCTGCTCCCTATCCACCCTGTCCATGCCCCTCATAATCTTGTACACCTCGATCAGGTCACCTCTCAGTCTTCTCTGCTCCAACGAAAACAACCCAAGTCTATCCAACCTCTCTTCATAACTTAAATGTTTCATCCCAGGCAACATCCTGGTGAATCTCCTCTGCAACCCCTCCAGTGCAATCACACCCTTCCTATAATGTGGCGACCAGAACTGCACACAGTACTCCAGCGGTGGCCTCACCAAGGTTCGACACAACTCCAATATGACCTCCCTACTTTTGTAATCTATGCCTCGATTCATAAAGGCAAATGTCCCATATGCCTTTTTCACCACCCCATTAACTCTGTTTTCCGAGATCTATGGACACACACGCCAAGGTCCCTTTGTTCCTCAGAACTTCCTAGTGTCAGGCCGTTCATTGAATACTCCCTTGTCAAATTACTCCTTCCAAATTACTCCTTCCTCACACTTCTCAGGGTTAAATTCCATCTGCCACTTATCTGCCCATTTGACCATCCCGCCTATATCTTCCTGTAGCCCAAGACACTCAACCTCATTGTTAACCACCCGGCCAATCTTTGTGTCATCCGCAAACTTACTAATCCTACCCCGCACATAGTCATCTATGTCGTTTATATAAATGACAAATAATAGGGGGCCCAGCACAGATCCCTGTGGTAAATTCTCTCCTTCAGAATTTTCTCTAATAATTTCCCTACCACTGACATGAGACTCACTGGTCTGTAGTTCTCTGGCTTATCTCTACAACCCTTCTTAAAAATCAGAACCACATTAGCTGTTCTCCATTCCTCTGGCACCTCCCCCGTGGCCTGAGAGGAATCAAAAATTTGGCTCAGAGCCCCTGCGATCTCCTCCCTTGCCTCTCTCAGCAGTCTGGGACACAAATCATCCGGACCTGGAGATTTGTCCACTTTTAAGCCTGCTAACACCTCCAATACCTTGTCACTCCCTATATCAATTTGTTCAAGAACCTCGCAGTCTCTCTCTCCCCAAGTTCCATACCTTCATCCTCATTTTCTTGGGTGAAGATGGATGTGAAGTATTCATTCAACACTCTACCGATGTCCTCTGGCTCCACCCATAGATTACCCCCTTGGTCCCTTATGGGCCCTACTCTTTCCCTGGTTATCCTCTTCCCATTGATATACTTATAGAATATCTTGGGATTTTCTCTACTTTTACCAGCCAGAGCTTTCTCATATCCCCTCTTTGCTCTCCTAATTGCTTTCTTAAGCTCTACCTTGCACTTTCTGTACTCCACTGATTTGCTCCCCTTGTACCTGCTAAAAAACCTCTTTTCCTTCTCATCGTATCCTGAATATCTCTGGTCATCCATGGTTCTCTGGGTTTGTTACTCTTTCCCATCATCCTAGAGCCTGTACCTTCCCCATTTCTTTTTTAAACGCCCCCCCCACTGCTCCTCTGTAGATTTCCCCACAAGTATCTGTTCCCAGTCTACCTTGGCCAGATCCTGCCTTATTTTACTAAAATCCACTCTCCCCCAATCCAAAACAAAGCATCAGCAACTAATTTGTACGGCAGCCTTTTAAAGATGCACCATCTTCATGCATACATTCTCGTATGCATACAAATAAAGCAATGACACAATTCAGAGAAAGTCATCGTGTTCATGAATGGCATTAAAATGATGCCAAATCATCTGCCATCTCTCCCTCAGCTAGCACTTTTAACCAAAAATAACAATTCTGAATATTGGATGCCAATTCCATAATATAATTCTAAAATGTTGTTTTTGGTCGAAATAATTCTTCAGTTGCCTTCTGTGAAGGAGAATGTATACTATTGCCCCACTAGAATGTCAGCAATCTGTACACCTCAGAACAATTAAACAGACCAATATGCTACTTTAATGTGAGAAATAAACTTTTGTTTTTAAAGCAGAGTGTGGTAAAATAAAGTTATTTGTATTTGGGGTGTGCAGACAAGTTATACCAACCATTGATGTGAGGGGCCTTTCCAGTTTGCTTCAGATATAACGGGACAGATTTGTCTGCTGACTTTTCAGGCATAGCTTTGATGAAGAAATCTGCCACATCCAGCAGGAACTCTACACTGGCACAAAGGTATAAATGTTCCAATACAGCAATGATCGACATCTCGTTCTCTGTCTGGTTGTATTGCAACTCAATCATGACATTTTCCTGAGCACCTTGTTTTTTCTCAATCATTCTGTGGTGAAGAGAAGCATTCTGGTCATTTATAAACATTATACCTCACAGCAGAATAGCTCATGAATTAGGTGCTGGGAAACGTTAAACTCGGATGCAGAATAATTTATAAATGAGACAGAATGAAGGGAAGGAAAGGTTTTCAAAAGGGGAAGGCAGTGAGTAAATTTGCATGTAGAGAAAAGTAGAGTCAAGCACACAGAATAGGAGCATGTTGGAGAGGGAGAGAATTCATGAGTGCAGGGAAAATGAACAATACTTAAGGCGCATCAAGTGATGTATATACTAGTTACAGGAATAAAGCATTCCAGTTATCGGATTCCTAGAATGTATTAGCATATTCCTATCTTAGCATATCACTCCAAGTAAGGTGATCATTTACAGAACTACTGATGTTAAATGAGCGGAGTTTACATAGACCTGAGGTCATTATTATCTAAAAAAAACCAAAAATATTAAGTGGCAAAAAGAATAGTATTGATGCTGATTGCTGAGATTAGTACGCAAGTAGAGGCTTTCAAAGAGATAATTCATTCATTCTAACCTCTGGGTAACTTTTTCAATCCCCTCTCTTAGGTCATCCAGTGTACACGTGGTGAGATTCATGCCGAAACTCAGCGATCCATTTGTGAACATCATCCCCGAGGCTGTGGTGAGATGTAGCCTGAACTCTCCGAGACGTGAACTTTCCAGACGCTGCAGCTGGTCAGTGGGCTTCAATGTGCAAAATAAAGAAAATCATTCTACAAGCGTGTTTGGAGTAGCCTTCTCGACAAAACACCCATACGGCTAGAAAGTTAAGGGTTTAAACGCGTACACTGAATAGTTCAAATTTCAGTATCACTGTAAAAAGATAATGCATTGCATATCCATCTGTACAAAATGTACAACAGGAGAAAGTGGAATCCTCAGTATATTATACAAACGACATAGAATCATAAAGTTAAGTGGGAACATTTAAGTTAAATTTTTTATATCCTTAGATCATCAATTCTGGCTGTCGAAGACCTGCATTTATATCAGCACCTTTTACCCAACCCAGAACAACCCTAAATGCTTTAAAGCAAATTAATTAGCTGTGAAGTGCAGTCACTGCTATAATGCAGGAAACGTGCCAGCCAATTCAGCACAGCAAGTCCTATAAACTGCAAGGAAATCAATTACCAGATCATCTGCTTTGGGTTAACCTTTCAGGTTTGTGACAGTTTTGTCAAAACAGTTCACAGTTATGATGAAAGGTCACAGATCTCAAACGGTAACTCTGTCTCACTCCACGGATGCTGCCTGATCTGCTGAGCATTTGCAGCATTTTCTGTTATTATTTTAGAATTACAACATCTGCAGTATTTTGCTTTTGCATCTGTACTGGGTGTTGTTTGAGGATTCAATATTGTCCAGGCCATGAGAACTCCCTGGTCTTCTTTGAATAGTGCCATAGAATCTTGTGCCCACTCAAGAGGGAAGGCAGAGTCTCAGTTTTAACATCTCATCCAAAAGACAGCACCTCCAACAGTGCAGCACTGAGGTACTTCGTAAGACATTGAATTGAACAAAGTAATACTTTTATTTTCTTCTAAATTAATGTTCATGCTCAGCATAGTAAACAATTGCTCATTCAAATTACAATGCAGTGTGTAGAACGCACAAATCCTTTGAAGGGTTTTGCCAAAGTATTTTAGAATGCGCAGTGAGAACACACGGTGTCATAGGGACTCGAAACGTGAACTCGGGTTTCTCTCTCCACAGATGCTGCCTGACCTGCTGAGTTTTTCAGCATTTTCTGTTTTTATTTCAGATTTCCAGCATCCACAGTATTTTGCTTTTAAAATAAACGAAACTGCCTAGCACTGCTTGAAGTGGACCACGATGGTCTTAGGCTTTGCTTTAGGTCTTAGGCTTTGCTTTAGGTCTTAGGCTTTGCTTCAGGTTTCCAATTGAATATTTTCCAAATGTTTACCATTTCTCTCTGACTAGAAATTCAGATGACATCAAATCTCTCAGAAATTGAGAACACGTTCAACTGCTCAACATCCAGCCATTTATTCAGCATTAATCAATTTAAGCAGTGTTGTATTGATGTGATTTCTGATGTGTTCATAATTTTGAGAGATTTCGATAGGCTACACAGGGACAAAACCATTTCCACCAGCGTTTGGAAGAGGGTTGGTAACAAGAGGACAGAGGTTTAAAGTAATTGGCAAAAAAACAGGAAGGATGAGTTTTTTTACGCATTGAGGTTTTACGATCTGCATTGCGCTACCTGAAAGTGTGGTAGAAGCACATTCAATTGCGATTATGAAAGGAAATTCGATAAGTTCTTGAAAAAGAAATTTTGCGGGCCTCTTGGCAAAAAAAGCAATCGAGTGGAACTAGCTCAACAGCTCTTTCAAAGATCCAGCATAAGTACAATGGGCTGAATGGCACTTTGTGAGATTCTAACTACTTTTTAAAAATAGATCTTTTGCAGTGATTGCTGGGGTACATAACATATTAAGTTTTCTGCAACTATCTGGGTCTCCATGGGGAAGCAATTAAGTTGAATATTACGAATACTCACAAGTTAGCTATCAGAAATTACATGTCCTTTAAGCACAAATTGACACACTCCCAACTGGAAGAGAAGTGTGCTGGTGGCTGAAAGGAATTTCAAACAGGTGGAAAGACAGATTTCATGGCCTGACCACGTGTCAAACAATTAATGCAGCAGGCAGCCAAGAGGATTGAATGAGTATCATAGTTGGCTGGAGTCTGGCTTTGGAGACTCAGAACATTCAGGTGGTTTGGGTCATCTTTATCTCTGCTTTGACTCTTCATTTTCACTACAGGCAGCCCAAAGAGGTTCCACGGAGGTTACCACTCATAGAACGAAGATTGTGGAAAAAACAGTTTAAGTATTGTGGAAATGATATGCTGTGTGTTTTTGGTTTTGAGTAATTCTGCAAATCTGTAAATAAATCTATTGGGTGTCTAAATGATGACCAATGCAGTTATATATATATAAAAGCATCCCAAGGCACATCACAGGAGCGTTATCAAATACTGAGACAAACAGGTGATATATATCAGATGAGCTGGGTTTTAAGGAGGTGAGAGAGGCAGAGAGGTTTAGCGAGAGAATTAATGCAGCTTACGGCCCAGGCAAAAGGCACTGCTATCAATAGTAAGTGATCAAAATTAGAGATATGCAAGAAGTCAGAATTGGAGCAGCAAAGAGATGGAGTGTTGTAGGGCTGGAGGAAACTACAGAAATAGGGAGGGAAGAGGCCATAGAGGGATTTGAAGACAAGAATGACAACTTCAAAATCAAGGCATTGGCAGGTGAAATTCAACAGTGTGATAGCTACCACATTTTGAAGTGATACAAGAACCTGTGGCATCTTTTGATATTTAAGAAGCAAGAGTTTGCCAAAAAGCTGGCAAATTTTAATTGCTGGGGAGACATGGGTCTGCTTACAAAAACTGTTTGTTGTTGTAAAAGGGTGCTGGGAAACAGCTGAATTTTAATAATTCTATCTGGACCAGCATCAGTCTTTCGAAGCAAGATCACCTAGAGTGGAGCTTCAACTAAATGCATTGCCTTAGGAGAAAAAGTAATTATATAACATGTCTTTCTGACCTTTGCGTATTGCTTGTAAAAAGAATCTTTTCTTACAGGAAGAATTCTTGCTTGTACAATTTTAGACAAATACGTAAAGATTAAAAAAAGTATACTTGACTATTTTTAACTCTGGATAAAGCAAATTCTACATACCTGTTTGTGATCCTTAGTATACAGCACAATCGAAAGTGATTCAAATTTGAAATCAAACTTCAAAGTCTCATAGGGTTCAGCTTTATTTTCGGATTCTCCATGGGTCATATCACTTCTTTTCGGTTGTGGACAATCTGTGAATGAGATATTGAATTCAGTCAGTAACAACTTAATTAAAGCCCTTATGATACGTTACAACACATATGCCAGTTTGGCATCAAAACTAGCAACAAGCCTAATCTAACTAATTTTTCAGGTGGGAGCATTTCATCCAATTGCTGGAAATTGTCCTACTTACCCCAGCCTAATTTTGCGTTGGGTTGAGTCAATCCACAACATTCTTGCCTTCAACTCAGAAGGTTATGGGTTCAAAACTCCTGGTGTGAAGTCATGATCATTATGGGTTCTCCAGTGCAGTACTGAGGGAGTGCTGCATTATCAAATGTATTTTCTTTACGTTAAGAAGCTAAACAGAGATACTACTGGCCTCATGTGGGGTGCAGTAAGGATCTCGCAATGCTCTTGGAAAAATGGCCTAATATTCCTTCTTCAATAAATATCAAATAGAAATTGAGTGGTCATTCATCTCATTCCTTTTCTGGGATCTTGCTGTTACAAATGGCTGCTGGATTTATCCATGTAACAGTCACTGTATTGCAAATGTACACAAGGTGCTTGGAAATGTTTGAGGAGATAAACAAATCAAGATTTTGCTTCTATGAATCACAGTAATAATACTGTGCTTGTGTTTTTAAATGAATGCCTTTGATGATAAAAGCATAACCCTCTGTGGACACAGCATCTTAATAAGCAACCAAACGAGTGTACCATGGAGACTAGTACTGAGGGGTACAAATGAGGAAGCCAGGATTTTTGGCCCTGACTGATCTTAGGCAGGGAAATCATAGTGCACTGCAGTTAACCTTGATGTACTGGGCTGGGGAAAGTCTTTCAGTCAGGACTTCAGATCCTGGTTGCTATCTGATGAAGATGGACAATGTAAATTAACACGTGTTTTTCACGTGTCGGTGCAGACTCGATGGGCCGGAGGGCCCCTTCTGCACTGTGTAATTCTGTAAACACAAGGTATGGACAGGGTCAGGTTCCAAAGGACAAGAATATTGTCAACACCACTTGCACTCACACATGAGATACCGATGAGTTGCACATATCCGTACTCGTGTACTTGTACCCAGAGAGTCATTGTCTAGAGGAAATAATTGGCAAAAAAAACCGATATGTTTGGGCATAATATATTTTGTTCTCCTTTTCTCTTCCCTTAATTTCCTTGGGTCTACACTCCAATTGTATCCAAGACAGCAAGGTCTGTTGCAAAGCTCTGATCAATCAGAGCATCAATGCTCTGAGCTGGTCTCCTTGGAAGTTCTCAGGGATGGCTTAATTTTGTTTCCTTCCTTCCTTCCTTGAACAGACCTGGTTGCCAATCAGCACTTCCCATGGTGATCTACTAACATCAGGAACTCAGTGGCAGGAGACAGTAGATCTGGACAGGTGTATTACGCTGTACTACATTAGTGCTGCTCTCACAATACAAAGTATGTGGATTAGCAAGGTGCAGTAGTATAGTGGTTATGTTACTGGTCTAGTAATCCAGACCTTGACTATTAATCCAGAGACATGAGTTCAAATCCCAGTTTGCAGCTGTGAAGTTTAAATTCAATTAATTAAATAAAGCTGAAATGAAAAAAACTAGCATCAGAAATGGCGACCATAAAACTACTGACTGTCGTAAAACTCAATCTGGTTCACCAATATACTTTAGTGAAAGAAATCTGCCTTTCTTAACCAGCCTGGACTTGCATTTGAATCCAAACCCACAGCAATGTGGTTCACTCTCAAATGTCCTACAAAATGGCCTGGCATCACACTGCTATGAAAAACTAAAAGAATAAAATCACAGACTGCAATGGTTTCAAGAAGGCAGCTTCTTAAAAGAGATGGACCACAAATGTCAAAGGCACTCACATCTGTAACTGAATAAAACAAAATTAAAAGCGAAAATTATTTAATCTGCTTTAGGTCATCAGGACAGTTAAAATGTTGACCATGATTTGAGTAAGACCATAAGACATAGGGAGCAGAAATTAGGCCATTCGGCCCATCGAGTCTACTCCGCCATTCAATCATGGCTGATAAGTTTCTCAACCCCATTCTCCCGCCTTCTCCCCGTAACCTTTGATCCCCTTATCAATCAAGAACCTATCTATCTCGGTCTTAAATACACGGCAGAATTCAGTCAAGGGGGAAAAAGGGGTCAGCTTTTTCAAAATGGTGAAGTACCTTCACACAGGTCGGCTCCAGGGGCAATAATTTTGTCTCTTATTTTGTCCAAGTCTTTTGGCTTTGCTGCATCACCCTGGTCACTTATGGCCTCACCAAAGTTTTCCAGCAGGATTTTCAGAAGGATTGTCAAATCATCCTGACTAACTGTAACCTGCAAACATACAAAGAAATACAAAGAAAACTTAAGCGTCAATATCTTGGTTTTCATAAATTTTCCAGGCTACTTACCATTGATTTTCCACCACCGAGGAGACAGTAGTAGCCAGTAAAACACACAGAGCAACATGAACTAAAATGCCACTTTGTCCACACTGCTGCAACAGCTTGGGTGCAAACAACTGGAACTCAAGTGTTGGACGCAAGCAAGGACAAATGATCATAGAAACACAGAAAACAGGAGTAGGTCATTCGGCCCTTTGACCCTAGTCCACCATTCAATATGATCATGGCTGATCCTCTATCTCAACGCCATACACCCTTACCCATACCCTTGACGCCTTTAGAGTCCAGAAATCTATTTCTTTTTTAAATATATTCAGTGACTTGGCCTCCACAGCATTCTGTGGCAGAGAATTCCAAAGGTTCACCACCCTCTGTGAAGACGTTTCTCCTAATCTCAGTCCTAAATGGTCTACCCTGTATCCTGAGACTGTGACCCCTTGATCTAGACCCCCCCGAAGACAGAAGAAATATCATCCCTGCATCCAGTCTGTCCATCCATGTCAGAATTTTGTATGTTTCAATGAGATCCCCTCTCATTCTTCTAAACTCCAGTGAATACCGGCCTAGTCGGCCCAACCTCTCCTCATGTGACAATACTGCCATCCTCGGAATCAGTCTAGTGAACCTTCGCTACACTCCCCCTTTGGCAAGTATACCCTTTCTTAGGTAAGGAGACCAAACTGCACATAATACTCGTCTCACCAAGGCTCTGTACAGTTGCAGTAAGACATCCTTGCTCCTGTACTCAAGTCCTCTCGCAATGAAGACCAACATATCATTTGCCTTCTTAACTACTTGCTGCCCCTGCATGCTTGCTTTCAGTGACTGGTGTACAAGGACACCCAAGGTCCCTTTGTACATCAACATTTCCCAATATATCACCATTTAAAGAACTCTGCCGTTCTGTTTTTCCTACCAAAGTGGATAACTTCACACCTATCCACGTTATACTGCATCTGCCATGTATTTGCCCACTCACTCAACCTGTCTAAACCACGTTGAAGCCTCTTAGCACCCTCTTCATTGCTCACATTCCCACCAAGTTTTGTGTTGTCAGCCAACTTGGAAATATTACATTTGGTTCCCTCGTCCAAATCCAAATAGCTGGGCCCAAGCACTGATCCCTGCGGTACCCAACTAGCCATCACCTACTACTCTGAAAAAGACCTCTTTATTCCTACTCTCTGTTTCCTGTCTGCTAACCAATTCTCAACCCATGCCAATATATTACCCCAATCCTTTGTACTTTAATTTTACACACTAACCTCTTATTTGGGACTTTATCAAAAGCTTTATGAAAATCCAAATACACCACATCCACTGGTTCTCCCTTATCTATTCTGCTATTTGCATCCTCAAAAAACTCCAGTGGTTTTGTCAAACGTGATTTCATTTTCATAAATCCATGTTGACTTTGTCTTGATATTTTCTAAGTGTCCTGTTATCACATCCTTTATCATAGACTCCAGCATTTTCCCGACTACTGATGTTAGGCTAACCGGTCTGTAATTCCCTGTTCTTTCCTTCCCTCCTTTTTTAAATACTGGGGTTATATTTTCCACCCTCCAATCTGCCAGGCTGTTTCAAAATCTACAGAATTTTGGAAGGTGATAACCAATACATCCACTATTTTCAGGGCCACCTCCTTTAATACCCTGGGATGTAGGTTATTGGGCCCTGGGTCCCATTAATTCCTCCTGCACTATTGTTTTACTCATTGTGATTTCCTTCAATTCCTCCTTCTCACTAAACCCTTGGTTCTCTAGTATTTCTGGGAAGTTATTTGTGTCTTGCTCTGTGGAAACAGAGCTAAAGTAGTTGTTTAATTGCTCTGCCATTTCCTTGTTCTCGATTATAAATTCTCCCACTTCAGACCGTAAGGGACCTACATTTATCTTCACAAATCTTTTTCTTTTTGCATACTTACATACTGATCAGAAGCTCAAGTACTTGGAACATTCTGACAAATAGAAATCTGACGTCTTACATTAAAAACCACATGTGGAGAATTGAACAGTTGAACAAAGTGTCATTTAAGGCTTTCTCAAAGCAGATGTTAAAACAACTGGGGAACAAATATTTATCAATATAGCAAAGGTAAAGAATGAATTCAAAAAAGTAAAGTGCAGAGGTCTTACTGGTTAGAGGTAAAGGGAGCTGAGAAGCACAAAAACTAACGTGCGCAGCAGAGACTGCAAAATAGGAGGAAGTTCCACAGCAACACAATGCAAGGTTATCGAGGGATTTGAAGACAAGGTTGACAATTTTAAATTTAATGCATTGACGGGCAGAGCCAGTGCACATCAATGAAGACAGAGGTGATGGTCAGAAATTAAAATAGCATAAGACAAGGATGGAGAGTTTGACAATATGACACTCATATAGAGTAGAGAAACAGCTAACAGGCGCACAATGAATATGTCAAGAAGCATGGGTAAGGGTTTCAGTGACAAAGACACCAGTAGAGCTAAGCAGTTTTGCTAAGAATAAGCCTCCTGTGATATAGATTTCCAAATCTCTTCTGAAAATCATATTCATTACATATCAATCGGTCACTCAACAAAACACAAATCCTTTAGATTGTTTTCAACTTCTGGTCTGCTTGTTCAATCTCCTCCTATTGCCTCTCCTTTCTGAATACATCTCTGCTATTTTCTCTGACAAAATGAATAGTCACAGAACAAAATGAATAGTCACTTGGGCAAATGCGGGTTAATTAAGCAAAGACTGCATAGACTTAAGGGCAAATCATGTTTAACTAACTTGTTTGAGTTTTTTGATGAGGTAAGAGAGAGGGTTGATGAGGGTAATGGTGTACATGAACAGCCAAAAGGCACTTGATAAAGAGCTACCCAGCAAACTTGTGAACAAAATTACAGCTCATGGAATAAACGGGTCAGTCACAAAATGGATATGAAATTGGCTGAATGACAAGAAACAGTTTTTTTTCGAACTGGAGGAAGATTTGCCATGGAGTTCCCCAAGGGCTGGGGAAGTGTCTAGAGGAAATGTTAAAGGGAAAATGGAGAATCATTCCCAAAAGCTGCCACCCAGAAACAAACAAAAAAATTGGAGCTGAGGTTATGAAGTGAAATTGTTTGACTCGGTGTTGAGTCTGGAAGGCTGTAGAGTGTCTCATTGAAGGATGAGCCACTGTCCCTCCAACTTGCATTGAGACTCATTGGTGCAGTTAGGGGGTCAATGATACAGGCTTCAGAGTGTGAGTGGAGCAGAGAATTAAAATGACAGGCAACCGGAAGTTTAGGGTAACACTGTGAACTGAACGGTGGTGCTCTACAAAGTGGACACCCAATCTGCGATTAGTGAATATAGTATACTAAACTGAAAGTAAATTGCTGTTTCACTTTGAAGGGGAGTTTGGCTAGTGAGGAAATAGGAGATGAATGAGCAGAAGTTGCATCTCCTGCGGTTACATGGTGTGGTGCTGTAGGAAGGGGAGGGGGTGTTGGGAGTGACTAAGCAGTGGATCAGGATGTTAGAAAGGGAACATCCCTTCAGAATGCTGAAAGGAGATGGGGAGGGGAAGGTGCATTTCGTGATGGCATCAAACTAGTGGCAGGAATGTTGAAGGGATGATCTATTGAATGTTGAGTGTGAGGACAAAGGGAACAATCATGGTTATGGAGCTGGGTGAAGGGCTGAGAGCAATGTGCAGGAAATGGAATGCACACAATCGAGAGCCCTGTCAACCACAGTGGAGAGGAATTTATGTTTGAGGAAAATGGAAGATATATCGGAAGGGCTGGTGTGGAAGGTTGCATTGTTAAAATACATCCGACAGAGAAGGAGAAACTAGGAGAATGGAATAAAATCCTTGCAGGAAACGGAGTGAGAAAGTGTAGTTGAGGAGCTATGGGAGTCAGAAACTGTTATCAAGTGACAGAGGATGTCAGAAGAGACGCAGGTGGAGGTAGGAAGAGGCTGAGCAGGAGGATAAAAAAAAGTTATAATACAAAGAAATCAGTTCAGTGAGGAAGGGACAGACTGAAACAATGAGTATATCAGGCAGTCCTGTTTGTGGATCTTGGGAAAGAAGTAGAGGCGGACTGTTTGGAGTCAGAAGTAGAGGAAAGTTTTTCAAGGGAGATGAGGTCAGTGATAGTCTTGGAAACAATGGCTTGATGTCCGGTGGTGGAGTCAATGTTTGGGGGAGTTAAGAGGTACCACCAAAGAATTGGTGTTCGGCCTCTATTAGCTAGAGGTCTGTAGGCCAAACAACAACAAATGATGTCATAACAATGTTGGATCTGAAAAAATTGAGGGCTCCAAGTTCAGAGGGAGATAGTTAGAATAATTGAGGGCAGCAGAGAAATTGAGATAGCTCATGCCACACTGGCAGTTCTCAATGAAAAGATCCAGAAAGGGTGAGAAGCCAGAATTCTGAAGACGCTGTGCAGGATAAGGCCCCTGGTCCAAGAAACGGAGGCGAAGAGGGCAGAGTTCACTGTCGATGACAGGCTCGAAATTCCTTGGGGTGGAAAATAAGAGATGAAACTGAGGCCTTTGCTAAGGACTGATCACATAGCACAAAGAGGGGAAACTCAGAGAGGATTGTGAAAACAAGGGCAAGGGATATAATACATCAATAAGAACTACCTATAAAATATTATGCTGTTTTACTTCAGTTCAGAGATGCTTCAGGGAATAATGTTGCACATGATAATGTTAATGTATCTCCAATTTGAGAGATGTTCTTCAACTAAAAGTTGACAGCATTCACTAACCAGAGAACATCCCAATGTCGAAGTTGAATGTGCATATAACCTGCAGCAAATTCATTTTCATATCTTATTGGAGTCTGGAAGAAACATACTTACATTCATTGCTTTTAGGTCTCCATTTATTTCTATGCCAGGGATTTTGTGATACCACGCTACAGCCAGATTTCGTTTTATCATCAGCAGCATGTTCACTGGTTGCAAAATCTGAAAATCAGGCTGTGCTGAGTCTTTCTGCAGAACAGTTCTAAAATGGGAAGAAAATGCAGAATCCAAGAAACTAGAACAGAATGGCTTACAAAACCTCTCACCAACAGATAAAGAGAATGTGAAATAATTACAGAAAACTTAAAAAAGGGTCATGTATACTCTAGATGGCGATGCTTTATATTGATGCTGAAGAGCAGATCACAAGCAGACACTTGCAAATACAAAGCACCGTTCTCCTTTATTATTGCTGAAAAGAGAGACATGTTACTGGAGCTTTTCGTCTCGCACTCATCAGGACAAACACAAGAATGTCTAATTTCAAACCATCACAACAATTTATACTACAGGAGAAAAGGGTGCTAACTGGTTGGCAAGTTGACTCTGGCTGGCCGAAACTTTGCCATGGAGAAGGCAACGAGGAACTATTGGCTCCCCAAGCTCCCATTTAATTCAAAAAAAGCACAAGGCTTGAACATATTCCTCCCTATTGCTTCATAAATGCATCAGGAGTGATCATTGGAACATGCTGGAGGGCCAATAGCATGGAGATGTGTACTTTAGACTCACCCTGAGGGCTTTGAAGACTTCAGACTGTTTGGGTCCTTTAAAATGTTGGGAGCTACCAGATCCTGCCAGAGGCAGCATTTTATCAATATTATATATTTTTTTAAATTGAAAGTTAGAAGTATCACTTCATTTACCAGACATTTATACACTGCATCATATGTCTTATGCAATCATAGGTGCAAGTATATTACAGACTGTGTACAATCTGGCGAATATTGTCCAAATTCAATAAATCTACTAATCACTGTTATTTGCCCATGGAGTCAGCACCAGTTTAATGCTCACTGTGATATAGAATAGACTTGTACAATGTGGCTTCTGTGTCACCAAGTCAGTTAATTGTCACTTGCCAACCATAATCGTCTCTCTCTCTCCATTGCCAATCATTTCTTTGCCTTTGCTACACGCATCTTGTTGTACACCTTCACAACAGAAACGAACGTTGTTCATTCATAGAATTGGTATCCTATGGTTTAAACAATTTTTAGAAAGGGAATGTTATCTTTTTGCCCCAAATTTTTAATGCATGGGGTTCCAAATAGATTACTCCTCAGAAACTTCTACTGAATACACGGATATGTAACTAGTAAGAAAAAGCATGAATGAATGTGAAAATTAGCAGGGGTTGGAGAAGAAATCAATAAAATAAGTTAAAATTCATGGAAACATGGGGACAATGGAAAGCATTGAGTTCCTATTCCCAAACAACTAATTGAGTAAAAGCAAAATACTGCGGATGCGAGAAATCTGAAATAAAAACAGAAAAATTCTGGAAAAATTCAGCAGGTCTGGTAGCATCTGTGGAGACAGAAACAGAGTTAACGTTTCAAGTCCATATGACTCTTCTTCAGAACTAATTGAGTAAAGTAGAAATAGGATCACTTCCCATGCAGGTTAAATTACATCTACGGAATCAATTATTCCAAATGTATCGTACCGTGAGAGTTTCAGCTGTGTTAGTTGAACCTCCATGATGTCCACCACAGGCGGCAGTGTGCACTCTTCAGCAGAGATCAGAGTAAATTTATTCTGTACAGTAATCAAACCCAAATCTGCCACCACAGCGTTCATTGAGATGGAGGACTCAGGGATGATGATAACCGGAGCTTTCAAATTTATGTCCATTGCCAGTCGAAAACTCTTCTGAGCAAAGTCCTTCACACTGGAGGCTGCTTTTTCTGCAGCCTGGGCTGTGGCTGCACTTACTGCTTCCTTTGCTTCTTGTAAATTGTCAAAGAAGTTCTATTGGCCATTTAAAAAAAAACAGCTTTAGTTTTTTTCATATAAAAGTCTCAAAAAAAAATTCCCTACAGATAAACATGTTTACAAGTGGTAGGGGACACAATACTCAGTTTCAATCAGTATTCCCCCACAATAGCTCATTCAATCAAGCATTTACTGTCCCACAATCCAGCATCAACTGCTACTGAGATCTGTTCACCCTCTTCAAACAAGTGACGCCTGCTCTCAGCTTGGTTTTCAAAGGGAAAAGGTGGGACAAAGAATGTGAGGGATGCACAAGAGATGGAGTTGGAGAAACACAAAAGTTCTGAGGCATATAGAGGTGAAGGAGGTTACAGGCTTTGGGGGAGGCGAGGCCATGGAAGGATTTCAACATGAGAGCAAAAATTTTAAAATCCAAGCACTGGTGCACCAAGACCCCAAGTAGGACAGCAAGCACACGAGGTGATGCACAAGCTGGACTTGATGCAGGTTAGGATACAGGCAGCAGAGTTTTGGATATGATCAAGTTTAGGAAGGCGGATGGTTGGTCAGGAATGCACTGGAATACAGTAAGTACTCACAAAGTTGTAGCTGCGCTTCTGAAAAGTGCGACTTTAAGTGAAACAACTTTAAGTGAATCAGATTAAGCCAATGTGAAAGCTGTAGTTAGATTCTGTAGGGCCATCATCATCAGAAAAAACATTATACCCTGTAAGTTGAAATACTTTACACTGCTAAATTCCTATATTGGTAAATGAAATAACTTTTAAAATAAAACTAATTTACAATTATAAAGAAATATGCTAACTTCTACTTATTTCCTGCCCGGTGTCTCTCGTACTGGCTGCAACTCCCGCTTGCCACACATAGCATTTCCTGACCCTCTGGGTTGCTACAAGCCCTTCCTGTCACCAACCCTCCAATTCGCAGCCTCAGCCACTCCCTGACCCTTACACTCCCTGCAGAACCTTCTTCTCGCCAAACCTCCCACCTCCGCCGCCTGTCAATTCCTTCTCCCGAACCCTTGCTGTGAACAAGGACTCTGGAGGTGAGCAGCAAAAGGCAGGAAGAGCAGCTTCAACTTCAACCCGGATGGCGGGCAGCAAGAAGAAAAGACAGAGAACAGCAGAGGCCATGAACCAGAGGGTCTGCAGCTGGAGGATCAGGGAGCGGCAGAGGCCGTGAACTGGAGGGTCAGTAGAGAAAGGAAGGGTCAAGGAGCAGCAGAGGCCACTCCAAAATGGCGCCGATTGAATCAAATGACCCAACATCCAGTACGGCACAAAACAACAATGCAGGTCCATTAACTGACTGACATTAAAACAAAACAACTTAAACTGGGGTAACTTAAAACTAGGGCTTGGTGTAGTTGTTAAGCTTATTGTGTTGAATTCGCAAGCAGTATACTTACCAGCAATGACATAAAAAATTTGTGTAGGTACACCAATTGAATGCAACCCACTTGCAAAGTCACTTCCCCATCCACTTTTGACATGTCAAGATAGTCCGCTCCCTCTGTAGCATTGGAACACAAAACCATCTTGAAGCTGAAGACTTCTTCACCAATAATGGACACAACCTAAAGATATAAGAACAGTATTAGCTCACTATTTCCATCTGTCTGAATTCATACTCTACTGCTACATTTCTTAAAGTTTGATTCCAAAGATCAGTACGTCAAAGAACCAGAAGGTTAATTTAGATCTAGTATCATGCAATGAGAAACAGTTAATTAACAGCCTCGTATTAAAGGAGCCTCTGGAGAATAGTGATCAAAATATGACAAAATTTTGTACAGTTTGATTATGATTTGGTTAAGTCCAAATCTAGGGTGTCAAACCTAAACAAAGCAAACTACGCAGGTCTGAGGGGTGAATTGGTCAAGGTAGATTGGAAAATTAGATTAAAAGATATGATGGTAGATAGGCAATCGCAAACACTCAAACATTTAATTCAGAATTTGCAACAAATATTGGCCGAGTAGTGGATAGTGTAGAGGATAGCCAAAATCTCCAAAACGATATAGATGGGTTGGTGGAGTGAGCGGTAAAGTGGCAGATAGATTTTAACATAGAGAAATGTGAGGTCATATATTTAGGAAAGTCAAACAGTTACAGGGGTTACACAATAAATGGGAATATACTAAGAGGGGTAGATGAAGTGAGAGATCTTGGCGTACAAGTATACAGGTCCCTGAAGGCAGCAGTTCAAGTAGACAAGGTTGTAAAGAAGGCATATGGAATGCTCTCCTTCATTGGCAGAGGTATAGAATATAAAAGTAAGGATATAATGTTGGAATTGTATAAAACACTGGTGAGGCCACAACTGGAGTATTGTGTGCAGTTCTGGTCACCACATTACAGGAAGGATGTAATAGCTCTGGAGAGAGTACAGAGGAGGTTTACAAGAATGTTGCCAGGGTTAGAAAAGTGTAGCTACAAGGAGAGATTGGATAGGTTGGGGTTATTTTCCTTAGTACAAAGAAGGCTGAGAGGTGACTTGATTGAGGTGTACAAAATTATGAGGGGAATAGATAGAGAGGACAGGATAAAATTGTTTCTCTTGGTGGAGAATTCTAGAGCCAGGGGACATAGATTCAAGATAAGTGGCAGAAAGTGTAGGGGGGACATGAGGAAGAACTTTTTTATGCAGAGGGTAGTGGGTGTCTGGAATTCGCTGCTCAAGTTGGTGGTAGAGGCAGAAACTCTAAACTCTTTTAAAAAGTACCTGGATCTGCACCTTAAGTGCTGAAAACTGCAGGGCTATGGGCCGGGTGCAGGAAGGTGGGATTAGAAAGGGCACCTGGGCACGATGGGCTGAATGGCCTCCTTCTGTGCTGTAACTTTTCTATGGTTCTAAATGTACATTCCCTCAAAAGGATAACAAACCCCATGGAAAAATGGTTCACCCGCAGCTAACAAGAACATGGAATTAGAGTAAAGGAAGGGGCTTATAATAATGTTGATAAAACGAGTAATAAGCCTAAATATCAAAAGGATTTTAGAATTCACCAAAAAATTATCAAGACATTGATAAAGATTTTTTAAAATAGGAGTAAACTAGCAAGAGACAGAAAAACAGATTGCAAAAGTTTCCAAAGAAGAGTCACATTGGAATTGAAATGTTAGCTCTGTTTCTCTCTCCACAGATGCTGCCAGACCTGCTGAGCTTTTCCAGCACTTTGTTTTTATTGTAAAAGCTTCTATAGGTATGCGAAAAGGAAGAGATTAACAAAAGTAAACATGGTCTCATCAGGAAAAATAATAAGGGGAAATAAAGAAATGGCAGAGACATTAAAACAAATACTCTGTATCCATATTCACAATAAAAGACAAAAAAGATTTCAGAACTATTGGGGAACTAAGAATTGGGAGCAAAGGCAGACTAAGATTGATTAAGAGGGGAAGAATAGAGTATGAGAGTAAACTTGCAAGAGTAATAAAAGCGGACTGTAAGTATGCAAAAAGATTAATGAAGGCAAGTCCCTTCCAGTCTGAGACAGGAGAATTTATAATAGAAAACAAGGAAATGGCAGAGCAATTAAACAACTACTTTAGTTCTGTCTTCACGGAGGAAGACACAAATAACTTCCCAGAAATACTCGGGAACCAAGGGTCTAGGGAGAAGGAGGAATTGAAGGAAATTAATATTAGTTAAAAGAAATAGTGCTGGAGAAATTAATGGGACTGAAAGCTAATAAACCCCCAGGGCCCGATAACCTACATCCCAGGGTACTAAAGGTGGTGGCCACAGAAATCATAGATGCGTTGGTTGTCATCTTCCAAAATTCTGTAGATTCTGGAACAGTCCCGGCAGATCGGAGAGTGGCAAATGTAACCCCACTATTTAAAAAAGGGAGGGAGAAAACAGGGAATTACAGACCAGTTAGCCTAACATCAGTAGTAGGGTAAATGCTAGAGTGTACTATAACAGCACACTTAGAAAAGATCAGGTAGGTCAGACAAAGTCAACATGAATTTATGAAAGGTAAATCATGTTTGATAAACTTACTAGAGTTTTTTGAGGACGTAACTAGCAGAATAGGTAAGGGAGAACCAGTGGATGTGGTATATTTGGATTTTCAGAACAGTTTTGATAAAGTTCCACATAAGAGGTTAGTGTGTAAAATTAAAGCACAACGAATTGGGGGTAATATATTGGCATGGATTGAGAACTGGTTAGCAGACAGGAAACCAAGAGTAGAATTAATTGAGTCTTTTTCAGAATGGCTGGCAATGACCAGTGGGGTACCACAGGGATAAGTGCTTGGGGCCCAGCTATTCACAATCTATATCAATGATTTGGATGAGGGAACCAAATGTATTATTTCCAAGTTTGCTGACAACACAAAACTTGGTGGGAATGTGAGTGGTGAGGAGGATGTTAAGAGGTTTCAAGGTGATTTAGACAGGTTGAGTGAGTGGGCAAATACATGGCAAATGCAGTATAACGTGAGTAAGTGTGAAGTTATCCACTTTAGAAGGGAAAACAGAATGGCAGGGTATTATTTAAATAGTGATAGATTGGGAAATCTTGATGTACAAAGGGACCTGGGTGTCCTTGTACACCAATCACTGAAAGCAAGCATGCAGCAAACCATTAAGGCGGCAATGGTATGCTGGCCTTCATTGCGAGAGGACTTGAGCACAGGAGCAAGGGTGTCTTAATGCAGCTGCACAGGGCCTTGGTGAGACCACAGCTAGAATAGTGTGCGCAGTTTTGGTCTCCTTACCTAAGGAAGGATATACTTGCCAGACGGAGTGCAGCAAAGAAAGAACAGAAAATGCTGAAAAAACTCAACAGGTCTGACAGCATCTGTGCAGAGAGAAACAGAGTTATCCTCCTTCTCTGAAGAAGGGGCGTACAGACTCGAAACGTTAACTCTGTTTCTCTCTCCACAGATGCTGTGAGACCGGAGTTTTTCCAGCATTTTCTGTTTTTATTTCAGATTTCCAGCATCCACAGTATTTTACTTTTATCAGTGTGCAGCAAAGGTTCACCAGACTGATTCCTGGGATGACAGGATTGTTGTTCGAGAAGAGATTGAGTCGACTAGGCCAATATTCACTGGAGATCAGAAGAATGAGAGGGGATCTCATTGAAACGTATAAAATTCTGACAGGGCTGGACAGGCTGGATGCAGGGATATTTTCTCTGTCTGGGGGGTCTAGAACAAGGGGTCACAGTCTCAGGATACAGAGTAGGCCATTTAGGACTGAGATGAGAAGTAACTTCTTCATTCAGAAGGTGGTGAACCTATGGCATTCTCCACCACAGAAGGCTGTGGAGGCTAAGTCACTCAGTATATTTAAGAAGGAAATAAATAGATTTCTAGACTCTAAAGGTGGCAAGGGTTATGGGGAGAGAGCAGGGTATGCCATTGAGATAGAGGATCAGCCATGATCATATTGAATGGTGAAATAGGCTCCAAGGGCCAAATTACCTACTCCTGCTCCCATTGTCTACATTTCGAGGTATTCAAAATTAAGATTCTATGGGCACAGTGTGGATATGTCCCCACAAAGGGAAAGGGTGGAACTGCCAAATCTCGATCCCTTTGCTTATCCAGAAGCATACAGGTCAAGATAAAGCAGAAAGAGAAACCTTATGACAGTCACAAAAAGCTTAATACTGTAGAAAGCCTTGAAGAGTATAGAAAGTAAAGGGGTGAAGTAAAAATGGAAGTTAGGAGAGCAAAGAGAAGATACGAAAATATATTGGTAGGTAAAATCAAAGAAAACCCAGAGACGTTTTACCAGTACATTAAGAGTAAGAGGATAACCAAGGAAGGGGTAGGGTCTGTCAGAGATGTACATGGTAACTTGCACATTGATTATGAAGATGTGAGCAGGGTTCTCAATGAGTACTTTGTCTCTGTCTTCACTAAGGAGGCGGATGATGCAGACATTCTAGCTAAAGGGGAAGAGTGTGAAATATTAGATGCAATAAGCATAATAAGAGAGGAAGTACTGGAGGGACTGGCATCCTTGAAGGTGGATAAATCACAAGGGCCAGATGGATTGTATCCAGGTTATTAAAGGAAGCCAGGGAGGAAATAGCGGATGTTCTGAGGGTCATTTTCCAATCCTCACTAGATACAGTCGAGGTACCAGAGGATTGGAGGTCTGCGAACATCGTACCAACATTTAAACAGGGTGCAAGGGATAAGCCTGAAAATTTTTATGGCTAGCGCAGGCACAATGGGCTGAATGGCCTCTTTATGCACTGTAACGTATGATTCTAAATGTAGAGTTGGACTTTTATTTTGGAGCCTGATCCCATTTATCTCGGTGATGTCAGAATACAGTAATGTAGGGATTATATCACTGAAGTAATATTCTACAGCCTTGAACAAATAGTCTAGCGAATGAGAGCTTAAATCCCAACAAGTCAGCTTGAAAATTAAATATGGTTAAAAATATCTGGAAACAAAGTTGTTAGCAGTAAGAAAAACAAGTATCAAGCTATCGGATTGTTGTAAAAACCTAATCATACATACATACATACGAGTTAGGACTAGGAGTAGGCCACTCGGCCCTTTGAGCCTGCGTTGCCATTTAATAAGTTCATGGCTGATCTGACTGTAACCTCCCGCCTATCCCTGATAACCTTTCACCCCCTTGCTTATCAAGAATCTATCTAACTCTGCCTTGAAAACATTTAAAGACTCTGCTTCCACTTCCTTTTCAGGGAGTTCCAAAGACTCACAACACTCAGAAAAAATTTCTTCTCATCTCTGTCTTAAATAGGCAACACCTTATTTTTAAACAGTGACCCTTCATTCTAGATTCTTCCACACAAGGAAACATCCTCTCAATATCTACCCTGTCAAGACCCTCAGGATCTTAAAGGTTTCAATCAAGTCATCTCTTACTCTTCTAAACTCCAGTGGATACAAGTTGACCCTGTCCAATATTTCCTCAGAAGACAGCTTGCCCATTCCTGGTAATAGTTTAGTCAACCTTCTTTGAACTGCTTCTAATGTATTTACACCCTTCCTTAAATAAGGAGACCAATACTATACACAGTACTCCAGATGTGGTCTCACCAGTGGCCTGGGCAACTGAAGCATTACCTCCCTACTTTTATATTCAATTCCCCTCACAATAAATAACATTCTATTAGCTTTCCTAATTTGCTGTGCCTGCATACTAACTTTTTGTGATTCATGCACTAGGACACAGAGATCCCTCTGAACCTCAGAGCTCTGCAATCTCTCACCATTTAGGTAATATGCTTCCTTTTTATTCTTCCTGCCAAAATGGACAATTTCACATTTGCCCACATTATAATCCATTTGCCAGATCTTTGCACACTCACTAAACCTATGTCCCCTTGTAACCTCATGTCCTCTTCACAATTTACCTTCCCAGCTATCTTTGTATCATCAGCAAATTTAGCAATCATACCATCTGTCCCTTCATCCAAGTCATTAATATAAATTGTAAAGAGTTGAGGCCCCAGCACTGATCCCTGTGGCACACCAGTCATTACATCCTGCCAACCAGAAAAAGACCCATTTGTGGCTACACTCTGTTTCCTGTTAGCTAGCCAATCTTCTATCCATGTCAATATATTACCCCCCATGCCATGAGCTTTTATTTTCTGCAATAAACTCCGATGTGGCACCTTATCAAATGCCTTCTGGAAATCTAAGTACAGTATATCCACTGATTCCCCTTGATCCCCAGCACATGTGACTCCTTCAAAGTACTCCAATAAATTGATTAAACATGATTTCCCTTTTACAAAACCATGCTGACTCTGCCTGATTGCCTTGAATTTTTCTAACTGCCCTGCCATAATATCTTTAATAATAGCTTCTAACATTTTCCCTATGACAGGTTTTTGACTAACTGGCCTATAGTTTCCTGCTTTCTGTCTCCCTCCCTTTTGGAATAAAGGAGTTACACTTGCTATTTTCCAATCTAATGGCACCTTCCCAGAATCTAAGGAATTTTGGAAAATTAAAACCAATGCTTCAACTATCTCACTAGCCACTTCCCTTAAGACCCCAGGATAAAGTCCATCAGGGCCTGGGGATTTGTCAGCCTGCAGCTCCAACAATTTTATCAGTATCACTCACTTCCCTGGTGACTGATTTTCTTGAGTTCCTCCCTCTCTTCCATTTCCTGATTTACAGCTATTTCTGGGATGTTACTTGTACCTTCTATAGTGAAGACTGATGCAAAATACATGTTTAATTTTTTAAAATTCATTCATGGGATGTGGGCTTTGTGGGCTGAGCCAGAATTTATTGCCCATCCCCAGCTGCCCTTGAGAAGGTGGTGGTGAGCTGCCTTCTTGAACCGCTGCAGTCCATGTGGTGTGGGTACACTCAGTGCTGCGGGTGTACCCATAGCACATGGGTATCTGCCAATGTCTTTATTTTCCATTATTAACCTCCCAGACTCACTTTCTACTGGACCAAAAATTGATTCACGAACTTCATCAAGGAGAAAAAAAACTTGCTCTTCCAACCCAGTCTCTATGGTATATATCTATGAAACTATAGTCCCACACCATGGTGATCGATTCTTAGCTTCCCTTTGAAGTAAGGAATCATCTCAGTTGTCCAAACTGCTCATCTTTACCACATACTGAAACAGTTTAAGAGGGCAATTTACCACCTTCTCAAAGTCTGGGATCCAATAGGCTGTCTGGCTCAAACAGAAACTTCAATTGAGCCATCTCACTGGCCTAGGAGTACTCGTTTAAAGTCGCAGTCTACATGATAAATTCTGCCAGCAATCTGAATAAAATAAAGAGTGAACTATCATATAGATCAAAACAAAGTGGGTTATTTAATTTCAGAGTGTCATGCTTTTTTTTATTCATTCTTGGGATGTGGGTGTCACTGGCTAGGCCAGCATTTATTGTCCATCCCTAGTTGCCCTTGAGAAGGTGGTGGTGAGCTGACTTCAAGAAATGGCGTGGTCAAGTCCAAACCTGCGTGGAATAATGCGCTGCTCAAAACAACTACCACTTATATCGAACAGCTTACCTTTTTATGTAGAGTCCTTGAGCCAACATCTGTGACAATGATATCTCTGAGTCGGGCAAAACCTTCTGTCTGCTTTGGCTGCACAGACACAGATGCATCCATACCTGGAAAGTTTTGTTGGAAGACCATCATATAATTACAGATTTAATATCAAGCTACAGAATGTTTTATCACAGAAATAAACTGTTTATCCATCAAATCTGATCTTAGAACGATTTAACTACCCATATTAATGACTTAATAATATGAATTCAAGACCGATGTAAGCTAGGATAAATAACAACAGTTTAAGTGTGAAAAGGCTGTAAGTATAATGGTCTGTAAGCCACAAACTCAAGCTTAAAAACAATACAGAAGGCATGTATTAATTCTATACCATTCATTTTAAGTTTAAATCTCTCATTTTGGCACCCATTATCTGTCAACATTATATCAGGTTAAATCACACTGTCACATTATTAAGCTTAATTTGAGGTCCCTCCTTATTTTAGAAGCTCTGTGAAACAGATATATTTACAGTGCATTGCCTGCCCTCAATAAACATGGAGGTTAATTATCAATGACTGGAAGTCATGCAAAGCCCATTACTCGCAGCATAACTACATGAATTACAAATACTGTTTGTCCTATCTAGATATTGTATCGCAGAAGGCAACAGCAAACCACTGCAGTAAGTTGCTAAGCATAATCAAGGACCAAACAAATGGAAGTCCAACACCTTCTTAAGGCATGGAACCTGTATAGGAGATATGCTTTGAACAGGTTATTCCAGCTGATATGAGTACAGGCTGGTTTTGGGAAGAGGAGGGACAAGAGGATTGTGTGGATTTTGATGGAACTTGAAAGTGCAGGTATCTAAAGACAACCCCTGTCCCGAAACCCCCTCGCCACACAGCCCAGAAACCCCCCTCGCCACACAGCCCAGATACCCCTCACCACACACCCCAGAAACCCCCCCTCGCCACACAGCCCAGATACCCCACATCACCACACAGCCCAGATACCCCCCTCACCACACAGCCCAGAAACCCCTCACCACACAGCCCAGAATCCCCTCACCACACATCCCAGAACCCCCCCCTCATCACACAGCCCAGATACCCCCCCCTCACCACACAGCCCAGATACCCCCCCCTCACCACACAGCCCAGATACCCCCCTCACCACACAGCCCACCCCTCGCCACGCAGCCCAGATCCCCCTCACCACACAGCCCAGAAACCCCCCTCACCACACAGCCCAGAAACCCCCCTCACCACACAGCCCAGAAACCCCCCTCACCACACAGCCCAGAAACCCCCCTCACCACACAGCCCAGAAACCCCCCTCACCACACAGCCCAGAAACCCCCCTCACCACACAGCCCACCCCTCGCCACACAGCCCAGATACCACTCGCCACGCAGCCCAGAAACACCCCTCGCCACGCAGCCCAGAAACCCCACCTCACCACGCAGCCCAGAAACCCCCCTTCACCACGCAGCCCAGAAACCTCCCTCACCACGCAGCCCAGAAACACCCCTCGCCACGCAGCCAGAAACCCCCCCTAACCACGCAGCCCAGAAACCCCCCTCGCCACACAGCCCAGATACCCCTCACCACACAGCCCAGAAACCCCTCACCACACTTCCCAGAAACCCCCCCCTCGCCACACAGCCCAGAAACACCCCCACACCACACAGCCCAGATACCCCTCGCCACGCAGCCAAGAAACCCCCCCCTCAGCACGCAGCCCAGAAACCCCCCCTCACCACACAGCCCAGAAACCCCCCATTCACCACGCAGCCCAGAAACCCCCCCTCACCACGCAGCCCAGAAACCCCCCCTCACCACACAGCCCAGATACCCCCCTCACCATGCAGCCCAGATACCCCTCGCCACGCAGCCCAGAAACCCCCCCACACCACACAGGCCAGATACCCCTCGCCACGCAGCCCAGAAACCCCCCTCGCCACGCAGCCCAGAAACCCCCCTCGCCACGCAGCCCAGAAATCCCCCTCGCCACACAGCCCAGAAACCCTCCTCGCCACACTGCCCAGAAACACCCCTCACCATTCAGCCCAGATACCCCTCGCCACACAGCCCAGAAAACCCCCTCGCCACACAGCCCAGAAACCCCCCTCGCCACACAGCCCAGATATCCCTCGCCACACAGCCCAGAAACCCCCCTCGCCACGCAGCCCAGATACCCCTCGCCACGCAGCCCAGATACCCCCCTCACCACACAGCCCAGATACCCCTCGCCACGCAGCCCAGATACCCCCCGCCACGCAGCTGCCCAGAAACACCCCTCACCACGCAGCTGCCCAGAAACACTCCTCGCCACGCAGCCCAGATACCCCCCTCACCACGCAGCCCAGACACCCCCCTCACCACGCAGCCCAGACACCCCCCTCACCACGCAGCCCAGATACCCCTCTCACCACGCAGCCCAGATACCCCCCTCACCATGCAGCCCAGATACCCCATGCCACGCAGCCCAGATACCCCTCGCCATGCAGCTGCCCAAAAACCCCACCTCGCCACACAGCCCAGAAGCCCCCCCCTCGCCGCACAGCCCAGAAACCCCCCTCACCACACAGCCCAGAAACCCCCCTCACCACAGCCCAGAAACCCCCCTCGCCACACAGCCCAGAAACCCCCCCCTCGCCACGCAGCCCAGAAACCCCCCTCGCCACACAGCCCAGAAACCCCCCCTAACCACACAGCCCAGAAACCCCTCCTCGCCACACAGCTCAGAAACCACCCCTCGCCACACAGCCCAGAAACCCCCCCTCGCCACACAGCCCAGAAACCCCTCGCCACACAGCCCAGATACCCCCCCCTCGCCACGCAGCTGCCCAGAAACCCTTCGCCGTGATATCCTCAGATGTTAGGTATGTAGCAATTAAGTTACATGTTGTTTTACTGGCGCTAAATGGCACAGTCCTGCAAACAGAGCTAGTGTACACCAAATAATCCAAAGCATCTTTGGGCTACTGAATCCAAAGCTCAATATGGATTTGTTTACCTTGTATTTTGATATCAGCAATGCTGAAATTTTCATCACAAACAAATATGTTCAATGCTCCCAGTTCAGCAGAAAACTTCAGATCAAACACATCAACTGCTGTGTCTATAGATACTAAATAGAAAAATATTGGTTTGGTCAATAATTTGAAAGAACACAACCAAATGCAATTGTTACAAATCACAATATATAAACTTGCTTGCACTGCTTATTTCAATCTAAATGGTGAATCTGACAATACAGATATTGTAAATACAACAACTTTGTATACAACAATGGTGAAACTTTTCAAAGTGCTTCACAGAAGCATTACTGGACAATATTTGATGCTGAACAATAAAGTGATTAGGTTGTTTTAGAGTGTCTTAAAATAAGCTATACAAATTTAAGAAGTTTAGAAAAGGGCTACAAGGAGCCATGACCTAGTAAAATGGAGTAAAATTATGGCAGTGAGGTGGGTGGTGCAGAACAGAGGAGCAAAATGGCAAAGCTTAGGTTCACAACCATGATTCTCAACCCACAGAATTTGCTGTTTAAGCCACATTACTATGGGGAAGCAATGAGCAGATAACAAAAGCTTCTCTATCAAGAGGGGTTGAAGAAAGGAGGGGCACAAACCCAAGCTGGTTTGGAAAAGCACTGACAGTGTTGGAAGCATGTCACTTGCTTATAGGTGATGTATGGTACTGAGTCACCAAAGGGAGAAAGACAAATGGGAATTTTTCCCTCTAAACTATTTCCTTAAAAACGTAATAGGGAACACCCAATACTGAAGTTGCATTTATACGGTGCAGCTCAAATTGCAATTCCCTCTGGAAACAGATCATCTATAATTGTCTGCACCATCAAATGCTGATGGAAGGGGAAATGGCTCTATAATCCTTACCTGTATGCAGGGTACAGGCCAACATTCAAGGAAGTATGCTTCAAAGGTGAATCACGTCTCATTGTAGGTGATGTGATACCACTTTATAAGATACTCTCAATGAAACATTATCCTAAAGATAATTCAATCTGTACCTCCAAAATACTTAACATACGAAAGGATTCGAGTAGCAACAGAACTGAGCTTAATAGCGACTCTGCTTACAATCCGCTGTGGGGAAAGATTCCACTGTTCACAGCAGAATATAACAAACACGAAAGGCACATTTACATTTCACTATATAAAGCAAACTGCTCAAATCTTTCTCTAATTTATGGATTATTTCTGCAAATACGAAGCAACAAAAAAACAATGCAGGACGAAAACTAAAAGTTGATCAAAAACACGTGCACTTTTAATTCAAGACACTATTCAGCTTCCCTTCTTACTAACCTACCTGCTTTTATCGAAGTCTCCTTTGCGTGGTCTGTGCTTGGCTTTGCTTCACGATCCTTCTCAAGGTTACTTGATGGAAACACAGCTGCCATAAAGTTCATGGCTGAAAGTAAGGCTTGAGAATGCAGGATCAGATCAAGGGAAGAGAAGGCAATCTGACATCAAAAAAAAAAGGAGTTTCATTATTTTGCATGATTCCACTTGACTGCACAACTTCACTGCAGTACAAATATGATGAGAAATTAAGAGGAAACACCAAAGTATAAACATCTAAAAATAAGCTTAAGGCAGTATATAGGAAATAATCCAAAAATAAATTAAGTGCTCATTATATAGAGAACCTTAGCCTTAGAACTGGTTGTGGGAACCTGTTAAAGAGAAGAGTGACATGATGCAGTGCAGATTAAAAATACATTTTTCAGGACGCCTTCACTCAGGCCTCAAGCACGATCCAGACCTTCCTGTCACTTGCCATTTCAACACACCATCTTGCTCTCATACCCACATGTCTGTCCTGCAATGTTCCAGTGAAACCCAACGCAAACTGGAGGAACAGCATCTCATCTGCCAGTTACAGCCTTCTGGACATAATATTGAGTTCAACAACTTCAGGCCATGAACTGTTTCCTCCATCTTTACCCCATTTTTCATATTTCTTTCTTTTTTTTAAAATCCTTTTTCCCCAACACCACCTGCCCCACTAGGCCATCTGTCACTTGTTTCTATGTTTTGCTTTCACAGAGCGCTGACCCTTGTTCTGCTATTAACACATTCTGCAACCTCACCTTTGTGCCACTATCAGCACCTTCTTTAGTCTTTAACACTACCATTAATGCAGCCTTTGTCTTGTGTCCATGACATCTTTGTCAAATTTCTCCACAGCTCCCACCTATCTCTGAACTTTTATTTTGCTCCAGCTGTTCCACTCCCTCTTATAAACAGTATGAAATCCAAAGAAGAGTCATACAGACTCGAAACGTTAACTGTTTCTCTCTCCACAGATGCTGCCAGACTTGCTGAGTTTTTCCAGCAATTTTTGTTTTTATTTTAGATTAAAAATATACTTGGCTTCTATTTGTAGGCTAAAAACTCAAGTCGGCAATCAAGTTGAACAGGTCAAATACAATTTCAAGTGCTTTCAAATAATCCTCCAATTAAAAAAAAATGATGAAAAAGTAGTGCAATCTTCTAAACAAACTCATGAGAAAGCTTCCAAGAAAAAAAAGCAACTGAAGCGAGACATCCAAATTTATAGAGTGCCGTACCTGTCAAAACACTTCCAAGCTCAAATCCACTTATTTTTAATGAACGCGTGAAGACTATTAAAGATTAAAGACTATGGAGTTGGGGCAAGGGTAGCAAAGGGGATTAAAAGCTGGTTAGAAGGAAGGAAGGGAGGAGCAGTTAAGGACACTTTCTCAGGAATGGCTGGAAGCAGGAAAAGGAACAGATTTCGGTTCTGGATCACTTCTGTTCATTGTATGCATCATGGATGCGGATCTAGGATTAGAGAGAATGGTGTCCAAATAGCACCTGATGCTAAAACAGAAGCTCGGATTAATAATTCCATTGGAAACTGCAAGGAATAAGTTGCGAGATGGGCAAGAAGGCAGCAGGTGGAATTTAATATCAGCATGTTTGGATTAAAGACGGGGGAGGTTGAGTGATGTAGAGGCGGGGCAGTTTAAACAGCCACACTTCGGGGCAGATCTTTTTTAAAACAAAAGAAAGAAACTTAAATAAATTTCTACTTGGCTTAAATTTAGGGTAAGAGTATTATAATGAAAGGTATGGCAGGGGAGCTCAGTCCCAATGTGTTGCATGGCCTGCAGAATGTGGTAAGTCTGGTTGAACACATCTGCAGGAAGTGCCGTTTGACCAGCTTGAGCGCTGGTTTTCGGAGCTTGATCGTCAGCTGGAGGCACAGCAGTGCATCCGCAAGACTGAGAATCACATGGATAACACGTTTTTAGACGCAGTCACCCCGCAGCTTAAGGAAGTGCAGTCAAAGGAGGAATGGGTGACCACCAGTCAAAAGGAGGGAGGCAGGCAGGTCGTCAGGAAAGCCCCAGAGTGCAACTCACTCAAGAACAGTTCTTCTGTGTTGGAAAACGGTGAGAGCAATGGTTCCTCTGGGGAGTGCAGCCAGAGCTCAGCTGCACAAGAGGGGAGGAGAAAGAGAGAAAGAGCAATAATGGTAGGAGACTCAATAGCGAGGGGTACAAACAGGCGTTTCTGCGGCCGCAGATGTGATTCCAGGATGGTGTGTTGCCTCCCTGGGGCCAGGGTCAAAGATATCATTGAACGGCTGAAGGGCATTCTGAAGGGGGAGGGCGAACAGTCAGAGACCGTGGTTCACATTGGTGCCAACGACATAGGTAGAAAGAGGGATGAGCCCCTTCAACAAGAATTTTGGGAGCTAGGTTGCAGATTGAAAAGCAGGGCCTCAAAGGTTGTAATCTCTGGATTACACCTGGTGCCACATGCTAGTGAGTATAGGAATAGGCGGAAAGAGTAGATGAGTGCCTGGCTGAAGAGTTGGTGCAGGAGGGAGAGCTTTAGATTCCTGGGTCACTGGCTCCATTTCTGGTGAAGGTGGGGCCTGTACAAGTCCGAAGGGTTGCACCTAAACCGGAACGGGACCAACATCCTTGCCGGACGGGGGGGGGGGGGGGGGGGGGGGGAGGTTTCCAGTGCTTTTGGTGAGGGTTTAAACTAATTTGGCAGGGGGATGGGTTATGGGGTGGAGATATAGTAGGGGGTGATGCACAGATAAGTATAGAATAAAAAAATCAAGTCAGTCTGAAAGGCAGAGCATATATAGTCAAGTTAAGACACAAGGGAGCATGGCAAGGCTCGATGGCATTTATTTTAATGTAAGGAGTCTTGCGAGTAAGGCAGATGAGTTGAGGGTGTTGATGTACACATGGGAATATGATATCATTGCTATCACAGAGACATGGTAGAGGGAGGGGCAGGACTGGCAGCTCAATATTCCAGGGTATAGAATCTTCAGGTGAGACGGGGAGGGGGCGCTGGTGTAAAACAGGAGGTGGTGTTGCAATATTGATCAAGGAGTCAATTACTGCAATAAGGAGGGATATCATCTTAAAAGGTTCCTCAAATTAGGCCATATGGGTAGAACTTAAACACAAAAAGGGGGCAATTATACTACTGGGGGTGTACTATAGACCCCCAAACAGTCAAGGAGAGATAGAAGGGCAGATATGTAGGCAAATCTCAGAGAAGTGTAAAATTAATAGGGCAATAATAGTAGGGGATTTCAACTCCCCCAATATTAACTGGGATAGGCAAATGGTGAAAAGTGTAAAGGGTGCAGAATTCTTAAAATGTATCCAGAAGAGCTTTTTAAGCCAACACGTAGGGAGTCCTACAAGGGAGGGGGCGGTGCTGGATCTAATTTTAGGGAACGAAGCCAGGCAAGGGTATAAGTGTCAGTGGGGGAGCATTTCAGTGATAGCAACCATAAACTCAGTGAGGTTTAAGCTAGTTATGGAAAAGGGCTAAGGTGGGCACGAAACGAAGGTTCTGAACTAGGGGAAGGCCATTTTAATATGATAAGACAGGATCTGGCCAAAGTGGACTGAGAGCAGCAACTTGTAGCAAAAATCTACATCAGACCTGTGGGAGTCATTCAAAAAGGAAATAGTGAGACTGCAGGGCCAGCTTATTCCCATAAAGGTGAAGGGTGGGACCAATAAATCCAGAAAACCGAGGATGTCGAAGAATGTGCAGGACTGGATAAGGAAAAAAAGGGAAATTCATGGGAGATGCCGAGGGCTCAAAACTGCAGAAGCCCTAGGGGAGTATAGAAAGCGCAGGGGGTTACTTAAAGAAGAAATTGCAAGAGCAAAGAAGGGGCATGAAAAAACACTGGCAGGTAAAATAAAGGAAAATCCAAAGGCGTTTTATAAGTAGATTATGGGCAAGAGGGTAACCAGGGACGTAGGAGGGCCCATTAGGGACCAAAGTGGCAATCTATGTGGGCAGCCGGAAGACACAGGTGAGGTTTTAAAAGAGTACTTTGCATCTGTATTCACTATAGGGAAGGGTGATGTAGGTATAGAACCATAGAACACTACAGCACAGAAAACAGGCCATTCGGCCCTTCTAGTCTGTGCTGAAATATTATTCCGCTAGTCCCATTGACCTGCACCTAGTCCATAACCCTCCAGACCTCTCCCATCCATGTATCTAATTTATTCTTAAAACTTAAGAGTGAGCCCGCATTTACCACGTCAGATGGTAGCTCATTCCACACTCTCACCACCCTCTGAGTGAAGAAGTTCCCCCTAAACCTTTCCCCTTTCACCCTAAAGCCATGCCCTCTCGTGTTTATTTCTCCTAATCGAAGTGGAAAGAGCCTACTCGCATTTACTCTGTCTATACCCCTCACAATTTTGTAAACTTCTATCAAATCTCCCCTCATTCTTCTACGCTCCAAGGAATAAAGTCCTAGAAATAGTATAGAAATCAGGGAGGGGGACTGTGATATACTTGAACAAATTAGCATGGAGAGGGAGGAGGTATTAGGAGTTTTAGAGGGTTTGAAAGTGGATAAATCCCCAGGGCCCAGATGAGATGTATCCCAGGCTGCTGTGCGGGGTCAGGGAGGAGATTGCAGGGGCCCCGACATTAATTTTCAAATCCTCTCTGGCCACAGGAGAGGTGTGAAAGGACTGGAGGACAGCGAACGTGGTACCATTACTCAAGAAGGGTGGTAGGGATAAACTATAGGCTAGTGAGTCCATCAGTGGTAGAGAAACTTTTGGAACAAATTCTGAGGGACAGAATTAATCTCCACTTGGAGAGGCAAGGATTAAGCAAGGACAGTTAGCATGGCTTTGTCAGGGGGAAGACCATGTCTAACAAATTTGTTTGAATTTTTTGAGGAAGTGACTATGTGTGTAGATGAGGGTAGTGCAGTTGATGTAGTCTACATGGACTTCAGTAAGGCTTTTGACAAGGTCTTGCATGGGTGACTGGTCAAGAAGGTAAGAGCCCATGTGATCCAGGGCAACTTGGCAAACTGGATCCAAAATTGGCTTAGTGGCAGGAGACAGAGGGTGATGATTGAAGGCTGTTTTTGTGACTGGACACCTGTGTCCAGTGGATTTGGTGCTGAGTCCCTTGCTGTTTGTAGTGTACATTAATAGTCTAGACATGAATGCAGGAGCTATGATCAGCAAGTTCACAGATGACACAAAAGTTGGTGGTGTGGTAAATAGCAAGGAGGAAAGCCTTAGACTACAGGATGATATAGAGGGCTGGTTAGATGGGCAGAACAGTGGCAAATGGAATTTAATCCTGAAAAGTGAGATGCATTTTGGGAGGACTAACAAGGCAGGGGAATACAGGATGAATGGTAGGACCCTAGGGGTACAGAGGATCAAATGGACTTTGGTGTGCTTGTCCATAGGTCCTTGAAGGCAGCAGCACAGGTAGATAAGACGGTTAAGGCGGCATACTGAATACTCGCTTTTATTGGTCAAGGCAATGAATACAAGAGCAATGAATACAGGAGGTTACAATGGAGCAGTATAAAACTTTGGTTAGGCCACATCAGGAGTGTGCAGAACTGTGTGCAGTTCTGGTCGCCACACTATAGGAAGGATGTGATTGCACTAGAGAGGGTGCAGAGAAGTTTCACCAGGATGTTGCCTGGGCTGGAGCATTTCAGCTATGAAGAGAGATTAGATATGCTGGGGTTGTTTTCCTTGGAATAGAGAAGGCTGAGGGGGACCTGATTGAGGTGTACAAAATTATGAGGGGCATAGATAGGGCAGATAGGAAGAAGCTTTTCCCTTTAGCGGAGGGGTCAATAACCAGCAGGCATAGATTTAAGGTAAGGGGCAGGAGGTTTAGAGGGGATTTGAGGAAAATGTTTTCCACCCAAAGGGTCGGGGAGGTATCTGGAACTCACTGCCTGAAAGGTAGAGGTGGGAACCCTGACAACATTTAAGTGGTATTTAGATGAACATTTGAAATGCCATAGCATACAAGACTACAGGCCAAGTGCTGGAAAATGGGATTAGAGTGGATAGGGACTTGATGACTGGTGTGGACACGATGGGCCGAAGGGCCTCTTTCTACGCTGTAAACTCTATGACATCTAAGAGCAGAGGCATTTTGGGGTTCAGAGTCACAAGACATAAAAAGCAGCACCTCTAGTGGAAAAGGCCATTAAAAAAAATGATAGCCTCCTGGGTTTATGGCATAAGGTGCAGAGATGGAAGAGTGAACTTATGTAAAACTTTAGTAAGAGCACAGTGCAAGGACGCTGTGCAGCATTGGCTACATATTATGAAAAGAGAAAGGGAGTAGAGAGGAACCAGCACAGCTTCAGAGGCTGGGACACAGAACTGCAAGTAGAAAGATAATTAAAATATAATTTAATCTCAGCTCCCTGCAGCAATATATGTCAATAGTAACCAGCTCCATTTACTTCCTGAGTGTTCATGAGTCTGATCGAAATGAATTATAATTTCATCCAAACGTTCCAGATGTACACATAATGAAAGTGATCAGGTACTGCTCCACAACAAACTGTTTGGAGACACTACTTGAAAGATATTCATAATCAAAATATTATTTGGAAAAAAATCTAAATGGGTGAAGTAGAGAAAAGCAACTTGGAATTGATTTAAACTCAAGGTTCATTTATTCAAGTGTCAGATGATATAAATGATATTTTCTGAACAAACCTGCGAAACAAGTGTGCGAAGATGAAAAATGAATACCATGGAATGATCATTTGGTGTTCTTGGGCAGTTCAACTTCCACAATTACTACAAATTTCATTTACATAGCACCTTTAGTGTAAAGAAATTTCCCAAGGTGCTTCAGAAATAGCTGGAATAAAACAGATAATGAGCCAGGAGGGGAGAGGTGACCACAAGGCGTTCATGATTTTAAAGAGGTTTTAACAGATAGAGAGAGATGAAAGGGATTAGGAAGGGGGTTTCAAAAAGAGTAATTAAAAAGCTCTGCCAATAATACTGTGCCAGAAAACAGGGGGAGAAATGTCAAGGTGAGAGGAAAGAAGCATTCTTGGGGTGGGGGGGGGAGAAAAGGTCTGAAGAGATGTAAATAAAGACAAGGATTTTGAATATATTGCATGGCAGATGGAGAGCAAGTGTAGGTCACCAAGAACAGAGGTATAGGAGAACAGGATTCACACAAGGCAGATTCCATTTAGAGTTTTGGAAAAGTTGGAATTTATGGAGAAGAGAGAACGGAACACCAACGAGAAGTATTCGAGTCATCAAGACTGAAGATGACAAAAGGAGTTCAGCACAGAACAAAGAAAAATAATAGAATTGTTATCTTCATTCATTGGGGCATGAGTTCTGACAGTGTTACCACTATCACAATCAGTAGCTTGAGGGTTTCACCTTGACAACCTGAGGACTATCATGCTCACCAAGTGGAAAGCAAAATTATGCATGTTCCAACCAGAGAAATTGAGATCAGGCTGATATTAAGCACTGCTGGGCTGGGAGGGCATGTCACATGGATAACTACAGGATGTTCCAAGGATGTTCCGATACAACTAGTTGGTACAGGAACAGGAGAGGGTGAGCAGGGAAAGATACAATGGCACACCTAAGTAAACCTCAAGCTATGAAATACTGTCAAGCAAGAAAAAAACTTCATGATTAAATACACAAGCTGTCAGGCAGTTCTACATGATGGTGTCAACCAACAGGATACCAACACACTGATCTGAAGGAAAAGCAGCAACAGCAGAAATACTCAAACCAACACAGGCCTGGAGTAATGCCCAGAGTGTGGGGGTGCTGAATGAAGAGGAAATGACTACAGCAGATGAAAATTCTGAAATTACCACTATATATGACTGGTCAAAGGAAGTCACTCCTGAATAAGTAAGCAAGTGAGAGAACATGACAGAGGGGCACACGGGCCGAGGGCCACCCAGCAAAAGGTGCACTCTGGAATGATTGTAGGCCATAAAAGTTCTTCAAGACACCCATGGTCAGTTTTCCGGCAATCATTCCAGCTACACTTAGTCAATTATTAAAAACACTAACCATGACAGTGTGTGTAATTAAAGAAATAAGGAAAGTTGCTGAGGCAGGAGGTGGAGGGAGAAAAAGAGAGAGAGAGAGAGAGGAGTACTTTTCTCCCAACTATTTCCCTTTATAATACTGAAAACGTGAACTTTTCTGCCAGTGTCAAGCACCCATGTTGGATTTCACGTTCTTCAAGGATGCTCCAGTGATGTCTTACATTGAGAGGGACTTTAGGCTGGCCCGAGAGCTGAACCACTCAGGAAACCACACCACCAGTCAGTGATAGAGATTTCACAGGGTCCTATGTCTCAATCAGAGAAGCTGGGAGAGAATTTTCTGATGCATGGCCCAAGGAAGTTAAAGAAGCTCAGTCATGGAGACTGAGTTTAGAAATTCCATCATTATTTGTAGAGAAGTTGTAATTTTTTTTGCTTCTATTTTTCTCTTAACCCCCAATAATACCCAAAGCTCCTCCAAATTATTAGAAATTATGCTTTTCGCACAGAGGTAATTGATTTTAAGATCTACATGAAACCGGAATTAAGTACAAAAACCTTGTCTGAAGATAACTTTGTAAGGCATTGGTTGTACTACTGATAGTAAGTGTGCCTCAAACAGCAAATATATTACAACTTCTACTACATAAAACAAATAAATCCACACCCTAGTAAAGGTTCCTTTTAACCGAACATCTCCATTAAGAGCTCATGCTATGTAATGTAAAAACTCTTGCTCTCATCCAGAGGAGAAACCAGAGTGAAGTGCAGGAAATGTATGAAACTCAAAAGGGGTGCAAGTGGACTTGGTACAGTGTAGTTGGCAGAAAGAGTAATGAACAGATATGCATTTAATACATTTCCAATATAGTATGTTGTACATTATTTACCCTCAGTTTCTGTTCAGTACTGTCATAAGTACTTTTGAAATGTGGTCCATTTCGATCTGCCTGCAAACAAAAAGTTATGGAAGTTATACACATATCAAGTTACATGGAAAGTAAAAGCAGTCAGCTCTTTGAAAGAGATAGCCAATTAATCCTACTCTCCTGCTTCTTCCTCATTTCCCTACAAATATTACAATTTACATGGCTTTATTCTTGTGTATTCATTCTCCCAACACACAAAAGGGAGAACTTGTTTATTTTATGTCCATGGGTGCTAACTGATCCCTTGGGTACATTAGTTGGATAATATATAGGAGTGTGAACATCTTGCACAAACATCCCCACCCTCAACGGTGGGGGAGCCCAGCACATTAGTGCAAAAGATAAGGCTGAAGCATTTTCAACCATCTTCAGCCAGAAGTGCTGAATGAATGATCCAGCTTGGCCTTCTCCAGAGGTCGCCAGCATCACAGATGCCAGTCTTTAGCCAGCTCAACTCACTCCACGTATTATGACATGGCAGATGAGATGTGCCAGGCAGACCAAATTCACAAGGGAAGCTTAGTCACGCTATCACAATGTTTTGCAATTTGTATTTATTACGAGATGTGTGCACCGAATTGAGTAACAAGTTCACCAAGACCTTTAGAGATTTTTTAAAAATTAAAATATTTATTAACAAAATAAAAAGTTTCAAGCACATAAGACTACAATTACATGCCAACAAAATTAATCCTAAAATTCCTAATTAATCTGACCCCCAGTACAACCCCTTTAAGGCAACAATCCAAAATAGATTTTAGATTTAAAACAGAACTAGCAAGTTAACACAATACCCACTTGACAGTGGAATTCCAAATGGCTTTTCCACAAATTCAGTTTTGTTAAATAGCAGGCTTATGCACAAATGGCTGGAGGCTTCAATAAGGCTAATTCGCACACTCCTGTTAAATCTTACATGGACTTCTCCCATATAGCCTTTCATTCTCCTTTATATATGCTTCTCTCTTTGTAAAATGTAAATTCTGTTGTTCCATATGTTTTTGAAACTGTATCTTCCTCATTATATAAAAACTTTCATGTTGACAATATTGTCAGTAACCTTTGGGAAAAATAAACACACTCCTTAGCCTTGCTTATCTGGCTAGTTATAAACAGACTAAAATCCCTTTGAAATCCAAATAATCCCTTCATTTATCTAAAAATGCAAATTCCCTTCACACCTTACACGCTGAGCCAGCATCCATGTTTACTCATTACCATGTCAATCACCTAGCTTCTTTTGATGATTGCAAGTTGCAGTCTACTTGACTCCAAATGTATTAAATCAGACAGACAGGCTCAACTATGCTTACCCCTATAAACCTTCTTCACAATAAGCCAGAAAAATATTATGAAAATTATTATACTTTCGTCACACACGTGATATCAAGAAACGGCTGAAGGCAAAGGATACTGCAAAGGCTATGGGCCCTGACAACATTCTGGCAATAGTACTGAAGATTTATGCTCCAGAATATGCCTCGCCCCTAGCCAAGCTGTTCCAGTACAGCTACAAAATTGGCATCTACCTGACAATGTGGAAAATTGCCCAGGTGTGTCCTGCACACAAAAAGCAGGATAAATCCACCCCAGCCAATTACCGCCCCATGAGTCTACTCTTGATCATCAGCGAAACGATGGAAGAGGTCATCGACAATGATTTCACGTAGCACTTGCTCAGCAATAACCCGCTCACTGACGTTCAATTTGGGTTCCTCCAGGGCCACTCAGCTCCTGACCTCATTACAGCCTTGGTTCAAACATCGTCAAAACAGCTGAACTCCAGAGATGAGGTGAGAGTGACTGCCCTTAACATCAAGGCAGCATTTAACCGAGTATGTTATCAAGGAGCCCGAGCAAAAGTAGTCAATGAAAATCAGGGGAAAAACTCTCTACTGGTTGGAGTCATTCCTAGCACAAAAGGAAGATGGTTGTGGTGATTGGAGGTCAGTCACCTCAGTTCCAGGACATCACTGCAGGAGTTCCGCAGGGTAGTGTCTTAGGCCCAACCATCTTCAGCTGCTTCATCAATGACCTTCCTTCCATCAGGTGATCGGAAGTGGGGATGTTCGCTAATGATTGCACAATGTTCAGCACCATTCGCGACTCCTCAGATACTGAAGCAGTCCATGTCCAAATGCAGCAAGACCTGGACAATATCCAGGCTTGGGTTGACAACTGGTAAGTAACATTCACACCACACAAGTGCCAGGCAATGACCATCTCTAACAAGAGAGAATCTAACCATTGTCCCTTGACATTAAATGGCATTACCATCACTGAATCCCCCACTATCAACATCCTGGGGGTTACCATTTACCAGAAGCTGTACTGGACTAGCCATATAAATACTGTGGCCAGAAGAGCAGGCTACAACTCTGCGGTGAGTAACTCACCTCCTGACTCCCCAAAGCCTGTCCACCATCTACAAGGCACAAGTCAAGAGTGTGATGGAATACTCTCCACTTTCCTGGATGAGTGCAGCTCCAACAACACTCAAGAGGCTTGACACCATCCAGGACAAAGCAACCCGCTTGATTGACGCCCCTTCCACAAACATTCACTCCCTCCACCACTGATGAACAGTAACAGCAGTGTGTATACCATCTACAAGATGCACTGCAGAAACTCACCAAGGCTCCTTTGACAACGCCTTCCAAACCTGTGACCTCTACAAATCTAGAAGGACATGGGTGGTAGATAGATGGGAACACCACCACCTGGAAGTTCCCCTCCATGCCACTCACCATCCTGACATGGAAGTATATCGCCGTTCCTTCACTGTCACTGGGTCAAAACCCTGGAACGCCCCACATAAGAGCACCGTGTTCAAGAAGGCAACTCATCGCCACCTTCTTGAGGGCAATTTGGGATGGGCAATAAATGTTGGCCTAGCCAGCAATGCCCACGCAAATGAATAAAAAGAATCAGTTTATTACTCAGAGCTCATATTAATCAGGTTACATCTTTAATGTGGCTACAAAATATCAGCAACAGAGGAACCCGGGTGTATATGTGCATGAATCATTGAAGGTAGCAGCACAGGTTTAGAGCGCAGTCAATAAAGCATAGAGCCTCCTGGGCTTTATAAACAAGGCCACAGAGTACAAAAGCGAGGATGATATGTTAACCCTGTATAAAATACTGGTTCAGCCTCAACTGGGGTTTTGCATCCAATTCTGGGCACCACACTTTAGGAAGGATGTGAAGGCATTAGCGTGTACAGAATAGGTTCACGAGAATGGTTCAAGGGATAAGAGACTTCAGTTACGTAGATAAATTGGAGAAGCCGAAACTTCTTCCTGAAGAGAAGGCTGAGAGAAGATTTAAAAGAGATATTCAAAATCATCAGTCTGGACAGAGTGGATAGGGAGAAACCACTCTCATTGGTGGAAGGATCAAGAACCAGAGGGCACAGATTCAAGGTAATTGGCAAACAAAGCAATGGTGACATGAGGGAAAACTTTGTTATACAGTGAGTGGTGAGGATGTGGAATGCACTGCCTGAGAATGTGGTGCAGGCAGATTCAATTGAGAGATTCAAAACGGAACTGGACCATTATCTGAAAAGGCAAAATGTGCAGGCTACAGGGAAAAGACGGGGGAGTGGCACTAGGTGGGAATTGCTCCTGCAACAGGCTAGCACAGACAAGATAGGCCAAATAGACTCCTTCTGTGCTGCAACCATCTATGATCTGCTGTAGAAGCCCATTCCCTGGTTAGGATGTACTCAACCAACAACTTGAGTCACAAAGATTGGCACCAGCTGTTAGTCCAACCTGACCAGCCTGGGGCTTATCTCCAATTACAGGGTCCATGCATCAGGGACTTCTCCTGCGAAGGGTCACAATTTTCTACAGTTAATCCCCAGCTTGTGCTGTAAAATTGGGTGGCAGGGGAGGCATAGGAGATCCAAAAGACTTGCAGCTTTGGGTATGAAATCAACAAACTCTGGGGAGTGCCATAAAATGCTGGATGTTAATTCAGACTTTAGTTTGTCAGTTGGGTCGACCATGTTCTTGATTTTCATACCCATCACTTTAATAGCATTCATGCTTTGATATCTGACATGTTCTAAAAGTTTCTTGATGCTACATCAAAGTTGCTTCCCCTTCAGGGTAGTTACAATGGCAGTTAACATTTCTCCCATGGGAATTATGCCAAAAGCAATGAAAAAATTATGGACTTCTGCTTCTCATGAGAGCAAACCTTCAATAAACAACTACGATCTACAGCAAATGTTCTGATCAGTTTTCCAACTGCTGAACAGCATTTGGCTCTTTGGCCAATGGGCTCTCCTCATCAGTGGTCCTAATGGCACACCATGAAAGCTAAATTAGATCCACCATCTGTGAATTTGGTAACCAGGAGCACCTATCTGTTTGAGCTCTCAAGTTTCCTGTGCAGTGAATTTTCTATATGAGATAACTTGAGGAACAACTGTGGCATGCGCTGCTGGGATGCCACACAAAGGCTCCAACAAATCTGGGTGGAGCTTTGTATTGGCCTTTGACTCTTCACTGGATTGGAGGTCCAGTCTGCCCATTATGAATGAGAGCGTGACACCAAGAGTCTTGCTCAGGACATCAAACCTTCAATAAAACATATTACGCAATTCAAAGGCAAAACCATCAGGCAGGAGCTCACCTGAAAAAAGCACGGCTTTCCTTGCTGCCCCCCCTGCCACCTTCCATAAATTATACGACCCAGTTGGTGATTTCATTTTTTTCTCTCTATCTTTGCGCTGGAAAGGAAAGCTACAAAATGCTAACCTACAAATTCATCAACGGGTGTTGGCACCTGCAAAAGACCCGAAATTCTCAAAAAAGCCTCAAGAAAAGAAATCTGAATTAGAAAATAAGTTTAAAATTTCTGATGGTCTATCTAGTATCCACCTAGGCTGATCCCCATCTGTAGCAATGCTGGACTTTTGCAATAAGGGGTGAAAAACAAACCTGATCTAACTTTATACAGCATGGCAATGGGAAACCTCACGCGAATCCAAGCATGTTATAACATAGTATTTTCTGGGCTCATTCAGCAATTGGTATAAATGGGACTTGATTATCCTAGTCATATTAAAGTAGGCTGGAGCTGGCCTAGAAAGCAGTTTGTGTTTAGATGCCATTTTTCTGAAGAGTTAAGTAGCTTAAAACTCTACCTTAATGTATTCCACTTTCAGAAGATCAGCTCCGGGTTTGTCTGAAGAACTGATCAAGTTAAGCGGTGAGTTATTTGAACCTGCAACAAAATAATAATTAGTGAGCTTTGCACAAGGAACATCAGCCTAGATGGCAATAGGTTGTATTTTAGTAACTATAAATACACTTTCAAAAACAGAACACAATAATGGACGTGATGGGGATGAGAAAACCCAATAAAATTTAGATAAGAAGCCCAGAAGCTAATTTTTAAAATTAGTCCAAATTTGTTTTTCTTAAAAAGTGTAAAATAATAGATCAAACTAGCACCAAAAAAATGTAATACTTCATCCAGAGTTGTTAATTTGTTTAATTCATTGTCACCCTTGAGCTAAGTTTTAAACATTACACTCAAAATAGAACTTACACATTAATTTAAAAGCCAATGGAGAAGCCTAAGAGTAAGATGGCATAAGAAACTGTTGTAGCAATAAAGTATCCTCAATATGAAAATCTTGCAGTGTGTTACTCTAAATGTGCCACAAGAAACAATTACTGTTACACAACTAAGCAGTCTGCTTTTGCTCTAATCCAAACAGGGTGAACTGAGTTTCAAGATGCCATTGAGACATGCGTATCAGTTCAAACAGTGTGCATAAAACACTAAGAACCAACATGATGATGCTGTTGCTTTTGCAGGTCGGGATTGTTTATATTTTTTGAGTAATGCACCCATCTCATGTGCCAGGTCGGTTTTGGCTGGATAGACAGCAGCTTTCTGCAATGGATCTATCTAAATCTCCCAAGAACTATATCTTATTTGTTTGGACAAGAAATAAAACTGCTGCTTTTTTTTGTTTCAGAATGACTGCATCCAAGTGCTCCAAAAAAATCTTATCCAATTGTTTTGTCTATTAATGAACTGGGTTCAGCTTCTGCATTGGACTGTTAGCAAATAATACTAATTGTATGGCTGTAAATAATGCAACTCCATTTAATGGTTTATTCTGCCTTGAAAAATATATTGAATGGTTCGTCATGTATTCCAAAATGATCCAAGAATTGTAAAATTCCTGTCAGCTACCCAGAACAATAAATGTGATTTTCATACAGGCCTTGCGATCAGAGATTACTTTTTTCACAAGGACACATTTCTGTTCAAAGGAAACAAGGAATTTTCCATGCAAGTTGCATTGGGCATGAGTGAGCTGGGTGAGAAGGAAGACATTTCATCACTAGCGTGAAACCAAGTCACATTGATGCCAGAGTTAAATGTAGACTCACCATTGCTGGAAATTTAGTTTAAGCTATAAATGTGGTTTAATCTATACACACATTATGCCTCTGAATTCCAGACCAGTCTTAGCAATTACTGCTGGAACACTGCTCATACCTTATGGCTTCAGTAACAGTCTTCATTTTTATATAAACAAATGCTGCACAGGTAGAGTTGATTTCCATAAAATACACTTAAGGGTTACACATAACAGCTTCCAAAAATACATGTTCCGCCAGAGAACTCAATCAGGCCTTTTTCTCAAGAATTTTCTGGCAGCACACAGCTCTTCATACAAAATACAGCTCAAAACACCAATTAAATGTTTATTATAGGATGAAAGTTTACAAAAAAATGTTTGATAAGGACATCAATGATGTATACATATTGGGCAAGGTTTATAGGGCAAAGTGAAGATGGCTAGCCCCATGGTTTTAAATAGACTGCCATGTCAAAAAGGCTGCAAATGTCGATGAAGATACTCGGAAATACTCCAGCTAATACAAAGAATGGCGCTGAATTAGTGCTGCAAGGCAGGCCACAATTATTAGCAATACCAAACTTCTTCATATTCAATACATGGGCAGTTTGACAACAAACTGAAAAACTAAAAATGCTGGGATTCATGGGCAAAAGAGTAGAAATCAAGTTTACAAAGGTAGTCACTAATGAATCTAATAGGGAATTGAGGAAAAACTTCTTCACTCAGATTGGAGAGAATATGGAATTCACCTCCATAAGCAGTAGTTGAGGTGAATACGATAGATGGATTCTACGGGAAGCTAGATAAGTACATGCTAGGTAAGTAATGGAATAGAAAGCTATTCTGTTAGAGTGACAGGAAGAAGGATGGGAGAAGGTTTGTGTGGAGTATAAACACTGACATGTTGAACCAATTTTTTTTATTCATTCGTGGAATGTGGGCGTTGCCGGCTAGGCCAGCATTTATTGCCCATCCCTAATTGCCCTTGAGAAGGTGGTGGTGAGCCGGCATATTGAACCACCACAGTCCATGTGGTGTAGGTACACCCACAGTGCTGTTGGGAAGGGAGTTCAAGGATTTTGACCCAGCGACAGTGAAGGAACAGCAATATATTTCCAAGTCAGGATGGTGAGTGGCTTGGAGGGGAACTTCCAGGTGGCGGTGTTCCCATGTATCTGCTGCCCTTGTCCTTCTAGATGGTAGCGGTCGTGGGTTTAGAAGGTGCTGCCCAAAGGAGCCTTGGTGAGTTCTTGCAATGCATCTCGTAGGTGGTAAACACTGCTGCCACTATGCATCAGTGATGGAGGGAGTGAATATTTGTGATACCAATCAAGCAGGCTGCTTTGTCCTGGATGGTGTCAAGCTTCTTGAGCGTTGTTGGAGCTGCACTCATCCAGGCAAGTGGAGAATATTCCATTACACTCCTGACTTGTGCCTTGTGGATGGTGGACAGGCTTTGGGGAGTCAGGAGGTGAGTTACTCGCTACAGAATTTCGAGCCTCTGACCTGCCCTTGCAGCCATAGTATTTATATGGCAAGTCCAGTTCAGTTTCTGGTCAATGATAAACCCAAGGATGTTGATAGTGGGGGATTCAGTGATAGTAATGCCATTGAATGTCAAGGGGCAATGGGTAGATTCTCTCCTGTTGGAGATGGTCATTGCCTGGCACTTGTGGGCATGAATGTTACTTGCCAGTTGTCAGCCCAGGCCTGGATATTGTCCAGGTCTTGCTGCATTTGGACATGAACTGCTTCAGTAACTGAGGATTCACAAATGGTGAACATTGTTCAATCTTCACCGAACATCCTTGCTTATGACCTTCCGATGGAAGGAAGGTCGTTGATGAAGCAGTTGAAGATGGTTGGGCCTAGGACACTACCCTGAGGAACTCCTGCAGTGATGCCCTGGAACAGAGATGACTGACTTCCAACAACCACAACCATCTTCCTTTTGTGCTAGGTATGACTCCAACAGTGGAGAGCTTTCCCCATCCCCCAGCTCCCACCCCCCAAGTTCCCATTAACTTCATTTTGCTAGGGCTCCTCGATGCCACACTCGGACAGATGCTGCCTTGATGTCATGGGCAGTGACTCTCGCCTCACCTATGCAGTTCAGCTCTTTTGTCCATGTTTGAACCAAGGCTGTAATGAGGTCAGGAGTCGAGCGGCCCTGGTGGAACCCAAACTGGGTGCCAGTGAGCAGGTTATAGCTGAGCAGGTGCCGCTTGAGAGCGTTGTTGATGACCCCTTCCATTACTTTACTGATTATCGAGAGTAGACTGATGGGGCAGTGACTGGCAGTGTTGGATTTGTCCTGTACAGGGCATCCCTGGGCAATTTTACACATTGCTGGCTAGATGCCAGCTGTGCTGAAAAGCTTGGCTAGGGGTGCAGTACATTCTGGAGCACAAGTCTATTGCTGGAATATTGTCAGGGCCAATAGCCTTTGCAGTATCCAATGCCTTCAGCCATTTCTTGATATCACACGGAGTGAATCGAATTGGCTGCAGATTGGCATCTGAGATGCTGGGGTCCTCTAGAGGAGGCCGAGACGGATCATCCATTCGGCACTTCTGGCCGCAGTTCATTGCAAATGCCTTATCTTTTGCACTGATGTGCTGGGCTCTCCCATCATTCAGGATGGGGATATTTGTGGAGCCTGCTCCTCCAGTGAGTTGTTTAATTATCCACCACCATTGACGAGTGGATGCGGCAGGACTACAAGTCTGTTGGCTGTGGAATCGTTTAGCTCTGTCTATCATTTGCTGCTTGGCACACAAGTAGCTTCACAGCTTGACACCTCATTTTTAGGTATGCCTGATGCTACTCCTGGCATGCCCTCCTGCACTCTTCATTGAACCAGGTTGATCCCCTGGCTTGGTGGTAATGGTAGAGTGAGGGATATGCTGCTGGTTGAGTACAATTCTGCTGCTGCTGATGGTCCACAGTGCCTCATGGTTGCCCAGTCTTGAGTTGCTAGATGTGTTCAAAATCTACCCCATTTAGCACAGTGGTAGTGCCACACAACACGATGGAGGGTATCCTCAACGTAAAGACAGGGCTTCATCTCTGCAAGGATTGCAGATTTCCTTCCTCTTAAGGTAGGCAATGTCCCCTTAAGGACGTTATTGAATCAGATTTTTATTGAATTCAAATTCCACCATCTGTGGTGGTGGGATCCAAACCCGGCTCCCCAGAGCATTATCCTGGGTCTCTGGATTACTGGTCCAGTGACAATATCGCTATGCCGCCACCACCTCCCTCCCCTAAGACCTATTTCAATGCTGTAAACGTTCTACCCAAGGTCAAGTCTTTACAATGCACTGCTCAGAGCTCATGCAGTACTGCATTCTGCACAATGCATAACAAAGTGCTCCAATGGCATTGGAGCATATACAGAGGAGACCAACAAGTTTTAACCTAAAGGTTTAGAGATTAGTGAATGTCAAGCACTGCTGTAAGTGAAAAAAAGGTGAACTTCTTTACCATATATACATTTTAATATTTTATGCTGTCAGATTACTTGCAAGCAAGCTGGGGGAAGGAGAATGTCAACACCAAGAGTTTCATCATAGCAGGAGTGATAAATGCTTCAAATAATATGCCCAACTGGGGACTAGAAATAAAGGCAAGCTGGGTGTTCAACATATAGCTGGACGCTATGATGGGTGAGTTAGGGAGGGATGTGCTTCAACAGGGCCGGTGATAATTTCTCACCCTCATAAGAACACAGGAAATAAGAGCAGGACCGAACCACATGGCCAATCGAGCCTGCTCTGCCATTCAAAACCATCATGGCTGATCTTGGGCTTCAACTCCATTTTCCTGCCTGCTCCCCATGTCCCTTAATTCCCTGAGGCACCAAAAATCTGTCTATCTAGCCTTAAATATATTCAATAATGGAGCATCCACAGCCCTCTGGGGTAGAGAATTCCAAAGATTCACAACCCTTTGAGTGAAGAAATTTCTCACCTCAGTTCTAAATGATCGGCCCCTTATCCTGAGTCTGTGCCCCCGTGTTTTAGATTCCCCGACCAGTGGAAACAATCTCAACATCTACTCTATCAAGCCCCCTCAGAAATGAGTACATTGCAATGAGATCGCCTCTCATTCTTCTAAACTCCATGGAGAATAGGCCCAATTTGCTTAACCTTTCATTACAGGACAATCCCCTTACCCCAGGAGCCAATTTATTCTCCCTTTGCTTTTCATGACCGTACAACTTATTGTCCCACCTTGAAATTCACAGCAGTTCAGAGCGATTTTCTTCAAGTAGGCTGTTGCACTCAAGTCGTATTTCCTTACTTTGGTCTCAGTTCCCAATTGCACCACATGAAATACGAGAAACGGGCTCTTCTGCTTGTTAATTTGTTTTGTTAATTCTACTACAACCTGAAATTACAATAGAACGGATTTACTAGTCTCGACAGCAAGTTTAACAGCATTTTGATTTTAATCGATATAGTGTTTTAAATGATTAATAAACAGCATCCAATTAATATCTGCTTCTAAAAGATCATCGTCTTCAATGTTTCTCTTGGTTTTATCCTACTTTTGTACTGTAGGATGAAGCTGTGGATGTGACCAGTCAATGAAAATACTGCTCTGATCAGTGAGTTTCAGGACAAGCCAGATGATGGCAGTGTTATACCGCTAAATTACAGTTCTACCAGTGGCTATGACATATATAAATCTATACAATTAAAACCAAGAACCTTCTGCATATTTATCTAATATTGTATGACTGTAGTGAGCCTCTAATGTTGCTGATTGGCCTACGTGATGCCATAGGCCAATCAGGTCCTAAAATGAATCCACATAGTGCCAGACATCAATTTATCAGAAAAAGATTTCAGACAGTTTTTAACCACCATAGTCCCCTAATCCGGCACATAATCAAGTCTGATACTTCAGTGCAATCGTGGCAGACTACAGCATTGTTGGAGGTGCCATTTCATATCAGACACTATCCCCAGCCTTTCTTTGCCTGTATGGGTAGATGTAAGAGAAATCCTGGCAAAGAAGTGAAGCCAATTCTCTGATCCCCTAGCCAACATCGATTCATCCAAGGGATAAACTGAACAAACACCTCACTGCTCTTTGTGGGATTTTGTTATGCACAAATTGGTGACTGCTTTTGCCTTCAGCTAAAAAAAAATTAGTATTTCTATAGCGCCTTTTATAATCTTTCAAAGCATTTCATAGACAAATAAACTAATTTTGAACTCTGTTACTGTTGTCATTTAGGGAAACAACAGCCAATTTGAGCACAGCAAGGTCTCACAAACAGAAATTAGACAAATCTGTTAGTTGAGAGGTGAATATTAAACCAGGTCAACAGAAGAATTCACCTGCTCCTCTCCAAAGTAATGCCACGGGATTTTTTTTTACATCTTCCAAGGGGGCAGGCAGGGCCTCAGTTTAACGTTGCATCCAAAAGATGGCACCTATGACAGTGCAGCACTCGGATGTCAAAATGCCCCAAGCTTTGGACTAGGGGTTGATCCCACAACCTACTGACCCAGGAAGTGCTACAGTGAGCCAAAGGTTAACACAATATTGATCAAGTGTCTCCCACTCTTCCAGCATGCAATAGCTTATCTCGATCTATCACCCGTCCCTTCTGTCACGGTTTAAAGCCACTGCAAATTTTGGTTCTTGTTGCGCCTTTGCACATGCACCACCTCAATATCCTGTTATCTATTAGATTTGACCAAGTTATATTGTATTCCTGAATCCAGGTTGTGGGCTTTATTCAACCACCTGCACTACATTGCACTACTACACAAGGCTGGCTATGCCATACAAAGGTTGTGAATTTAATCCGTTACAATACGACTATTAAAGCTTTTAAAAGTTCATTTTCCCAACTGATACAGGCTCACAGTGACAGACTGGCACAAAAACATTGGATATTGAGTTACCCACTCATCTGGCGTCAGCCACCAGTTGGATTTTAAAAATTTTATTATGCTGTTTCCCCACTCCAACTGCTCCAAATAGTACCACGACATTTTTCATTTTGTAAAATGTATAGCTTAGTGATTTGGGGAGCTGCAGCACTAGGCTACGTTAACAAACAGGCTTTTGTGAGGCTTCCATTGTGTTATCTATTAAAGCTTGTTTAAATTTCTAATGTAATAATACAACTCACCTCTTTGATTTCAAAATTCAGCTGAACGTCGACACTGTCATTTGGCACTCCTTTCATTATTTCCAAAAGATGACCTGCTGCTGAGCTCTCAATGGCCACAATTTTTTCAGTCTTAGCAGCCTCTTTGGGATCTTTCAGTTTTTCTGTTTATTTATTGATACACAAACTGTTAGCCTAATTTTGACAGCGATACTGAAGAATGACATTTTATGAAATGAATACACCAAGGATCACTCTGCTTTATGTATTTGCTTGCAAAGCTTGGTTGATTAATCTACAGGTAATTTATATTTGAAGCATTTAATTTATTTAAAAATCCTTTTCCATGATTTTAACTAGTTTTTAGCTGACATCATTTGACCAAGGCTAGGAAGCACAATTCAAAGAAACAAGCTCTTTTTAAAAAAAGAAAATAAAACCATTTTTGTTTATGGTTTTGGTCCATCATTTCCACAATGATATGAAGCTCATAAACCTTGATAATTCTATATTGGTCTTGGTCCTGATCAAGTAATGTGTTTTGCTACTCGGCTTCATATTAGAACAGCTTTTGGTTGTATTGGTAAATTGTAGAGACAAAGGATGAACAAAGTCAGTGAGATCAAAGGGCAGAAATCAGCCTGACTTGCTCTCAAATTACAGGTGCAAGTACATATTTAAAGAAAATGCTCAATTAAACATGTTACAAAATTGCAGGTTTTCCAACTCAAACCCAACAAAACCAGTTCTGCGTAAGCATTAGGCAATTAAGTTAGAGCTCTTTCAGCAACGTCATTCCTTAATCGAATGTTTAAACTTAGGTCAAACGTTATCAGCTTTTGCACATAATTGTGGTACCAGAGAGCGAGGAAATAAAATACTGTGTCAGCAGTAAACAATCAAAAGATGACAACTGTTCTCAGGAGACCACACAATGATTGAAATTAAATGAATAATAGATATGCACATTTAAGCTTTTTGTAGGTCACTGTTTTTTACTCAAATTGTAATGTTTTATGATTTCAAACACAAGATTTAGCAGAAATAATACTTTTTCCCAATTGAATAACTGCCATTACTTTTTCCTTCATCCTTAAGTGCTTTTGCTGCACTTGGATTTTTGCTGCCTTCACCAAGGTTTTGCTGAAAGACCTTCATCAGAACAGTTAGATCTTCTTCACTGAGAACAATCTGAAACAGGAAAATAAGATGTAGTAAAACAGAACTCCAAAAAAAAAACATTCTGTTCTGCAACACTATCTACAATTATGCCTCTTCTGGTGTCTGAGGTGTAAAATTTCACCTTACTCTCCCAGAGATTAAAAATAGGAACAAACATAAGGAACAGGGGCAGGAGTTGGCCATTTAGCCCCTCAAGCCTGCTGTGTCATTCAATAAGACAATGTCTGGCCTGAATGTGGCCTTAACTCCACTTTCTTGCCTGCTCCCAGCAGCCTTCGACTTACTTGTGGATTAGAAATCTGTCTAACTCAGACTTGAATATATTTAATGACCTAGCCTACACTGATTGCTGCGGCTGAGATTCCAAAGATAAACAACACTTCCACAGGTAAAATTAACAGGGAGGACTGGACATCCCTTACAGAACCTGCCTTATTTTCAATGGAAGTAATATCAGTTGGTTCCTGTCACTCGCAAGCAAAACTCTCTTCCACATTTTCCTCTCTAGTCATGCTAAACCTTTACAAATCACTGGTTAGGCCTCAGCTAAAGTACTATGTACAACTCTGGGCACCACACTTCAGAAAGGATGTAAGGCCTTGGTGGAGAGGGCACAGAGAAGGTCTACCAGGGTGATATAAGGGATGAGGGACTTCAGCCATGTACAGAAACTAAAGAGGCTGGGATTTTTATTTCTTGAGCAGAGGTTAAGGGGGGACCCAACAGAGGTGTGTAACCTTATGACATGTTTTAATAGAGCACATAAAGAGAAACAACTTCCTCTGGCAAGTGGGTGGATAACCAGAGGTCATAGATTTAAAATAACTGGTTAAAGTACCAGAGGGGAAATAAGAACTTCATCCCCCCCCACAGAGGGTGGTTAAGATTTGGAACACACTACCTACAATAGTGGTGGAAACAGATTCTAGAGGAACTTCTAAAAGGCAGTTCGATATGTACGAGAAGAGGACTAATATGCAGGGCTGAGGAAAAAGTGGGGTATGGGACTAATTTGGATGTTCTTTCAAAGAGCCTCCTCCCATATTGTAAGATTCAATGCGCTCCACCCAATGCTCAATGCCCAGGTGTTAGGAGAATAATCTATGTCCTGTGTGTAAACATTCTGATGCTCACTCAATAATATCGTAGTGCTACCTCTGCTTCCTACATAGAAATCTCATGCTATCACAGCCCTATCATGCTCCTGACCAAACAGCAGCAGGTGAACTGAATGAACAAGTGGCCCCAATATGGCGGGAGCATGGTATGAAGGCTGGGACTGACTGGTTCCTGGTCTCTGATAAATCAGTCTCCTCAACGAGGACAGCGGGTAGTTGTACTCACTGGCATTGGTTTATTACAAATGGGGAAAAGATTTTGCTCCTCTTGACTATATGACCGTATTTTAACAATATTTTAACCTTTTGTACTGTACTTCCTAAGTATGAATAAAACCCTGTAACATGTTACTGAAAGGAGTGTATACTAAAAAGGTATTATCCACCATTGTAGACAACAAGCTTATCAAAACCAGGATCACATACGGACAAAAGCAATCATGCCTTTGGATGACAGGCATTGCCAGATGGATACATCTGATCAACACACAAATGTAACTCAGCTAATGTACTTTCTTGGTCAAATGCATCTGTGCTCAACAAAAGTAACTAAATAAGTAATTTATACTGATGGAATTGTCAAATAACAAACTAGCAAGATGCCACAACATTAGCATCCAGATGTCTGCAGTAATACATTTTGTTATACATCTCACAAGCATCTGTAAACAGGTGACCTGACAATCAGCACTTTGATGGTGTAAAAGAAGTTATGGCACAGGCTTTCCCCCAACTCACTGTATGCAGACAAGACACTTTCCACATCTGGACCTGTACCTCCAATGAACTGGAATCTATCAACAAGTGTGGATTGATGAGTTCGGGTGCCACAGGGTTAATAATTTCCCTTTTGCTTGTACACCAGAAGGGCACACAGGATTGTGCAATGCTGAATTCAATAGGCAAACAAGGTTTGCTATTTGACCATGATACCATGATAGGGTCCCCCTTGTCCTCGCTTGTCACCCCACCAGCCTCCGCATTCAAAGGATCATCCTCCGCAATTTCCGCCAAATCCAGCATGATGCCATCACCAAACACATCTTCTCTTCACCCCCCCCAGCGGCATTCCACAGGGATCGTTCCCTCCGGGACACCCTGGTCCACTCCTCCATCACCCCCTACACCTCAACCCCCTCCCACGGCACCTTCCCATGCAACTTCAGAAGGTGCAATACCTGCCCCTTTACTTCCCCTCTCCTCACCGCCCAAGAGCCCAAACACTCCTTTCAAGTGAAGCAGCATTTCACTTGCACTTCCCTCAATTTACTCTACTGCAATCGTTGCTCCCAATGCGGTTTCCTCTACAGTGGAGAGACCAAATGCAGACTGGGTGGCCGCTTTGTGGAACACCTTCGGTCTGTCCGCAAGCATGACCCAGACCTCCCTGTCGCTTGCCATTTCAACACTCCACCCTGCTCTCATGCCCACATGTCCGTCCTTGGCCTGCTGCATTGTTCCAATGAAGCTCAACGCAAACTGGAGGAACAGCACCTCATCTTCCGACTAGGCACTTTACAGCCTTCCGGACTGAATATTGAGTTCAACAATTTTAGAACATGAACTTTCTCCTCCAGTCCCACCCCCTCTCCGATCCCCCTTTTTTTTCCCAATAATTTATATAGATTTTTCTTTTCCCACCTATTTCCATTATTTTTAAATGTATTTCCATCCATTGTTTTATCTCTACCTTTTAGCCTATTTTGATCCCTTCCCCCACCCCACCCCCACTAGGGCTATCTGTACCTTGCTTGTCCTGCTTTCTACCCATAATTAACACATTCCTTAGATAATATCACCACCTTCAACACCTCTTTGTCCCTTTGTCTATCACATCTTTTGGCTATCTCCACCTATCACTGGCCCTCTATCCAGCTCCATCTGTCCCACCACCCCCCTTAAACCAGCTTATATTTCACCTCTTTTGTATTTTTCCTTAGTTCTGTTGAAGGGTCATACGGACTGGAAACATTAACTGTGTTCCTCTCCGCAGATGCTGCCGGACCTGTTGAGTTTTTCCAGGTATTTTTATTTTGCTGTTTGACCAACAGCTAGGACACTACCAGGGACCTCAATTTCCCTCTCCAATCAACGAGGATGCAGCAAATATCAGCCAGGGCCGCAACTTTGAATGCAGTCCGGAAAGCATAGATATGATATGACTTCCCACGTCTAAACCCCACAAGCTAAGTTCATAAATAAAGAATCAATTGGACAATGTAGAGCAAAGTAAAAGAAATCAGGCTCCACAAGTTATTGCCCATACAGCGGTGCACTGCAAATATAAAATACAGCATACTGACTATAACAGGTACAGCTCTATGTACAACTTCTCACGCCAGAACAAGGGTATGATGTCAAAATGATAATACCATAAAATATGCTGTTACCCACATTCATAGTCTTTAAATGTCCTTTGATTTCCACACTCGGTATTTTGAGATACCAGGTTGCTGCCAAATTTCTTTGCACAGTGAGGTGTAAGTCGATGGGCTGCAGCATTTGAATGTCAAGCTGAGATGAACTGGTCTGCAGGATAGTTCTAATGGAAAAGTGTAGGGGAATCAGTGCATCACCCAGGAAAGCTCCATCTGTAATTATGTCATGTTACAGTAACAATCCACTTCCTTTCATACCAATAAGATAATTACTTTAATCTGTTTGACTGTAAACGATGGCTTTAAATCTTTCATTTACAAATCTACACTTATTTTTGGGGTGAGGGGGGAGAATGATCATTCCACCTATTTTTCCACCAGAAGTCTCCTGAAGGCATTTGCTTTTGCTGAAGTGCAGTCTTAATGCTATCTTCCAAATAACCCAAGTCGCACTCTTCATGTGAGAGGCCAGACAGTGAATTACATACAGGCTAGTCAACCATGGGGAAGGAGGCTCCATCCTGGCAGTGCACACACCCATGACAGCTCCATTTCATCCCTCTCAACTCTAACTCCATCCCTGCTGCCGAACCCCTCATCCCTGCCTTTGTTACTGGACTAGACTATTCCAACTGACTCTTGGTTGGCCTTCCATCTTCCACTTTCAGTCAACTTAAGTTTGTCCAAAACTCTGTTGCCTGCATCCAAAGTCGAATCAGCCCTATGCTCACTGTGACCTAGGTTGGCTCCTGGTCTAGCAATGGCTTGGTTTTAAAATTCTCACCACTCTAAGCCCTCGACCTTACCTATTGCTGTCCCCCTCCAGTCCTCCCTCAAAGAATTCTGCACTCCTCTAATCCTGGCCTCTTGAGCATCCCTGATTGAATTGATCCACCATTGGTGGCCATGCTTACAGCTGCCAAGGTCTCCAGCTTTTGAATTCCTTCCGTAAGCCTTTCCGCCTCTCTAAGTTCCTCAAAAATTCATTTATGGTTCCATTTATGTAGTGCTACACAGATACATGTGAAATTCTGAGCGTATAATATCATATTAATGCATACTCTAAATCGTTGCTCAACAGCCTGGAGCATTTTATTTATTAGGAAGATCCTGAACTGAAAGCAATCAAATATATAAAACTCACTGGACCACAAGATATAAAAATTCAACTTTACCTTGAAAGTTTCAGCTGTGTTAGGTGAACATCCATGATGTCCATCACAGGTGGTACCAAGAAGCCCTCGTCCAGGATCAGAGTGAATCTATTCTGAACAGTAATTAAACCCAAATCTGCTACTAGGGCGTTCATTGAGATGGAGGACTCAGGGATGATGATAACCGGGGCTTTCAAATTTATGTCCATTGCCAGTCGGAAACTTTTCTGAGCAAAGTCCTTCACACTGGAGGCTGCTTTTTCTGCAGCCTGGGCTGTGGCTGCACTTAATGCTTCCTCTGCTGCTTGGAAGTTGTCAAAGAAGTCCTGCAATAAACAGTTAACAACAGTTTGTATTCAAGAGATTTGATCATTTCCAGTTAAATTTATTTGAAAAAAAAACCTTCCCTTCAGTAAATCGAAGTAAATGTGTTGAAGTTTTGTAAATTCCAGCTAGGGAATTCAGAAGAAGCTTTGCTACCAGAGAGTAGTGAGACTGTGAAACTCACGACCACAGGGAGTGGTTGAAGCATTTAAGGGCAAGCATCTGAGGGAGAAGGGAATAGATGGTGACAATGGTAGACTTAGATGAGGAAAGATGGAAGGAGACTCGAGTGGAGCATAAACACTGACATGGACTAAATGGCCTGTTTCTGTGCTTGTATCCTATGTCATCCTCTACTTTTAAAAAAATAAGTAATTTTCCAGTGCAAAGATCCCAATAGTAACTGCAAGGCCACTACATTTCAACTGCTGTAGGAGGATTCAGAGCATAAATGAATGGGCAGAAAATGACAGGCTGCAAAGCTGATTAACAATAAATCACAGGCTGAAACTGGACTTCGTACTCATCAAATGTCAAGTGTCTCAGTCAAATTCTGTGTCATGCTTTTGTGGTACGTGTGCAGATTCTCACCTGAAGGCAAGGAGTACTTTCCAATCTGCACGATTCCCAGAAAAAAACAATTAAACTAATCAACCTTTACTTTAACAATTAAACTGTGGCCTTTAGAACTGTGAGAAGCTACTCTGGCCTCTATAGGTCAAACCACATTCAAACTAATTGTTTATAGCCTTAAAAGGAACACACCTACATTTTAACACCATAATTATACATCAGGCATTACACAATATAAAGCTCCTGTCCATTGAGAAACAGTTCACCCTTTGACTTAGCTTGCACAGAGGCAACGTAGATTTGCATTTTAAAAAAACCTTCCACAACAGTAAAACAGATTGATTACATACTTTTGATTAAACTATTCAAGGTGTCGGTGTTGTGGTATTGTCACTGGACTGGTACTCCAGATACCCAGGGTAAAGCTCTGGAGGTTTGGGCTCGAATCCCACCACGGCAGATGGTGAAATTTGAATTCAGTAAAGAAATCTGGAATTAAAAGTCTAATGATGACCATGAAACCATTGTAAACCATCTGGTTCACTAATGATCTTTAGGGAAGTCCTCCATCTCAGCAATGTGGTTGACTCTTAACTGCCTAGTAAGCCCCTCAGTTCAAGAGGTAATTAGGGATGGTCATTAAATGCTGGCCCAGTCAGCGACACCCACATCCCATGAATGAATTTTAAAAAAGTGTGTTTTCAGTGAATAAGTCATAACAGGTTCCCCACGCAAAACCTTGAACTATCCAGCACTCCTTTTCACAGATGCAAAGAATAAAAAAGGCCTGGAGTGTCGCATCCACACTTTAGGAAGGACATAAAGGGTGCAGAAAAGATTCACAAGAATGGTTATAGGGATCAGGAGCTTCACTTATGTAGATAGAACGGAGAACCTGGGCTGATCTCCTGGGAGGACAGAATGTTGGAAGGAGATTTGACAGAGATATTCAAAATCATGAGGGATCTTGACAGAGCAAATAGGGAGAATTTGTTCCCATTGGTGGAAGGATCAAGAACCAGGGACACTGATTTAAGGTAATTGGCAAATAACACCTTTTACATTTGTAAGAAGCCCCAAAGCGCTTTGGCGTGTAGTGACTCTTCCTGTAGGCAAATGTGACAATGATGAGGTAACTCGTCAAATAATCCGTTTAAATGGATTTTCCGAAGTGATGAATGTTGGTTGCGAGGCTGGAAAGATCTTCCTGCAATTTGTAATAGTACCTGGGAATCTTTTGCATTGAACTCAGTGGGCAAAGGCGGATTTGCTTTGATTTCATCCAAAAGATGGCACCAGAGACAATGCAGCACTCCCTCAGTCAGTGTCAGCCTCAATCATGCGCTCAAGTCCAAAACTGAGATTGAACCCCAGCTTCCCAACTGGGAAGTGAGTGTGCTATCATTTTATTTATAAATAGGGTCATTCAGTACAAAAACAAGCAAGTACAAAACTTTGTATAAAATACTCGTTCAGCCTCACCCGGAGTGTCGCGTCCAGTTCTGGCCACCACACTTTATGAAGGGCATAAAGGCATTAGAAAGGGTGCAGAAAAGATTCACAAGAATGGTTACAGGGATGAGAAACTTCAGTTATGTAGATAGAATGGAGAACCTGGGCTGTTCTCCTGGGAGTACAGAATGTTGGAAGGAGATTTGATAGAGTTATTCAAAATCACGAGGGATCTTGATAGAGCAAATAGGGAGACGTTGCTCCCATTGGTGGAAGGATCAAGAACCAGGGACACTAATTTAAGGTGATTGGCAAAAGAAGCAACAGTGACATGAGGAAAATCTTTAAGCAGCGAGTGGTTAGGACTTGGAATGCATTGCCTGACAATGGTGGTACAGGCAAATTCAACTGATGCTTTCAGAAGAGAATTAGATTATTATCTGAAACTGAAAGATTTGCAGGGCTACGGGTAAAAGGCAGAGTAACAGCACTAGGCGAATTGCTCTTGCAAAGAGCCAGCACAGGCACAATGGGCCAAATGGCCACCGCCTGTTCTGCAACCATTATATGATTCTAAATGAATCGAGCAAACACTAAGCCATTCATTGTTGTGTGCTCTACCCGAAGGAAGGTCCTCAGCTCATTGTCTGCCGATGCTTCATCCTGAGCTGTTTCCTTGGCTGTTGTGCTTTCAGTGCTGGTTTGCCATTGCTTTCCACTCTCTGGGGCAGGGCAAGGAGGCAGGTCCCAAGTCTTCCTCAGCCAGAACAGGAATTGAACCCGCACTGTTGGCGTTATTCTGAACCAATCGCAAGCCACCTAGTCAATGGTGCTAACCAGCCCCCTAAACAAAACCATATAGCCACCAAAATAACCAGCATCAGGCCAACTACTAGTGCAAGGATTAAGACAAATATAACAAAGTTTACTCAATTATTACTTCATTTACATTTCAAACATTCTCCACCTTTCCTTCCACAGGATGCACATTACAGCAGGCAGCATCATGCTACTCCTTGACGGGAGCATTACATACATCAGGTTATCAGGAAACAGAAAATAATTATTGACATAAGTGAAAAATCAAAGACTCTGGATAAACAGATATTCTCTGCAGAAACTTTAAGGGAGAAAAATAAACCAGAGGGAACTGGTTTTGTGGTGGGAGGGCAGTAGGTTAGAAGGGGTTATCATGTACAGTGCACTTTACGCCAAAAAAAATCGTTTAAAAATACTAAAAACGATATTTAACAGGACCTATATATTAAATTTGCATTGATTAGTACATTTAAATTGACATTACACACTGGACTTACCAGTAATGACATAACAAACTTATGTAGATATATAATCTGAATACAGCCAACTCGTAACGTGACTTTGCCATCCACCTTTGACATATCAGTATAGTCCTCGCCATCAATAGCATTCGGATACAAGGTTATATTAAAGCTGAACACTTCATTTCCAACAATGGAGACAGCCTAGAAAAGGAGACACAACAATCAATTCAAAATATTTATTTTCTAATCAAATACTAAACAACAAAAACAAGAACTATATAACCATAGAAAAATTATGGCACAAAGAGGCCATTCAGCCCATCGTGTCTGCGCTGGCTATAAAGAGGAAAAAACTAGCTGCTCATTTTTAATCCCACTTTCCTGCACCTGGTCTGTAGCCTTGCAGGTTACTTCAAGTGCATATTCAGGTACCTTTTAAATGAGTCGAGTGTTTCAGCCTCAACCACCAACTTAGGCAGTGAATTCCAGACACCCACCACCCTCTGGGTGAAAAGGTTTCTCCTCATGTCCCCTCTAATCCTTCTACCAATCACCTTAAATCTATGCTTTCTGGTAATTGACCCCTCAGCTAGGGGAAACAGGCCTTTCCTGTCTACCCTGTCTAGGCCCCTCATAATTTTGTACACCTCAATTAGGTCACCCCTCACCCTCCACTGTTCTAAGAAAAACAACCCTAGCCTATCCAATATTTCCTCATACCTGCAATTTTCAAGCCCTGGCAACATTCTTGTAAATCTCCTCTGCACTCTCTCCAGAGCAATTATGTCCTTCCTGTAATGTGGTGACCAGAACTGTACACAAAATTCCAGCTGTGGCCTAACCAGCGTTTCATACAGTTCCATCATTACATCCTTGCTTTGTATTCAAACCTCGTCCAATAAACAAGAGCATTGCATATGCTTTCTTTACCACCTTATCTGCCTGTCCTGCCACCTTTAGGGGCCTGTGGACATGCACTCCAAGGTCTCTCATTTCCTCAAACCCTCTCAATATCCTCCCATTTATTGAGAATTTCCTTGTTTTGTCTGCCCTCCCCAAGTGCATTACCTCACAATTTTCTGGATTGAATTCCATTTGCCACGTTTCCATCCGCTCAACCAAACCACTGATATAATTCTGGAGGCAACAGCTATCCTCCTCACTATCAACTACATGACTTATTCTTGTGTCATCTGCAAATTTCCCAATCATGCCTTCCACATTTAAGTCCAAATCATTAATATATACGACTAACAGCAAGGGCCCCAACACTGAGCCCTGTGGAACGCCACTGGAAACCACTTCCCACTCGCAAAAACATCCATCAACCATTACCCTTTGTTTCCTGTCACTGAGCCAATTTTGGATCCAACTCCGGCCCTGGTGATCTATCCACCTTCAGGGATGCTAATCCCTCCACTGCTTCCTCTCTCAATATGCTTATTGTATCTAATATTTCACACTCTTCCCCTTTAACTAGAATGTCTGCATCATCCCTCTCCTTAGCGAAGACAGAGACTAAGTACTCATCGCGAACCCTGCCCACATCTTCCATTTGTCGCCACCTTCCCCTGTATCCCATGGGTTGTCACTTTCCTGATCAGTCTGCCATGTGGGACCTTGTCAAATGCCTTACTAAAATCCATGTAGACAACATCCACTGCACTACCCGCATCAATCCCCCTCATCACTTCCTCAAAAAATTTGATTATGTTACTAAGTGATGATCTTCCCCTAAAAAATCATGCTGATTATCCCTTACCAACTCATGCCTTTCTAAGTGACAGTTTATCTGGTCTCTCAGAATTGATTCCAATAATTTGCCCACCACCAAAGTCAGACTGGCCAGCCCATAATTTTATGGCCTATCCTTCCCACATTTTCTAGTTACAATGAATATTTATTGGTACAACATTTGCAGACCTCCAATCTTCTGGTACTCATCCGTATCTAATGAGGATTGGAAAATGATCCTCAAAGCATCGCCATTTCGTCCCTGGCTTCCTTTAACAACCTGGGTTAAAATCCATGCGACCCTGGTGATCTATCTGCCTTAAAGGATGCCAGTCCCTCCAGTACTTCCTCTCTCATTATGCTTATTGTATCTAATATTTCACACTCTTCCTCTTTAACTAGAATGTCTGCATCATCCCTCTCCTTAGTGAAGACAAAGACAAAGTACTCATTGAGAACCCTGCCCACATCATCCTCATCAATCCACAAGTTGCCATGTACATCTCTGAAGGCCCTACCCTTTCCTTAGTTATCCTTTTGCTTTTAATGTACTAGTAAAACATCTTGCGTTTTCTTTGACTTGACCTGCCAATATTTTTTCGTATCCTCTCTTTGTTATCCTAATTTCCTTTTTTACTACACCCCTGTACTTTGTATACTCCTCTTGGCTTTCTACAGTATTGAGCTTTTTGCTCTCTTTTTCTGCTTTATCTGGCCTGTATATGCTTCTGGATAACCAGAGGGCTCTAGATTTGGCAGTACCACCCTTTTTCTTTGTAGGGACATATCTACACTGTGCACCTAGAATCTCGCTTCTGAATGCCTCCCATTGATTTGAAACCCTTTTCCCTTCTAATAGCTGTATCCAATCCATTCTCGCCATTCACCTCAGTTTTGTAAAATTTGTCTTCCCCCAGTTTAGAACTTTTACTCCTAATCTATCTTTGCCCTTTTCCATAATGATGCTAAATCTAACTATATTATGGTTATCATCTCCAAAATGGTCCCCCACTGCCACTTCATCCACTTTCCCAGCTTCATTTCCTAAGATTAAATCTAGAATTGTGCCTTTCTCGTTAGGCTCGTTGTGCTGACTGAAAAGTTCTTTTGAATGCAGTTCAAAAATTTTGCGCCCACTATGCACTTCACACTGTTCATATCCCAATTGATATTGGGGTAGCTGAAGTCTCCAATTAATATGCCCTATTGCTTTCGCACTCAGAAGTTTGCCTACATATTTGCTCTTCTAACTCCCTTCCACTATTTGGATGTCTATAGTACACTCCGAGCAGTGTGGCTGCCCCTTTTTTTTAAATTTCTGAGCTCACCCTGTATGGCTTCATTTATCATATCAACCCTTCTCTTGGCTGTAATTTTTCTACACACCTTTTTTATGCCCCCTCTCGATCCTGCCTGAAAACTCTTATACTCAGGGATGCTGAGCTGCCACTGTTGCCCCTCCTTAAGCCAAGTTTCTGTTCTAGCAGTGATATCTTGCTGCCATGTGTCTATTTGTGCCCTCAGCTCATCGGCTTTATTTACCACTCTCCTTGCATTTACATATATACCTTTTAATACAGCCAAATTACTGTGCTGTACACTTTTTAGCCTGTGCTTTGTCTTTCAGAGTTACTCACTAATTCTCCATATCCCATTCCCTGCTCTGAATTTGCCCTCAGGTTCCCATTCCCCTGCCTAGTTTAAACCTCCCCCACTCACCACCCCCACCTCACCCCCCAAACAGCACTAGCAAATCTCCCTGCGAGGATATTCGTCCCAGTTCTGTTCAGGTGTAGACCATCCAGCTTGTACAGGGGCCCCCTTCCCCAGAACCAGTCTCAAAGCCTCAGAAATCTGATGCTCTCCCTCCTACACCAGCTTTCGTTCTATTCTCCTATTCCTATGCTCACTTGCAGGTGGGACTGGGAGTACTCCTGTGAATACTGCTTTAGATATTCTGCTTTTCAATCTCCTCCCTTGCTCCCTGAAATCTGCTTTCAGGACCTCATCCCCTTTCCTACCTAAGTCACTGGTACCAATGTGGACCACGACCTCTGGCTAATCACCCACCCCCAGAATAATGTCCTGCAGCCGCTCCATGACATCCTTGACCAGGGAGGCAACATACCATCCTGGAGTCACGTCAACAGCCACAGAAATGCCTGTCTGTTCCCCTAATGAATCCCCTATCACTACTGCTCTTCCCCTCTTCTTCCTCCTCTCCTGTACAGCAGAGTGACCTGTGGTGCCACAATCCTGGCTCTGACTGCAGTCCTCCAATGAACCAACACCCTCACTAGTATCCAAAACAAAAAACCGATTGGCGAGTGGGACCCCAGTGGCCTCCTGTACTACCTGCCTCGTTCTCTTGGACTACCTGGTGGTCACCCATTACCTTTCCGTCTCCAGGCTCCTAAGCTGCAGTATGACTAACACTCTGAACGTGCTATCCATGTAGCTCTCAGCCTCGTGGATGTGCCATGGTGACTCCAGCTCAAGGTTCTGCAACTGGTGACACTTCCTGCATATGTGGTCGTCGAGGACACTGGTAGCGTCCAAGATCTCCCACATATTACAGGGCATGACTGAGCTGTCCTTAATTTACTTCCCTTAAGTTAACTTTATTTTACTTTGGTTTACTTATACTACTTTATTTTACCACATTAAAACCTCAAACTCTTAATTCGAGGCTCCGGGTTGGCAAAAATAGCCACCATTGCTGCATTGCAGGAATAGTCACAAGCCCATGGTCTGGCTAACATAAAAATCATATAGAGATTACAGTATGGAAACAGGCCGCTCATTCCCATCAGTTACAAGAACATTAGTCCAAATTTCAAATCCCAGATCTGTGGTCCATTTATCCTCATTTCCTTCCACCGCCTAACCTAATTTAAATATTGACGTGGTTGCTGCTTCAATCATGACCTCTGGTACTTCATTCCACAGCCTTGCAAACCTCTATTTTTTTTGATTAGCAGTCATTTCGTAGTAGAGGATTTGAGTATTGCTGAAAAAAAAGACATCTTGCACTCATCAGGATAGATTTACAAGAGTAACAATTCTAAAGGGCACAACAATTTATCTCTCTCTCTTTCCATGTAGTGTAAATTGCTGTTCCTTTTAGAACTGGCATTCTTGCGGATCAGTACAAGACCAAAAGCTTCGATTGCCTGTCTCCTTTTTTTCAGAAATTCCTTTTATTCTTTCACAGGGGGTGGGCATCGCTGGCTAGGCCAGCATTTGTTGTCCATTCCTAGTTGCCCTCCAGAAAGTAGTGGTGAGCCAGCTTCTTGACCTGCTGCAGTCCATGTGGTGTAGGTACACCTACAGTGCTGTTAGGGAGGATAAATACAAATGGTTCCACTGCTCCTAAAACTAGTTTTGTACCCACATTTCCTCATTCTAGACCTCTGGACATTGTTTTTTCCCTATCTATCTCAGGCTATTCCTTTATAAATCACCCCATAGATCCATGATTCTATTGCTGGGGTATAGTCGTAGATTTTACAATGTATACACGAGAAGCCACGGTAACAGATGTCACTATCAGGAGCACTCCAAAAATACCAAATAAATGAGCAGGTTTAGCTGCAAATAGAGTGCTAATCAAGACTCAGGACAAACTAGGTCCGGTGTTATTTCAACTCCACACTATGGGTCACTTATATGAAAATGGCACTCCATCCCCATCAATATAAAACATTCCAGCAGTAGAAAGCCATATAAGCAGGTAGAAATAACATTATCATCATTCTTCATCATTTAATCATCTGGACACTAAAATAATTATTTTCTGCGTGTTTAGATAAATATTTTGGTAGAAAATCACACAGTATTTTACCATTTTAAATGATGGACGTGGGAGTTAAATTAACTTCATCAAAACACTGATTATAAATCAATCTACACATAAAATAAATTCCGTTATACTTGCTTTTACTTAATGTGAATGTAAAATGTGCTGTCATATTTTAGACAAAGTTAGGAAAATTTATAAGCTGCTCAATAATGGTAATGTTGAAAATGTTCACACAGTGTGTGCTGCGCCCCTTCAAAAGTGAGGGGTTATTTTGTAGGAAGCAGTTGAGACTGAATGCTACATAAAAGCCCTGAAGAGCAGCTCTCTACAACCAAGTCGCTGATCAGCAGACAGACAATCAGCAAGTCAGCCAACCCCGGCTCACCGAGCAAATGTCATCAGTAACCAAAAGGAAAACATGAAGTGAACAGTTACTGGTTTGTTTCATTTCAATTCTAATCCTGTATGAAAGGTACAGAGAATGCACTGGAGTCAGCCACATCAATCAATATTTAACAACTGGTAGCAGCTTTCATGTGCTCCCCAGGCCTTAGACAGCATTCGTCGAGAGAGAGAGAGAGAGAGAGAAAGAGCCTGGCTGAGTTACTGAGTATGCTGAAAATGTTTAAATCTGTAAATAAATTCAAGTCAGTAAGGATGGTCTCCAGTATCATCCTTCACCAACTAGCTTTCCAGAATATAACATGTAGCAGCCTACATAACATACATTTTTGAATGTCTGTGAAAAATCTCAAGATTTCTTACCTCTCACTCGATCATAAACGAGGCTTAATTTTACTAAGAAATTGTGTCTCTCTCAATAAATTCACGAGAGTTGGCATAACTATTTTACTGATTTTGGTACTTATTTCACTTTTTTTTAAAAATCTTCCTTTCCACTGAATGAGGTGAATACAGTACTCAGCTCAACTGTAACAACAACTTGCATTTGTATAGTGTTTTTAAACAGAGCAAAACATCTAAAAGTGCTTCACAGAAATGTAGTCATACAACATCTGATACAAAGTCAAAGGAGAACAATAGGGCAGGTGGCAAAGCACTCAGAGGTTTATTGTAAGGAGCATCTTAAAAGTAGACAGAGTGGGAGAGAGGCACAGAGGTTCAGGGAAGGAATTTCAGAGCCTATGGCCTGGACAGCACAGCCACCGATGGTGGGATGAAGGTAACGGGAGAATGCATGAAGGCCAGAGTTCCAAAACATTTGTAGGGGTGGAGGCGAATACAGAGGTAGAATGGGTCCAAGTCATGGAGGACCATGAACGTGAGGATAAGAATTTTGGACCTGGAGCCAATGTAGATCAGAGTCCAGGAATAATGGGAGAACATGGCTTGATGTAGTTCAGATAGGTGCAGTTAGTCTTGACTGAGCTCATGCTTATGCAGGCTGGCCTCCCATCTTCCACCCAAGACAGCAAAGAGAACAGTCACGTGCAGAGGCAACAAAAGCACAGATAAGGGTTTCAGCAGCAGGTGGGCAGAAATGCTAGTGAACAGCGTTGCAGCGGTTAAAATAGGTGGCTGTGGTGATGGAGAGGATACATCGTCCAAGCTCCTTGTCAAATCAGATGCTGAGTTTGCAAACAGTCTGTTCAGCCCAAATCTCTGGGTAGAGAGGAGGGGGGAATCAGCAGCTGGCAAAGGGTTTGTGCCCACTATATTTACTCCAAACATGCAGTGGCAGCTATTAATTCTGATGCAATCAATCTCATGTAGCAACTTCCTGTATTACTTTGGAGACAGTCTGAGGTAAAGTAAAATCATACAAATTATCAAAATCAGTCAAGGAATGCATTTTGAGTGCATGTTTGACACTTGACTATTTAGCACATAATTCCTAATTATTCAATGCAAGAAAGAGAACTGTCTAAAAAGCAGGAATCCAATTAGTGCTTTTACAATAGTGCTCGATGAATGAGGGAGGGAAGCTGTTTACAGGCAAATCTATTGTGCTGAGCTTGATAACAAAGTAGCTCATGCCTGCTGGCAGCAGGACCTGGACAAATCCAGGCTTGGGTTATGTTGCAGCTAATATTCTTAGCACATAAGTGCAAGGCCAGGGTCATCTCCGAGTAAGGTCCAGTTATCTTCCCTGAACTTCAACAGCGCCACTATCACAGAGACCACCACATCGTTCACAGTTAGCGCTCACCAGAAACTTAACTATATTGGTCAGATCAACAGGCCTGGTAAATTGTGATGGCCTCTCCTCTACATGCAAGGCTCAACTCAGGAATCTGTATCACTGGCCGGAATGGGTGCAGTTGCAACATAATCCAGAACAGTGGAGTTTGTTTGATCAGAGCCCATGCTACAAGATTCAATGTCTGCCCTTCCATCACCAGTACACTGTGGCTACAGTGTGTTCTTCTTCTCCTCCTCGTACCATGCCCGAAAAGGGCGCTGGCAACCACAGGCTTTCTACTGGAGGCCCATGATTATGCCAAGCATAATTATGGATCAATCCTTGGCTTACCATTGCCTTCTGCAGTATGGCTGACCAGCAAATTCTCCCGCTTTTACCACCTGCCTTCAGGCACACTGGAAGGACTTACAGACTGACAATCATCCTTTGGCCACATTATGAACACACCTTCCATGGCCATTAAGGCCTGGAGTAGGACTTGAAACTGGAGATTCTGGCCCCGAGGGAGGGATGCTACCAGTGCGCCACAAGACCTCCACAGTATGTTCTACCTAACAATACACTGCAGAAACACAAGAGCAACCTTGTCCCCACAAACCTTTACCACAAAGGACAATTAACACACCATCCTGTCTTTGAGATGCATCAATGTTCCCTCACCTTTGCTGGATGAAAATGCTGTAATGCTATCACAGAAACATCACGTTCTCAGGGTGGGCACTAAATGCAGCCTTCCTGACGGCACTCACGACCAGGCAACAACTAACATGGATGGCAGGATATTAATTGTGGGCCGGTTTCCAAAAGATTATGCTGCTAAAACCCACTTCCTTATCCTGGCTGGAATTATAGATCCACAAAAAGTGAAAAGCAGATAACAGTGAATCGAAGGACAAATGCCAATCTCTAAACTTAAATATATTATGAGTGCTTTACATGTTTGTGCTGTTACTGCATATACAACACAAAAATGTGAACCTACCCACTTACTCTGTGTAAGGTCAACAACAACCTATTTTAAACAAGTTAGCAACTTTCATAATAATTGCTCCAGTGCATGGTAAAGTTTCTTCTGCTTCTACTATGCTGCATGAGGCAATAAACACTGTACAATGTGTTGTTTTTCTATTTTCAAACAAACAGAATTTTCAGTTAGCTTCATGGTGCACAGCTGGAGATATTCCTACCATTTCCTGGTGTACGGCACACTTGCACATGAATTCAGATACTCACCCAAAGGTGACATGAGCACATCCAGCATATTTTTACCTTTTTATGTAGAGTCTTGGAATCAACATCTGTAACAACAATATCCCGAAGGCTGGCAGAGACTTCCATCTGCCTTGATTGCACTGAAGCAGATGCATCCAAACCTGTATGGTTAAATCAACCATTCTAAAATTACTACAATAACATTCACTTGGGTGAAATTAAGTTAATACATGGGAGATGTGCATAGATCTTTTGACCACACCTTTCACCGCACATTTCAAAACTTGCATTAACACCACATCCTCAGACAGTACGAGATGTACATCAAGTAAAGAACTTTAGTACAGAGCACCTTAACATGCCTCAGTATCTGCAATGTCACAAAGCACGCTCCATTACTTTTTCCAGTTCCATCACTGTTGTGCGGGTAAACCTAAGACAACTTTGCTCATGGGGAAACCATCATAATTTTGCCTATTTACCAAACATTCATTGATACTTAATCTCCAAGTATACATTGGGGGACCATCGTTAAGTGAGAGTAATCAGCAAGCTGTCAAGGTACATTCCTGACACTTGTACATTCCTGCGCTGGGTTTTCCAACAATGGGAAACATGTCCATACAAAGAATTTTGTACCACTCTACATTGCATCATGCACAAAACAATAGCAAGAACTGCATCTTTGATAATTTTTCTTCCTAATAATTCCACAATATGAACAGATGCCAAATAAGAAATGAGAGTTGCTTTATTTTTAGGATGTGAGCATCACTGGCAATAACAGCATTTATTGCACAACCCTAACTGCCCTTGAGAAGGTAGTGGTGAGCCGCTATCTTGAACCATTGCAGTATGTGGAACAGGCCACAATGACATTAGGTAGGGAGTTCCAGGTTTTTGACTCAGCCACAGTAAAGGAACAGGAGCATATTTCCAGTCAGAATGGTGCGACTTGGAGGGGAACTTGCAGGTGGTGGTATTCCCATACGTCTGCTACTCCTGTCCCTCTGTGTGTTTGGAATGTACTATTAAAGAAGCCTTGGTGAGTTACAGCAGTGCATCTTGTACATGGTGCACACTACTGCCACTGCGCACCAGTGGTGAAGGAGCAAATGTTCAAGGTGGTGGATGGGGTGGCAATCAAAAGGACTGCTTTGTCCGAGATGTCGTCAAGCTTCTCGAGTATTATTGAGCCGCACTCATCCAGGCAACTGTATGACATCACCCTCCCGACTTGTCCCTTTCGAATGGTGAAAAGACTTTGGGAAGTTAGGTGAGTCATCTGCTGCAGAATTCCCAGTCTCTGGCTTGCTCTTCTAACCACATTATTTAAGTGGCTGGTCCAGTTAAGTTTCTGGTCATTTAGTTCCAAACTATCGATTGTAGGGGAAACATTCATGTTTTTGGCAAGATGAATGGGATGACAGCATGTCTATACATTAGAAACTGAAACATATTAAATTCTCAAGGTAAGGTTTTGTGAGCATTGTCTGCTGAAGAATCCAAGAAACAGGAGCAAGCAAAAGCCATTCAGCCCTGCTCTGTCATTCAATATGATCATGGCTGACCTTCTAGCTATACTCCACCTACCCACACCATTCCCCCAGCCCGACCTCCCAATATCCCCACATCCCTTAATTCCCTTAGTGTCCAAAAGTGTATCAATCTTTGTCTTGAGACTACTCAATGATTGAGCATCCACCTGTGGTAAAGAATTCCAAAGATCTACAATGCTGTGGAGTTAAGAAATTTCTTCTCCTTTTCAAAGAAAGTTGACTTAATAGTACAACTGGGCATGAATCATATAAACCACAAACATTCCCAGTTCTGATCTATATAATTCCACTGAGTTATTGATCTCAGACAGAATGAAGGAAAAGATACTCCAAGTAGACTCAGTGAGCATCGGTTAGAGACAGGAAAGTCATTGTATGTACCCAATTCTGACCTCTTCCAGAAACCATGAAAGCAAGTGCCTGTTTGGGAAATGATAGAAGAACTCAGTGGATAGGCACTGAGTGGATAGCAGTAAGGGGAACATGTGTGAGGAGAAATGGAGTTAGCAGAGGAGAGAAAACTTCAGAGTCAGTACGATCTCAAAGTGTGAAAACATTGGAAGGTGGAGGGAAATAATGCTAAGAAAATTTGACAATGTGATATTTGGACAGTTCCTTCAGTTGTAGGGGTAAGGCAATCAAGACAATAATTCCTTTGCCATTGGCAAAAATTGGTTACAATGAGACAACATCAGCTAAACTGGTGCAAGGAGTAGGAAATGAAACTGTTACATTTGTGGAATAATCAACATAAAAATTAGTGAGAAGTAATAAAAAATATCTTGCTTGGAAACTGAAGGCAAGGTTGTGGCCTATTGCCAACCTTTGGCAAAATTAATGAGATCCTGAGCAGAAAGTTAGGATGAAGGAATGGTTGGAAGGCGATGCCTATGGAAAGGGGCTTAACTATTGCATAATTTCAGTCAGTGAACTTAGATTCCATTCACTAGATCTTACTTAATAGTGAAAAGACTGGTATTTTAGAAATTAGGGGGTGGATTACCTGCCCCCAAAGACCAAAAAGTCCATCAGCATTGCGCCAACAAGAAACTTGGCTGCCTCGCAGCAACGATACACAGAACCAGTCTTAACTGATTTAGAGTGAGACTTGTGCCACCTTCTGGGAAGAAGCCCCACTCTAGAGCACTGCTGGCCACTCTGATTGGCTGACAGCTCTATTGTCCCATCAGCCCTAGAATCGAGCAGTGGCCACTGCTGGGACTACATGCAGGCCCTGGAGAAATGTTAAGGATACTGGGCTTCAGATAAGTCTGGGCATTTTGGACAGGGCCGCCTTCCCCAATTAGGGGAAGAGGGGTGGGGATAAGGGGGATGAGGGAGGGTGGGGGGATGTTTTAGAGGCCAGGGGAGAGGCTTAAAGAGTGGGTACAATCTTGCCAGAGACAGGAGGGCCCACCTCCCCACCCACTTCTTGCTTGCCACAGCTTGTGCTGTGAAAGCTGCCTGGCTGTCCACCTTGCTTCCGCTTTCCCCTGCCACACGTATTATGACGGCAGAGGTGGAATGAAGCCCTTAAGTGGCCCCTGGCATCAACAGAGCGAAGGGCGAGTGGGCAGACTGCGCGACGACTTACCCACCCATCTTAATATGGGAGACAGGTCGAAGGTGGGCAGGCCACCTGTTTTATTTTACGAGCCCCCTGCCTTCAAATACACAAACAGGAGGTCGTAAAACTCACCCCTAGGTTTCCAAACCTCAGATATTCCAAAACAAAAACAGAATTACCTGGAAAAACTCGGCAGGTCTGGCAGCATCGGCAGAGAAGAAAAGAGTTGACGTTTCGAGTCCTCATGACCCTTCAGCAGAACTGAGTATAGTTAGGAGAGGGGTGAAATATAAGCTGGTTTAGGGTGGGGGGTGGGGTGGGGGGAGAGAAGTTGGTGGGGGGGGAGGGACAAGCAAGCAGTGATAGGAGCAGATAATCAAAAGATGTCACAGACAAAAGATCAAAGAGGTGTTGAAGGTGGTGATATTATCTAAGAAAATGTGCTAATTAAGAATGGATGGCAGGACACTCAAGGTACAGCTCTAGTGGGGGTGGGGTGGAAAGACTGACAGGGCATTACAGGTATAGATTTAAAAATAATGGAAATAGGTGGGAAAAGAAAAATCTATATAAATTATTGGAAAAAATAAAAGGGAGGGGGAAGAAACGGAAAGGGGGTGGGGACGGAGGAGGGAGTTCAAGATCTAAAGTTGTTGAATTCAATATTCAGTCCGGAAGGCTATAAAGTGCCTAGTTGGAAGATGAGGTGCTGTTCCTCCAGTTTGCGTTGGGCTTCACTGGAAAAATGCGGCAAGCCAAGGACAGACATGTGGGCAAGAGAGCAGGGTGGAGTGTTAAAATGGCAAGCGAAGGTTTGGGTCTTTCTTGCGGACAGACCGCAGGTGTTCTGCAAAGCGGTCGCCCAGGTTGCGTTTGGTCTCTCCAATGTAGAGGACACCGCATTGGGAGCAACGAATGCAGTAGACTGAGTTAGGGGAAATGCAAGTGAAATGCTGCTTCACTTGAAAGGAGTGTTTGGGCCCTTGGACAGTGAGGAGAGAGGAAGTGAAGGGGCAGGTGTTGCATCTTCTGCGTGGGCATGGGGAGGTGCCATAGGTGGGGGTTGAGGAGTAGGGGGTAGTGGAGGAGTGGACCAGGGTGTCCCGGAGGGAACGATCCCTACGGAATGCCACCAGGGCGGGTGAAGGGAAGATGTGTTTGGTGGTGGCATCATGCTGGAGTTGGCGGAAATGGCGGAGGATGATCCTTTGAATGCGGAGGCTGGTGGGGTGATTAGTGAGGACAAAGGGGACCCTATCATGTTTCTGGGAGGGATAGGAAGGTGTGAGGGCAGATGCGCAGGAGATGGGCCGGACACGGTTGAGGGCCCTGTCAACAACCGTGGGTGGAAAACCTTGGTTAAGGAAGAAGGAGGACATGTCAGAGGAACTGTTTTTGAAGGTAGCATCATCAGAACAGATGCGACGGAGGCGAAGGAACTAAGAGAATGGGGGTTTTTATCTCAGGTATTCCAGCATGCATTTCAAGTGACAACATCACCGCAATGTTGTTTTCTTTCAAATGGGAAATGAGGAAATAAATCCAAATTAGCAACGCTGTTTTGGAACAAAAGTGAATCATTCTGTTGGCTCATGTGAGGGGGAGAAGGCGGGGGATTGGCATGAGGTGAACTGTCCCTTTCGAGAGCCAGCACAGACATAGCGGGCCGAATGATCTCCCACGCTGCTGTAACCATTTAGTGATTCTGAGGTAAGCAGTCCAGTGTAAGTGAAAAATGACAGCAATGAAGACTCTCACTCAGCGCATGTCTTACCTTGTACTCTAATGTCTGCAATACTGCACTTCTCATCACACACGGCCACATTAAATGCATCCATCATGGCAAACATCTTGAAAACAACCACGTCAGTATCCCTTGAGCTTTTCAAAACTGTCAAAAAGAGTTCAAGAAATTCAGATGATCTCTCAACAGCTAAATCAAAATCATACAATGGATTCGACTTCAGATAAAAAGTTCTCTCTTCTTGAAGTACTGTTTGGGAATGGGTGAACAGTTTTACAGATATCTGTTGTTTGACTCTGGATTCTGCTCCATGCACAGAATGAAAAAAGTGATCTCAGAGCTAAAACATACCAGGCATCAAAATAAGGATTTGTGTAAGGATTTCACAGGTATACAGAGGTACCCCAGTAGCTGGTAAAAGTTTGCCTCTTCATTTTCTTTTTTTGTTTCAAGGCAATACAATAAAGGAGTACAATAAATTGTCTGACAAGCTGTAATTATTATAGGTGCTAATTCCTGCTGGGCCTGAGGCAGAAAGAGGCAGCTGCACAGGAAAGGAAGTTCAACATTGCTAACAAACACTGCAATCTCTGTGTATTTTGTCATTTGTTCCTGAAACTGAGAAATAACTGAGCAATGTAAGTCAACATTTGATTTGAGCATGGACACACTGACATTGCTTTATTGACCAAGTTTTTTTTTTATTCGTTCATGAGGCGTAGGCGTCACTGGCCAGGCCAGCATTTATTACTCATCCCTAGTTGCCCTAGTTCAGAGGGCATTTAAGAGTCAGCCACATTGCTGTGGGTCTGGCAGATGTAGTGACACAGCAGATTTCCTTCCCTAAAGGTCATTAGTGAACCAGATGGGTTTTTACAACAATCAACATTAGACTTTTAATTCCAGATTCTTATTGAATTCAAATTCCGGGATTCGAACCTGGCTCCCCAGAGCATTACCCTGGGTCTCTGGATTACTGGCCCAGCGACAATACCACTACGCCATTGCCACCGGTTTCCAGAACTTTTACGGTTCAACACTTTCACTCAGTTGAATGTTACACGAAGAAAAAAATGCCAACAAGATATTTCCATCCCTCAAAAAGATTGAAAATGTCAACCCTGATCAGGAGCTGCCCACCTCGTAATTATTTTTTTTAGTTTCTTTTTAAATTGCATGCTGGCTTGTATTGTACAAGTAAATAGATACTCAAGTAGCTGAGGCTAAATTAGTTGGTGCACTCCACTAAAAACATAAGAAAGAAGTGGGAGCAAGATTCCACATGGCCTGAAGAGTCTGCTCCACCATTCAATATGATCATAGCTTAAACTTAAACTTAGGCTTAAACTCCACTTTCCCACCCACTCCCTATCCCTCGATCCTCCGGGAGACCAAAACTCTGTCCGTCAGCCTTATGTATATATTCAATATATTGGAACATCTACTAGGCTAATACCAGGAATGGGTTGGTTGTCTAATGAGGAAAGGTTGGACAGGTTAGGCTTGTATCCACTGGAATTTATTAGAGTAAGAGGCGACTTGACTGAAATGTTTAAGACTCTGAGGGGTCTTGTTACGGTGGATGTGGAGAGGATGTTGCCTCTTGCGGGAGAATCTAGAACTAGGGGTCACTCATTTAAAACAGAGATGAGGAAAAATTTTTTCTCTGAGGGTTGAGAGTCTTTGGAACTCTCTTCCTCAAAAGGCAGTGGAAGCAGAGTCTTTGAATATTTTTAAGGCAGAGCTAGGTAGATTCTTGATTAACAAGGGGGTGAAAGGTTATCGCGGGTGGGGAGGGATGTGGGATTGAGGATACAACCAGATCAGCCAGGAACTTTCGGAATGGCGGAGCAGGCTCGAGGAGCTGAGTGGCCCACTCCTAATTCATATCTTTGCATGTACAATCCTCAGTGAAGAAATATCTCATCTTAGACCTAAATGGCTGACCGCTTAGCCTGAAACTGTGCCCCCGTGTTTGAAATGCCCCAGTCAGGGGAAACAATCTCTCAGTAACTACCCTATCAAGCCCCTTCAGAATCTTGAATGTTTCAATGAGATCCACGCACTGTGATCATACTACGGAGCCCCAATGGAACCTGGTGGCCCGTGAGATCAGAAATTAAACCTGGAGGAGGAGCTGCCAGCCAGCTGAACATTTTCACCACAAAGGAGCTCACCTAATGATGAGTTAGGACTAGGCAAGGATCAAAGATTGTTTGTAAATTCATTGCGTTTTCCTATTTTGTAATAATTTTCATTTGAATAAGAAATCCAATTTAAAAATTTGCTTCTAGTGTGTAGAGCATTAGGCCTGAAATGTCTCTTCAGAGGCTTTCCAAACCCAGTCAAAATGTTGGGGGGTTTGGTGGGAAGGGGGGGAAGCAAGTGGAAAGGGTCAAGTAATAACTTATGTATTCATTTTACTAAACATGCGAAGGACAAAGTACGAACAATTCGAAGCAGCGGGAAGAGAAATAGTGCTGATGACGTCAAATAACAAGGAAGAACTAACTCGAATTTACATAATGCGTTTCACATTCCCTGGATGCCCAAAGTATTTCACATTCAATAAAATACTTCTAAAATGCATCTCATGTTAAATAGGAAAATATAAACAAGGCTATATGAAGGTGCTCCCTCCATCCAGCAGGGAAAAACAACATGCTCCTTCTGACTGCCCAGGATTGCTAATTAAACGTGGCTACACAGACACCAGTGCCCCAGAACTGCACCTCGTCTTAAGTTCTAGAAGAGTGAGAAGGTTAAAGGTAATCCTCAGGAGAGAAGCATAAGGGAAAACTAACATAATTAAAATAAGCACATCTCAATAGTGAACCAAAGTCACTTTTCATTTGTAATGTGTTTGAGGTAAATTGAGGTGCGCTGATTGTGGTAAAGATGTCAAAAGTCACCACAAAGAGGACTAAAACAGCAATTTAGCTCCCACAAATCAAACTGGATGATACTACGGAATGCCAGCAATAATATTATCTGCGAGTAGAAATGAGAAGGGAGTCTGGAATTCACAGCTTGGCTAATTGTAATTTCACTCCACATTTATAAGTACTTGCACTGGCAATTCGAATTTACTGAAGAACAATCCTAACATGAAATCCTGCTGATGCCATGTACCTGTTTTTGTGGCAACCCCTTTATCCTGTTTCTGCTTTTGTGCCTTCACTTCATGATCCTTATCAATAGAGTCCATGTTGCCTGATGGAACAACTGTTGTCAGGAAATTGATGGTTGAAAGTAAAGCTTGTGCATGCAGAAGAAGATTAAGTGAAGAAAATGCGACCTGTTGATAAACAAAATAAAAACGTCATCCGTTCTATTTATTGTTAATTGTACCAGATTACAACAATGCATTGCAATCAAATTTCAGGCTTTGGAACACTTGCCTGCACATTTTTGGTTTTCACAATTACTTTTGTAAGTCTATAAACTTTACAAATATATTCATGCCACTTGTTCAAAAATTAAAAGCCACTATCAGAGGAAAACATATAGTCATCACTCAAGAGCCATTCTGTGAAACTGCTAAAGATCTAACAAACAATAAAAAGTGCATTTGCAACATAGGAAGAAACAGTGTTATTTTAGATCAACATCAACAGAGACAGATGTCAGGTTTGGAAAGGCACTGAGGATGAGCAATAGAAATGAAGATAGAAATGAATTGATGCTCCACAGATAGGAGAACTATTGGGAAAGAAAGGAGATTTATTAGAAACCTTTACTGAAGACAAGTAACAACAGTAAAGCTCAATATTGATATGATAAAAATGGATCAGAAATAAGACAATCATGCAATAGAAATCAGGATCCTTTCAACATACACACAATTCATATCAAATTAGACTGGTTAACTTAGAAGTTGGGTTTAAAACTGAAACAACAGGAGATGCACTAGTGATAAAACAAAGAGTAGATGGGACAAGGATTAGAAGAAATAGCTCAGAAGGGGAATCAGAAAAAATGAAATATGGAATAAAAAAACGCTTCATATTGCACTTGTCCTTTTGCTGCAGCTGGTTTTTAAGCAGATCTTACCATGAGGTGGTTGGACTCCCATCAGGGCCATCTCTTTATAATTGAGACTGTTCAATGAAACAATGCTCAAATGTGCAGATCTAAAATTGAACTTTCATCACCTCTCCAGAGAAAACACCAGGCTGTTTGATATACTCAGAATCCAAGCTGACAGCCATCACATCATACTTCACTGCCCCAGGCTGGTAACAATAGTCAGCGTTTTATCAAGTGGCCAGTGCTTGCTAGGCAAATCATTTGGTGAGTTTTACTTTGAAAAAAATTTAATCAATAAAAGGGAAGACCACAGAAAACATTTCCTTCGTGCATGGTACAAGCATCTATTTTATAACTGATTCTTAGGATGTGGGCATCACTGTCAAAACCAGAATTTGTTGTTCATCCCTAGTTGCTCTTGAGAAGGTGTTGTTAGACCTACTTTAACTGCTGTAGTCTATCTGGTGAAGGTACACATTACAGCATGGTTAGAAAGGGTGTTCCAGGAGCTTGACCTTGTCAAGTTCATGTCAATACAGCCACAGTAAACCAGTTGTAGAGATAGTGGGCATTTGAGTTGATGGATGTCAATCAAGTGGATTGCTTTGTCCTAGATGGTGTCAAAGTTCTTCAGTGTAATGTCAGCTGCACCCATCCAGTTAAGTGAAGAGTATTTCATCACACTCCAAACTCATGCTTTGAAGATGAAGAGGAGACTTTGGGGAATCAGGGGAGTCGCTCACCTCTGGATATCCAGCCTCTGCCCTGATCAATGATCAGCCATATTCTGAGAATGAATTATAAAAGAAAAACAGATACCCATGCCATGAATGAAGGAAATACTTTCAGTGGTCTGCTCCTTAATTGATTTAATTTTTTCCCAAAGTAATGGTAATGCAATTGAAACTCATGGAGAGGTAGTTAGTAAGGCTATTTCTTGTTGGAGGTGGAGAGAAGGTCATTGATGAAGCAACTGAAGATGGTGGGGCCTAGGGCACTACCCTGGAGAACTCCTGCGCTGATGCCCCAGGGCTGAGATTATTGACCAACGACCACAATCATCTTCCTTTGTGCTCGGTATGACTCCAACCATTGGAGAGATTTCCCCCCGATTCCTATCGACTCCAATTTTGCTAGGGTTCATTGATGCCACATTCGTTCAAATGCTGCCGTGATATCAAGGGCAGTCACTCTCATTTCATCTCGAGAGTTCAGCTCTTGTATCCACGTTGAGCAAAGCTATAACGAGGTCTGAAGCCGATAGTCCTGGCAGAATCCAAGCTGATCAGTTAGTAGATTATGGGTGAGTAAATGCCATTTTCCAGCACATTTCCTGTCATTGCTAAGCTGATGATTAGAAGGTGTTTACGTTCTATATCAATGACTTGGATGAAGGGACGAAATGTACGGTGGCTAAATTTGCCGATGACACCATGATAGGTAGGAAAATAATTTGTCATGAGGTGGTAAATAATCTACAAAGGTATATAGGTAGGTTAAGTGAGTAGGCAAAAAATTGGCAGATGGAGTATCATGTGGGAAAATGCGAACTTGTTCACTTTGGCAGGTAGAATAGAAAAGCAGTATACTATTTCAATGGAGGGAGATTTCAGAGCTCAGTGGTACAGGAATCACAAAAAGCAAGTACGCAGGTACAGCAAGAGGTTAGGAAGGCAAATGGATTGCTGGTGTTGCAAGCGAATGGAATATAAAAGTAGGGAAGTGTTACAACAGCTGTACAGGGCCTTGGTGGGCCACATCTGGAATCCTGTGTACAGTTTTGATCTCCTTATTTGAAAAAGGATATAATTACATTGGAAGCAGTTCAGAGAAATGCACTCAACTCATTCCTGGGATGAAGGGCTTATCTTATGAAGAAAGGTTGAACAGGTTGGGCCTATACCCATTGGAGTTTAGAAGAATGAGAGGTATTAAAGCATAAGATTCTGAGGGGGCTTGTTACCCAGAGGATGTTTCCTCTTGTGGGAGAGAAGACTAGAACTGAGGGACACATGCCTTTGAGACCATGAAACAAGGGGGCTCTAATGAATTGATGAGTATGATTAAGAGGTGACATTAAGGAAACACATTTTCATAGCTGAAAGGAACACTGGCTCCTTTCATGAACTAAAACGTGTTTGCTCCAATTAAAATAAAATTATGTCCAACGACATTTTTCTAATCTTAAAAATCAAAATAATTCTCCATGAACTGAATACAGCAAACAAATTACATTAAAAATGTGATCTCCAAGGCATAACATTACAAAACTTTGCAGCGATACTGCAAAGGTTACTTGGGTACTGATTAATGCTGAGCAATGTACACTGCCCAGTTCATAGCTTAAGGTTCAACACATGCAGTTAGATTTGCAGCATCTGATCATTTTCATTGGAAACTCAGCTAGGTAATTTGAATCAGGGGCCAGCAGGAGATGCTACACCAAATTAATGTTGCTTTTCCTCCAAAACTCAAGCAAGGGTTTCCAACCACCTTGTTCAACAGCACAAAATTTGGTGCAAAATTCTTCATTTTAATCCAATCATGTCAAGTTAATATTTGCGGCCTTTAAGTGCAATGTCTGCGGTATTTAAGGATTTAAATGAAATGCAAGCAGAATTTACTTTTAGTGGATACAAAAACATTCCAGTAATAGCAGTAAATCAGGAGGTGAAGCGAGGGGGTAACTTGGTGAAATTACAATCACTAGGGAAGCATTACTGAGCAAACTGATGGAGCTGCAGGCTGACAAGTCTCCGGGTCCAGATGGGCTTCATCCTAGAGTCTTAAAAGAGTGACTGAGGTAGTAAATGCATTGGTGTTAATTTTCCAAAATTCCCTAGATTCTGGAAAGGTTCCATCAGACCGGAAAGTAGCAAATATAACCCCTCCGTTCAAGAAGAGGGGGAGGCAGAATACAGGAAACTATAGGCCAGTTAGTTTGACGTCCGTTATGGAGAAGGTGCTGGAATCGATCATTAAGGAGGTTATAGCTGGGCACTTAGAGAAACTCAAAGCAATCAGAAGAGTCAGCATGGTTTGTGAAAGGAAATTTATGTTTAACCAATTTATTGGAGTTCTCTGAAGGAGTATCATGCAGTGTCAATAAAGTAGTCGTGCTATACTTGGATTTCCAGAATGCATTTAAGGTGCCACATCAAAGGTTATTGCGGAAAATAAAAGCTCATGGTGTAGGGGGTAAGATATTAGCATGGAGAGAAGATTGGCTGGCTGGCAGAAAATAGAGTATGCATAAATGGGTCTTTATCTGACTGGCAGGATGTGACGAGTAAAGTCCTCAAGGGTCTGTGCT